>NC_083343.1:77589693-78789693 GCF_019175385.1 Lycium barbarum
ATGTCCCGTATTTTCATACGTCGGGACGTTTAAAATAAGCGCGACGAGTTAAAGGCAAGACTATCTTAAGATATGAAGTAGAGATTTTAACTTCCGGTTTCGTGTCGAGTCACAATTTATCCACAACTTTCGTGTGGCATTAAACTAGTAATGGAAAATTGGGATTAAACTAACCATAATTGGATTAAAAAGTGGGATTGGAAAGACAAAAAAAAATCAGTCCACTTTATGCCTTGTTTGGCCGTGCCATGTAAGGCTTTGGTCAAAGAATCTTGACCCAATTTAGTGTAATCCACATGGCCAACTCAATGAGGGGAACATATTGACACAAAGTCTGATCACTCCACACCTTCACAACATAATTTTCATCACCACAAGTCAAGAAACATTTAGAGATAGAAAGAGTAGAGAGAGGTGCTCTCGGCTAAGAGCTAGCCGAGAGGGTGGGGTGATATTGTGCCCAGAAATTCCAGTTTTTCTCCATCAAAACTATCCCTCATCTAGTGTGTAAGAAAGTGTATTAGTTGTTGAAGAGAAACAAGAAAGTGAAGCACTCAATAGAGTTGAAAATTCGGCCAAGTGAAGCACAAGATTGAAAGGTAAGAATGTTTGTTGTTTCTTGTGTTGCATGATGATTTGAATGTATAGTTCATGCATGTTGTTGTTGGATTGTGGTTGTAGTTGAAGTAGAGAGTGAGCCGTGTGTGAGGTGAGTTTATGACTGATTTCATTGTGCATGTATTGTTAGTGAATTGAATATGTATCAACATATGTAAATGAACAAAGATTGTGGGAGTTTGGTTGTGATGTTGCATGTTGGCTATTGGACTGTTTTTGCTCGAATTTAAAATGAATCATGTGTTGAAGATTCTGATGAAGTCATGCTTAATCTTGTTGAACATGTATTGGAAATGAATTGAATGCATTGTAGTTGGATAAACGAATGAAAATCATGAAGTTGGAGTAGTTGTGATGAAACCGGGTAGGGGGCTGTTTTGGACGAATTCATGGACTGTTTTGGGCTATAATTTGATTGTTGTTGTTGTGGACATTGTAGTGTATTGTATGCATGTTGAATATGTAAATTAAGGTGTTCAAGAAACGAATTATGTTGAGGGGTAGGGCAGTCCAAAAACCGTGGACAGTTTTAGGGATTAGAAGTGAAATTGTGTGTGTTGAATGTTGGTTTTTGTTGCAAACGTGTAGTGAATGTAAAATGCCATGATTCAAGTTAAAACTGAACTGATTGTGGGCTGTTGTAAGAGTGAAGATGATGCTAAAACAGTTCCAAGATTTCATGAAAGTAAAGTCATGAAAAGTGTTGTGTTGTTGCAAGTTAAAACTGGAAAATTGCTAAGTAAGAATGGAAATGATGTGTGTGTTGGGTTGCCGTGTGTATGAGACTTTTGGGTGGTGTAGGGACTGCCCAAGTTCCCTAAGTCATGCTTAAACAAGTTTTGATCAATATATGAAAGAACGACTAGCCATGTTAGCTTGTAACGCTAGTTGGGTTAAATGCGAACGAAACGTCGTTTAATTGTTAGAAAGGAGTTGTGAATGTCACAATACGTGTTGAATGCCCTTGTAGACTAATTGTAGTTCTTCACATCTTGATATAGGATAAGTATTGTTGGGCAGCAAGTACAAGTTAGAATACAACTAAACGCAAAAGGTATGTAAAGCCTATTCCTTCTTTCTTTTGGCATGTCCTAGACGTAAGAATGAAACGATATGAATTTTGGGGTAAATTCTATTCTCTAGTTCATGTATGGCTTATGAATCTATATTTCACTAATGTTATTGTCATGTACCTACAGTATGAGTGACTAATGAACGATGCATGAAAGTTCCTATACTTAAAGAATTGCACAACTAAAGACATACTTGACTTCCAAAAGCTATACCATATTAAAGTGACATATGTACATGAAGTCTAAAACGTTTCTTGTAATAGTTTGTTATGAGACTTGAAATGAACTGAAGGTGAACATTATTTTGACACTTAGAGCGGGTTAGTTGCTTATCCCTTGAGTCTAAAAAGATGATTTGCATATATGTGGTTGCTTATTATTCTGCTCGTGCTTACCGCTATATCCTTCACTGAGTCCCGGGCCAGGGTACATTTTCGTGCGCACATTTATTATATTAATCACCGAGCCCCTCACTAGAGGGCCGGGACAACGTTATGTAGATATATATGATGATGGTATGATGATGTGATGATATGATGATATGATGATATGATGAGATGGAGATGATGGTGGCCAGGAGGGCATATTCCTTATTACCGAGTCCCTCAGGAAAGGGCCGGGACACGTCTATGTTTATGTTATGATGCTATGATTTTAAATTACCGGTCCCTCATAAAAAGGGCCGGGACACGTCATGTATGTTTTATACAGAATGATTATGCAGCTTTGACTACAAAACTCTATAATAGCAATGATATGAGAATGATACAGATGAAATATGTTCAAAAGGCAAGTTTATGAAATTCTGTTGTTGCAATGCATCCTATGTACCGTGTCTCAATATAAGTCTATACTATGTTTCAAGCTTTACATATTCAGTACATATTCCATACTGCACCCCTTCCTTCGGGGGGCTGCGTTCATGCCCGCAGGTACAGACGCTCGCTTTGGAGATCCGCCAGCTTAGATCATCTTTCAGCTATTTGGACTGCTCCTTTGTTCCGGAGCTAGCTTGTGGTATAACCTCCTTATGTTGTGTCCGTATGTGTTTATTTGGGTACGGCGGGGCCCTGTCCCGCCACATAATACGGTCGTTACTCTTAGAAGTCTGTGGACATCGGTGTGGGTCTGTTTACAGTTGTTGATGCGTTTTATGTTTGACTTAAGTTTGAGGCGTACCCGTTCGTAATGGCAGCCTTGTCGGCTTGCATATGTGTGTATGTTTGGTATTTTGTATATCGTGGCAGCCTTGTCGGCTTGCTTAGGAATATATATAATGTTGTTGTTTGATAAGTGCAACTCCTCGGGAGATGGATGACTAAGGCATACAGAACTTGACAAATCTAAATAACTCACTATCTTCTTACATACAAATGAGATCATGACATGCTAATTATAAATTATTAGAGATTACAGATAAATATGAGTGTCCCAATTCGGGCACAAGTCACGGCCTACGGGGTTGGGTCGTGACAAAAGTGGTATCAGAGCGGTTAAATCCTCGGAGTGTCCACAGACTGTGTCTAGTAGAGTCTTGTTTATCGATGTGTTGTGCACCACGTTTATAAACAGGAAGCTACAGGACATTTTGGATGTCATCTTTTCTTCTCATTCTAGATCGTGCGATAGAGCTGTATTATCAGGATAAATTTTTCCCTAACAGATTGCTATGTTTTCAGCGATGCCTCCAAAGAAGGTGACAGCCGCCCAGAAGGGCAAAGCGGTAGTTGGGGAGACCAGTGGGACCCGGAGAGTCACTAGAGCTTATTCCCAATATGTGCCTGGGATTAGAATTCAGTCAGCGAGTTCCGCTACACCATCACTATCAGAGGAGCCTAGGGCAGCAGCAGCTGCAGGTCAGGAGACAGACTTACCACCAGCTCCTGCGGCTCCAGCAACCGAGCCTCCAGCTCCCCAGCCAGGGGCAGAGGATAGGGCTATGCGTGAAGCAGTACAGTTATTGACTAGGTTGGTATCGGGACAGGCTCGCAGACGTGGGTTAGGAGGTGATGATGCGGATAGACGCGACAGTTTGAGGGTTCGCGATTTTCTGACTTGTAAACCCCCAGAGTTCTATGGGTCAAAGCCCGCAGAGGATCCACAGGAGTTTATTCGACAGATGCTGCGTACGTTGCGGGTGACTAAATCTTTCGAGACTGAGTCGGTCGAATTGGCTTCCTATCAGTTGCGGGATGTGGCAGTTAATTGGTATGAGTCCTGCGAGTTGTCCAGGGGTGAAGGATGCTCCAACCAGCAGTATGGGACGAGTTCGTAGAGGCTTTTCTGGGTCATTTTCTGCCTCCAGAGATGAGGCGAGCCAGAGTTGACAGATTTATACACCTGAGGCAGAATGGTAGAAGTGTTCGGGACTATAGCATCGAGTTTGATTCGCTGGCTAGGTACGCCGCCCGCTATGGTAGCTGACATGACAGATAGGGTGCATCGTTACGTAATGGGCTTGGATAATTATTTGATTGATAGCTGCATGGCAATGGCATCTCAGCCCTGTATAAATATCGCTCGAGTGCAGGCATATGCCCAGGGAGTTGAGGGTCGACAGAGAGGGCGTCGATTTGATAGGGAGCAGGACAGGGGTCAACATAAGAGAGCTAGATCAGCTGGGTATCATTCTGGTGACTTTCGGGGCGGGCAGCCCCAACAGCAGTATAGTCGATATCCTTCCCAGCCGGCACGGAGTGCACCTTCACGATTTACTGGTAGAAGGTTTGATAGCACGGGGTATTCGGGAGCTGGTCAAAGCTCCATGACTTCAGGGTTCCAGACGCACAGGAATTCGGGCCAGATGAGACCACCTGTACCCCCATGTCCTCGATGTGGCAGACGCCATCCAGGGGAATGCCGTCTTATTACTGGTGCTTGCTTTTCTTGCGGCCGTCAGGGCCATACTATGAGGGAATGTCGATTTGGGGGTGGGGCAGGTGGGCCAGCTCAGCCTACGGGATCAGTTGCGGGTTCTTCTTCTTCTTCAGTTGCTATGCGCCCTATGGGGCAAGGTATTCCGACACCAGCAGGCCGTGGCAGAGGCCGTGGAGGGGCTTCTAGTTCTGGCGGTCCTTCCAACCGCTTATATGCTTTAGCCAGCAGACAGGATCAGGAAGCGTCGCCAAATGTGGTCACAGGTACATTATCGATTTTCTCCCGAGATGTATATGCATTGATAGACCCCGGTTCCACATTATCATATATTTCCCCTTTTGTTGCTAGTAAAATTGGGATAAAATCTGAACCTATAGAACCATTTGAGGTAGCTACACCAGTAGGGGATTTTGTCTTGGCAGAGCTAGTATATAAAGATTGTTTGGTAGTCATATGTAATCGCTGTACCAGGGCAGATTTGATAGAGTTAGCTATGACTGAGTTCGATGTTATTATGGGGATGGATTGGTTAGCTTCCTGCTATGCTAACGTTGATTGCCGAGGCAAATTAGTTCGGTTTCAGTTTCCAGGGGAACCAATTATAGAGTGGAGGGGGAACACAGCATCGCCTAGGGGTAAGTTTATTTCATACCTCAAGGCAAGGAAGATGGTTAGAAAAGGCTATATTTATCACCTGGTTCGTGTGCATGACTTGAAAGCAGAATCACCGACTCTACAATCTGTCCCGGTGGTTAATGAATTTCCAGGTGTATTTCCAGATGAACTTCCAGGCCTTCCTCCTGAACGTGAGATAGAGTTCACTATAGATGTATTGCCGGACACTCAACCTATATCTATTCCTCCTTACAGAATGGCACCTGCAGAGTTGAAAGAATTGAAGGAGCAACTGAGAGATTTGCTGGAAAAGGGTTTCATCAGGCCTAGTACATCACCTTGGGGAGCACCAGTATTATTTGTACGGAAGAAAGATGGGTCGCTGCGAATGTGCATTGATTATAGGCAGCTAAACAAAATCACGATAAAGAACAGATATCCCCTCCCCAGGATTGATGATTTATTTGATCAGTTGCAGGGTGCTAAATGGTTCTCAAAGATAAACTTGCGGTCAGGTTATCACCAGGTGCGGGTAAGGGAGACAGATATTCCGAAGACTGCATTCAGGACTCGATATGGACATTACGAGTTTAGAGTGATGTCTTTTGGGCTGACCAATGCTCCAGCAGTGTTCATGGACTTGATGAACAAGGTGTTTAAGCCATTCCTTGACTTGTTCGTGATTGTATTCATTGATGATATTCTGATTTATTCACGATCGGAAGAAGAGCATGCAGAGCATTTGAGGACAGTACTCAGGGTACTCCAGCTCCAGAAGTTATATGCTAAGTTCTCTAAATGTGAATTCTGGTTGACTTATGTAGCATTTCTGGGGCATATTATTGGAGCAGATGGTATTCGGGTAGATTCGCAGAAAATTGAGGCCGTCAAAACTTGGCCTAGACCTACGACGCCTACTGAGGTACGTTGTTTTCTGGGGCTGGCAGGGTATTACAGGAGATTTGTAGAAAAGTTTGCCTCTATTTCAGCGCCTTTAACAAGGCTAACACAGAAGGCAGCCAAATTCCAGTGGACCGATGCTTGTGAACGGAGTTTTCAATTATTGAAAGATAAGTTGACTACAGCTCCTGTTCTAACTCTTCCTGAGGGGCCAGATGGCTATGTTGTTTATTGTGATGCTTCCGGTGTTGGGTTGGGTTGCGTGTTGATGCAGCACGACAGAGTTATAGCCTATGCCTCCCGACAACTCAGGAAACATGAGAGAAATTATCCTACACATGACCTGGAGTTGGCAGCAGTGATACATGCTTTGAAGATATGGAGACATTATCTGTATGGCGTGCATGTTGATATTTATACAGATCATAAGCGTCTCCAGTATATTTTTAAGCAGAAGGAACTAAATTTGCGACAGAGGAGATGGTTAGAGTTGCTGAAGGATTATGATGTTGATATTCTATATCACCCAGGAAAGGCTAATGTGGTAGCAGATGCACTCAGCCGTAAATCTATGGCTTGTTTGGCCGGCGTACAACCAGAAAAGAAGGAGATAGTTCGTGAGATCCATCAGCTAGCTAGTCTTGGAGTTCGTTTGGCTGATGCTGATAATGGTAGCATTATTGTACGAGGTGTTGCTGAGTCCTCTATTGTAGAAGAGGTAAAGAGACGGCAATATGAGGATCCTGTTCTGGTACATTATAGAGATACAGCACTTCAGAAGGATGAGACCCCATTTAAGATGTCAGCCGATGGAGTACTACGATACAGAGACAGATTATGTGTACCTGAGGTTGCAGGGTTGCGGCAGCAGGTAATGGGGGAAGCACACTATGCTCGTTATTCTATTCACCCAGGATCGACAAAAATGTATCATGATCTTAGGTGTTTGTACTGGTGGAACGGCATGAAAAAGGACATAGCAGAATTTGTGGCCCAGTGTCCAAATTGTCAGCAGGTCAAGATAGAGCACCAGAAGCCCGGAGGGATATTGCAGGAGATGGAAATTCCAACCTGGAAATGGGAAGTAATTAATATGGACTTCGTCACAGGTTTCCCTCGCACTCCACGGAAGAATGACTCTGTCTGGGTTATTGTTGATAGACTGACAAAATCAGCCCACTTCCTTCCAGTCAGGACTACGTACTCAGCTGAGGATTATGCCCGATTGTATCTTAAGGAGATAGTGAGACTTCATGGAGTTCCCACAGCTATTATCTCAGATAGAGGGGCCCAGTTTACAGCTAACTTCTGGAGATCCTTCCAGGAGGGATTGGGGACACAGGTGAGTCTCAGCACCGCATTTCATCCTCAGACTGACGGGCAGGCTGAGCGCACCATCCAGACGCTACAAGATATGTTGAGAGCTTGTGTTATTGATTTCAAAGGCAGCTGGGAGGATCACTTGCCGCTTATCGAGTTTGCTCACAATAACAGTTACCACTCTAGCATTCAGATGGCGCCGTACGAAGCCCTGTATGGCAGGAAATGCAGATCCCCTGTAGGCTGGTTTGATGTTGGCGAGGCTAAGCTGATAGGCCCGGATATGGTTCAGCAGGCTGTCGATAAGGTGAAACTTATTCAGGAAAGATTACTGGCAGCTCAGAGTCGGCAGAAGGCGTATGCGGATAATCGACGTCGACACTTGGAATTTCAGGTTGGCGATTGGGTGTTCTTGAAAGTGTCACCCATGAAGGGTGTTATGAGGTTCGGCAAGAAAGGGAAGTTGAGCCCAAGGTACATTGGACCTTATCAGGTCATTCGTAAGGTAGGCCAAGTTGCTTACGAGTTAGACCTGCCAGCGGATTTGGCAGCAGTACATCCGGTCTTCCATGTGTCCATGCTTCGGAAGTATATAGGCGATCCTTCCAGGGTGTTCCCTACAGACGATATTCAGGTAACAGAGGAGCTATCATACGAAGAGCAACCTATTGCCATACTTGATCGACAAATCAGGAGGCTACGAACAAAAGATGTGGCGTCGGTTAAAGTGTTGTGGCGGAACAATAATAGGGAGGAGGTGACTTGGGAGGCTGAAGAGGAGATGAAAAAGAAATATCCTCACTTGTTTTCCACATTTGCAGGTAATTTAAACTCCTTTACTTGATTGTGTTAAATTGTCTGCTCAATTTATATGTTAGCAATAGAGGAAACCCTTCCCAAAACCCTTATAGAACCTAACGGGATAAAAATCAACATTCGAGGACGAATGTTCTAAAGGGGGGGGAGGATGTTATGTCCCGTATTTTCATACGTCGGGACGCTTTAAAATAAGCGCGACGAGTTAAAGGCAAGACTATCTTAAGATATGAAGTAGAGATTTTAACTTCCGGTTTCGTGTCGAGTCACAATTTATCCACAACTTTCGTGTGGCATTAAACTAGTAATGGAAAATTGGGATGAAACTAACCATAATTGGATTAAAAAGTGGGATTGGGAAGACAAAAAAAAATCAGTCCACTTTATGCCTTGTTTGGCCGTGCCATGTAAGGCTTTGGTCAAAGAATCTTGACCCAATTTAGTGTAATCCACATGGCCAACTCAATGAGGGGAACATATTGACACAAAGTCTGATCACTCCACACCTTCACAACATAATTTTCATCACCACAAGTCAAGAAACATTTAGAGATAGAAAGAGTAGAGAGAGGTGCTCTCGGCTAAGAGCTAGCCGAGAGGCTGGGGTGATATTGTGCCCAGAAATTCCAGTTTTTCTCCATCAAAACTATCCCTCATCTAGTGTGTAAGAAAGTGTATTAGTTGTTGAAGAGAAACAAGAAAGTGAAGCACTCAATAGAGTTGAAAATTCGGCCAAGTGAAGCACAAGATTGAAAGGTAAGAATGTTTGTTGTTTCTTGTGTTGCATGATGATTTGAATGTATAGTTCATGCATGTTGTTGTTGGATTGTGGTTGTAGTTGAAGTAGAGAGTGAGCCGTGTGTGAGGTGAGTTTATGACTGATTTCATTGTGCATGTATTGTTAGTGAATTGAATATGTATCAACATATGTAAATGAACAAAGATTGTGGGAGTTTGGTTGTGATGTTGCATGTTGGCTATTGGACTGTTTTTGCTCGAATTTAAAATGAATCATGTGTTGAAGATTCTGATGAAGTCATGCTTAATCTTGTTGAACATGTATTGGAAATGAATTGAATGCATTGTAGTTGGATAAACGAATGAAAATCATGAAGTTGGAGTAGTTGTGATGAAACCGGGTAGGGGGCTGTTTTGGACGAATTCATGGACTGTTTTGGGCTATAATTTGATTGTTGTTGTTGTGGACATTGTAGTGTATTGTATGCATGTTGAATATGTAAATTAAGGTGTTCAAGAAACGAATTATGTTGAGGGGTAAGGGCAGTCCAAAAACCGTGGACAGTTTTAGGGATTAGAAGTGAAATTGTGTGTGTTGAATGTTGGTTTTTGTTGCAAACGTGTAGTGAATGTAAAATTCCATGATTCAAGTTAAAACTGAACTGATTGTGGGCTGTTGTAAGAGTGAAGATTATGCTAAAACAGTTCCAAGATTTCATGAAAGTAAAGTCATGAAAAGTGTTGTGTTGTTGCAAGTTAAAACTGGAAAATTGCTAAGTAAGAATGGAAATGATGTGTGTGTTGGGTTGCCGTGTGTATGAGACTGTTTTGGGTGGTGTAGGGACTGCCCAAGTTCCCTAAGTCATGCTTAAACAAGTTTTGATCAATATATGAAAGAACGACTAGCCATGTTAGCTTGTAACGCTAGTTGGGTTAAATGCGAACGAAACGTCGTTTAATTGTTAGAAAGGAGTTGTGAATGTCACAATACGTGTTGAATGCCCTTGTAGACTAATTGTAGTTCTTCACATCTTGATATAGGATAAGTATTGTTGGGCAGCAAGTACAAGTTAGAATACAACTAAACGCAAAAGGTATGTAAAGCCTATTCCTTCTTTCTTTTGGCATGTCCTAGACGTAAGAATGAAACGATATGAATTTTGGGGTAAATTCTATTCTCTAGTTTCATGTATGGCTTATGAATCTATATTTCAATAATGTTATTGTCATGTACCTACAGTATGAGTGACTAATGAACGATGGATGAAAGTTCCTATACTTAAAGAATTGCACAACTAAAGACATACTTGACTTCCAAAAGCTATACCATATTAAAGTGACATATGTACATGAAGTCTAAAACGTTTCTTGTAATAGTTTGTTATGAGACTTGAAATGAACTGAAGGTGAACATTATTTTGACACTTAGAGCGGGTTAGTTGCTTATCCCTTGAGTCTAAAAAGATGATTTGCATATATGTGGTTGCTTATTATTCTGCTCGTGCTTACCGCTATATCCTTCACTGAGTCCCGGGCCAGGGTACGTTTTCGTGCGCACATTTATTATATTAATCACCGAGCCCCTCACTAGAGGGCCGGGACACGTTATGTATATATATATGATGATGGTATGATGATGTGATGATATGATGATATGATGATATGATGATATGGAGATGATGGTGGCCAGGAGGGCATATTCCTTATTACCGAGTCCCTCAGGAAAGGGCCGGGACACGTCTATGTTTATGTTATGATGCTATGATTTTAAATTACCGAGTCCCTCATAAAAAGGGTCGGGACACGTCATGTATGTTTTATACAGAATGATTATGCAGCTTTGACTACAAAACTCTATAATAGCAATGATATGAGAATGATACAGATGAAATATGTTCAAAGGCAAGTTTTATGAAATTCTGTTGTTGCAATGCATCCTATGTACCGTGTCTCAATATAAGTCTATACTATGTTTCAAGCTTTACATATTCAGTACATATTCCGTACTGACCCCCTTCCTTCGGGGGGCTGCGTTCATGCCCGCAGGTACAGACGCTCGCTTTGGAGATCCGCCAGCTTAGATCATCTTTCAGCTATTTTGGACTGCTCCTTTGTTCCGGGGCTAGCTTGTGGTATAACCTCCTTATGTTGTGTCCGTATGTGTTTATTTGGGTACGGCGGGGCCTTGTCCCGCCACATAATACGGTCGTTACTCTTAGAAGTCTGTGGACATCGGTGTGGGTCTGTTTACAGTTGTTGATGCGTTTTATGTTTTGACTTAAGTTTGGGGCGTACCCAGTCGTAATGGCAGCCTTGTCGGCTTGCATATGTGTGTATGTTTGGTATTTTGTATATCGTGGCAGCCTTGTCGGCTTGCTTAGGAATATATATAAATGTTGTTGTTTGATAAGTGCAACTCCTCGGGAGATGGATGACTAAGGCATACAGAACTTGACAAATCTAAATAACTCACTATCTTCTTACATACAAATGAGATCATGACATGCTAATTATAAATTATTAGAGATTACAGATAAATATGAGTGTCCAATTCGGGCACAAGTCACGGCCTACGGGGTTGGGTCGTGACAAAAGTGGTATCAGAGCGGTTAAATCCTCGGAGTGTCCACAGACTGTGTCTAGTAGAGTCTTGTTTATCGATGTGTTGTGCACCACGTTTATAAACAGGAAGCTACAGGACATTTAGGATGTCATCTTTTCTTCTCATTCTAGATCGTGCAATAGAGCTGTATTATCAGGATAAATTTTTCCCTAACAGATTGCTATGTTTTCAGCGATGCCTCCAAAGAAGGCGACAGCCGCCCAGAAGGGCAAAGCGGTAGTTGGGGAGACCAGTGGGACCCGGAGAGTCACTAGAGCTTATTCCCAATATGTGCCTGGGATTAGAATTCAGTCAGCGAGCTCCGCTACACCATCACTATCAGAGGAGCCTAGGGCAGCAGCAGCTGCAGGTCAGGAGACAGACTTACCACCAGCTCCTGCGGCTCCAGCAACCGAGCCTCCAGCTCCCCAGCCAGGGGCAGAGGATAGGGCTATGCGTGAAGCAGTACAGTTATTGACTAGGTTGGTATCGGGACAGGCTCGCAGACGTGGGTTAGGAGGTGATGATGCGGATAGACGCGACAGTTTGAGGGTTCGCGATTTTCTGACTTGTAAACCCCCAGAGTTCTATGGGTCAAAGCCCGCAGAGGATCCACAGGAGTTTATTCGACAGATGCTGCGTACGTTGCGGGTGACTAAATCTTTCGAGACTGAGTCGGTCGAATTGGCTTCCTATCAGTTGCGGGATGTGGCAGTTAATTGGTATGAGTCCTGGGAGTTGTCCAGGGGTGAGGATGCTCCACCAGCAGTATGGGACGAGTTCGTAGAGGCTTTTCTGGGTCATTTTCTGTCTCCAGAGATGAGGCGAGCCAGAGTTGACAGATTTATACACCTGAGGCAGAATGGTAGAAGTGTTCGGGACTATAGCATCGAGTTTGATTTGCTGGCTAGGTACGCGCCCGCTATGGTAGCTGACATGACAGATAGGGTGCATCGTTACGTAATGGGCTTGGATAATTATTTGATTGATAGCTGCATGGCAATGGCATCTCAGCCCTGTATAAATATCGCTCGAGTGCAGGCATATGCCCAGGGAGTTGAGGGTCGACAGAGAGGGCGTCGATTTGATAGGGAGCAGGACAGGGGTCAACATAAGAGAGCTAGATCAGCTGGGTATCATTCTGGTGACTTTCAGGGCGGGCAGCCCCAACAGCAGTATAGTCGATATCCTTCCCAGCCGGTACGGAGTGCACCTTCACGATTTACTGGTAGAAGGTTTGATAGCACGGGGTATTCGGGAGCTGGTCAAAGCTCCATGACTTCAGGGTTCCAGACGCACAGGAATTCGGGCCAGATGAGACCACCTGTACCCCCATGTCCTCGATGTGGCAGACGCCATCCAGGGGAATGCCGTCTTATTACTGGTGCTTGCTTTTCTTGCGGCTGTCAGGGCCATACTATGAGGGAATGTCGATTTGGGGGTGGGGCAGGTGGGCCAGCTCAGCCTACGGGATCAGTTGCGGGTTCTTCTTCTTCTTCAGTTGCTATGCGCCCTATGGGGCAAGGTATTCCGACACCAGCAGGCCGTGGCAGAGGCCGTGGAGGGGCTTCTAGTTCTGGCGGTCCTTCCAACCGCTTATATGCTTTAGCCAGCAGACAGGATCAGGAAGCGTCGCCAAATGTGGTCACAGGTACATTATCGATTTTCTCCCGAGATGTATATGCATTGATAGACCCCGGTTCCACATTATCATATATTTCCCCTTTTGTTGCTAGTAAAATTGGGATAAAATCTGAACCTATAGAACTATTTGAGGTAGCTACACCAGTAGGGGATTTTGTCTTGGCAGAGCTAGTATATAAAGATTGTTTGGTAGTCATATGTAATCGCTGTACCAGGGCAGATTTGATAGAGTTAGCTATGACTGAGTTCGATGTTATTATGGGGATGGATTGGTTAGCTTCCTGCTATGCTAACGTTGATTGCCGAGGCAAATTAGTTCGGTTTCAGTTTCCAGGGGAACCAATTATAGAGTGGAGGGGGAACACAGCATCGCCTAGGGGTAAGTTTATTTCATACCTCAAGGCAAGGAAGATGGTTAGAAAAGGCTATATTTATCACCTGGTTCGTGTGCATGACTTGAAAGCAGAATCACCGACTCTACAATCTGTCCCGGTGGTTAATGAATTTCCAGGTGTATTTCCAGATGAACTTCCAGGCCTTCCTCCTGAACGTGAGATAGAGTTCACTATAGATGTATTGCCGGACACTCAACCTATATCTATTCCTCCTTACAGAATGGCACCTGCAGAGTTGAAAGAATTGAAGGAGCAACTGAGAGATTTGCTGGAAAAGGGTTTCATCAGGCCCAGTACATCACCTTGGGGAGCACCAGTATTATTTGTACGGAAGAAAGATGGGTCGCTGCGAATGTGCATTGATTATAGGCAGCTAAACAAAATCACGATAAAGAACAGATATCCCCTCCCCAGGATTGATGATTTATTTGATCAGTTGCAGGGTGCTAAATGGTTCTCAAAGATAGACTTGCGGTCAGGTTATCACCAGGTGCGGGTAAGGGAGACAGATATTCTGAAGACTGCATTCAGGACTCGATATGGACATTACGAGTTTAGAGTGATGTCTTTTGGGCTGACCAATGCTCCAGCAGTGTTTATGGACTTGATGAACAGGGTGTTTAAGCCATTCCTTGACTTGTTCGTGATTGTATTCATTGATGATATTCTGATCTATTCACAATCGGAAGAAGAGCATGCAGAGCATTTGAGGACAGTACTCAGGGTACTCCAGCTCCAGAAGTTATATGCTAAGTTCTCTAAATGTGAATTCTGGTTGACTTCTGTAGCATTTCTGGGGCATATTATTGGAGCAGATGGTATTCGGGTAGATTCGCAGAAAATTGAGGCCGTCAAAACTTGGCCTAGACCTACGACGCCTACTGAGGTACGTTGTTTTCTGGGGCTGGCAGGGTATTACAGGAGATTTGTAGAAAAGTTTGCCTCTATTTCAGCGCCTTTAACAAGGCTAACACAGAAGGCAGCCAAATTCCAGTGGACCGATGCTTGTGAACGGAGTTTTCAATTATTGAAAGATAAGTTGACTACAGCTCCTGTTCTAACTCTTCCTGAGAGGCCAGATGGCTATGTTGTTTATTGTGATGCTTCCGGTGTTGGGTTGGGTTGCGTGTTGATGCAGCACGGCAGAGTTATAGCCTATGCCTCCCGACAACTCAGGAAACATGAGAGAAATTATCCTACACATGACCTGGAGTTGGCAGCAGTGATACATGCTTTGAAGATATGGAGACATTATCTGTATGGCGTGCATGTTGATATTTATAGAGATCATAAGAGTCTCCAGTATATTTTTAAGCAGAAGGAACTGAATTTGCGACAGAGGAGATGGTTAGAGTTGCTGAAGGATTATGATGTTGATATTCTATATCACCTAGGAAAGGCTAATGTGGTAGCAGATGCACTCAGCCGTAAATCTATGGCTTGTTTGGCCGGCGTACAACCAGAAAAGAAGGAGATAGTTCGTGAGATCCATCAGCTAGCTAGTCTTGGAGTTCGTTTGGCTGATGCTGATAATGGTAGCATTATTGTACGAGGTGTTGCTGAGTCCTCTATTGTAGAAGAGGTAAAGAGACGGCAATATGAGGATCCTGTTCTGGTACATTATAGAGATACAGCACTTCAGAAGGATGAGACCCCATTTAAGATGTCAGCCGATGGAGTACTACGATACAAAGACAGATTATGTGTACCTGAGGTTGCAGGGTTGCGGCAGCAGTTAATGGGGGAAGCACACTATGCTCGTTATTCTATTCACCCAGGATCGACAAAAATGTATCATGATCTTAGGTGTTTGTACTGGTGGAACGGCATGAAAAAGGACATAGCAGAATTTGTGGCCCAGTGTCCAAATTGTCAGCAGGTCAAGATAGAGCACCAGAAGCCCGGAGGGCTATTGCAGGAGATGGAAATTCCAACCTGGAAATGGGAAGTAATTAATATGGACTTCGTCACAGGTTTCCCTCGCACTCCACGGAAGAATGACTCTGTCTGGGTTATTGTTGATAGACTGACAAAATCAGCCCACTTCCTTCCAGTCAGGACTACGTACTCAGCTGAGGATTATGCCCGATTGTATCTTAAGGAGATAGTGAGACTTCATGGAGTTCCCACAGCTATTATCTCAGATAGAGGGGCCCAGTTTACAGCTAACTTCTGGAGATCCTTCCAGGAGGGATTGGGGACACAGGTGAGTCTCAGCACCGCATTTCATCCTCAGACTGACGGGCAGGCTGAGCGCACCATCCAGACGCTACAAGATATGTTGAGAGCTTGTGTTATTGATTTCAAAGGCAGCTGGGAGGATCACTTGCCGCTTATCGAGTTTGCTTACAATAACAGTTACCACTCTAGCATTCAGATGGCGCCGTACGAAGCCCTGTATGGCAGGAAATGCAGATCCCCTGTAGGCTGGTTTGATGTTGGCGAGGCTAAGCTGATAGGCCCAGATATGGTTCAGCAGGCTGTCGATAAGGTGAAACTTATTCAGGAAAGATTACTGGCAGCTCAGAGTCGGCAGAAGGCGTATGCGGATAATCGACGTCGACACTTGGAATTTCAGGTTGGCGATTGGGTGTTCTTGAAAGTGTCACCCATGAAGGGTGTTATGAGGTTCGGCAAGAAAGGGAAGTTGAGCCCAAGGTACATTGGACCTTATCAGGTCATTTGTAAGGTAGGCCAAGTTGCTTACGAGTTAGACCTGCCAGCGGATTTGGCAGCAGTACATCCGGTCTTCCATGTGTCCATGCTTCGGAAGTATATAGGCGATCCTTCCAGGGTGTTCCCTACAGACGATATTCAGGTAACAGAGGAGCTATCATACGAAGAGCAACCTATTGCCATACTTGATCGACAAATCAGGAGGTTACGAACAAAAGATGTGGCGTCGGTTAAAGTGTTGTGGCGGAACAATAATAGGGAGGAGGTGACTTGGGAGGCTGAAGAGGAGATGAAAAAGAAATATCCTCACTTGTTTTCCACATTTGCAGGTAATTTAAACTCCTTTACTTGATTGTGTTAAATTGTCTGCTCAATTTATATGTTAGCAATAGAGGAAACCCTTCCCAAAACCCTTATAGAACCTAACGGGATAAAAATCAACATTCGAGGACGAATGTTCTAAAGGGGGGGAGGATGTTATGTCCCGTATTTTCATACGTCGGGACGCTTTAAAATAAGCGCGACGAGTTAAAGGCAAGACTATCTTAAGATATGAAGTAGAGATTTTAACTTCCGGTTTCGTGTCGAGTCACAATTTATCCACATCTTTCGTGTGGCATTAAACTAGTAATGGAAAATTGGGATGAAACTAACCATAATTGGATTAAAAAGTGGGATTGGGAAGACAAAAAAAAATCAGTCCACTTTATGCCTTGTTTGGCCGTGCCATGTAAGGCTTTGGTCAAAGAATCTTGACCCAATTTAGTGTAATCCACATGGCCAACTCAATGAGGGGAACATATTGACACAAAGTCTGATCACTCCACACCTTCACAACATAATTTTCATCACCACAAGTCAAGAAACATTTAGAGATAGAAAGAGTAGAGAGAGGTGCTCTCGGCTAAGAGCTAGCCGAGAGGCTGGGGTGATATTGTGCCCAGAAATTCCAGTTTTTCTCCATCAAAACTATCCCTCATCTAGTGTGTAAGAAAGTGTATTAGTTGTTGAAGAGAAACAAGAAAGTGAAGCACTCAATAGAGTTGAAAATTCGGCCAAGTGAAGCACAAGATTGAAAGGTAAGAATGTTTGTTGTTTCTTGTGTTGCATGATGATTTGAATGTATAGTTCATGCATGTTGTTGTTGGATTGTGGTTGTAGTTGAAGTAGAGAGTGAGCCGTGTGTGAGGTGAGTTTATGACTGATTTCATTGTGCATGTATTGTTAGTGAATTGAATATGTATCAACATATGTAAATGAACAAAGATTGTGGGAGTTTGGTTGTGATGTTGCATGTTGGCTATTGGACTGTTTTTGCTCGAATTTAAAATGAATCATGTGTTGAAGATTCTGATGAAGTCATGCTTAATCTTGTTGAACATGTATTGGAAATGAATTGAATGCATTGTAGTTGGATAAACGAATGAAAATCATGAAGTTGGAGTAGTTGTGATGAAACCGGGTAGGGGGCTGTTTTGGACGAATTCATGGACTGTTTTGGGCTATAATTTGATTGTTGTTGTTGTGGACATTGTAGTGTATTGTATGCATGTTGAATATGTAAATTAAGGTGTTCAAGAAACGAATTATGTTGAGGGGTAAGGGCAGTCCAAAAACCGTGGACAGTTTTAGGGATTAGAAGTGAAATTGTGTGTGTTGAATGTTGGTTTTTGTTGCAAACGTGTAGTGAATGTAAAATGCCATGATTCAAGTTAAAACTGAACTGATTGTGGGCTGTTGTAAGAGTGAAGATTATGCTAAAACAGTTCCAAGATTTCATGAAAGTAAAGTCATGAAAAGTGTTGTGTTGTTGCAAGTTAAAACTGGAAAATTGCTAAGTAAGAATGGAAATGATGTGTGTGTTGGGTTGCCGTGTGTATGAGACTGTTTTGGGTGGTGTAGGGACTGCCCAAGTTCCCTAAGTCATGCTTAAACAAGTTTTGATCAATATATGAAAGAACGACTAGCCATGTTAGCTTGTAACGCTAGTTGGGTTAAATGCGAACGAAACGTCGTTTAATTGTTAGAAAGGAGTTGTGAATGTCACAATACGTGTTGAATGCCCTTGTAGACTAATTGTAGTTCTTCACATCTTGATATAGGATAAGTATTGTTGGGCAGCAAGTACAAGTTAGAATACAACTAAACGCAAAAGGTATGTAAAGCCTATTCCTTCTTTCTTTTGGCATGTCCTAGACGTAAGAATGAAACGATATGAATTTTGGGGTAAATTCTATTCTCTAGTTTCATGTATGGCTTATGAATCTATATTTCACTAATGTTATTATCATGTACCTACAGTATGAGTGACTAATGAACGATGCATGAAAGTTCCTATACTTAAAGAATTGCACAACTAAAGACATACTTGACTTCCAAAAGCTATACCATATTAAAGTGACATATGTACATGAAGTCTAAAACGTTTCTTGTAATAGTTTGTTATGAGACTTGAAATGAACTGAAGGTGAACATTATTTTGACACTTAGAGCGGGTTAGTTGCTTATCCCTTGAGTCTAAAAAGATGATTTGCATATATGTGGTTGCTTATTATTCTGCTCGTGCTTACCGCTATATCCTTCACTGAGTCCCGGGCCAGGGTACGTTTTCGTGCGCACATTTATTATATTAATCACCGAGCCCCTCACTAGAGGGCCGGGACACGTTATGTATATATATATGATGATGGTATGATGATGTGATGATATGATGATATGATGATATGATGATATGGAGATGATGGTGGCCAGGAGGGCATATTCCTTATTACCGAGTCCCTCAGGAAAGGGCCGGGACACGTCTATGTTTATGTTATGATGCTATGATTTTAAATTACCGAGTCCCTCATAAAAAGGGCCGGGACACGTCATGTATGTTTTATACAGAATGATTATGCAGCTTTGACTACAAAACTCTATAATAGCAATGATATGAGAATGATACAGATGAAATATGTTCAAAGGCAAGTTTTATGAAATTCTGTTGTTGCAATGCATCCTATGTACCGTGTCTCAATATAAGTCTATACTATGTTTCAAGCTTTACATATTCAGTACATATTCCGTACTGACCCCCTTCCTTCGGGGGGCTGCGTTCATGCCCGCAGGTACAGACGCTCGCTTTGGAGATCCGCCAGCTTAGATCATCTTTCAGCTATTTTGGACTGCTCCTTTGTTCCGGAGCTAGCTTGTGGTATAACCTCCTTATGTTGTGTCCGTATGTGTTTATTTGGGTACGGCGGGGCCCTGTCCGGCCACATAATACGGTCGTTACTCTTAGAAGTCTGTGGACATCGGTGTGGGTCTGTTTACAGTTGTTGATGCGTTTTATGTTTTGACTTAAGTTTGGGGCGTACCCAGTCGTAATGGCAGCCTTGTCGGCTTGCATATGTGTGTATGTTTGGTATTTTGTATATCGTGGCAGCCTTGTCGGCTTGCTTAGGAATATATATAAATGTTGTTGTTTGATAAGTGCAACTCCTCGGGAGATGGATGACTAAGGCATACAGAACTTGACAAATCTAAATAACTCACTATCTTCTTACATACAAATGAGATCATGACATGCTAATTATAAATTATTAGAGATTACAGATAAATATGAGTGTCCAATTCGGGCACAAGTCACGGCCTACGGGGTTGGGTCGTGACAAAAGTGGTATCAGAGCGGTTAAATCCTCGGAGTGTCCACAGACTGTGTCTAGTAGAGTCTTGTTTATCGATGTGTTGTGCACCACGTTTATAAACAGGAAGCTACAGGACATTTAGGATGTCATCTTTTCTTCTCATTCTAGATCGTGCGATAGAGCTGTATTATCAGGATAAATTTTTCCCTAACAGATTGCTATGTTTTCAGCGATGCCTCCAAAGAAGGCGACAGCCGCCCAGAAGGGCAAAGCGGTAGTTGGGGAGACCAGTGGGACCCGGAGAGTCACTAGAGCTTATTCCCAATATGTGCCTGGGATTAGAATTCAGTCAGCGAGCTCCGCTACACCATCACTATCAGAGGAGCCTAGGGCAGCAGCAACTGCAGGTCAGGAGACAGACTTACCACCAGCTCCTGCGGCTCCAGCAACCGAGCCTCCAGCTCCCCAGCCAGGGGCAGAGGATAGGGCTATGCGTGAAGCAGTACAATTATTGACTAGGTTGGTATCGGGACAGGCTCGCAGACGTAGGTTAGGAGGTGATGATGCGGATAGACGCGACAGTTTGAGGGTTCGTGATTTTCTGACTTGTAAACCCCCCAGAGTTCTATGGGTCAAAGCCCGCAGAGGATCCACAGGAGTTTATTCGACAGATGCTGCGTACGTTGCGGGTGACTAAATCTTTCGAGACTGAGTCGGTCGAATTGGCTTCCTATCAGTTGCGGGATGTGGCAGTTAATTGGTATGAGTCCTGCGAGTTGTCCAGGGGTGAGGATGCTCCACCAGCAGTATGGGACGAGTTCGTAGAGGCTTTTCTGGGTCATTTTCTGCCTCCAGAGATGAGGCGAGCCAGAGTTGACAGATTTATACACCTGAGGCAGAATGGTAGAAGTGTTCGGGACTATAGCATCGAGTTTGATTCGCTGGCTAGGTACGCGCCCGCTATGGTAGCTGACATGACAGATAGGGTGCATCGTTACGTAATGGGCTTGGATAATTATTTGATTGATAGCTGCATGGCAATGGCATCTCAGCCCTGTATAAATATCGCTCGAGTGCAGGCATATGCCCAGGGAGTTGAGGGTCGACAGAGAGGGCGTCGATTTGATAGGGAGCAGGACAGGGGTCAACATAAGAGAGCTAGATCAGCTGGGTATCATTCTGGTGACTTTCGGGGCGGGCAGCCCCAACAGCAGTATAGTCGATATCCTTCCCAGCCGGCACGGAGTGCACCTTCATGATTTACTGGTAGAAGGTTTGATAGCACGGGGTATTCGGGAGCTGGTCAAAGCTCCATGACTTCAGGGTTCCAGACGCACAGGAATTCGGGCCAGATGAGACCACCTGTACCCCCATGTCCTCGATGTGGCAGACGCCATCCAGGGGAATGCCGTCTTATTACTGGTGCTTGCTTTTCTTGCGGCCGTCAGGGCCATACTATGAGGGAATGTCGATTTGGGGGTGGGGCAGGTGGGCCAGCTCAGCCTACGGGATCAGTTGCGGGTTCTTCTTCTTCTTCAGTTGCTATGCGCCCTATGGGGCAAGGTATTCCGACACCAGCAGGCCGTGGCAGAGGCCGTGGAGGGGCTTCTAGTTCTGGCGGTCCTTCCAACCGCTTATATGCTTTAGCCAGCAGACAGGATCAGGAAGCGTCGCCAAATGTGGTCACAGGTACATTATCGATTTTCTCCCGAGATGTATATGCATTGATAGACCCCGGTTCCACATTATCATATATTTCCCCTTTTGTTGCTAGTAAAATTGGGATAAAATCTGAACCTATAGAACTATTTGAGGTAGCTACACCAGTAGGGGATTTTGTCTTGGCAGAGCTAGTATATAAAGATTGTTTGGTAGTCATATGTAATCGCTGTACCAGGGCAGATTTGATAGAGTTAGCTATGACTGAGTTCGATGTTATTATGGGGATGGATTGGTTAGCTTCCTGCTATGCTAACGTTGATTGCCGAGGCAAATTAGTTCGGTTTCAGTTTCCAGGGGAACCAATTATAGAGTGGAGGGGGAACACAGCATCGCCTAGGGGTAAGTTTATTTCATACCTCAAGGCAAGGAAGATGGTTAGAAAAGGCTATATTTATCACCTGGTTCGTGTGCATGACTTGAAAGCAGAATCACCGACTCTACAATCTGTCCCGGTGGTTAATGAATTTCCAGGAGTATTTCCAGATGAACTTCCAGGCCTTCCTCCTGAACGTGAGATAGAGTTCACTATAGATGTATTGCCGGACACTCAACCTATATCTATTCCTCCTTACAGAATGGCACCTGCAGAGTTGAAAGAATTGAAGGAGCAACTGAGAGATTTGCTGGAAAAGGGTTTCATCAGGCCCAGTACATCACCTTGGGGAGCACCAGTATTATTTGTACGGAAGAAAGATGGGTCGCTGCGAATGTGCATTGATTATAGGCAGCTAAACAAAATCACGATAAAGAACAGATATCCCCTCCCCAGGATTGATGATTTATTTGATCAGTTGCAGGGTGCTAAATGGTTCTCAAAGATAGACTTGCGGTCAGGTTATCACCAGGTGCGGGTAAGGGAGACAGATATTCCGAAGACTGCATTCAGGACTCGATATGGACATTACGAGTTTAGAGTGATGTCTTTTGGGCTGACCAATGCTCCAGCAGTGTTCATGGACTTGATGAACAGGGTGTTTAAGCCATTCCTTGACTTGTTCGTGATTGTATTCATTGATGATATTCTGATCTATTCACGATCGGAAGAAGAGCATGCAGAGCATTTGAGGACAGTACTCAGGGTACTCCAGCTCCAGAAGTTATATGCTAAGTTCTCTAAATGTGAATTCTGGTTGACTTCTGTAGCATTTCTGGGGCATATTATTGGAGCAGATGGTATTCGGGTAGATTCGCAGAAAATTGAGGCCGTCAAAACTTGGCCTAGACCTACGACGCCTACTGAGGTACGTTGTTTTCTGGGGCTGGCAGGGTATTACAGGAGATTTGTAGAAAAGTTTGCCTCTATTTCAGCGCCTTTAACAAGGCTAACACAGAAGGCAGCCAAATTCCAGTGGACCGATGCTTGTGAACGGAGTTTTCAATTATTGAAAGATAAGTTGACTACAGCTCCTGTTCTAACTGTTCCTGAGGGGCCAGATGGCTATGTTGTTTATTGTGATGCTTCCGGTGTTGGGTTGGGTTGCGTGTTGATCCAGCACGGCAGAGTTATAGCCTATGCCTCCCGACAACTCAGGAAACATGAGAGAAATTATCCTACACATGACCTGGAGTTGGCAGCAGTGATACATGCTTTGAAGATATGGAGACATTATCTGTATGGCGTGCATGTTGATATTTATACAGATCATAAGAGTCTCCAGTATATTTTTAAGCAGAAGGAACTGAATTTGCGACAGAGGAGATGGTTAAAGTTGCTGAAGGATTATGATGTTGATATTTTATATCACCCAGGAAAGGCTAATGTGGTAGCAGATGCACTCAGCCGTAAATCTATGGCTTGTTTGGCCGGCGTACAACCAGAAAAGAAGGAGATAGTTCGTGAGATCCATCAGCTAGCTAGTCTTGGAGTTCGTTTGGCTGATGCTGATAATGGTAGCATTATTGTACGAGGTGTTGCTGAGTCCTCTATTGTAGAAGAGGTAAAGAGACGGCAATATGAGGATCCTGTTCTGGTACATTATAGAGATACAGCACTTCAGAAGGATGAGACCCCATTTAAGATGTCAGCCGATGGAGTACTACAATACAGAGACAGATTATGTGTACCTGAGGTTGCAGGGTTGCGGCAGCAGGTAATGGGGGAAGCACACTATGCTCGTTATTCTATTCACCCAGGATCGACAAAAATGTATCATGATCTTAGGTGTTTGTACTGGTGGAACGGCATGAAAAAGGACATAGCAGAATTTGTGGCCCAGTGTCCAAATTGTCAGCAGGTCAAGATAGAGCACCAGAAGCCCGGAGGGCTATTGCAGGAGATGGAAATTCCAACCTGGAAATGGGAAGTAATTAATATGGACTTCGTCACAGGTTTCCCTCGCACTCCACGGAAGAATGACTCTGTCTGGGTTATTGTTGATAGACTGACAAAATCAGCCCACTTCCTTCCAGTCAGGACTACGTACTCAGCTGAGGATTATGCCCGATTGTATCTTAAGAAGATAGTGAGACTTCATGGAGTTCCCACAGCTATTATCTCAGATAGAGGGGCCCAGTTTACAGCTAACTTCTGGAGATCCTTCCAGGAGGGATTGGGGACACAGGTGAGTCTCAGCATCGCATTTCATCCTCAAACTGACGGGCAGGCTGAGCGCACCATCCAGACGCTGCAAGATATGTTGAGAGCTTGTGTTATTGATTTCAAAGGCAGCTGGGAGGATCACTTGCCGCTTATCGAGTTTGCTTACAATAACAGTTACCACTCTAGCATTCAGATGGCGTCGTACGAAGCCCTGTATGGCAGGAAATGCAGATCCCCTGTAGGCTGGTTTGATGTTGGCGAGGCTAAGCTGATAGGCCCAGATATGGTTCAGCAGGCTGTCGATAAGGTGAAACTTATTCAGGAAAGATTACTGGCAGCTCAGAGTCGGCAGAAGGCGTATGCGGATAATCGACGTCGACACTTGGAATTTCAGGTTGGCGATTGGGTGTTCTTGAAAGTGTCACCCATGAAGGGTGTTATGAGGTTCGGCAAGAAAGGGAAGTTGAGCCCAAGGTACATTGGACCTTATCAGGTCATTCGTAAGGTAGGCCAAGTTGCTTACGAGTTAGACCTGCCAGCGGATTTGGCAGCAGTACATCCGGTCTTCCATGTGTCCATGCTTCGGAACATATTGACACAAAGTCTGATCACTCCACACCTTCACAACATAATTTTCATCACCACAAGTCAAGAAACATTTAGAGATAGAAAGAGTAGAGAGAGGTGCTCTCGGCTAAGAGCTAGCCGAGAGGGTGGGGTGATATTGTGCCCAGAAATTCCAGTTTTTCTCCATCAAAACTATCCCTCATCTAGTGTGTAAGAAAGTGTATTAGTTGTTGAAGAGAAACAAGAAAGTGAAGCACTCAATAGAGTTGAAAATTCGGCCAAGTGAAGCACAAGATTGAAAGGTAAGAATGTTTGTTGTTTCTTGTGTTGCATGATGATTTGAATGTATAGTTCATGCATGTTGTTGTTGGATTGTGGTTTTAGTTGAAGTAGAGAGTGAGCCGTGTGTGAGGTGAGTTTATGACTGATTTCATTGTGCATGTATTGTTAGTGAATTGAATATGTATCAACATATGTAAATGAACAAAGATTGTGGGAGTTTGGTTGTGATGTTGCATGTTGGCTATTGGACTGTTTTTGCTCGAATTTAAAATGAATCATGTGTTGAAGATTCTGATGAAGTCATGCTTAATCTTGTTGAACATGTATTGGAAATGAATTGAATGCATTGTAGTTGGATAAACGAATGAAAATCATGAAGTTGGAGGGGGCTGTTTTTGACGAATTCATGGACTGTTTTGGGCTATAATTTGATTGTTGTTGTTGTGGACATTGTAGTGTATTGTATGCATGTTGAATATGTAAATTAAGGTGTTCAAGAAACGAATTATGTTGAGGGGTAAGGGCAGTCCAAAAACCGTGGACAGTTTTAGGGATTAGAAGTGAAATTGTGTGTGTTGAATGTTGGTTTTTGTTGCAAACGTGTAGTGAATGTAAAATGCCATGATTCAAGTTAAAACTGAACTGATTGTGGGCTGTTGTAAGAGTGAAGATTATGCTAAAACAGTTCCAAGATTTCATGAAAGTAAAGTCATGAAAAGTGTTGTGTTGTTGCAAGTTAAAACTGGAAAATTGCTAAGTAAGAATGGAAATGATGTGTGTGTTGGGTTGCCGTGTGTATGAGACTGTTTTGGGTGGTGTAGGGACTGCCCAAGTTCCCTAAGTCATGCTTAAACAAGTTTTGATCAATATATGAAAGAACGACTAGCCATGTTAGCTTGTAACGCTAGTTGGGTTAAATGCGAACGAAACGTCGTTTAATTGTTAGAAAGGAGTTGTGAATGTCACAATACGTGTTGAATGCCCTTGTATACTAATTGTAGTTCTTCACATCTTGATATAGGATAAGTATTGTTGGGCAGCAAGTACAAGTTAGAATACAACTAAACGCAAAAGGTATGTAAAGCCTATTCCTTCTTTCTTTTGGCATGTCCTAGACGTAAGAATGAAACCATATGAATTTTGGGGTAAATTC
The DNA here is from genome assembly GCF_019175385.1 of Lycium barbarum. Classification (NCBI taxonomy): domain Eukaryota; kingdom Viridiplantae; phylum Streptophyta; class Magnoliopsida; order Solanales; family Solanaceae; genus Lycium; species Lycium barbarum. The sequence goes on from NC_083343.1 coordinate 77,615,857, forward strand.
TATTCTCTAGTTTCATGTATGGCTTATGAATCTATATTTCACTAATGTTATTGTCATGTACCTACAGTATGAGTGACTAATGAACGATGCATGAAAGTTCCTATACTTAAAGAATTGCACAACTAAAGACATACTTGACTTCCAAAAGCTATACCATATTAAAGTGACATATGTACATGAAGTCTAAAACGTTTCTTGTAATAGTTTGTTATGAGACTTGAAATGAACTGAAGGTGAACATTATTTTGACACTTAGAGCGGGTTAGTTGCTTATCCCTTGAGTCTAAAAAGATGATTTGCATATATGTGGTTGCTTATTATTCTGCTCGTGCTTACCGCTATATCCTTCACTGAGTCCCGGGCCAGGGTACGTTTTCGTGCGCACATTTATTATATTAATCACCGAGCCCCTCACTAGAGGGCCGGGACACGTTATGTATATATATATGATGATGGTATGATGATGTGATGATATGATGATATGATGATATGATGATATGGAGATGATGGTGGCCAGGAGGGCATATTCCTTATTACCGAGTCCCTCAGGAAAGGGCCGGGACACGTCTATGTTTATGTTATGATGCTATGATTTTAAATTACCGAGTCCCTCATAAAAAGGGCCGGGACACGTCATGTATGTTTTATACAGAATGATTATGCAGCTTTGACTACAAAACTCTATAATAGCAATGATATGAGAATGATACAGATGAAATATGTTCAAAGGCAAGTTTTATGAAATTCTGTTGTTGCAATGCATCCTATGTACCGTGTCTCAATATAAGTCTATACTATGTTTCAAGCTTTACATATTCAGTACATATTCCGTACTGACCCCCTTCCTTCGGGGGGCTGCGTTCATGCCCGCAGGTACAGACGCTCGCTTTGGAGATCCGCCAGCTTAGATCATCTTTCAGCTATTTTGGACTGCTCCTTTGTTCCGGAGCTAGCTTGTGGTATAACCTCCTTATGTTGTGTCCGTATGTGTTTATTTGGGTACGGCGGGGCCCTGTCCTGCCACATAATACGGTCGTTACTCTTAGAAGTCTGTGGACATCGGTGTGGGTCTGTTTACAGTTGTTGATGCGTTTTATGTTTTGACTTCAGTTTGGGGCGTACCCAGTCGTAATGGCAGCCTTGTCGGCTTGCATATGTGTGTATGTTTGGTATTTTGTATATCGTGGCAGCCTTGTCGGCTTGCTTAGGAATATATATAAATGTTGTTGTTTGATAAGTGCAACTCCTCGGGAGATGGATGACTAAGGCATACAGAACTTGACAAATCTAAATAACTCACTATCTTCTTACATACAAATGAGATCATGACATGCTAATTATAAATTATTAGAGATTATAGATAAATATGAGTGTCCAATTCGGGCACAAGTCACGGCCTACGGGGTTGGGTCGTGACAATGGACTTGTTGGAACATACATGTGTGTGGTGCAATACACTAGAGCTGAGAAATGAGCAAAACTGTAGCCAAAGGGTCCTTTTATACTTGTTAAGGTCGGTGCATTATCTCTGCGCGTTCGCGCTGGGAGGTGGCACGTTTGCGCTGAGTTGGCTGCCTTCCTTCTGTGCGTTTGAGCCTATTTGTGGCGTGTTTGCATAGACCAAATCCCTGGCCTGCCAGCCCACCTTGTAACATCCATAACTCTCTACTCTGATGTCCTATCGACGAGCAGTTTATTGCTTTAGAAACTAGACTTCATGAACTTTGATTTAGGTTTTTGTTTTGCCTCAAAACTCATCATATTCTAGCAGTTATTTCTTTCCCAAGTTGGCTCCTTGTCGGTCAAAGTATCCTTTCTTTTCCTCCAAAGTCATGTTAACTAAACTTCTGCCACTCATTTCCTCATAGGACCTTCCGGAATTCCTCTTATGCATTCTTCACTCATACCATATACTTAATAATACTTCGCTCCTTAAAGTACAAAGTTTTTTTTACTTAGCCATGTTTCAACATGCTTATATTTAAACTTAATGAGTGCTTTTCCAAAAGTATGGGGTGTAACAATATTTGCAGAAAGTATTACTGACACTCCAAAATCTGAAATTGTATGCTAAATTCTCCAAATGTGGGTTCTGGTTGAACTCGGTGGCATTTCTTTGTTATATTTTATCGAATGAAGGTATTAGGATAGATACTTAGAAATTTGAATCAGTAAAGAACTGGCCGAGGCCCACAACACCGTCAAAAGATTGTAGTTTCTTGGGCCTTGTAGGTTATTATCGAAGATTTGTTGAAGGATTCTCTTCTATATCTACTTCACTGACAAAACTGATACGAAAAGCAACTAAGTTTAAATTGGTACACCTTGTAGTTTTGTGCATTGAGATTCGTAGTACGTTAGTGTCTTAGTTTTGGACACCGGGATTTATTTCAAGGATAAATGAGGTTGGACATGCTTAACTTGTGTTTATAAGTGCTTAAATTCATGTTTGGTGAGTTATGGAAGGATTGGAGAATAAGTGAATTGAAGTGGGAAGGTTCATCAAAAGTTGTTTTTTTTAAATATGGTATATGGGTCGTACAAGTGAGATATGGTCCGTATTTTGAGATATGGACCATATTTAAAAAAAAAAACAATTCTAGAGAAGGCAGGTTTAGAGGTGGTATTATATGGCCAACTATATGGACCGTATAATTTTATATGGCCAGGATGTTGGTCGTATAATGTTATGTGGCCGAGCTTTCGGACGGTATATATATATGAGGTTACACCTCACAAATTTTTGCATTGGTTGTGAGGTAAAATAGGGTAAGTTAGAGAGACCATGGAACCTTTATAAGGTTAAGGATGACTTTTAACAAGTGTTAAGCAAGTATCTAAAGGTTCCGGGATCAAGCGAATCGAACAAAATTAGTTTGCCGAAACGTTAGGAAAACTTGATAGAATTTTGGATAGGATTATTGGTCCAAATTGAGGAAGGTATATATCTTGGCATATGTGGAGTTACAGAATTCATAACCTATGTAAATTCAAGTTCAGAGAATCTTCTTTCCAATGAACTGACAGATTGCAAATCTGAGATACGAGGCCAAAGTTACGGCCCGTATAATATTATACGATCGAGTTATACAAACTGTATAATACAAAGTCGGAGAAAATTTTCAGAATTTAAGTATGATGACCCCTCTTCATTTTAATCATTTTAGACGTAACCCCAAGTCCTAGAAGCCCCTAGAGACCTCTCCAAACACATCCAAACATATTTCCAAGCCTAAATCAAAGATCAAGGTGAAGATTAAAGTGTTTAGGGTTTCGAAGTGAGCTTTACACTTATCTCCTCTTGTTGAAGATGCTTGGGTGAGTGTTTGTAAGGTGGAGTAACCTTGGAATTGGAGTGTTCTTGAATTTTGGGGTAAGATTTCATCATAGTTTCATGCTTATGAGTTTATTTGGTTATTATGTCAAGATTTGAAGAAAAGAAATTGGAGGAAAAGTTCAAATATGAAATTGATGATATTCTGAGTTGTGAATTAACTTGAGCTATAATTATTAACATGTTTTGAGCATAATCTTGTTATGAGGGATAACAATGATGTTAAAGAAGTGTCGTATACAAGTGTATAAGGGGTTGGGTTGAAATTGTTGTTACAGATTGATTATGAAAAGAAGTTTTGGGATTGAATCGAGTTTAGTTTTAATGGAATCTTTTGATTATGGTATTGTTGAAGTTGTTATTCTCGTTTGGGAGTTGTTTGGGAATTTGATGGAAGTAGATAAAATAGGGGCAGTGCTGCCCAAATTCCGCTAGCTCTCTAATTACTCTAGTTTGAACTTATGAGTGTTTTCAATGACTTAACCTTAGTGCGAATCATCTTGAATGTAGATTTACAAGTTCGGGAGGATAGACGTTAAGTAAGTTAAGGAGACAACAAGGTATGTTAAGGCTATCCCCTTTCTTTCTTAAGGCATGATCCTATTGTTATGACTTACACATGAAGCCTATGGTTCTTGAAGTTCTTATGATATTATTGATCTTTGCCACATAATTATTGATCTTATCTTATGATTATTGATCTCATCTTATGTTTATTGATCTTATTCATTGATGTTAATCTCATCTTATGATTTTTGTCCTTTCAAGGTGAGAAATGTTTCTGATGATAGTTCAAAAATGATAATCGGAGGTTTACCGACCTTACGTCACTCCGATAGAGTTATAGCATTTATTTGGGCTCTCATCCATGCTTTATATATATATATATATATATATATATATATGTATGTATGTATGTATTTTCTCACACCGCGACGTGCTATAGTTTGCCGGGCAGGAACGTAGATGTGCACACCACTGTAGTGGGCAGGTTATGATGTCACCCTAGACGCGGGATGATGATATGATGATAACACTGAGCCTAAATGGCCGGGCAGGATACTATATATATGTACGTATAATTTTTCTTAAAAGCTAAGTATGCATGACATCCGTTTTAAGAGGCATTCAGAGGTACAGGTTGATCTCTTTTATCTTATGTTCTTTTCATGCTTTCATTATGTTGTTACACATGCCTTACATACTCGGTAAATTATTCCTACTAATGTCCTTTTGCTTATGGATGCTACGTTCATGCCCGTAGGTAGATAAAGAGACGGTTCATACTAATAGGCTGCCATCTCAGCATTAGTATAGGAGCACTCCACTGGTTTCGGAGTTACAGTCCACTTGGTATGGTTTTTTTATGAACAGATAGGTATGGCGGGATCGTGTCCCATCCTTATTATGTTATACATTCCAGTAGAGGCTTATAGACAAATAAGTACAGCTAGATGTTCTGTGACCTTCTCGGTCCCTCTTGTGTTGTATAATTATTTTGGTAGCCTTGTCGGCTTGTGTCCCTTACAGATTATGACAGTTAATAGTTAGCATTATGGCCCACTTAGGTATGGATATGGGATATATGTACGTGCTGTGGTGCTCGGTATGTTAGCTCCGGGTGCCCATCATGGACCTTCGGTTGGGTCATGGCATAAATTCTCCGGCGAGTCTGAGCAAACCTTGTAGAAGCTTAAGGATAAATTGACTTCAGCTCTGGTTCTTACTCTTCCAGAAGGTATAGGAGGCTAAACCATTTATTATGATGCCTCCCATAAAGGTTTGGGATATGTGTTTATTGTCACGACCCAACTAGGGCCGCGACGGGTACCTGGGGCTAACCATCGAGCACCGCTCGCTCTATTGCTCATCTTACTCATTTAATGCCCTTTTAATCACATTTATACTCAAGCGTAGGAAATCCGTATTTCATATGAAATTATAAATACTCTTATATACATGTGCCTTTTTGGCTATCAAAATAGTGATACATATATATATATATATATATATATATATATATATATATATATATATATATATATATATATATAGTAGCCGTCTCGTGAGACCATCTAACCCACACTGCGCATCTACGAGCCTCTACTAGAGTGCCCAACATGAGGACGGGACAAGACCCCGTCATGCCCAAAAATTCATATACATGACTATATACACAAAAGAATAATCAAGCACCTTCGGGACAAGGGAGTGCTTCCAATCAGCTAACAGCTACTACGGATCTGGATCGAGCTCTCCTTCTTATCTACCTGTGAGCATGAACACAGCGTCCAAAGAAAACGGACGTTAGCAAGAACATTGTACTGAGTATGAGAGGCATGAACAATGAAAGAAGACAATGATATAATGGGAATATCAATATGAAACATCTGGATCTGACTGACACATATATAAAAGAATTAATGCATGCTATCTTACTCAGACTCATCATCATATCATATATGAAAAATGTATAAGCTGCCTGTCCATATCGGATCGGTGTGATAATCAATAACATTAGCCTGCGTCCAGGCCTCCTGCGTCCGGGGTATCATCTCATGCTGCCCACTAGTGGTGTATACGTCTAGCGGCCCGCCTTAGCGGTGACTGCCCGGCCAACTAGGCGCGGTGTTATATCATCATCATCATAATATGCTCATCATGGTATGCTTATCTTATCATAGTACACGCATAAGGCTAAAGATCAACTATACTTTATCGGGGTGACGTAAGGTCGTGATCCCCCGACTTCATTATAGAGCAATCATCGACATCCTGCCTCACCTTCAAGGAATGAGCATATAAGGTGAGTGTAAGCAATAAATCGCATCATTAACATCATAGGGGTCTCACATCATATGTATTAGAATTTCTATACTTTACTCATTACCTTGTGTACCTAATTATAGACATAGACTCATCTCTTCCGGAACTTAAGAGATTCATGGATAAGAAAGAGATTCATGCTAAAGGATTCATGCCATAGAAAGAAAGGACTAGCCTAACATACCTTTGACGTTTAACTAGGCTAGCGCTTGCTTGTTCTCCTTCGATATCTAGTTTCTACCTTCAAGAGAGAATTCGCATTTGCGTTAGTTAATCAACTATAAGAACGCACCACTAATTCTAGGAAGGATTGGGCGGCCCTTCCTTGGTTTATACTACCTTTTCCATATGCTATATCAACTCCCACACATTCACAATAACATTCACAATATCACAATCAACAATCACCAACATTCATAGTTCAACCCAACTACTATCCAACCATAACACTATTCACTCATTAATGACCCATTTCGTATGTCTTTCTACAATTCAAGTATCTTAACCTTCCAATATCTTAAACAACATGTTATAGTCATGAAACTTACCTTAGATGGTTGTTGAACAAGCTTTGAATGGAATCACCCCTCTAGCACCCAAACCCTACTTCACTTCTTTTGGGTTTTCTTGAGAAAGATGAACTTTAGCTAGGTCTTATACACTTTATTCATGGATTTGGTGTTATTGATCATGAATTTCCCTTGGTTTTTCTTGTGATGAAGAGTAGAGAGTATTCTAGAGGTTTCTAGAGAGAAATATCGTGAAGATGAAATGAATTTTATGAGATGCGGTCTCCTTTTAATGACTTAAAATCTATTTCGGAATGAATAGTGACTGAAGTGCATAGTGGTCGTAAACCCACTTTACGGGTCGTATACTGGTTTACAGTCCGTCCTTCACGATCGTATTTAAGCATATCAGAAACAGAAAGGCATGCTGGAGATCATGGCAATTTACGACTCAGTTTACGGGTCGTATTTCGATTTACGGTCTGTATTCCAAGTCGTTTTTAAACATTTGAAGCATTTAACAGAAAGTTGAAATTTTTGAAAGGTAGGAGGATGATAGCAGTTTACGGTCCGTAAATCACTTTACGGGCCGAATTCCACTTTACGACAAACTGGGTCAAAGTGCAAACCTGTAACTTTTCACTGTACGTTCACGGGGAAATTTCCGAGGTGTAACACTCTTCCCCCCTTTTGGAACATTCGTCCTCGAATGTTAAACACTCGGGATTCTACGAAAATTTTGCCAGAGTTTCCCCTGTAATTTGGCACTATCAACCTGTCACAACAACCATAATATCATTGCCTCACAGGGCTACATCACAACATCAACATATCTATGGCCACACACAACCAAAAGCATGAAAAATAAGCATACATACCTCACATCATTGGCGTTTCATCTTGAACCTTCTCTGGGGGTTGGAATAAATGTGGTTACTTGGATTTCATCTTCTCCTCCGCCTCCCAAGTAATTTCTTCCCGTTTACTGTTTCGCCATAAGACTTTGACCGAAGCTACCTCTTTATTTCGAAGTCTTCGCACTTGCCTGTCTAGAATAGCAATAGGCACTTCTTCATAGGTTAGCTTTTCCGTTACTTGCACATCGTCTATCGGGACAATCTTTATGGGATCTCTAACACACTTACGGAGCATCGAAATGTGGAAGACTGGATGAACTGGTTCAAGCTCCGAAGGAAAATCCAATTCATAGGCTACTTGGCCCACTTTACGGATGATTTCATAGGGCCCAATGTACCTAGGACTTAACTTCCCTCTCTTGACGAATCTCATCACCCCTTTCATTGGCGATACTTTCAGGAATACCCAATCACCAACTCGAAATTCCAAGTCTCGTCGGCGATTGTCCGCATACGACTTTTGGCGACTTTGGGTTGTTAATAATCGATCTCGAATCACCTTAACCTTTTCCACCGCTTGTTGAATCAATTCAGGGCCTACTAATTGCGCTTCTCCTATTTCGAACCATCCAATTGGAGATCTACATTTCCTTCCGTATAAAGCTTCATATGGAGCAATTTGAATACTGGAATGATAACTGTTGTTATATGCAAATTCAATTAGCGGCAAATGATTGTCCAAACTTCCACCAAAATCCAGCACACATGCTCGTAACATATCTTCCAAGGTTTGAATGGTACGCTCGGCTTGCCCATCCGTCTGCGAATGAAACGCCGTGCTAAGCTTCACTTGAGTGCCTAGACCTTCTTGAAAGGATTTCCAAAACTTGGCTGTAAATTGTGCTCCTCTGTCTGTGATGATGGATAATGGAACACCATGAAGTCGCACAATCTCCTTGAGATACAGCCTTGCATAATCTTCTGTCACACCCTAATTCCACTAGGGTGTGATGGGCACCCGACCCCACATCTAGAGCCGAGCGAACCCACAGACCTTTAGGGCGCACATAATCTCAGTAGACTATTAAAATCAAATAAAGATAAAATACATAATAAGCTCTCAAAATATTCTTTTCGATACTTTCCAAATCAAACAGGATCTGTGACCATATAGAATTTAATACATGATGTAGAATGACATATCGGCTGATGAAGCCGCTTACACAACTGACATACTATACCCACAACTCTGTCTGCAAAGTCTCTAACATCAATCCAGGAAAAACATAACATACAAACCCTGACTCGGCAGCACTCCAGGAGCAAATGGAGCTTGCCAACTCTGCTAGAACATCCTCTATAATAACTTCACATCATATGGGTGTACCTGCGCGGCATGAAACGCAGCCCCCGAAGAAAGGGGGTCAGTGCGGAATAGGTACTGAGTATGTAAAGCATGAGATACAATAAACAGAATCATAATCTGAACAGGGAGTACAGGAAATAATTGCAATAACCGGAGTATAAAAAATGCTTACTCATAAAACATAGGTAATGCATGTCAGAACATATGCCATATCCGGCCCCATTATGGGACTCGGTGAACAGAACGTGGCCGCCACCCCATCACTGGCGCCACAACACATCATACTCCAGAGTAGGGAATAGCTCTGTTACATATCATAACATATCAGATGGCCATATCATATCATATCATCAGATATCAGAATATATGTACATGGAACAACATACTCCACAACCCATGTACATGTCATACCTGCCCCCTCACATCGAGGCACGACGAACAATGCAGTGGAATACGCGTGATAACATATCCTGGCCCGGGCTCAGTGAAGGAAGCATTGAGGCATCCACGAGTAGAGTAGTGAGAAACTATATGCATCATAAAATATTTGGAAAAACTCGATAGAATAATCCGAACAATAGGTCATTAGAAAGGGAAACAGACGACAGTCATAGTACGTACCTTTCGGATGTTACGATGGATTATGTCAAAGTAAGAATGCTGAGATTATTTGTACATATCAAAATATCATAGGATTCAATGGAATAGTTAAAACAACTATCGTTTAGTGGTCGGAACAACAACCAAAAGTTTCTTTTAATCATAGTACGAAAATAGGTCAAGTAGAACAATACAAGAAGGTTTCGGAAATTGTGGGCCCAACTCGGGTCAAGTCGAGGTGGCGCACATAAATTACGGACTTTAGGCCTTATGGAGGCGTCAACGAAAGTTTCGGGGCATTCCGATGCTCTTTGTGAAAGTTATGAACGTTTTATGACGCAAGACCCTTTTTGGAGTAAAAAGGTGTTTAAACATATTTTTCCAACAAAACCTAATTCAATTACATTGAATGAATAAGGGTCAAAATTAAGATCGGATTTTAAAGAGTAGAGTTATCCCCGAGGTTCGTATCATAGCCTATCATAGCTAGGACATGCCAAAGAAAGAAAAAGTAGAGCTTTACATACCTTATTCGCTCCTTACACTAATCCAAACTCAAGTTCCGAACTTCCCAAAATCTACAATTGGTCACAAATACCAAACATTAACCATAAGCATTTAGGTATTCCATCTTCAGTAACACTTGTCTACAGAAATTTGGGCAGCATCTCCCCTGTAATTTCACCAACCCCGAGAATTTAACTCGGCCAAAACATCAACAACAATACCAAGTATCATACTAACAACATCAACCATCCATTCAAAATGCATTCTAACATAAGTAATCTTCTTTTCTACATAGTTCATCAATATTCAATTCAACTACGTGCATTCGAACCAATATCAACGCTTACATATTCATTTACTAATTCCAAATCATTGAAACATGATTCAAGAATATTTTAAACAATCTACACAATATTCCAACATTTCCACCAAAACCATACTCCACCCGAGTTCTCCAATTTCCAACAATGACAATCCCAATACATTTTTGTCTTCCAAATTCATGAACCACATTAACAATTATCATGTTAACTACATTATTTTCATAAATACAAGAAATGATACTAGAGTCACATTAACTTCCAAATCAGCCCATAACAATTCCAACATCAATTTAAGTTATCAAATTCTCATTTCCATCACAAAATACATAACTACATCAACTAACATCCTACATAGAAATTGTTCCATCCTCCCTACACACAACACACACACACGGCCCATATCCAATATTCACAACTTCAACCAAAATCATCAAACTTCCATTTTCAATATAGAGTCCACAACAACCACAACTAGAATGCTACATAAAATTGATTCATCTTGCCTACACAATATGTATATACATGGCCACATGTATATACACACAACCATCATGCAAACTTCCATATTTTCATGAATTCTATCCATTTCTACATACTACAACATAAACAAACCTTTTATAACATATAAAAGAGGATTAAATCTTACCTTTTCTTCTCAACTTCTCCACTTAGCTAGAGTTGTGATTTTTCAACAAAGAGTGGTTTTCTTGTTTCAACGATTATGCCACGTTGAAGAGGACCCTTGAATTAGTAGGAATACTAGGAGAAAATATTTTATTGGACGAGATTTCAAGGGGGCCATTTTTTTCCTCCATGGCCGAAACCCCCCCTTAGTTTTGCTCTCTTCTTCTTTTCTTTGTGTTTTCTCTTGAATGTTCTTGAATTATGGCCCTTTTGTCTTATTTATTTCATGAATTAATTTACCACATGGGCTTGGGCCCTTTTTACTCCTCCATGGCCGGCCACCCTTAAGTGTTGGGCCTTTTTTTTTTTTTTGATTTTTAAGCCCAATTACTTTATGACAAATTCTTGTAATTCATGAAACTATTTTCCAAAATTCCAATTTTGCCCCTAGCCTTCCTCGATATTTCCGCATCCATAACTCTTATAAACAACTTGTATGCTAATCAAGGTTAAAATATATGCTTGCACTCAACCTCCTGCAATTGTCTTGATTTATCCGAATGCGCAAAATGCGGGATATAACATCTTCCGCTGAGTATGTAGTCCTAACTGAGAGAAAATGGGCTGCCTTCGTCAATCTGTCCACGATCACCCATATGGAATCATACTTGCCACGGGATCGAGGTAATCCCACTATAAAATCCATGTTTATCACTTCCCATTTCCAAGTAGGGATTTCTATTGCCTGTAACAAGCCCTCTGGCTTCTGATGTTCAGCTTTTACTTGTTGGCAATTTGGACATTGTGCCACAAACTCGGCTATGTCTCTCTTCATGCTATCCCACCAATACATCGTCTTGAGGTCACGATACATTTTGGTTGCACCTGGGTGGATAGAATACCGAGAACAATGTGCTTCTTCTAGAATTCGTCGGCGTAATTCTGCGATATTTGGCACACATAGCTTGCCTTGGCATTTAAGAATTCCATCCATAGAAACTTCAAATGAAGACTTCTCTTTTCCCTGGGATGTGTCTCTATAATGACTCAATTGAGGATCTTCATATTTCCATCCTTTCACTTCCATATCCAAAGACGAAGTTGTGGAATCATTTATACTAATCCCCACATTACCTGAATCGATTACACGTACTCCAAGATTAGCCAATTTGCAGAGTTCATGAGTCATCTCCTTCTTTTCCGGAGGAACTTCATATAGACTACCCATGGATCGGCGGCTGAGCGCATCGGCTACCACGTTTGCCTTTCCGGGGTGGTACAAAATATTCACATCATAATCTTTCAATAATTTCAACCACCACCTCTCCCGCAGATTTAGCTCCTTCTGCTTGAAAATATATTGAAGACTTTTGTGATCAGTATAGATATCAACATGCACACCATACAAATAATGTCTCCACATTTTTAAGGCATGAATAACCGCAGCTAATTCGAGATCATGAGTAGGATAATTCTTTTCATGCTTCCGTAATTGTCTCGAAGCATATGCAATAACTTTACCATGTTGCATCAGCACACATCCTAATCCAACACTAAAAGCGTCACAATACACCTCATAGTCATCCGACCCTTCTTGAAGTGTTAAGATCGGAGCTGAGGTTAACTTGTCTTTCAACTCTTGGAAGCTGCATTCGCAAGCATCATTCCATTGAAATTTGGCTGACTTCTGGGTTAGCTTTGTCAATGGGGCTGAAATAGATGAAAAGCCCTCTATGAATCTTTGATAATAACTTGCCAACCCCAGAAAACTACGAACTTCTGTAGGCGTTGTAGGCCTTGGCCAAGTCTTCACCGCTTCTATTTTCTGAGTGTCGACTCGAATGCCATCATTGGAAATAACATGGCCCAGAAATGTTACGGAATTTAGACAAAACTCGCACTTTGAAAATATTTCATACAATTCTCGGGCTCGAAGAATGCCAAGTACAATTCGTAAATAATCTGGATGTTCTGATTCAGTGCGAGAATATACCAGGATATCGTCAATAAATACTATTACAAATGAATCCAAGAGTGGCCTGAACACATTATTCATCAAGTTCATAAACACGGCCAGAGCATTAGTCAACCCAAATGAAATCACTCGAAATTCATAGTGGCCATATCTCGTTCTGAAGGCTGTTTTGGGAATATCCGCTTCTCTAACCCTCACTTTATGATAACCCGACCTCAAGTCCATTTTAGAAAACCACTTGGCACCTTGCAATTGGTCGAATAAGTCGTCAATCCTTAGAAGAGGATATTTGTTCTTTATCGTCACTTTGTTCAACTGCCTATAGTCAATACACATTCGTAGAGATCCGTCATTCTTCCTTACAAACAAGACGGGTGCTCCCCACGGTGATGAACTGGGTCTGATAAACCCCTTTTCAAGCAAGTCTTTCAGCTGCGCCCTTAGCTCTTTTAATTCTGTCGGAGCCATTCGGTAAGGAGGAATAGAAATAGGCTTGGTGTCCAGCAACACATCAATGACGAAGTCAATCTCCCTTTCTGGAGGAATTCCTGGAAGTTCGTCTGGAAACAGATCTGGGAATTCATTCACTACCGGAACTGATTGAAAAGTTGGTGGCTTTGCCTCGATATCATGAACCCGGCCTAAGTGATAAATATAGCCCTTGGCTATCATCTTCCTTGCCTTAAGGTATGAAATAAACCTACCTTTTGGTGATGCTGCATTACCCTTCAATTCAAGCACGGGCTCTCCCGGAAATTGGAATCGAACTACTTTCGTTCGGCAATCGACATTAGCATAGCATGATGCCAACCAATCCATACCCATAATTACATTGAAGTCTACCATTTCAAGCTCAATCAAATCAGATTTTTTCTGCCAATCACATATCACAACTACACAATTTTTATACACATGCCTTGCTATCACGGGATCACCAACCGCAGTAGACACCTCAAAAGGTTTGATCGGCTCAGGTTTCACCCCAATACAACCAGCAACATACGGAGTAATATAGGAAAGAGTAGAACTCGGATCTATCAGTGCATATACATCACGGGAGAATGTAGACAATGTACCTGTAACAACGTCCGGGGAGGACTCAAGGTCCTGTAGTCCCGCTAAAGCATATACACTGGGCTGAGTGGCACCTGAAGTAGATGCTGCCCCTCTGCCTCTACCTCGTCCTGCTGACATTTGGGGAGCCTGCCCTATCGGGTGCGCTGAGGAAGAACCAGCTACTGAACCTGTAGGCTGAACTCCCACTCTGCCACTTATTGACGGGCAATCTCTCATCATATGCCCCACCTGACCACAAGTACAGCAGGCATCCGAACCCTGACGACACTGTCCGGCATGTAATCTGCCGCATTGATTGCATCGCTGCACTGGGGGTCTCCTCTGACTATAATCTTCCCTGAACTGGGAATCTGAAGCCCTCGAACTCTGGCCCTGTCCTGAACAGAAAGAGCGATCAAATCTCCTACCTGTGAATCGAGGAGGTCCACTTGTCACTGACTGGCCAAAGTACCCAGAATATGTCTGCCTTGATCCCCCTCTATAATCACTGCCGGCTCCCATAGATCTGGCCCTCTTGCCTTGCCTTCTATCGACATCACGGTCGCCTCTTTGTTGTTATTGCCTCCCCTCCAAATTCTGAGCATGGGCCTGTATTCGGGAAATATCCATCCCGTCTTGCAAGGACGCTGTCAAACAATCTTTGAATAAATGTGGCCCTAGGCCACTCACAAATCTATGTACCCGATCTCCCATGTCGGCCACGATTGCCGGAGTATATCTAGCCAAAGAATTAAATTGCATGCTATACTCCCCAGCACTCATGTTTCCTTGCCTCAGATTTAGAACCTGTCCGCTCTAGCTCGGCAGACCTCGGGTGGCAAATAGTGACGATTAAAAGCATCCACAAACTCTTGACAAACTGGAGGAGGCACGTTTTCTCCTCTTGATAATACCCAATTGTTGTACCACAACACCGCCACATCCCGAGGTCTATACGATCCCAACTCCATGGATTGGTGTCGGAGGCATGGACACTCTTCAATGTCCTTAACATCTCATCTACGAAACTTTGCGGATCCTCATCCGGCTTTGACCCGAAGAACTCCGGAGGATTTAGGCTCATAAAATCACGGGCTTTGGTACTTGCTGCCTGGTCACTGGAGCCCCCGCTTTGTCGTTGTGCCTGTGCGGCAACCAATTGTGTCAATAACTGGATGGCCTCGGTCATTTGTTGACAGGAAGCAACCGGTGGAGGAATTGGGGCTGGAGCTCCTCCTTGCCCTTCCACATTAGGCGGGGTAGAAGAGGTATTAGATAAGGCCTCATTATGTGATTCGCCTTCTTCGATATTCATCGGAGGCTCTCTTTCTACCCGCCTCTTTGTCGTAGTCTTGCCTTTCTGGGCAACTGTAGCCTTCCCCTTTGGCGGCATTCTAAAATCACAACACACTATTAGGGAGGATAAAATCTTATACACGGCTCTATCGCACGATCTCATGAGAAGAAAGATGGTCATTTTTCCTAAATTCCCTGTAGCCTCTTGTTTATTGATGTGGCACGTAACACACCATAAACAAGACTCTACTAGACACGGCTCGTAGACACTTCCTAGGACTGAACTGCTCTGATACCACTTTTGTCACGACCTAACTAGGGCCGCGACGGGTACCCGGGGCTAACCACCGAGCACCGCTCGCTCTATTGCTCTTCTTACTCATTTAATGTCCTTTTTATCACATTTATACTCAAGCGTAGGAAATCCATATTTCATATGAAAATATAAATACTCTTATATACATGTGCCTTTTTGGCTATCAAAATAGTGATACATATATATATATATATATATGTGATTCGCCTTCTTTGATATTCATCGGAGGCTCTCTTTCTACCCGCCTCTTTGTCGTTGTCTTGCCCTTCTGGGCGACTGTAGCCTTCCCCTTTGGCGGCATTCTAAAATCACAACACACTATTAGGGAGGATAAAATCTTATACACGGCTCTATCGCACGATCTCATGAGAAGAAAGATGGTCATTTTTTCTAAATTCCCTGTAGCCTCTTGTTTATTGATGTGGCGCGTAACACACCATAAACAAGACTCTACTAGACACGGCTCGTAGACACTTCCTAGGACTGAACTGCTCTGATACCACTTTTGTCACGACCCAACTAGGGTCGCGACGGGTACCCGGGGCTAACCACCGAGCACCGCTCGCTCTATTGCTCATCTTACTCATTTAATGCCCTTTTTATCACATTTATACTCAAGCGTAGGAAATCCATATTTCATATGAAAATATAAATACTCTTATATACATGTGCCTTTTTGGCTATCAAAATATGGATACATATATATATATATATATATATATATATATATATATATGTGATTCGCCTTCTTCGATATTCATCGGAGGCTCTCTTTCTACCCGCCTCTTTGTCGTAGTCTTACCCTTCTGGGCGACTGTAGCCTTCCCCTTTGGCGGCATTCTAAAATCACAACACACTATTAGGGAGGATAAAATCTTATACACGGCTCTATCGCACGATCTTATGAGAAGAAAGATGGTCATTTTTCCTAAATTCCCTGTAGCCTCTTGTTTATTGATGTGGCGCGTAACACACCATAAACAAGACTCTACTAGACACGGCTCGTAGACACTTCCTAGGACTGTACTGCTCTGATACCACTTTTGTCACGACCCAAATAGGGCCGCGACGGGTACCCAGGGCTAACCACCGAGCACCGCTCGCTCTATTGCTCATCTTACTCATTTAATGCCCTTTTTATCACATTTATACTCAAGCGTAGGAAATCCATATTTCATATGAAAATATAAATACTCTTATATACATGTGCCTTTTTGGCTATCAAAATAGTGATACATATATATATATATATATATATATATATATATATATATAGTAGCCATCTCGTGAGACCATCTAACCCACACTACGCATCTACGAGCCTCTATTGGAGTGCCCGACATGAGGACGGGACAAGACCCTGTCATGCCCAAAAATACATATACATGACTATATACACAAAACAATAATCAAGCACCTCCGGGACAAGGGAGTGCCTCCGATCAACTGACAGCTACTACGGATCTGGGTCGAGCTCTCCTGCATGTCTACCTGTTGGCATGAACACAGCGTCCAAAGAAAAAGGACGTCCGTACGAACATTGTACTGAGTATGAGAGGCAGGAACAATGAAAGAAGACAATGATATAAAGGGAATATCAATATGAAACATTTGGATTCGACTGACACATATATAAAAGAAGTAATGCATGCTATCTTACTCATACTCATCATCATATCATATATGAAAAATGTATAAGCTGCCCATCCATATCGGATCGGTGTGATAATCAATAACATTAGCCTGCGTCCAGGCCTCCCGCGTCCGGGGTATCATCTCATGCCGCCCACTAGTGGTGTCTGCCCATGCCATTTGTCCATGGTGTATACGTATAGCTGCCCACCTTAGCGGTGACTGCTCGACAAACTAGGCGCGATGTTATATCATCATCATCATAATATGCTCATCATGGTATGCTTATCTTATCATAGTACACGCATAAGGCTAAAGATCAACTATACTTTATCGGGGTGACGTAAGGTCGCGATCCCCCGACTTCATTATGGAGCAATCATCGACATCCTGCCTCACCTTGAAGGAATGAGCATATAAGGTGAGTGTTAGCAATAAATCGCATCATTAACATCATAGGAGTATCACATCATATGTATTAGAATTTCTATACCTTACTCATTACCTTGTGTAGCTAATTATAGACATAGACTCATATCTTCCGAAACTTAAGAGATTCATGGATAAGAAAGAGAGTCATGCTAAAGGATTCATGCCATAGAAAGAAAGGACTAGCCTCACATACCTTTGACGTTTAACTAGGCTAGCGCTTGCTTGTTCTCCTTCGATATCTAGTTTCTACCTTCAATAGAGAATTCACATTTGCGTTAGTTAATCAACTATAAGAACGCGCCACTAATTCTAGGGAAGATTGGGCGGCACTTCCTTGGTTTATACAACCTTTTCCATATGCTATATCAACTCCCACACATTCACAATATCACAATCAACAATCGCCAACATTCATAGTTCAACCCAACTACTATCCAACCATAACACTATTCACTCATTAATGACCCATTTCGTATGTCTTTCTACAATTTAAAGAACTTAACCTTCCAATACCTTAAACAAAATGTTATAGTCATGAAACTTACCTTAGATGGTGGTTGAACAAGCTTTGAATGGAATCACTCCTCTAGCACCCAAACCCTACTTCACTTCTTTTGTGTTTTCTTGAGAAAGATGAACTTTAGCTAGGTCTTATACACTTTATTTCATGGATTTGGTGTTATTGATCATGAATTTCCCTTGGTTTTTCTTGTGATGAAGAGTAGAGAGTATTCTAGACGTTTCTAGAGAGAAATATCGTGAAGATAAAATGAATTTTATGAGCTGGGGTCTCCTTTTAATGACTTAAAATCTATTCCGAAATGAACTGTGACTGAAGTGCACAATGGTCGTAAACCCACTTTACGGGCCGTATACTGGTTTAAGGTCCATCTTCACGATCGTATAATGGCAGTATTTCGATTTACGGTCCGTATTCCAAGTCGTTTTTAAACATTTGAAGCATTTAACATAAAGTTGAAATTTTTGAAAGGTTGGAGGACGATAGCAGTTTACGGTCCGTAAATAACTTTACGGGTCGTATTCCACTTTACGACCAACTGGGTCAAAGTGAAAACCTGCAACTTTTCACTGTACGTTCACGGGGAAATTACAGAGGTGTAACATTTATGCAACATGGAAAGCTAATCGCCAATGCATCAAGACAATTGAGGAACCATGAGCAGAATTATCCAACACATGATTTGGAATTAGCAGCTGTGGTATATGTGCTGAAGATATGGCGGCACTATTTGTATGTGGTTCATGTAGATGTCTATATGGATCATAAAAGCCTCCAGTATATATTGAAGCAGAAAGAGTTGAACCTGAGGCAGTGAAGATGGCTCGAATTGCTGAAAGATTATGATGTTAATATTTTGTATCATCCCGGCAAGGCTAACGTTGTTGCTCATGCTCTTAGCCACAAATCTATGGGATTTTGGTTCATATAGATATTGGGAAGAGAGTGTTTCCAAGGGAACTTCACCAATTGGCTAGTTTCAACTTATGGACTCATATGATAGTAGTATTATGCTTCAGGACGTAGCTGAGTCGGCCCTCACGGCCGAAGTGAAAGCTCAATTGTATGAAGATCCGTTCATAGAAAAGAATAGAGAGGGTATTCAGCAAAGTAAGACTACAACATTTTAGCTTGGAAAAGATAGAGTTATGAGATATCAAAAACGTTGATGTGTTCTAGATACAGTGGGACTGCGAGACAGAATCATGATGGAATTCCATTATTCCCAGTATTCCATTCATCCCGTATCTATGAAAATGTATCAGGATATTAAGGGCTTCTATTGATGGAATGACATGAAGAAAAATATTTCCGAGTTCATGGCTTTGTGTCCTAACTGTCTGCAGGAAAAGGTCGAACAACAGAAGCCTAGTGGGCTATTGTAGAATATAGAAATACTAACTTGGAACTGTTCAGTGATCAATATGGATTTTATATATGCTTTCCTCGTTCTTATTGCAAATTCGACTCTACTTGGGTAATCGTTAATAGGCTAACCAAATCAGCTCATTTCTTTCCAGTCAAAACTACCTACACGGCAGAGGATTATGCGAAGCTATATATTGAGGAGATCGTACGCCTCCATGGTATTCCTTTATGTATTATATTAAGCATGGGTGCTCAGTTTAAGCCAATTTCTGGCGATCCTTCCAAAAGAGTCTAAGTACTCCAGTAAGTCTCAGTACATCATTCCATCCGCAGACAAAAGGGCAAGCAGAGCGGACAATTCAGACCCTTGAAGATATGTTGCAAGCTTGTGTTATGGACTTCAAAGGAAGATGGGAAGATCATTCGCCACTTATTAAATTTTCTTATAACAACAGCTAACATGAAAGTATTGGAATGTCACCTTATGAAGCTTTGTATGGTAGGAAGGGAAGGTCTCGTATCAGATGGTTCGAATTGGGTAAGTCGGGGTTATTTGGGCCAAATCTAGTTAACCAGGCGATAGAAAAGGAAAAGTGTATCCAAGAATGACTGTTGACAGCTCAAAGCAGTTAGAAACTTATTTAGATGCAGGACAATGAGATCTCGAGTTCCAAGTTGGTGATTGGGTATTTCTGATGATATCTATCACGACTCGACTAGGGGCCGTGATGGGTACCCGGGGCTAACCACCGAGCACCACTCATTCCCTTACTTATCATAAGAAAATCATTTCTCATTTGGAAACATAATTACTTTTCATATATATATATATATATATATATAAACATAAGCCCTCCGGCTATCCACATAATACATATATACACGTGGAAAATCGTGAGACCATACTACCCACACATACGTATCTACGAGTCTCTACTAGAGTACTAGACATATGAACGGGACAGGACCCCGTCGTGCCCAAAACATATATGTACATAAAATAGTGGATCAATGGCACCTCCAGAATAATGGAGTGCTCTCAAAAATCTGCTTATCGGCTTCCATAAATCTGGGTCGCCTCCCTGTCTACCTGTGGGCATAAACACTGCGTCCAAAGAAAACGGACGTCAGTACGAATATTGTACTGAGTATATAAGGCATGATCAATATCAATATAGAAGCATAATAAACAAAATGAGAAACAGCATAAGATGGGAGATAGTAGAATCATCGTCATAAGCACTTACTTGCTTTTTATTGGGACTTTCCATTTCTAATGCGAGGTTGTGTACATACATCCTACTCATTTACATTTTGTATCCATAAACGTATTCATATGCCTATTCTTATTCATATTTGTATCATGTCCGTATTCGTACTCATATCCATATCATGTACCTATCCATGTAATATACATATTTATATCATATACATATTAGCCATACATAGGCACATATATCTCATAAACTTATCATAACTTTTCATAGAGCATACATTTGAATTTACAGACAATCTATGAAAATCGCATCGTATTCGTAGCATGAACTTCGTAATAATATCACATAATAGACTTTATAATCTCTAACTTAGGCTCATCATTACCTTCATCGTATCTATGGCATATCTCCTACCTTAATCTCATATGAAATCCTCTATGAACATAGACTCGTAACTATTCGGAACATTGGTCATAGGACATGCATTAGAGCTTATAGACAATCTATAACAATGTTGGGGTGACATAAGATCGAGAACCTTCGATTCCATTATGGAGCATTCATAAGCATTCTGCCTCACCTTGAAGGAATTAGCATATAAGGTGAGTGTATTCAATGAACAACATCAATGAATCATAATATGGATCATTAGCCTTGTAGAACCATAATATTATAGGCCTTAGAATCTTTAGACTTGGACTCATCATCATCATTATCGCATTCGTAATATACCTCTTATCTTATCCTATATGGCTATTCATGAACATAGGCTCTTAGTTTTTCCGGAAGGTAGGAAAGTCATGGAGAGGTAAGGAAATAATATCATAGGAATCATATAGGGATCATTAGCTTCGTAGGAATATCATATCATGAGCTTTAGAACTTCTAGACTTAGATTCATCATCGGTATTGTCATGTTCGTAACATATCTCTTTTCTTTATCTCGTATGAAGCTCTTTATACTCGTAGATTCGTAATTCCCAATATGTATGAAAAATCATGGAGAAGGAGGAAACATCATATCATAAGATTCATGCCTTAGAAAGAAGGGACTAGCCTTACATACCTCTTTCATTTAACAATTTCCCTCGCTTGATTGCTCTCCTTCAATGCTCACATTTCTACCTTCAAGAAAATTTGCATTCACATTAGCTAATCGATTATATGAATGTGCCTGTTAGATCTAGAGAAAATTGGGCAGCATGTCCTTTGTTTATACAACCTTTCCCATATTGTATATCAACTCCCAAACATTCATAATAACGTTCACAATATCATAACCAACAATCTTCATTCATCTACATTACCCTCGTTTCACAATTTCCACTTCAATTCATCCATAATCATGGTCATATTTCATTATTGCATTTTCTCACATATAATGCTTATCACATGCCCTTAATATCATTTTTAACATAACCATATCACAACACATTAATAATCATAACTCAATTCAAGTTATCACTCAAAATGACACTATTTTCACATTCATGACCTATTTTTCTATATTCTTCTACAATCCAAGTGTTTCAACTTTCAAACACCTTAAACAACATGGAAATACCATAAATATTACCTTAGATGGCGTAGGAATGAACCTTGAGTGCAAACACTCCACTTCAGCAAAACCCTAGTTTCACCTTCACTTGGATTCCTTGTCTTGGATGAACTTTAATGAGTTTCTTACACTTGATTCACTTGGTTTTATGTAGTTGATCACAAATATCCCTTGAATTATTGTGGGAGAAATGTTCTAGAGAGTTATATAGAGAAGTGGTGTGAAGGGGAAAATGAAATGAAATGAAACTTGGTCCCTTATTAAATACACAAATCTGTCCCGACACATTTATATGGACACACATACGGTCTGTACAATTTATACGGTCCGTATGTGTGACCGTATAATCGTTCCAGCGGAGTCTCTTCACTAGACAGGTTATACGGCAATACATAGGCCCGTATCTTTTGTACGGTCTATATAATGGACCGTACAATCCACAGTTTTTCGAAACTTATTCTCGTCGACTCGTTTGGTCTGCAATCCTTATAGAACCTTCTTAACACTTGTTTATCACTTCGTTAACAATCTAGGGGACGTTATAACCCTTCTCCAAAGCATCATTGTCACGACCCAACTCCGTGGGCCGTGACTGGTGCCCGAACTGGACACCCAGACACACCTGCTTACCGATTTGACATATCCATTTTTATTCATATACAACACATATTAATTTATACAGATTTTTGTCTGAAGCGATCACATATGCATATAGATCATACAGAAGCCGCTAAGGCTATCATGGAACATACCATCCGAAGCATATACATAAGCATACATACATACAAGTCGTTAAGGCTGTCATAGCGAATAGGATAGCTTAGACGGGAACCACAGACATAACCGAACAATAGCGACCCACGACCCACATATATGTCTACAGGCCTCTAACAAACACAACAGAATCATATGACGGGACAGGGCCCCGCCGTACCCCTGAATATACACATACATATACATAACGGAAGAGTATGTACCAAAATATGGGCTCCAGAACAAGGGAGCACTCCAAAGCAGCAGAACAGATAACCTAAGCTGTCGGGTCTCTCACACGAACGTCTGCACCTGCGGGCATCAAACGCAGGCCCCCGAAGAAAGGGGGTCAGTACGGAATATGTACTGAGTATGTAAGGCATGACATACAACTGAAGAGATCATAACTGAAACAGAGATTACAGGAGTCAAGTATCATAATCAAGAAACTACTGTACCTGTGTAGTACGGAACAGAATCAAACGTTTTCATATCACGTACCGTACCCAGCCCATCCTGGGACTCGGTGAGTGAAATCACGTCATTATTTCATCATGAAAACATTTATACATATACCGTACCCGGCCCGTTATGGGACTCGGTGAATGAAATCATGCGTGCGGGCATCATATATCATATACATACCGTACCCGGCCCCGTTAAGGGACTCGGTGATAAAATCATGTCATCCTGCTTTCAAATCATCATGCATGCATATACATATACATATACATATACATATACATACCGTACCCGGCCCTCTAGTGAGAGGCTCGGTGAATGAAGTCATACCGTACCCGGCCCATTAAGGGACTCGGTAAATGAAATCATGTGCACGTATACCGTACCCGGCCTATCATGGGACTCGGTGCCATAATCATATCATTATATACATATACCATACCCGGCCCTCTAACGAGGGACTCGGTGAACAACGCAGAGGAATACGCACAATAACATATCCTGGCCCGGGCTCGTTGAAGGACATACTGAGGCTTGCACGAACTGAGTAGTGCGAAACCATATGCACGTAAATCGAAACTCAATAGACAAGTATACTTATCGGCATCTGAAGGCTCAGAAACAAGTTTCGGATCAATCCGAGTTAGTATGAGAAAGTTATGATCGTTTGAAGTACAGAACGTTCTACAAACATTTCAGGAGCCCTTTTTGGAAAACCGAAGCAACAATCATATCAAGTACCTTTCGGGTATCGTATGGGTCAAATCAAATATATCTTTTGGAACCATATGTACGTATCAGAACATGTCAAAGACTCATTGGAACTTACGGGACTCTTTTAGGAACCAAACTCTTTATGGACATCTCATTATTCAATCATATATTAGGCTCAAACATGTTAAGCATACTCATACCCAGAAGTATGTGAGGATCGTAGACAGATTCGGGAACATATCAAATAGAACTGCGGAAATCATAAATACGCATCAAACCATATGAAACTACTTATAAAAATCAAGAACGTTGCCATCCTAGTGGCTCTAAGAGTAGGAATTTCTTTGAAGTCATACATATACGTCATTTGCTCATCTCATACAGATCATGCCACAAGAAAGAAAGGGTAAGCCTTACATACCTTGCCCGCTTTCTACGCTAATCCGAACTTAAGTCTTTGGCTTCGCAAGATCTACAACAATATTCACACATATCAAACATTAGCCATAGATATCCAAGAATCTCATCCTTAACTAACACTTTGTCTACTGAAATTTCGGCAGCATTTCCCCTGTAATTACTACCATCCCCGAGAATCCAACTCGGCTATATCATCAACAACAAATCCGAGAATTTAACTCGGCCAAATTATCAACAACAATACCAACAGTTATTCTAACAATATCCACAATAAATTCAAAAAGCATAATAACATTACAACTTCTTTCTACAAACTTTGACGACTTTCCATTTACATTCAATTCATAATTGTGTACATATTCAAATACCAATCCGCAACCATTTAAATAATATTCAAGAATACTTCGAACAATCCGTACAATATTCACAATATTCCAACCCATAGGCTATGCCACCCGAAACCCTCCAAATGGAACAAGAACAATAACAACACATTTTCTTCTTTCAATTCCATGAACTTCACCAACAATTCACACACTAACATCAATATCTTCCATAAATACAAGAACTCTATATTCAATTCACATTAACTTCTAAAACAAGTCTCCAACCATTACAACTTCACTAGGATCATTAAACTTTCATTATCAACATGGAATCCATAACAACAACAATCAAAATACAAAGCAAAATAGGCCCCTTAATCATACACAACACATACGTTCACACACATACATATACACGACCACACCTAACATCCATATTTTTATGAATTTCATTCATTTCCACATACCACAACATAAAAAACCATCTATAACATATAAAAAGAAGATTGATTCTTACCTTTTCCACTTATCTTCTCACTTGGCTAGAAAGTGTAGTTTGCAAGAATAAATGTTCTACTTGCTCCAATGACCACTTCACCTTGCTAGTGTTATATCCCGTATTTTGTACGTTCGGATATTTCAAGGTAGTCGTGGTAAGTTAAGGGAATGACCATCTTCCAAAATTATTTTATTGTACAAGTTGGTTATGAATATTATTTATGAACATTAATAGTATGGAAATATTGAGAAAGGCTAAGGGTAGAAAGGAAAATTCGCAAAATGGTTCATGGCAATATTATGGAAGGCTAGGGAAAAAATGGGATTTCACAAAAAGTTCAAGAGAGTTCTTGGAGAACCCCTTTGGCTGTGTATATATATGTATATATATAAAAAGTGATGACAAAAGTAAAATAATTAGTCATCTTATTTTTAATATTAAAGAAGCTTCAAGAAAGAGGGCATGTGCCCCTCACATGCTTGTAGGAACTATATATATATACAAGTAAGTGGGAACAATCTAGACATTTTTCATCTTCTTCATAACTTAGAAAAATAGAAGAAGAAAAAAAAAAGAACCATACTCAGCCATGCCTGGCCGAATTGGAGACCCTTTGGATTGATCAAAAATGATAATTTTCTTCTAGTATTTCAACCAATTGGAAGGTCCTTATTAACATGGAGGAGTTGTTGGAACAATCAAACCATTCATTTGTGCAAGTTTCAAGCCTAGCCGAATGAAGGAGATAAGTGAAGAAGGTATGAATTCAATCTCCTTTCCCATGTTTTATGGATGATTTGTGAGTGTTGTAGCATGTAGAAACGGATGAAATTCATGAACTAGATGTATGTGGGTGGTGGCCGAATGGGCTCTCATGCATGCTCAATATATGACACGTGTATATGATATATGTACATGTATATGGGGGATATGGGGAAAAGGGAGATATGTTGCATTGCCACCTGGTCAGCTGGCGTTATAATCCCAGACACGGGACGTATGTGGGGGAGCCGACGTATTCGGCGCTATGATATGATATGTTCGATTTCTATATATGTGGGGGAGCCGACGTTGTTCGGCGCTATGATATGTCCTATTTTCTATATACGTGGGGGAGGGGGAGCCGACGTCGTTCGGTGCTATGACATGTTCTATTTTCCATATATATGAGAAAGAAATGTTTTCAAAGGAAAGATAAGCATGCATGGCATCCGCCCTAAGAGGCTCTCATATGTACAGGTTACTCTTCTACTTCATGATATGCTCTACATTTCTATTCTGTTATTATTCACATTTACATTCCTTACTATGTTACTATTCATGCCTTACATATTCAGTACATTGCTCGTACTGACCCTCTTTCTTCGAGGGCTGTGTTTCATGCCGCGCAGGTACACCCAGATGAGTTAAAGCTAGTATAGAAGATGTTCCAGCGGAGTTGGTAGACTCCACTTGTTCCTGGAGTGCTGCCGAGTCAGAGTATATGTGTTGTGATGTTTTGTTCGAAGTTAGAGACTTTGCAGACAGGGTTGTAGGTATTGGTTGTCAGTTCAGTAAGCAGCTCCATCAACCGATGTGTCATTCGTGTTATGATATAAGTTTCATATGATTACAGATTTTGTCTGATTTGAAAGTAACGGAAAAGAATATTTCTGAAAATTTTACTATACATTTCATCTTTATTTGATTTAAAAAGTCCAAAGGATTATGTATGTATTAAAATTCAGTGGGTCCGCTCGGCTCTAAGTAAGGGTCGGGTGCCCATCACACCCTAGTAAGGTCGGGGTGTGACAAATTGGTATCAGAGCAGGTCGTCCTAGGGGTTGTCTGCAAAGTCGTGTCCAGTAGAGTCCTGTTTATGAGTGTGAAGTCGGCCACATTTATAAACCGGAGGCTGCGGGGCATCTAGGGATTGGTGACCTTCTTTCTGTCTTAGATCGTTCGATAGAGTCAAGTTATAGGAAAATGAGATTCCTTATATGAGCCTTACACGTGACAGAAGAAGGTAAGTGACGATATGGCAAGTTACAGAGGTAAGTCTTGATATATTTGCTCTGTTACCTGAAACTGGAAAGACTGGATGGCTGGAATGTGTCATATAGCCGTATGTTCTGTGAGGTATTGTTGATATTGGCTGCGTACAGATTCTGAATAATAGGAATGGTAAAGGGGATTCTGCCAGAATGGATACGCCTAACCGGAAGAAGTGCGGAAAGGAAATACTGCAAATAGGCAATGAGTGAGATGCGTTGTTTCAGGAAGGTTATGGATTTGGCATGGCGATGAAGGTGCGCTTACTACCATCGGGAATCTGGAAGCCCAGGACAGGAAGTAGTCATATACGCAGGTGGGAGGTGAACATTGGGAATTTAAAAGGGTAAAATAGTAATTGCAAAAGAAAGGACGTGTTACGAAAGTGTCTCGGAATCTGTAAGACCTCGACTCGCTCCAGATCATGTAATAAAGGTCATGAGGGGAAGCGGACGCGATTATATCAGCATTAAGGCACCGGATCCCACCAAAGTTTCGAGGTTAAGCGTGCTAAGGTGGGAGAAATTTTAGGATGGGTGACCCCCTAGGAAGTATGCAAGAAATTCTATATATCCAAACATGAGAGACAAATCAGAAGTTAGAGTAACCTAAGGAGAACTAAAGTATACGGAATGGCTGGAAACCTTAAGGGGTCGCGTAAAACAAGGTAGGCTAGACTGGAGAAGAGACAGAAAGTGTGTCACAGCTCTAGATATTTGGATAGGCTTGAATAGCGTTTGAGACATTTTATGGGCAAGGTAGTAGCAATTATACATATATATATATATATATATATATGAATGCGTAGGATATCCCACATATGATCGTATCGGTAGGCGTGTGTGCCCCAGCAACCGGAGCTACGGTAAAGAAGGCGTTAATCAAGTAAAGGTACCGAAGTTCGAGTGACAGTAAAAATAAATGCTACAAGTGTTACAAGGTAAGCTGCTATTATTTATACTATAGGATAAGATTGGAAATTCTAGTGTAATGATATTTGGAAAAGAAAGAGAGTGAGTAGGTGGTAAAGAAAGAGATCAAAGTGTCGGAAGAAGGTGAAAGGTAAGAAGCCTCAGTGAGTAAAGCTCCCGAGAGAAATTACGAGCAAAGCGCGAGACTATTTGGGTAAGAACTCAAAGTAGGCATGTGAAAAGGGATAGAATGTGGTAAAAGGAAACAGGAGAGGAGTGTATGAGGTTCGAGAACCGATTTTGATAAGTGGGACTAAAGGGATAGTGACTAGGATAGGGGGATGTGAAGTAAGAGAAAGAATGCTTAGGCTTGCGATGGTGTTGAGGTGAGAGATCTATAAAAGAATAAATATGTAGCTATATAGTTAAAGGTTCGATGAACAAGGATAGGGAGAGTGAAAGTTGTAAGGATTCTGTGCTAAGAAAAAAAGTAGCGGGACGCTTGAGAAATATGGACGCACAACTACAACCCAAACACGTAGTTAAAGAAGAATTACGAGCAAGTGAGCTAAGCAAGTGAATGGACGAATAGTGGATGGAAGGGTAGGGAAGTGTGGACAAAATGATGACATAGATAGAAAGTAAAAGAAAAACTTAGGATAAGAAGTTTTCGATATGTTATGCATAGAGTTGGAAAAAAAAGAGAAGAGACGAAAAAGAAGGCAGTAGAATTGGATACCCTTATAAGTATTCTAGTTAAGTACGAGGGTGTAAGTAGTGAGAAGATAGACAGGCTAGACTATACGATAACGGAGCTCGGCTTTAAGAAGGAAGTGAAGGGCGGCAGGTAATTATCGTAGACAAGGATACTTGGAGATTGTTGGCATATAAGGAGCCCCTTAAAAGGGGGGGAGACCATATTATATTAGGCCAAAAGGGATTACAATATTTTCAAGCACCAGAAAAGGAAACTTATTAGCTCGGGGCCAAAGTTCAAAACATGTCGGCACGTCGGAAGCATGTAAAGAATGTTTCGAACGACGACGACTATTATAATGAAAGTATCAACCATTGGTAGTCTGAAATTTTGAAAGAAAGAAAGAACGCAGCGCCTGTGAGGGAAATAAGAGAATACATTGGATACTATAAAATAGTTCATGAACCATTAATTATACGGAGCATAAGAATATACCCTATGAACCATCGACTTAAAGCGATGCTCGACCATATTTTGTAAGGAATTCACACCAGCGTGCCAATACAAAGAAATCAAAAACGAGTATACTTGTGTCAAGGAGTATGAGGACAAGGAACGGCCGATGGCCATATTGGATCGGCAAATTAGAGTTGCGCGCCAAAGATATGGCTTCTGTTAAGGTGTGGTGGCAAAACAATAACAGAGAACAGATGATCTTGAAAGGACTCGTGTAGAGACCGAGGAGTTCTATTATGAGGAAAATAGGGTAAAAGATAAGGAATGGGCTCGAAGGAAGGACAACTATAAAAGGGACCCCCCCCCCCAAAGTGTTACCAGACCCCATAAGATCAGTTGAACATTCGAGGACGAATGTTCTAAAGGGGGGGGGGAGGATGTTATATCCCGTATTTTGTACGTTCGGATATTTCAAGGTAGTCCTGGTAAGTTAAGGGAATGACCATCTTCCAAAATTATTTTAATGTACAAGTTGGTTATGAATATTATTTATGAACATTAGTAGTATGGAAATATTGAGAAAGGCTAAGGGCAGAAAGGGAAATTCGCAAAATGGTTCATGGCAATATTATGGAAGGCAAGGGGAAAAATGGAAATTTCACAAAAATTTCAAGAGAGTTCTTGGAGAACCCTTTTGGCCGTGTATATATATGTATATATATAAAAAGTGATGACAAAAGTAAAATAATTAGTCATCTTTTTTTTTAATATTAAAGAAGCTTCAAGAAAGAGGGCATGTGCCCCTCACATGCTTGTAGGAACTATATATATATGCAAGTAAGTGGGAACAATCTAGACATTTTTCATCTTCTTCATAACTTAGAAAAATAGAAGAAGAAAAAAAACCATACTCGGCCATGGCTGGCCGAATTGGAGACCCTTTGGATTGATCAAAAATAATAATTTTCTTGTAGTATTTCAACCAATTGGAAGGCTAAGGGTAAATTTGGAATTTTGGAAATTAGTTTCGGGAATTACAAAATATGATTCATAAGTCATTGGGCTCAAAAAAACTGAAATGAAAAATGAGGCCCAATGTACTAGGGGTGGCCGGCCAAGCTCTTGGTCTTGGCCCAAGTCCACCTAGTTGATCATGTGCTAGTCGTGTGATCAACTAGTATATAATTGGATAGGCACTAAGACAATTCAAGAAGTATAGAACAACAAGCCAAAAAAAAAAAAAAAAAAAGAGGAGCTCTCGGGTTTGAGGGCAAAAATTAGCCACCAAAAATCTTGCTCTAAAATTTTTTCTCTTGTTGGATTTTCACTAATTCAAAGTGCCTTTGCAACTTGGTGTAGTTGGTTTGGAAGGAAGAAGTCTTGTTTCTTCAAGTTGACCCTATATTCAAGTGAAGAAGATTGAGTTAAAAGGTAAGAATTTATCCCTTATTATTGTGTTATGAAGTATTGTTTGTGTTGTAGTATGTAGAAATGAGTTGATTGTATGGAAAAATGGAAGTTTGCAAAGTGGGTATGGAATATAGAATGTGGCCGTGTGTGTGTGTTAATGTGTAAGTGAAATGAGTTGAAATTTATGTTGTATTCTAGTTGTGTGTATGATGGAATTCATATGGAGAATGAGAGTTGAATAAATTTTGTTGAAGTTGAAATATAGGGGTTTGGCCGTGTGGTATGGTGTTGGTAGGATGCTAATGAATTAATTTTGTTTAATGTGTTAGTTGTGTTATTGTGATGCTTGCAATGTAAATGAAGATAAAATGATATAAGTTTGTATTGAAATGGAATGTAGAAGCTTATGTCGTTTTAGTATGATTTTCCGACATTAGGAAAATGATGTTATTTGGTTGTTAATTGTGATGATCATTGATGAATTTGGAAGTTGGAAGCATGTTCTGAATATGTGTGCCAAAGATTAGATGTTTTGAATAAGTTATGACTTTGGCGGAAAGTTGTATATTATGTATATCGTGAGTATAACTTGAGGAAACGATATGAAATGTTTCTAAAACTATATTGTGATGATCTTGATTGATAATAAATGTGAAATCATTGATATTAGTTTAAAGATTAAGGTTGGAGTGAAGGTTATGTCACTTTGTTAGAATGATGGCTCGTTGAAGGATATTGTGTCTCTAATGTTTGTTGTTGATGTTGATGTTGTTGTTTGGGTTGTTGTGATGGTTTTGAGCCGAGTTGAATTCTCGGGGGTGCTATATGTATAGGGGAAGTGCTGCCGAAATTTCGGTCGGCAAGTATGCATTAAGTTGAATTTATGGCATCCATAACTCATAATTGGTAAATGTGACCATTTGCAGATTTTTGACGAAACGGGAAGTGAGCTTGGATAGGCTTAAAAAGCTCAAAAGGTATGTAAAGCTACCCCGATCCTTCTTTTGGCATGCCTAAGTGTATTAGAATCGGATTCGGGCCTCGAAAGACTTTCTGCCCATCGGAATCCGCAATTGAAAATCTCGCTTTTTCCTTCAGTAAGATTGAGCCCTTTTGGTTTGTATTCTTGATAATCATGCAAACTTTCCCTAAACTACTTGGAAAGCTATAGAACGTCCGTGGAACCTTTGTAGTTAACCCCATAAGCTTAAAATATGTAATTTGAGCCCACCGCCTAGCTTGTCCTGAGGTGGGCCCGCTATTCCCGGTTTTGCCCTTATTGTACTCTAGTCTTACTTTTGAGTGATTTTTGAAAGAAATGTTTTGGACTACCATTCTAATTACTTAACAAACAATGTTTTAAATATTCCATTAAGTCTGATAAATTGTTTTGACACTCGGAACGACTTCAGAAAGGTTATACTCTGTAATTCACTATGATATCCGAAACTCATTTATTAAGATCCCTTCCGACTTCATTGGATTGGTTTGTTTTTGATATGCCTCATCGAGTCTATGGAAACATTTGTGATATTTTAACTGCATTAGTCTCTCACTACTCCACTCGTGGATGCCCCAATGTTTCCCACACTGAGCCCGGGCCAGGATATGTTGTCAAGCGTGATCCTTTGCATTGTTCGCCGTGCCTCGATGTGAGGGGGCAGGTATACGCGTACATGGGTTTGTGGAGTATACTGTGCCATGTACGCTTGTTCTGATATGATTTGCTATGGCCATCTGATATGATATATTATGTGACGGGGTTATGCCCCATTCTGATTCTTCTTTGTTGTGGCACCAGCGTCGGGAGGGTGGCCACGTTCTGTCTGCCGAGTCCCTTGGCAGGGGCCGGATTTGATATGACATATGTTTCTGTATACACTCTGCATGTTTTGAAAATATGTATTTGATACTTTGGATTTTCTACTCGCTTTCTGTACGTTCTGTACCAGTTATGACTCTGTTTCTGTAATTCAGGCTTTACATATTCAGTACATATTTCGTACTGACCCCCTTTCTCCGGGGGCTGCGTTTTCATGCCGCGCAGGTACTGACGACAGGTTTTCGGATCCGTCCATCTAGGATATCTTTTCTGCCATTTGGAGCGCTCTTTTATTCAGAGTCATCTTTTGGTACAGTCTGCCACTTCTATATATGTATATTCTCGTTCATGGGTACAGCGGGGCCCTGTCTCGTCATATGATTCTGTCGGTCTGTTTAGAGGTCTGTGGACATGTGTGTGGGTTGGGGTCTTTCTGTACAGATGTGTGCTTATGTTGTGTTTGGGCGATCCCATTCGCCGCGGCGGCCGGTCCGCATATATTTAAATGTTGCTTTGTTGGCCCTGTGTGGCCTTTGTTGGTATTTTCTGCGTGCAGGGTATATGGGATAGTCCGTAAAACAAAGGAAACTCTGCCGAAATTTTTCTGGAAATTATCTAAATTTGAAATAAAGCCTTGTCGGCTTCTGCCATATACTAGAATGCGTTTGAGTGCCCAGATCGAGCACTAGTCACGGTCTACGGGGTTGGGTCGTGACAAAAGTGGTATCAGAGCGGTTCGTCCTCGGAATGTCTACAGACCGTGTCTAGTAGAGTCTTGTTTATCGGCGTGTTGTGCACCACACCTATAAACAGGAGGCTATAGGGCATTTAGGATACTACCCTTCTTTCTGTCTTAGATCGTGCGATAGAGCTGTGTTATCAGGATGACTCCTCCCTAACGAATTGTTACCTTTGCAGTTATGCCTCAAAAAAAGGCGACAGCGGCCCAAAAGGCCAAGGCAGCAGCTGTGGGAGAGACTAGTCGGGCCCAGAGGGTTACCAGGGCCCATGCACATATTGCTCCTGATATTTTGCCCCCGGCAGAGGGCTCTTCCACACCGCCACACGTAGAGGAGATTGGAGCAGCAGCAACTGCAGGTCGAGGGGCGGCTCCACCGCCAGCTCCCGAGATTCCAGTACCTAAGCCTCCAGCTCCACGGCCAGGGACTGAGGATCACACTATGAGAGAGGCAGTCCAGCTATTGACCAGACTTGTGGCCGGACAGGTTCAGGGGCACGGATTGGGAGGTGACCGAGCATATAGGCGTGACAGTTCGAGAGCTCGTGAGTTCTTGACTTGTGGCCCTCCAGAGTTCTTCGGGACAAAGCCCGAGGAGGATCCTGAGGAGTTTATCAGGAAGATGCGGCGCACCTTACATTTGATTAAGGCTTCTGCGACAGAGTCAGTCGAGTTG
Source organism: Lycium barbarum (assembly GCF_019175385.1). Classification (NCBI taxonomy): domain Eukaryota; kingdom Viridiplantae; phylum Streptophyta; class Magnoliopsida; order Solanales; family Solanaceae; genus Lycium; species Lycium barbarum. The sequence goes on from NC_083343.1 coordinate 77,650,089, forward strand.
GCTTCGTACCGGTTGTATGATGTAGCAGCTAATTGGTACGAGTCTTAGGAGTTGGCCAGAGGCGACGGTGCTCCCCCAGCAGTCTGGGATGAGTGTTCTGAGGCTTTTCTTAGCCATTTTCTGCCTCCGGAGTTACGGCGGGCTAGAGCTGATAGATTCTTATTGCTGAGACAGAGGGGCCGCAGCGTCCGAGAGTACAGTATGGAGTTCGACTCATTGGCCCGATACGCACCTGCTGTGGTATCTACTATGGCTGACAGGATGCACAGGTATATTATGGGGCTGGACCGGTATTTTGTCGACAGTTGCTTGGTATTGGACGCTCAGCCGGATATGGATATTGGCCGGATTCAGGAGCACGCCCAGGGCATGGAGGACCGGCACAGGGGTCATCAGCCTGATAGGAGTCAGGATCGGAGACAGCCCAAGAGGGACTGATCATCCGGGTATTCTGGAGATTTCCGGGGCAGACAGCCTCAGCAGCCGCAGCAGCCTAGCAGATATCCATCCCAGCCGGCACAGAGCGCACCTCCACAGCCTACAGGTCGCAGATTTGATGGCCCAGGTTATTCAGGAGCAGGCCAGAGCTCCAGGGCTTCAGGTTCGCAGACAGATAGGGGTTCTGGTCAGACGAGGCCACCTAGGCCTCAGTGTTCTTATTGTGGCAGATACCATCCGGGAGAGTGCTACAGAGCCACCGGTGCATGTTTTTCTTGTGGCCGTCAGGGCCATTCTGTGAGAGATTGCCCGTATAAGGGTAGTTCGAGTGGTGCAGCGCAGCCTACCGGATCCACCGCCGGGTCGTCATCTTCATCAATGGCTATGCGCCCTGCAGGGCCGGGTACATCAGCACCGGCGGGTCGCGGCAGAGGTCGTGGTGGAGCTTCTGGCACTAGAGGTCCTTCGAACCGCATTTACGCTTTGGCCAGCCGCCAGGATCAGGATGCATCGCCTAATGTCGTTACAGGTACATTATTGGTTTTCTCACGGTCTGTGTATGCATTAATTGATCCAGGTTCGACCCTATCATATAGTTCGCCTCTTGTTGCTGGTAAAATTGGTATAACGTCTGAACCTATAGAGCCATTTGAGGTAGCCACACCGATTGGGGACTTTATTGTAGCGAAACAGGTATATAAAGACTGTTCTGTAATTATATGCGGCCGAGATACTAAGGCAGATCTGGTGGAGTTAGATATGATCGAGTTCGATGTTATTATGGGGATGGACTGGCTAGCTTCCTGTTATGCTAATGTTGACTGCCAAAATAAGGTAGTTCGTTTCCAGTTTCCTGGGGAGCCAGTTATAGAATGGGCAGGTAATACTGCATCGCCGAAAGGTAAGTTTATTTCATACCTTAAGGCGAAGAAAATGATCAGAAAGGGTTATATTTATCATCTGGTTCGGGTACAAGACTTGACAGCAGAAACGCCGACTCTTCAGTCAGTTCCCGTGGTTAATGAATTTCCGGATGTATTCCCAGATGAGCTTCCAGGCCTTCCTCCAGAGCGGGAGATAGATTTTACTATTGATTTGCTTCCAGATACTCAGCCTATATCTATCCCCCCGTACAGAATGGCACCGGCAGAATTGAAAGAATTGAAAGAGCAGTTGAAGGATTTGTTAGAAAAAGGCTTCATCAGACCCAGTACTTCGCCTTGGGGAGCCCCGGTATTGTTTGTGCGTAAGAAAGACAGGTCGCTGCGTATGTGTATTGATTATCGTCAGCTGAATAAGGTAACCATAAAGAATAAATACCCCCTCCCCAGAATTGATGATTTGTTTGATCAGTTGCAGGGCGCCAAATATTTTTCGAAGATAGACCTTCGGTCAGGCTATCACCAGGTACGGGTATGAGAGGCCGATATTCCTAAGACAGCATTCCGGACCAGATATGGGCATTATGAATTCAGAGTTATGTCATTTGGGTTAACTAATGCTCCTGCGGTATTCATGGATCTAATGAATCGGGTATTCAGGCCGTTCTTGGATATGTTCGTAATTGTATTTATCGATGATATTCTGGTTTATTCTCGGTCCGAGGCAGAGCACGCAGATCATCTGAGAGCGGTATTAGGCGTACTTCAGCATCAGAAATTATATGCAAAATTTTCTAAATGTGAATTCTGGCTGGCTTCAGTGGCATTCTTGGGGCATATTATTGCAGCTGATGGTGTCCGGGTGGATACACAGAAGATTGAGGCCGTGAAGAATTGGCCCAGACCCACGACGCCCACAGAGGTACGTAGTTTTCTGGGGTTAGCAGGCTATTACAGAAGATTTGTGGAAACGTTTGCTTCGATTTCAGCGCCTTTGACAAGGATAACTCAGAAGGGAGCCAAGTTCCAGTGGACTGATGCTTGTGAACGAAACTTCTAGTTGCTGAAAGAGAAGCTGACTACAGCTCCAGTTCTGACTCTTCCCGAGGGACCAGACGGGTATGTTATTTATTGTGATGCTTCTGGTGTGGGGTTAGGCTGTGTATTGATACAGCACGGCCGAGTTATAGCTTATGCCTCCTGACAGCTCAAAAAGCATGAAAAGAATTATCCTACTCACGATCTGGAGCTTGCAGCGGTGATTCATGCCCTGAAGATATGGAGACATTATCTATATAGCGTTCATGTTGATATCTATACAGATCATAAGAGTCTCCAGTATATTTTTAAGCAGCAGGAGCTTAATTTACGGCAGCGGAGGTGGCTAGAGCTCCTGAAAGACTCTGATGTGGATATTTTGTATCATCCGGGCAAGGCTAATGTTGTTGCAGATGCACTCAGCCGGAAATCTATGGGCAGCTTGGCAGATTTACAGCCAGACAGGAGAGAGATAGTATGTGACATTCATCAGTTGGCTAATCTTGGGGTTCGTCTGGCCGATTCTGGCGGTACACGGATTTCTGTTTGAGGGATTTCTGAATCATCTATTAAGAAAGATATCAGGCGGCATCAATATGAAGATCCTGTTTTAGCTCGGTACAGAGACACATCCTATGATAAGGAGAAGACTCTGTTCGAGTTTACACCAGACGGAACCTTACTATACAGAGGCAGGTTGTGTGTACCTGATATTGCGGGGCTACGGCAGCAGGTTATGGGCGAGGTACACTCTGCTCGCTATTCTGTTCATCCTGGTTCTACGAAGATGTACCATGATCTTAGATGCCTATACTGGTGGGATGGTATGAAACGGGATATCGCAGAGTTCGTCGCCCAGTGTCCAAATTGTCAGCAGGTCAAAATTGAACATCAGAAACCGGGTGGACTGTTGCAGGAAATGGAAATTCCGACGTGGAAGTGGGAGATCATTAATATGGACTTCATTACAGGTTTGCCTCGCACTCCACGGAAGTATGATTCCATCTGGGTTATTGTTGATAGGCTCACAAAAGCAGCCCATTTTCTCCCCGTCAGAACTACTTATTCCGCTGAGGATTATGCCAGGCTTTATATTAAAGAAATTGTGCGACTTCATGGAGTTCCTATATCTATTATCACTGACAGAGGTGCTCAGTTCACAGCGAACTTCTGGAGATCTTTTCAGGAAGGATTAGGGACTCAGCTGAGCCTGAGCACAACTTTTCATCCTCAGAGTGACGGACAGGCCGAGCGCACCATCCAGACGCTTGAAGATATGTTGCGGGCCTGTGTTATTGATTTCAGAGGTAGCTGGGATGATCACATGCCGTTGATTGAATTTGCTTATAATAACAGTTACCATTCCAGCATCCAGATGGCTCCGTACGAGGCCTTGTATGGCAGGAAATGCAGGTCACCTATCGGCTAGTTTGATATTGGCGAGACAGAGTTAATTGGCCCAGATATGATCCAGCAGGCCGTTGATAAGGTGAAACTTATCCGAGAGTGACTGTTAGCAGCCCAGAGTCGACAGAAGTCATACGCCGATAAACGGCGTCGACCGTTGGAATTCCAGGTAGGCGATTGGGTATTCCTGAAGGTATCGCCTATGAAAGGCGTGATGCGGTTCGGCAGGAAGGGTAAGCTCAGTCCGCGTTATATTGGGCCTTATCAGATTATTAGAAAAATTGGAAATGTCGCCTATGAGTTAGATCTGCCATCAGATTTGGAAGCGGTACATCCGGTATTCCATGTATCTATGCTCCGCAAATGCATTGGTGATCCCTCCAGAATATTCCCTGCGGATGATATTCAGGTGACGGAGCAGTTATCTTATGAGGAGCAGCCCGTAGCTATCTTGGACCGCCAGGTAAGGAAGCTCTGGAACAAAGATGTAGCCTCTGTTAAGGTGCTGTGGCGGAACAACAATAGGGAAGAAATGACCTGGGAGGCCGAAGAGGAGATGAAGAAGAAATATCCTCATTTGTTCCCTATGCCCACAGGTAATCTCGAATCTTTGTTTAATTCCATTACAATAACGAATGTGCTGTCTATAAACAGAAACTCCCCCGAAGTATTTTCAGACCCTATAAGATTAATTTAACATTCGAGGACGAATGTTCTAAAGGGGGGGAGGATGTTATATCCCGTGTTTTCACACGTTGGAAAAATTTGAAAACAATCTTGACTTGTAAGAAATAAGGTCATAGTTGATTTTTATTTGACATAGGAGTTGTGCATGAAAGAGTATTGTTGTGAAAGTGCGGGATAAGGCTAAGGGTAAATTTGGAATTTTGGAAAGTAGTTTCGGGAATTACAAAATATGATTCATAAGTCATTGGGCTCAAAAACACTGAAATGAAAAATGAGGCCCAATGTACTAGGGGTGGCCGGCCAAGCTCTTGGTCTTGGCCCAAGTCCACCTAGTTGATCATGTGCTAGTCATGTGATCAACTAGTATATAATTGGATTGGCACTAAGACAATTCAAGAAGCATAGAACAACAAGCCAAAAAAAAAAAAAAAGGAGCTCTCGGGTTTGAGGGCAAACATTAGCCACCAAAAATCTTGCTCTAAAATTTTTTCTCTTGTTGGATTTTCACTAATTCAAACTCCCTTTGCAACTTGGTGTAGTTGGTTTGGAAGGAAGAAGTCTTGTTTCTTCAAGTTGACCCTATATTCAAGTGAAGAAGATTGAGTGAAAAGGTAAGAATTTATCCCTTATTATTGTGTTATGAAGTATTGTTTGTGTTGTAGTATGTAGAAATGAGTTGATTGTATGGAAAAATGGAAGTTTGCAAAGTGGGTATGGAATATAGAATGTGGCCGTGTGTGTGTGTTAATGTGGAAGTGAAATGAGTTGAAATTTATGTTGTATTCTAGTTGTGTGTATGATGGAATTCATATGGAGAATGAGAGTTGAATAAATTTGGTTGAAGTTGAAATATAGGGGTTTGGCCGTGTGGTATGGTGTTGGTAGGATGCTAATGAATTAATTTTGTTTAATGTGTTAGTTGTGTTATTGTGATGCTTGCAATGTAAATGAAGATAAAATGATATAAGTTTGTATTGAAATGGAATGTAGAAGCTTATGTCGTTTTAGTATGATTTTCCGACATTAGGAAAATGAAGTTATTTGGTTGTTAATTGTGATGATCATTGATGAATTTGGAAGTTGGAAGCATGTTGTGAATATGTGTGCCAAAGATTAGATGTTTTGAATAAGTTATGACTTTGGCGGAAAGTTGTATATTATGTATATCGTGAGTATAACTTGAGGAAACGATATGAAATGTTTCTAAAACTATATTGTGATGATCTTGATTGATAATAAATGTGAAATCATTGATATTAGTTTAAAGATTTAGGTTGGAGTGAAGGTTATGTCACTTTGTTAGAATGATGGCTCGTTGAAGGATATTGTGTCTCTAATGTTTGTTGTTGATGTTGATGTTGTTGTTTGGGTTGTTGTGATGGTTTTGAGCCGAGTTGAATTCTCGGGGGTGCTATATGTATAGGGGAAGTGCTGCCGAAATTTCGGTCGGCAAGTATGCATTAAGTTGAATTTATGGCATCCATAACTCATAATTGGTAAATGTGACCATTTGCAGATTTTTGACGAAACGGGAAGTGAGCTTGGATAGGCTTAAAAAGCTCAAAAGGTATGTAAAGCTACCCCGATCCTTCTTTTGGCATGCCTAAGTGTATTAGAATCGGATTCGGGCCTCGAAAGACTTTCTGCCCATCGGAATCCGCAATTGAAAATCTCGCTTTTTCCTTCAGTAAGATTGAGCCCTTTTGGTTTGTATTCTTGATAATCATGCAAACTTTCCCTAAACTACTTGGAAAGCTATAGAACGTCCGTGGAACCTTTGTAGGTAACCCCATAAGCTTAAAATATGTAATTTGAGCCCACCGCCTAGCTTGTCCTGAGGTGGGCCCGCTATTCCCGGTTTTGCCCTTATTGTACTCTAGTCTTACTTTTGAGTGATTTTTGAAAGAAATGTTTTGGACTACCATTCTAATTACTTAACAAACAATGTTTTAAATATTCTATTAAGTCTGATAAATTGTTTTGACACTCGGAACGACTTCAGAAAGGTTATACTCTGTAATTCACTATGATATCTGAAACTCATTTGTTAAGATCCCTTCCGACTTCATTGGATTGGTTTGTTTTTGATATGCCTCATCGAGTCTATGGAAACATTTATGATATTTTAACTGCATTAGTCTCTCACTACTCCACTCGTGGATGCCCCAATGTTTCCCACACTAAGCCCGGGCCAGGATATGTTGTCAAGCGTGATCCTTTGCATTGTTCGCCGTGCCTCGATGTGAGGGGGAAGGTATACGCGTACATGGTTTTGTGGAGTATGTTGTGCCATGTACGCTTGTTCTGATATGATTTGCTATGGCCATCTGATATGATATATTATGTGACGGGGTTATGCCCCATTCTGATTCTTCTGTGTTATGGCACCAACGTCGGGTGGGTGGCCACGTTCTGTCTGCCGAGTCCCTTGGCAGGGGCCGGATTTGATATGACAAATGTTTCTATATACACTCTGCATGTTTTGAAAATATGTATTTGATACTTTGGATTTTCTGCTCGCTTTCTGTACGTTCTGTACCAGTTATGACTCTGTTTCTGTAATTCAGGCTTTACATATTCAGTACATATTTCGTACTGACCCCCTTTCTTCGGGGGCTGCGTTTTCATGCCGCGCAGGTACTGACGACAGGTTTGCGGATCCGTCCGTCTAGGATATCTTTTCTACCATTTGGAGCGCTCTTTTATTCGGAGCCATCTTTTGGTACAGTCTTCCACTTCTATATATGTATATTCTCGTTCATGGGTACGGCGGGGCCCAGTCCCGTCATATGATTCTGTCAGTCTGTTTAGAGGTCTGTGGACATGTGTGTGGGTTGGGGTCTTTCTGTACAGATGTGTGCTTATGTTGTGTTTGGGCGATCCCATTCGCCGCGGCGGCCGGTCCGCATATATTTAAATGTTGCTTTGTTGGCCCTGTGTGGCCTTTGTTGGTATTTTCTGCGTGCAGGGTATATGGGATAGTCCGTAAAACAAAGGAAACTCTGCCGAAAGTTTTCTGGAAATTATCTAAATTTGAAATAAAGCCTTGTCGGCTTCTGCCATATACTAGAATGCGTTTGAGTGCCCAGATCGGGCACTAGTCACGGCCTACGGGGTTGGGTCGTGACATCCTTATTAACATGGAGGAGTTGTTGGAACAATCAAACCATTCATTTGTGCAAGTTTCAAGCCTAGCCGAATGAAGGAGATAAGTGAAGAAGGTATGAATTCAATCTCCTTTCCCATGTTTTATGGATGATTTGTGAGTGTTGTAGCATGTAGAAACGGATGAAATTCATGAACTAGATGTATGTGGGTGGTGGCCGAATGAGATGGTAGGATGTGATGAATTGATTTTACTTAGAATTTTAATTGTTGTTGTAATAGATTCTATGATGAGAAATGAGGATTTAATGGTTAGAAATGAAGTTGTGATTGTTTGTGGATTATGGAAGAAGTTAGTGTGACATTAGTCTGATTTCTTATATTTGTAGGAATGATATTGCTAATGTGTAGGTTGTAAATATAATTCATGAACTTAGAAGTGAGACATTTGTTTGGAAGATTGTAAATTGGGTTGTGGTGATTGAATTTGAAAGAAGGAAATAGGTTGTTATTGCTCTTGTTGAATTTGGAAGGTGTCGGGTGAAATAGTGTGTTGATTGAGTCGTTTTTAATGTTATGTGAATTGAATTGAATAAAAATGAAATGTCGCTGAATTGTATGACAATGGTTGTTAATATTAGAATGCATCTTGAATTGATTGTTGATATTGTTGGTATGATTGATGGTATTGTTGTTGATAGTTTGGGCGAGTTGAATTCTCGGATTGTTGATTAATGATTTGGGCCGAGTTAGATTCTCGGGGATGGTGTATTTACAGGGGAGATGCTGCCGAAATTTCGGCAGATTATAAATGAATTCATTTGAAGGATTAAGACAAGTATATGGTGATGAATCTAATGATTGCGTCAATCTTCTTGAATGTAGATTAGGGATAACGAGCTTGGACAATTAAGCGTAGCTAATAGGACGTGGAACAGGTATGTTAAGGCTCGTCCCTTTCCTTCAAAGGCATGATTCCTACGTTATGAATTTATAAATGTTTCCATATCTTCCTTGTCTTCAAAAGTTAGAAGTCTATGTTTCCAAAGCAATGATTCTTTCCCGATAACCTGTCAATGTTATCCAAAAATGTCCGTATTTTTCCAAAACAAAGGTTTATGGTATTGTAAGCTTTTGTGACAATAACGATGGATATGTTTTACAACGACATTGATGATGTCGAGGATAAGAATATTTCTATGATGGCTATGATAAGAATGGTTTCATGTTTGAAAGGTACTTGATGTGATCATTGCTTTGATTTTCCAAAAATGGCTTCTGAAAAGTTCGTAGAGAGTTATGTACTTCAAACGTCCATAACTTTTTCATACTAACTCGGATTAACTCAAAACATGGTTATGATCTTATTCTATGTCCTCTTAACGCTGTTATTCGTTGCTAGTCTCATCTTATGGTAATCGTTCCTTCAAGGTGAGACAAAGTCATGATGATTGTTCCATAATATATTCGGAGGTTACCGACCTTACGTCACTCCGATAGATACACGACTTTCTTTGGGTTCTCATGCATGCTGAATATATGACACGTGTATATGATATATGTACATGTATATGGGGGATATGGGGAAAAGGGAGATATGTTGCATTGCCACCTGGTCAGCTGGCGTTATCATCCCGGACGCGGGATGCCCGGACTCAAATCCCGTTTCGTCCGAAATCTACAATTGGTCATATTTACCAAATATTAATCATAAGGCTTTAAGAATTCAATCTTAACCAATTTTTGTCTACAGAAATTTGGGCAGCATCTCCCCTATACATACAACATCCCCGAGATTTAAATTCGGCCAAATTAGCAGCAACCATACCAACAACAACACCAACAACATCAACAATCGACTAGAAACGCATTCTAACATAAATAGCCTTCTTTTCCAAATAATGCAACAACTTCCAATCCAACTTGCACTTTCAAATCTATATTAATATTTGCATGTCCATATACAAGTTTAAGGTCATTCAATCATAGGCCAAGGATATTCCAAGCCATATATCCAATATTCAACAATTCCATCAATTCCATATTCCACCCAAAATTCCTACATATGCAACAAAACCATCACAACACATTTTCTACTTACAAATTCATAACCAACAACAATAATCCACACTTTAACAACTTCATTTCCATAATATCATAAAATCATACTAAAATAACATAATCTTCTACAATCAACTTCAATGCAAAATTAAACCATTTAGCCTTCATTTACATTATAAGGATCACAACAACACAACTAACATACTAAACAAAATTAATCCATTTCCATTCTACCTCCCCTACACCACATGGCTACATTCCATATTTCCAACCTCAATCAAATTTATTCAACTTTCACTTCCAATATGAATTCCACCATAACTACAACTAGAATAATACATAAAATTCAACTCATCTTAACTACACAACAATACACACACACGGCCACATGCACACATGCACACCCATTTTGCAAACTTCCGTATTTCCATAAATTCTACTCATTTCCACATACCACAACATAAGCAAACCTTCATAACATGATAAAAAGGAATTAATTCTTACCTTTTTCTCCAAGCTTCTTCACTTGGCTAAGGTGTTAAATTGATGAAACAAGTTCCCTATCTTCCAAAATAATTGTACCAAGTTGTAAAGGACCCTTGAATTAGTGGGAATACCACAAGAAAACAATTTTTGAAGCAAGATTTTTAAGGGCAATTTTTATGGGTCTTGGCCGAATGGCCCTTATTTTGTTGGTGTTCTTTCTCTTGTTCTCTCCCTTCTCAATTTGTCTTGAAGTTTCTAATGGATAAGGCTAATTTAATCACATGGAAATTAAATAAATTCCATGGGCTTGGGCTAGCATGGCCGGCCAAGCCTCTCAATTTGGGCCTCAATTCTCTTTTACTATTTGAGCCCAATAATTTATGGATTTTATTTGTAATTCCCGAAACTAATTTCCAAAATTCCAAATTTGCTCTTGGCCTTCCTCCGTATTTCCGCATCAATATTTTTCATGAATATCACACATATGTTGAATAAAATAAAAATATAGTCTTATTTCCTACAAGGCAAGATTATTCCAAATTTTCCAAATGCGCAAAAACACGGGATATAACATTAAGAGTATCGTTCATTTACGTTTCGTTTTGTTAAGAATCATACCAAAAGAATGAAAGAAGGTTCCTTAACATGCCTCTCTCATTTATTTATTGATTCACATATTCATCCCGAAGACTTTCCGTCTACCATAAGGGTAATGAAACTAGAATTAAACCATTGCAAGGTTCAAACATAAAAACTTAAGCTAGCAACTCTCGTATAGAAATTTGGATAGCATTTCCCCTATAACTTTGACTTCCTCCAATCCCAACCATCAACAACAACAACCAGAGCAACACATCAAGAATAACATTAACAACATTGCATAGTATATCACCTATAAATCAATTATATAGCACGACGAGCGGCAAGCTCGGATTGAAACCCATATGACCCCTTTATCCCTTACGAATCCTTCACTTTAACTCAAGAACATGAATATCATGATAACTGATAAGAAATTATATGTTTTGATGATATGACAAACCCTAAGGAACAAGATACAATTAGGTTCACTTGTCTGAACTTGGCTAACCTTATGATATCGCATATGCTGCTATTCTAACATGCTTCATAGAGAATCAGATACCTACAGGACTTGCTTATATATGAGAGATAAGATACATTGATTCAGAAGGACCAGATAGAAATAGGTCTCCAGCCTGCTCAGCCAACGGTGCAACAGTTGAGCTATTGACAGCGTAGTTGGTACTTATAACGTGCTCTAAGAACAGATGTGTTACAACTCGGAAAAATCCTCCGTTGTTGCACAAGTTAATGAACTAGTGAGGAGTACAAGTATACGATATTTCCATGAGTATGAAATGACATTGATGACCCTAAGTAAGATTCCAAAGGCGATTGCAATAAGAGATAGGTTATGCTCCATGAGGACTATCAATAGATTCTACAAATGTGGAAAGTTGCAGATTTTCCCTTTGGCCAGTTGAACGTAAAATGAATTACGGACCGTAAAATGGTATACGGCCCGAAAACTGTCATGTCGTATTTCAACTTCCAAAACTTTAACTTTCTGCCAAATGATCAAATGGTTAAATACGACTTGGAATACGAACCGTAAACCGTGATCGTAAATCACCATGACTCCAGCATACCTTTCTGGTTCTGTTATGCTTAAGTACGCCCACAGAATATGGACCGTAAACTGGAATACGGGCCGTAAAATGAGTTTACGACCACTGTAGCTCGTTTGACGACTGTTCATTTCAGATCAGATTTTGGGTTATTATAAAGGGGACCAAGTTTATTATTTCATTTCATTTCACTTCTACATGACACCCCTTCTCTCTAAAACATCTCTCTACATAAATTCCACAAGAATTCAAGGATAATTCGTGATCAAGAACATAAACTAAGTGAATCAAGTATAAGGAAACCCATTAAGGATCATACAAGTCAAGGAATCTCATTGGAGATAAACTAGGGTTTTACTCAAGTGGAGTATTATCAACCAAAGCTTGTTCCTACGACATCTAAGGTAATATTTATGATGTTTCTATGTTGTTTAAGGTATTTAAGAGTTGAAATACTTGGATTATAGAAAGGTATGGCAAAATGGGTCATGAATGGGAATAGTGCCATTTTGAGTAATAGTTTGAATTGAGTTACGAGTCTTGATGTATTGTGATGTAAATATGTTATAAATGATGTTGAGAACATGAGATGAACAATGTACGTGAATGGACATAGTCGTGTGATATGACCAAGGATATGCATGATTGAAAGTAAGTCTAGAAATATGGATAATGTGGATGAATAATGACTAATGTTATGGTATTGTGAATGTATTATTGACGTTTGGGAGTTGATATGCGTTATGGAGGAATGTCGTATAAATAAAGGAGATGCTGTCCGATTTCCTCTAGTTTTAGTCATATATGCTAGCTATCGATTCTAATGACAGTATGACTTTAATGAAGGTAGAAACGCTAGCATTCGAGGAGAACGCACAAGTGTAAAATAGTTGAACGGAAAGGGTATGTAAGGCTAACCCTTCTTTCATAAGGCATGGTTCTTTGACCAAATATCTAAATTTTCTATAAGACTATATTATTCTTTAAATGATTGATCTTCCGAGCTTGTAAGCTCACTACTCTTGATATGCCACGATCATACAAAGTTCCTCATATAATAAGTAAGCCTATAAAGATATGTGTGACGAATGAGGATAATAGTAATGATGATATTGATGACGACTATAATGGTAATAGCGATGATGATAACGATGACGATGATGATAGTAATGGTAATAGTAAAGATGCTCATGAGCTATATGTATGTATGCCCTTGTATGGCTACTATGAAACACCGAGCTTATATGGTCGGGTAGTATATGTATAGATGTATATATATGTATGCTTACGTATGTATAGATGTATATGTATGATTGTTTACGTATGGTTGGCCAGGTATGTATGATCACCGAGCCTAGCTAGGATCGGGTACGTGAAACACCGAACCTTCGAGGTCGGGTATGTTATGCAAACGATATGTGTATGATATGATTATGTATATGATATAGATATGAGCATGAATATGAATATGAATTAGAATATGTATACGAACACTATTATGGATACGAAATTTAATGGAGTACGAATATGAGTACAGATACGGATACGGATGTATGTACACAGTTATGTGCTAGATATGGAAAGTCCCTATGAAAGGCAAGTAAGTTCCCGTGACGATGATATTACTATCTCCCATCTTATGTTATTTTTTATGTTGCATACGCTTTACATACTCAGTACATTCTTCGTACTGACGTCTTTTTGTTTGTGGACGCTGCGTCGTGCCCGCAGGTGCATAGGGAGACAGACTTGATCCATAGCCACATTCTCAGGGACTACATAGCAGAGCTCCATTTCATTCGGAGCCATAGCTTTTGGATACTAATTCTTTTTTATACATAATGATGGGCATAGCGGGGTCCTGTTGTCACGACCCAACCCCATAGGCCGTGACTAGTGCCCGATCTGGACACCCAACACGTCTATCAAATGCTATCTCAAATTCTATCAAACACATTCAAGTATATAGCAGAAGCCGACAAGGCTTTATTTCAAATTTAGATAATTTCCAGAAAATTTTCGGCAGAGTTTCCTTTGTTTTACGGACTATCCCATATACCCTGCACGCAGAAAATACCAACAAAGGACCACACAGGGCCAACGAAGCAACATTTAAACATATGCGGACCGGCCGCCGCGGCGAATGGGATCGCCCAAACACAACATATACACGCATCTGTACAGAAAGACCCCAACCCACAAACATGTCTACAAACCTCTAAACAGACCGACAGAATCATATGACGGGACGGGGCCCCGCCGTACCCACGAACGAGAATATACATATATAGAAGTGGCAGACTGTACCAAAAGATGGCTCTGAATAAAAGAGCGCTCCAAATGGCAGAAAAGATATCCTAGACGGACGGATCAGCAAACCTGTCGTCGGTACCTGCGCGGCATGAAAACGCAGCCCCCGAAGAAAGGGGGTCAGTACGAAATATGTACTGAATATGTAAAGCCTGAATTACAGAAACAAAATTATAACTGGTACAGAACGTACAGAAAGCGAGCAGAAAATACAAAGTATCAAATACATATTTTCAAAACATGCAGAGTGTGTACAGAAACATATGTCATATCAAATCCGGCCCCTGCCAAGGGACTCGGTAGACAGAACGTGGCCACCCTCCCGACGCTGGTGCCACAACACAGAAGAATCAGAATGGGGGCATAACCCCGTCACATAATATATCATATCAGATGGCCATAGCAAATCATACCAGAACAAGCGTACATGGCACAGCATACTCCACAAACCCATGTACGCGTATACCTGCCCCCTCACATCGAGGCATGGCGAACAATGCAAAGGATCACGCTTGACAACATATCCTGGCCCGGGCTCAGTGTGGGAAACATTGGGGCATCCACGAATGGAGTAGTGAGAGACTAATGCAATTAAAATATCATAAATGTTTCCGTAGACTCAATGAGGCATATCAAAAACAAACCGATCCAATGAAGTCGGAAGGGATCATAATAAATGAGTTTCGGATATCATAGTGAATTACAGAGTATAATCTTTCTGAAGTCGTTCCGAGTGTCAAAACAATTTATCAGACTCAATGGAGTATTTAAAACAATGTTTGTTAAGTAATTAGAATGGTAGTCAATACATTTCTTTCAAAAATCGCTCTAAAGTAAGACTAGAGTACAATAAGGGCAAAGCCGGGAATAGCGGGCCCACCTTGGGACAAGCAAGGCGGTGGGCTCAAATTACATATTTTAAGCTTATGGGGTCACCTACAAAGGTTCTACGGACGTTCTATAGCTTTCCAAGTAGTTTAGGGAAAGTTTCTACAAAGGTTTGTATTCTTGCATGATTGCCAAGAATACAAACCAAAAGGGCTCAATCTTACTGAAGGAAAAATCGAGATTTTCAATTGCGGATTCCGATCGGCTGAAAGTCTTTCGAGGCCCGAACTCGATTCTAATACACTTAGTGTTATATCCTGCATTTTCGAACGTCGAATTATTTGTAAGCTGAGGTGGGGCCGACACATCAAGATATTTTGGGACATGTGAAAAGTTATATGAATCGTATATGTAAAGTTAAACACAACCCGTGAAGGGCCCTGGGGCCAAATCAAAGTGGAAGCCCTCCAAACGAATATTTTTAAGAAAACGTTTTCGGATGACCTGACTTGGAGGGGCAAACACGGCATTATAAGTTTGGAATTTGGGAAAACGCCCAGCAATAAAAGTTGTAGATAATTGAAATAGCTTTCCAACGGTAGGTCGTGGGCTCCCAGGCGACGTCGGTACAAGGCGATATGGACGTTTTAAGGTCGAAAGGTCAAGCTGGGCAGTGAAATGGGCCCAACCCGATTCCAATTCGGGTCAGGCCCATTACTCACGCTTTTAATAGAAAGAAATCAGTTTCTCTCCCTCATTTTCAGATCAACAAACCTGGAAAACTCTAGAGAAAAAGAGAGAGGAGAGCCTAGAGAAAAAAATCAGTTTTTGACCAAAATCGGAGCCCCGAATCCCGAAGCCCATGAAGAGAAAAGTGTTCTACGTCGCGTTGCCTTCGATTTGAGCTAAAAATCAACTAAAAATAAGAGGGTGGACGTGGTGGCTGTAAACTTAAGGTATGAATAAGGTTTTTTTTTTTATTGTTAACAAGTTTATTTAGAGTTTTAACGGATTAGAACGAAGAAATAACGTGATAAATTCGTTTGTTGGTATGGCTGAATTGTAGAATGGGGTTTGAAGAAAATTTTGGATGAAAACAAATGTATTTAACTTGTAGAATGTGGATGATGTTGTTATTGATGTTGTTAGTGTTAATTTTGACCTCTTTGCGAAATTATTAAATAGTTATATCGCGAATTGGTTGGTTGGGAAAATTTGGAAAATAATGTGCGGGCTGTTTTACGGCATATGTTGGTATTGATTTGGAAGTGTGAAGTCGAAATGAGGATTATTGCATTATGTCGTAAAGTAGACTAATTGCGTATATTGTGAATTATGAAAATTGTTGATGTTGTTGATGTTGTTGTTGGGTTGTTGTTGGTTGTGTTGAGCCGAGTTGAATCTCGGGGAGGCTATATGTATAGGGGAAATGCTGCCGAAATTTCGGTAGGCAAGTAATAAAATTTGGATTCTTAAAGGCTTGAATTTGACAATTGGTTAACATGACCATTTGTAGATTTTGGACGAAATTGGAAGTGAAGCTAAGCGAGCATAAGGCGCAATAGAGGTATGTAAAGCTTACCCCTTCATTCTTAGGCATGCTTTGAACATAATAGGCTCGGCCGCGAGCCTTAGATACGACTCTGTTCCTCGGAATTCGAGATGGAAATCCGCCCCAATTCCTTCAGTGAGATTGAATCATTTTCCTTATAACTTGTCTTCAAAGTGAGCTTTAAGTATGCAACCTTCCTAAACGGAGTCGGAATACTTCCAAATGATTATGGACGACCTCATAAGGTCTACTATCTGTAATTTACGTACGTCTCCTCGGGTTGGCCCGAGGTGGGCCCTCAAGGCCCGATACTTTCTGTATAACTTTAACTACTTTGTTTCTGTCCGACTTTCTCAAATAACATCTGGACTATTATTCTGATCATGATATGACTACTTTTTATATAAATTTTACAAAATGGCTTTGACATCTGAAAATCTGATTCTGGTAATAATCCGTCGTGCCTTCCCAAGCAGGATATAGGCGCATATTATGAACGCTATCCGAATACCCTGATTTGACTCGCCATTTGGCCTACTTCAGTTTGATTGAGTCGGTATAACGATCTGTATGTATGTGGATTCTCATTAATCTGTTCGTGGATGTCTCAATGCTTCCTTTCACCGGATCCCGGGCCGGTTTATATCGTGCGGATGGGTCGCCGAGTCCCTTGTCGGGGGCCGGGTCCCATGTATGAATTCCGAAGTATGATATGTCCGGTTCCGGGGTACTGTGGTATATGTCGTTCCCGGTTACCGTGTATATGTTACGAAGTATGATGTGTCCGGTTTCCCGGCGTGTGATCTGCCCCCAGGGTTACCGTGGTTATGATATGATGTGTTATGTGACGGAGATGTTCGAAGATATGAAATCTTCTGAAATATGATATGTTGTGGCGCCAGAGGCAGGAGTGGCGACCACGTTCCTGTGCCCTATTATGATTCTGTCTGTCTGATTTGATTCTGATTTTGTCTGTCTGATATGGATTCTGATTCCGCCTGTCCGTATGGATTGTGATTCTGCCCGTCCGTCTAGACCATAATTCTGTCCGTCCGTTTGATTTATGGTTCTGTCCCTTATACTTCTGTGCTTCCGGTTCATGCTATGATTATGTTTGTTATGTTTCTGCTTTACATACTCGGTACATTTTTCGTACTGACCCCCGGTTCTTCGGGGGCTGCGCTACATGCCCGCAGGTACAGACGCACCTGAAGATACGCCGCCAGTCTAGGGCTCAGATACTGCTATTTTGAAGAGCTCCTTTGGTCCGGAGCGTGTACTTTTGGTATATACCTTATGTCTTCTGTATATTCTGTATGTATGGCAACTCCGGGTACGGCGAGGCCCTGTCCCGTCATATGACTCTGTAAGTCTGTTAGAGGCCTGTAGATATGTTTGTGGGTTAGGGTCTTTCTGTACGGATGTGTGTATATGTTGTGTTTGGGGCGACCCCATTCGCCGCCGCGGCCGGTCCGCATATGTTTATATGTTGATTTGTTGGCCGGTGTGGCCTTTGTTGGTATTTTCTGTGCGCAGGGTTATTTTGGATAGTCTGTAAAACAAAGGAAACTCTGCCAAAATTTTGCTGGAAATTATCTAAATTTGAAATATAGCCTTGACGGCTTCTGCTTTATACTTGAATGCGTTTGATAACAGTTGAGATAGCATTGGATATATGTGTTTGGGTGCCCAGATCGGGTACTAGTCACGGCCCACGGGGTTGGGTCGTGACAGAAGTGGTATCAGAGCAGTTAGTCCTCGGAATGTCTACAGGCCGTGTCTAGTAGAGTCTTGTTTTATCGGTGTGTTGTGCACCACATCTATAAACAGAAGGCTACAGGACATCTAGGATGTTACCCTTCTTTGGATCTTAGATCGTGCGATAGAACTGTATTAGTAGGATGATCCCCTCCCGACGATTTCTTATGTTTTCAGCGATGCCTCCGAAGAAGGCAACAGCCGCCCAGAAGGGCAAGTCTACAGCGGCAGGTGAGGCCAGCCGAGCTCAGGTGACTACTAGGGCTCGTGCCCAGATTGAGCCAAATGTTGTGCCTTCGACGACTAGTTCTGTTACGCCACCAGTACCGGAGGGATTTGGAGCAGCCACAGCTGCAGCACAGGGGGTGGCTCCACCGCCAGCTCCAGCAGCACCAATACCTGTACCTCCAGCCCCCCAGTCAGGGGCGGAGGACAGGGCCATGCGAGATGCGGTTCAGTTATTGACCACACTGATGACAGAGCAGGTTCGCAGGCATGGGTTTGGGGGTGGTCGTGCGGACAGATACGAAAGCTCCAGGGCTCGTGAGTTCTTGACATGTAATCCTCCAGAATTCTCCGGGACAAAACCCGAAGAGGACCCCCAGGAGTTTATTAGAAAGATGGAGAGCACGATACGGTTGATTAAGGCGTCCCCGACTGAGTCCGTTGAATTGGCCTCGTATCGGTTATATGAGGTAGCGGCGAACTGGTATGAGTCCTGGCAGCTATCCAGGGGTGACGATGCTGCCCCAGAAGTATGGGCCGAGTTTACTAAGGCCTTTCTTGATCATTTTCTACCTCCAGAGCTACGGAGAGCCAGGGTTGATCGATTCTTGCATCTAAAATAGAACGGTAGGAGTGTTCGAGAGTATAGCCTAGAGTTCGACTCGTTGGCTAGGTATGCACCCGCTATAGTAGCCGAGATGGCCGATAAGGTGCACCGGTATGTGATGGGGCTAGACCCTTATTTGATCGATGGTTGCCTGGCGGTGGCTTCTCAGCCAGGGATGCATATTGCCCGGGTGCAGGCGCACGCCCAGGGCATGGAGGACCGGCGTAGGGAACGTCGGCCTGATAGGGGCCATGACGGGAGCCGGCCTAAGAGAGCCAGATCGGTCGGGTACTCAGGGGGATTTCAGAGTGAGTTTACTCAGCGGCAGGGTAACAGGTATTCGTCCCAGCCAGCATACAGTACGCCCCCACAGTTCTCGGGAGAGAACTCCATGGCTTCGAGTTCGCAAGTAAATAGGAGTTTCAGTCAGATGGGGCCATCCATACCTCGGTGCCCTTATTGCAGGAGGCGTCACCCTGGTGAGTGTTATCGTGCCACTGGTACCTGCTTTTCTTGTGGCCAACAAGGCCATACGATGAGAGAGTGTCCGTATAAGGGTGGTCCAGGTGGTTCAGCCCAGCTTACCGGGTCAGTTGCTGGCTCGTCTTCTCCTTCGGCAGCCATACGCCCCACAGGGCGGGGAGCACCAGCACCAGCGAGTCGTGGCCGAGGTCAAGGCGCAGCTTCTGGTTACAGCGGTCCTTCGAACCGCGTATTTGCTTTGACCGGCCGGCAGGACCCAGGAGCGTCTTCAAGCGCACACCCAGGTATGTTAGTGATCTTTTCTTGAGGGATATGTGTATGAATGGGTCTATACTTTATCATATTACGTGATTTTCTTCTTCTGGGTATTAATAAGAGCAAGGTAATTGTTAACCTGATAGACATTGAAAATTCGGAAGGGCGATATGGTAATTGTATGGTTTAGCCCGGGGTGGGACCCACTCTGAGAATTTTCCGAAAATTTATTAAGACCCCGATCTGCCCTGAATTATGTGACAAAGGTCGTGCGGGGGCTGTCGACGCAATTATACTAGCCCTAACGCATCAGAACGCATGAAAGTTTTGAGGTTAAGCGTGCTAAGGCCATAACAATTCTGGGATGGGTGACCCCCTGGGAAGGATACAAAAAAAAAAATTCACAAGTATAAGTATGGTATATAAATGGAAATTTGGGGTAACCTAAAGGAAAAGAGAAGGTGGGGAATGGCTAGTGCCCTCACAGGAGTCGCGCAGACCGAGGCAGACTGAATGGGCGAAAGGAAGAAGCGTAATACCGCTCGGCAAATTGAGCGAATTTGAATAACGGTCGGAGACGTTCGCAAATAAGATATTAGTAAATGTATAGGTATGTGTATGATTTTCATTTGGTGATCATATGGATCAAGAGCCGAGTCCCGACGACTGATGTTTTGATAGATGAAAGGTTTTACTAAACCGAATACGCGAAACGAAGCGGAGGTGAGGACACGAATGTTGTCAAAGAATAGAAAAACCTCAATTACCTTACAACTTAGTCTAGTGCGACGATATCTGAACAAGAAAATGAGCATGGCTAGTAGAAAAGATGAAGGATAAGAGATGTGATTAAGCAAAACTTTCGAAATAATCGATAAGCGACACGTAAGCCGACTTGTACGACAATCTGACGAACAAGTTTGTGAATGAGTGAACAGATTTCGATGAGATAATCCGTGGTATAATTGTCAGGGTGAACAATGAAATGTCGACAAAAGGGAAATTTTCGTAAATCACTTGAGCCTTAATAGGAGTGATCTGATTTTAATCAAAACTCTATCTGTTATACTTTTGCACCTCTGACTTTGATGAGGTTCTGCCTATTACGCCTCTGTACTTCTAGATCCGATTACGCTTCTGTCTGATATGCCTCTGTATGATTGACTCTTGATACGAATCTGTCTGATGCACCTCTGTATGTTTGATTCTGATTACGAATCTGTCTGGTACATCTCTGTACGTCTAACTCTGATCGTGGATCTGTCTGATATAATTCTATACGACTGACTCCGACTACGAATCTGTCCGACATAGTGCAGTACATCTGCCTCTGATTATGGATCTGTCCGATATGCTTTTGTGCGTCTGGCTCTAGTTATGAACCTGTTTGATGTAACGTGAAATTATGATAACGTTGTAAGGAACCGAGAAGTGTGACAAGAGGTGAAAGATGTTGATGGCAATCGTAACGTTGAAAGAAATTTTGAAGGAAAGAAAGGAACCTCCCCGAAGTGTCACGAGACCCCCCTAAGGTCAATCGAACATTCGAGGACGAATGATCTAAAGGGGGGGAGAATGTTATATCCTGCATTTTCGAACGTCGACTTATTTGTAAGCTGAGGTGGGGCCCACACATCAAGATTTTTTTGGGACATGTGAAAAGTTATATGAATCGTATATATAAAGTTAAACACAACCCGTGAAGGGGCCTGGGGCCAAATCAAAGTGGAAGCCCTCCAAACGAATATTTTTAAGAAAACGTTTTCGGATGACCTGACTTGGAGGGGCAAAAACGGCATTATAAGTTTGGAATTTGGGAAAACGCCCAGAAATAAAAGTTGTAGATATTTGTAATAGCTTTCCAACGGTAGGTCGTGGGCTCCCAGTCGACGTCGGTACAAGGAGATATGGACGTTTTAAGGTCGAAAGGTCAAGCTGGGCAGTGAAATGGGCCCAACCCGATTTCAATTCGGGTCAGGCCCATTACCCACGCTTTTAATAGAAAAAATCAGTTTCTCTCCCTCATTTTCAGATCAAGAAACCTGGAAAACTCTAGAGAAAAAGAGAGAGAAGAGCCTAGAGAAAAAAATCAGTTTTTGACCAAAATCGGAGCCCCGAATCCCGAAGCCCATGAAGAGAAAAGTGTTCTACGTCGCGTTGCCTTCGATTTGAGCTAAAAATCAACTAAAAATAAGAGGGTGGACGTGGTGGCTGTGCACTTAAGGTATGAATAAGGTTTTTTTTTATTGTTAACAAGTTTATTTAGAGTTTTAACGGATTAGAACGAAGAAATAACGTGATAAATTCGTTTGTTGGTATGGCTGAATTGTAGAATAGGGTTTGAAGAAAATTTTGGATGAAAACAAATGTATTTAACTTGTAGAATGTGGAGGATGTTGTTATTGATGTTGTTAGTGTTAATTTTGACCTCTTTGCGAAATTATTAAATAGTTATATCGCGAATTGGTTGGTTGGAAAAATTAGGAAAATAATGTGCGGGCTGTTTTATGGCATATGTTGGTATTGATTTGGAAGTGTGAAGTCGAAATGAGGATTATTGCATTATGTCGTAAAGTAGACTAATTGCGTATATTGTGAATTATGAAAATTGTTGATGTTGTTGATGTTGTTGTTGGGTTGTTGTTGGTTTTGTTGAGCCGAGTTGAATCTCGGGGAGGCTATATGTATAGGGGAAATGCTGCCGAAATTTCGGTAGGCAAGTAATAAAATTTGGATTCTTAAAGGCTTGAATTTGACAATTGGTAAACATGACCATTTGTAGATTTTGGACGAAATTGGAAGTGAAGCTAAGCGAGCATAAGGCGCAATCGAGGTATGTAAAGCTTACCCCTTCATTCTTAGGCATGTTTTGAACATAATAGGCTCGGCCGCGAGCCTTAGATACGACTCTGTTCCTCGGAATTCGAGATGGAAATCCGCCCCAATTCCTTAAGTGACATTGAATCATTTTCCTTATAACTTCTCTTCAAAGTGAGCTTTAAGTATGCAACCTTCCTAAACGGAGTCAGAATACTTCCAAATAATTATGGACGACCTCATAAGGTCTACTATCTGTAATTTACGTACATCTCCTCGGGTTGGCCCGAGGTGGGCCCTCAAGGCCCGATACTTTCTGTATAACTTTAACTACTTTGTTTCTGTCCGACTTTCTCAGATAACACCTGGACTATTATTCTGATCATGATATGACTACTTTTTATATAAATTTTACAAAATGGCTTTGACATCTAAAAATCTGATTCTGGTAATAATCCGTCGTGCCTTCCCAAGCAGGATATAGGCGCATATTATGAACGCTATCCGAATACCCTGATTTGACTCGCCATTTGGCCTACTTCAGTTTGATTGAGTCGGTATAACGATCTGTATGTATGTGGATTCTCATTAATCTGTTCATGGATGTCTCGATGCTTCCTTTCACCGGATCCCGGGCCGGTTTATATCGTGCGGATGGGCCGCCGAGTCCCTTGTCAGGGGTCGGGTCCCATGTATGAATTCTGAAGTATGATGTGTCCGGTTCCGGGGTACTGTGGTATATGTCATTCCCGGTTACCGTGTATATGTTACGAAGTATGATGCGTCCGGTTTCCCGGCGTGTGATCTGTCCCCGGGGTTACCGTGGTTATGATATGATGTGTTATGTGACGGAGATGTTCGAAGATATGAAATCTTCTAAAATATGATATGTTGTGGCGCCAGAGGCAGGAGTGGCGACCACGTTCCTGTGCCCTATTATGATTCTGTCTGTCTGATTGGATTCTGATTTTGTCTGGCTCTAGTTATGAACCTGTTTGATGTAACGTGAAATTATGATAACGTTGTAAGGAACCGAGAAGTGTGACAAGAGGTGAAAGATGTTGATGGCAATCGTAACGTTGAAAGGAATTTTGAAGGAAAGAAAGGAACCTCCCCGAAGTGTCACGAGACCCCCCTAAGGTCAATCGAACATTCGAGGACGAATGTTCTAAAGGGGGGGAGAATGTTATATCCTGCATTTTCGAACGTCGAATTATTTGTAAGCTGAGGTGGGGCCCACACATCAAGATTTTTTTGGGACATGTGAAAAGTTATATGAATCGTATATGTAATGTTAAACACAACCCGTGAAGGGCCCTGGGGCCAAATCAAAGTGGAAGCCCTCCAAACGAATATTTTTAAGAAAACGTTTTCGGATGACCTGACTTGGAGGGGCAAAAACGGCATTACATATTTGGAATTTGGGAAAACTCCCAGAAATAAAAGTTGTAGATAATTGAAATAGCTTTCCAACGGTAGGTCGTGGGCTCCCAGGAGACGTCGGTACAAGGAGATATGGACGTTTTAAGGTCGAAAGGTCAAGCTGGGCAGTGAAATGGGCCCAACCCGATTCCAATTCGGGTCAGGCCCATTACCCACGCTTTTAATAGAAAAAATCAGTTTCTCTCCCTCATTTTCAGCTCAAGAAACCTGGAAAACTCTAGAGAAAAAGAGAGAGGAGAGCCTAGAGAAAAAAAATTAGTTTTTGACCAAAATCGGAGCCCCGAATCCCGAAGCCCATGAAGAGAAAAGTGTTCTACGTCGCGTTGCCTTCGATTTGAGCTAAAAATCAACTAAAAATAAGAGGGTGGACGTGGTGGCTGTGCACTTAAGGTATGAATAAGGTTTTGTTTTTATTGTTAACAAGTTTATTTAGAGTTTTAACGGATTAGAACGAAGAAATAAAGTGATAAATTCGTTTGTTGGTATGGCTGAATTGTAGAATAGGGTTTGAAGAAAATTTTGGATGAAAACAAACGTATTTAACTTGTAGAATGTGGAGGATGTTGTTATTGATGTTGTTAGTGTTAATTTTGACCTCTTTGCGAAATTATTAAATAGTTATATCGCGAATTGGTTGGTTGGGAAAATTTGGAAAATAATGTGCGGGCTGGTTTACGGCATATGTTGGTATTGATTTGGAAGTGTGAAGTCGAAATGAGGATTATTGCATTATGTCGTAAAGTAGACTAATTGCGTATATTGTGAATTATGAAAATTGTTGATGTTGTTGATGTTGTTGTTGGGTTGTTGTTGGTTGTGTTGAGCCGAGTTGAATCTCGGGGAGGCTATATGTATAGGGGAAATGCTGCCGAAATTTCGGTAGGCAAGTAATAAAATTTGGATTCTTAAAGGCTTGAATTTGACAATTGGTAAACATGACCATTTGTAGATTTTGGACGAAATTGGAAGTGAAGCTAAGCGAGCATAAGGCGCAATAGAGGTATGTAAAGCTTACCCCTTCATTCTTAGGCATGCTTTGAACATAATAGGCTCGGCCGCGAGCCTTAGATACGACTCTGTTCCTCGGAATTCGAGATGGAAATCCGCCCCAATTCCTTCAGTGAGATTGAATCATTTTCCTTATAACTTGTCTTCAAAGTGAGCTTTAAGTATGCAACCTACCTAAACGGAGTCGGAATACTTCCAAATGATTATGGACGACCTCATAAGGTCTACTATCTGTAATTTATGTACGTCTCCTCGGGTTGGCCCGAGGTGGGCCCTCAAGGCCCGATACTTTCTGTATAACTTTAACTACTTTGTTTCTGTCCGACTTTCTCAGACAACATCTGGACTATAATTCTGATCATGATATGACTACTTTTTATATAAATTTTACAAAATGGCTTTGACATCTGAAAATCTGATTCTGGTAATAATCCGTCGTGCCTTCCCAAGCAGGATATAGGCGCATATTATGAACGCTATCCGAATACCCTGATTCGACTCGCCATTTGGCCTACTTCAGTTTGATTGAGTCGGTATAACGATCTGTATGTATGTGGATTCTCATTAATCTGTTCATGGATGTCTCAATGCTTCCTTTCACCGGATCCCGGGCTGGTTTATATCGTGCGGATGGGCCGCCGAGTCCCTTGTCGGGGGCCGGGTCCCATGTATGAATTCTGAAGTATGATGTGTCCGGTTCCGGGGTACTGTGGTATATGTCGTTCCCGGTTACCGTGTATATGTTACGAAGTATGATGTATCCGGTTTCCCGGTGTGTGATCTGTCCCCGGGGTTACCGTGGTTATGATATGATGTGTTATGTGACGGAGATGTTCGAAGATATGAAATCTTCTGAAATATGATATGTTGTGGCACCAGAGGCAGGAGTGGCGACCACGTTCCTGTGCCCTATTATGATTCTGTCTGTCTGATTGGATTCTGATTTTGTCTGTCTGATATGGATTCTGATTCCGCCTGTCCATATGGATTGTGATTCTGCCCGTCCGTCTGGACCATAATTCTGTCCGTCCGTTTGATTTATGGTTCTGTTCGTTATACTTCTGTGCTTCCGGTTCATGCTATGATTATGTTTGTTATGTTTCTGCTTTACATACTCGGTACATTTTTCGTACTGACCCCCGGTTCTTCGGGGGCTGCGCTACATGCCCGCAGGTACAGACACACCTGAAGATACGCCGCCAGTCTAGGGCTCAGATACTGCTATTTTGAAGAGCTCCTTTGGTCTGGAGCGTGTACTTTTGGTATATACCTTCTGTCTTCTGTATATTCTGTATGTATGGCAACTCCGGGTACGGCGGGGCCCTGTCCCGTCATATGACTCTGTAAGTCTGTTAGAGGCCTGTAGATATGTTTGTGGGTTAGGGTCTTTCTGTACGGATGTGTGTATATGTTGTGTTTGGGGCGACCCCATTCGCCGCGGCAGCCGGTCCGCATATGTTTATATGTTCCTTTGTTGGCCGGTGTGGCCTTTGTTGGTATTTTCTGTGCACAGGGTTATTTTGGATAGTCTGTAAAACAAAGGAAACTCTGCCAAAAATTTTCTGGAAATTATCTAAATTTGAAATATAGCCTTGACGGCTTCTGCTTTATACTTGAAGGCGTTTGATAACAGTTGAGATAGCATTCGATATATGTGTTTGGGTGCCCAGATCGGGTACTAGTCACGGCCCACGGGGTTGGGTCGTGACACTTAGGCATGCCAAAAGAAGGATCGGGGTAGCTTTACATACCTTTTGAGCTTTGCACGCCTATCCAAGCTCACTTCCCGTTTCGTCAAAAATCTGCAAATGGTCAAGTTTACCAATTGCGAGTTATAGATTCTACGAATTCAATTCAACTCATATTTGTCTACAGAAATTTCGGCAGCACTTCCCCTATACATATAGCACCCCCGAGAATTCAACTCGGCTCAAAACCATCAACAACAACCTAAACAACAACATCAACATCAACAACAACCATTAGAAACACAATATGACACAACTAGTTCAACTTGCCGACATAATGCCATAACCTTCATTTCAACTTCAATTTCCAAACCAATATCAAGGGTTTCACATTCATTATCAATCTAGATCATCATAACATAGTCTAGAAGCGTTTCATTTTGTTTTCTCTATTTATACACACGATATACCTAATATACAAACTTTCCGCCAAAGTCATAACTCGTTCAAAACATCTAATCTTTGGCATACATATTCATAACATATTTCCATCTTCCAAATTCATCAATAGTCATCATAATTTGCAACCTAATAACTTCATTTTCATATTGTCGTAAAATCATACTAAGGCGACATAAGTTTCTACATTCCATTTCAAAGCAAACCCATATCGTTTTACTTTCATTTACATTGCAAGAATCACAATAACACAACTAACACATTACACAAACTTGATTCATTTCATTCCATACAACTCCATACCACACGGCCAAATACTCTTTTTTGCCAATTCATCCAATTTTATTCAACTTTCATTCTCAATATGAATTCCATCACACTCACAACTAGAATACAACATAATTTCAATTCTTCATTGGTACACAATGCATGCATACACACGGGTACACATATATACTACACACCCACTTTGCAAACTTCCATTCCTTCATACAATCAACACATTTCTACATACTACAACACAAACAAGACTTCATAACACAAGAATAAGGGATAGATTCTTACCTTTTTACTCACTCTTCTCCACTTGAAGGTATGGTTACTTTGATGAATTTAATTCTTCTCTCTCCAAACCAACTACACCAAGTTAACAAGGGTGCTCAACTTAGTAAGGAAATCACAAGAGAAATTTTTGGAGCAATATTTTTGGTGGCTAAATTTCCTAGCCAAACCCGAGAACTCCCTCTCTTCTTGCTCTTGTTCTTGGCTTCTTATCCTAAGTCTTCTAGTGGATAGGGATAGATATATATAATAATATACCTTATGTTAATTAAACACATGGACATTTAATAAAGAATTGTGGGCTTGGGCCACACCATGGCCGGCCACACCACATGCATTGTGCCTAAAATTCCCTTCCATTATTTTTGGCCCAATGACTTATAGTCCACGTTTGGTAATTCTCGAAACTAATTTCCAAAATTCCAAATTTACCCTTAGCCTTATCCCACACTTTCACAACAATAGTCTTTCATGCACAAATCTTATGTCAAATAAAAATCAACTATGACCTTATTTCTTACAAGTCAAGATTGTTTTCAAATTTTTCCAACGTGTGAAAACACGGGATATAATATCCTCCCCCCCTTTAGAACATTCGTCCTCGAATGTTAAATTAATCTTATAGGGTCTGAAAATATTTTGGGGAAGTTTATGTTCATAGACAGCACATATGACACACATTCATTATTGAAATAGAATTAAGCAAGGATTCAAGTTTACCTGTGGGCATAGGGAACAAATGAGGATATTTCTTCTTCCTTTCCTCTTCGGCCTCCCAGGTCATTTCTTCCCTGTTGTTGTTCCGCCACAGCACCTTAACAGATGCTACATCTTTGTTCCGGAGCTTCCTTACCTGGCGGTCCAAGATGGCTACGGGCTGCTCATCGTAAGATAACTGCTCCGTCACCTGAATATCATCTGCAGGAAATATTCTGGAAGGATCACCAATGCATTTGCGGAGCATAGATACATGGAATACCGGATGTACCGCTTCCAAATCAGATGGCAGATCTAGCTCATAGGCGACATTTCCAATTTTCCGCACAATCAGATAAGGCCCAATATAACGCGGACTAAGCTTACCCTTTCTGCCGAACCGCATTACGCCTTTCATAGGCGATACCTTCAGAAATACCCAATCACCGACCTGGAATTCCAAAGGACGACGCCGTTTATCAGCGTATGATTTCTGTCGACTCTGGGCTGCCAATAGTCGCTCTCGAATAAGTTTCACCTTATCAACGGCCTGCTGGATCATATCTGGGCCGATTAATTCTATCTCGCCAATATCAAACCAATCAATAGGTGACCTGCATTTCCTGCCATACAAAGCCTCGTACGGAGCCATCTGGATGCTGGAATGGTAGCTGTTATTATAAGCAAATTCAATCAATGGCAAGTGATCCTCCCAGCTACCTCTGAAATCATTAACACAGGCCCGCAACATATCTTCAAGCGTCTGGATAGTGCGCTCGGCCTGTCCGTCACTCTGAGGATAAAAAGTTGTGCTCAGGCTCACCTGAGTCCCTAATCCTTCCTGAAAAGATCTCCAGAAGTTCGCTGTGAACTGGGCACCTCTGTCAGTGATAATAGATATAGGAACTCCATGAAGCTTCAATATTTCTTTAATATAAAGCCTGGCATAATCCTCGGCGGAATAAGTAGTTCTGACGGGGAGAAAATGGGCTGATTTTGTGAGCCTATCAACAATAACCCAGATGGAATCATAATTCCGTGGAGTGCGAGGCAAACCTGTAATGAAGTCCATATTAATGATCTCCCACTTCCACGTCAGAATTTCCATTTCTTGCAGCAGTTCACCCGGTTTCTGATGTTCAATTTTGACCTGCTGACAATTAGGGCACTGGGCGACGAATTCTGCAATATCCCGTTTCATACCGTCCCACCAGTATAGGCACCTGAGATCATGATACATCTTCGTAGATCCAGGATGGACCGAATAGCGAGCATAATGTGCCTCGCTCATAACCTGCTGCCGAGGGCCTGCAATATCAGGACACACAACCTGCCCCTGTATAATAAAGTGTCGTCCGGTGTAACCTCGAATGGAGTCTTCTCCTTATCATAGGCTGTGTCTCTGTACCGAGCTAAGATAGGATCTTTGTATTGATGCCGCCTGATATCTTCCTTAATAGATGATTCGGAAACCCCTCGGACAGAAATCCGTGCACCGCCAGAATCGGCTAGACGAACCCCAAGATTAGCCAACTGATGAATGTCACGTACTATCTCTCTCCTGTCTGGCTGTAAATCTGCCAAGCTGCCCATAGATTTTTGGCTGAGTGCATCTGCAACAACATTAGCTTTGCCCGGATGGTAAAAAATATCCACATCATAGTCTTTCAGGAGCTCTAGCCACCTCCGCTGCCGCAAATTAAGCTCCTTCTGCTTAAAAATATACTGGAGACTCTTATGATCTGTATAGATATCCACATGAACGCCATATAAGTAATGTCTCCATATCTTCAGGGCATGAATCACCGCTGCAAGCTCCAGATCGTGAGTAGGGTAATTCTTTTCATGCTTTTTGAGCTGTCGGGAAGCATAAGCTATAACTCTGCCGTGCTGCATCAATACACAGCCTAACCCCACACCAGAAGCATCACAATAAATAACATACCCGTCTGGTCCCTCGGGAAGAGTCAGAACTGGAGCTGTAGTCAGCTTCTCTTTCAGCAACTGGAAGCTTTGTTCACAAGCATCAGTCCACTGGAACTTGGCTTCCTTCTGAGTTAGCCTTGTCAAAGGCGCTGAAATCGAAGCAAACTTTTCCACAAATCTTCTGTAATAGCCTGCTAATCCCAGAAAACTACGTACCTCTGTGGGCGTCGTGGGTCTAGGCTAATTCTTCACGGCTGCAATCTTCTGTGTGTCCACCCGGGCACCATCAGCTGCAATAATATGTCCCAAGAATGCCAGTGAAGCCAGCCAGAATTCACATTTAGAAAATTTTGCATATAATTTCCGATGCCGAAGTACCCCAAGTACCACTCTCAGATGATCTGCGTGCTCTGCCTCGGACCGAGAATAAACCAGAATATCATCGATAAATACAATTACGAACATGTCTAAGAACGGCCTGAATACCCGGTTCATTAAATCCATGAATACCGCAGGAGCATTAGTCAGCCCAAAAGACATAACTCTGAATTCATAATGCCCATATCTGGTCCGGAATGCTGTCTTAGGAATATCAGCCTCTCGTACCCGTACCTGATGATAGTCTGACCGAAGATCTATCTTCGAAAAATATTTGGCGCCTTGCAACTGATCAAACAAGTCATCAATTCTGGGGAGGGGGTATTTATTCTTTATAGTTACCTTATTCAGCTGCCGATAATCAAAACACATACGCAGCGACCCGTCTTTCTTACGCACAAATAATACCGGGGCTCCCCAAGGCGAAGTACTGGGTCTGATGAAGCCTTTTTCTAACAGATCCTTCAACTGCTCTTTCAGTTCTTTCAATTCTGCCGGTGCCATTCTGTACGGGGGAATAGATATCGGCTGAGTAACTGGAAGCAAATCAATAGTAAGATCTATATCCCGCTCTGGAGGAAGGCCTGGAAGCTCATCTGGGAATACATCTGGAAATTCATTAACCACAGGAACTGACTGAAGAGTCGGCGTTTCTACTGTCAAGTCTTGTACCCGAACCAGATGATAAATATAACCCTTTCTGATCATTTTCTTCGCCTTAAGGTATGAAATAAACTTACCTTTTGGCGATGCAGTATTACCTGCCCATTCTATAACTGGCTCCCCAGGAAACTGGAAACGAACTACCTTATTTTGGCAGTCAACATTAGCATAACAGGAGGCTAGCCAGTCCATTCCCATAATAACATCAAATTCAATCATATCTAATTCCACCAGATCTGCCTTAGTGTCTCGGCCACATACAGTTACAGAACAGTCTTTATATACCTGTTTCGCTACAATAAAGTCCCCGATCGGTGTAGCTACCTCAAATGGCTCTATAGGCTCGGACGTTATACCAATTTTACTAGCAACAAGGGGCGAAATATATGACAAAGTCGAACCTGGATCAATCAATGCATACACAGACCGAGAGAAGACCAATAATGTACCTGTAACGACATTAGGCGATGCCTCCTGGTCCTGGCGGCTGGACAAAGCATAAATGCGGATTGAAGGACCGCTAGTACCAGAAGCTCCACCACGGCCTCTGCCGCGACCCGCCGGTGCTGATGTACCCGGCCCTGTAGGGCGCATAGCCACTGAGGAAGATGATGACCCGGCGGCTGATCCGGTAGGCTGCGCTGCACCACAGAATGGCCCTGACGGCCACAAGGAAAACATGCACCGGTGGCTCTGTAGCACTCCCCAGGATGGTATCTTCCACAATAAGAACACTGAGGCCTAGGTGGCCTCGTCTGACCAGAACCCCTATCTGTCCGCGAACCTGAAGCCCTGGAGCTCTGACTTGCTCCTGAATACCCTGGGCTATCAAATCTGCGACTTGTAGGCTGTGGAGGTGCGCTCTGTGCCGGCTGGGATAGATGTCTGCTAGGCTGCTGCGGCTGCTGAGGCTGTCTGCCCCGAAAATCTCCAGAATACCCAGATGATCTGGCCCTCTTGGGCTGTCTCCGATCCTGACTCCTATCAGGCTGACGCTCCCTATGCCGGTCCTCCATGCCCTGGGCGTGCGCCGGAATCCGGGCAATATCCATGCTGGGCTGAGCAGCCAATACCAAATAGCTATTCGACAAAATAACGGTCCAGCCCCATAATATATCTGTGCATCCTGTCAGCCATAGTAGCTACCACAGCAGGCGCATATCGGGCCAATGAGTCGAACTCCATACTGTACTCTCGGACGTTGCGGCCCCTTTGTCTCAGCAATAAGAATCTGTCAGCTCTGGCCCGCCGTAACTCCGGAGGCAGAAAATGCCTAAGAAAAGCCTCAGAAAACTCATCCCAGACTGCTGGGGGAGCGCCGTCGCCTCTGGCCAACTCCCAAGACTCGTACCAATTAGCTGCTACATCATACAACCGGTACGAAGCCAACTCGACTGACTCTGTCGCAGAAGCCTTAATCAAATGTAAGGTGCGCCGTATCTTCCTGATAACTCCTTAGGATCCTCCTCGGGCTTTGTCCCGAAGAACTCTGGAGGGCCACAATTCAAGAACTCACGATCTCTCGAACTGTCACGCCTATATGCTCGGTCACCTCCCAATCCGTGCCCCTGAACCTGTCCCGCCAAAAGTCTAGTCAATAGCTGGACTGCCTCTCTCATAGTCTGATCCTCAGTCCCTGGCCGTGGGGCTGGAGGCTCAGGTACTGGAACCTCGGGAGCTGGCGGTGGAGCCGCCCCTCGACCTGCAACTGCTGCTGCTCCAATCTCCTCTACATGTGGCGGTGTGGAAGAGCCCTCTGCCGGGGGAAAAATATCAGGAGCAATATGTGCATGGGCCCTGGTAACCCTCTGGGCCCGGCTAGTCTCTCCCGCGGCCGCTGCCTTGGCCTTTTGGGCCGCTGTCGCCTTTTTTGGAGGCATAACTGCAAATGTAACAATTCGTTAGGGAGGAGTCATCCTGATAACACAGCTCTATTGCACGATCTAAGACAGAAAGAAGGGTAGTATCCTAAATTCCCTGTAGCCTCCTGTTTATAGGTGTGGTGCACAACACACCGATAAACAAGACTCTACTAGACACGGTCTGTAGACATTCCGAGGACAAACCGCTCTGATACCAATTTTGTCACGACCCAACCCCGTAGGCCGTGACTAGTGCCCGATCTGGACACCCAACACGTCTATCAAATGCTATCTCAAATTCTATCAAACGCATTCAAGTATATAGCAGAAGCCGACCAGGCTTTATTTCAAATTTCGATAATTTCCAGAAAAATTTCGGCAGAGTTTCCATTGTTTTACGGACTATCCCATATACCCTGCACGCAGAAAATACCAACAAAGGACCACACAGGGCCAACGAAGCAACATTTAAACATATGCGGACCGGCCGTCGCGGCGAATGGGATCTCCCAAACACAACATATACACGTATCTGTACAGAAAGACCCCAACCCACAAACATGTCTACAGACCTCTAAACAGACCGACAGAATCATATGACGGGACGGGGCCCCGCCGTACCCACGAACGAGAATATACATATATAGAAGTGGCAGACTGTACCAAAAGATGGCTCTGAATAAAAGAGCGCTCCAAATGGCAGAAAAGATATCCTAGACGGACGGATCAACAAACCTGTCGTCGGTACCTGCGCGGCATGAAAACGCAGCCCCCGAAGAAAGGGGTTCAGTACGAAATATGTACTGAATATGTAAAGCCTGAATTACAGAAACAAAATCATAACTGGTACAGAACGTACAGAAAGCGAGCAGAAAATACAGAGTATCAAATACATATTTTCAAAACATGCAGAGTGTGTACAGAAACATATGTCATATCAAATCCGGCCCCTGCCAAGGGACTCGGCAGACAGAACGTGGCCACCCTCCCGACGCTGGTGCCACAACACAGAAGAATCAGAATGGGGGCATAACCCCGTCACATAATATATCATATCAGATGGCCATAGCAAATCATACCAGAACAAGCGTACATGGCACAACATACTCCACAAACCCATGTACGCGTATACCTGCCCCCTCACATCGAAGCACGGCGAACAGTGTAAAGGATCACGCTTGACAACATATCCTGGCCCGGGCTCAGTGTGGGAAACATTGGGGCATCCACGAATGGAGTAGTGAGAGACTAATGCAATTAAAATATCATAAATGTTTCCATAGACCCGATGAGGCATATCAAAAACAAACCGATCCAATGACGTCGGAAGGGATCATAATACATGAGTTTCAGATATCATAGTGAATTACAGAGTATAACCTTTCTGAAGTCGTTCCGAGTGTCAAAAAAATTTATCAGACTTAATAGAGTATTTAAAACAATGTTTGTTAAGTAATTAGAATGGTAGTCAAAACATTTCTTTCAAAAATCGCTCTAAAGTAAGACTAGAGTACAATAAGGGCAAAACCGGGAATAGCGGGCCCACCTCGGGACAAGCAAGGCGGTGGGCTCAAATTACATATTTTAAGCTTATGGGGTCACCTACAAAGGTTCTACGGACGTTCTATAGCTTTCCATGTAGTTTAGGGAAAGTTTGCATGATTACCAAGAATACAAACCAAAAGGGCTCAATCTTGCTGAAGGAAAAAGCGAGATTTTCAATTGCGGATTCCGATGGGCAGAAAGTCTTTCGAGGCCCGAACTCGATTCTAATACACTTAGGCATGCCAAAAGAAGGATCGGGGTAGCTTTACATACCTTTTGAGCTTTGCACGCCTATCCAAGCTCACTTCCCGTTTCGTCAAAAATCTGCAAATGGTCAAGTTTACCAATTGTGAGTTATAGATTCTACGAATTCAATTCAACTCATATTTGCCTACCGAAATTTCGGCAGCACTTCCCCTATACATGTAGCACCCCGAGAATTCAACTCGGCTCAAAACCATCAACAACAACCCAAACAACAACATCAACATCAACAACAAGCATTAGAAACACAATATGACACAACTAGTTCTACTTGCCGACATAATGCCATGACCTTCATTTCAACTTCAATTTCCAAACCAATATCAAGGGTTTCACATTCATTATCAATCTAGATCATCATAACATAGTCTAGAAGCGTTTCATATTGTTTTCTCAATTTATACACACGATATACCTAATATACAAACTTTCCGCCAAAGTCATAACTCGTTCAAAACATCTAATCTTTGGCATACATATTCATAATATATTTCCATCTTCCAAATTCATCAATAGTCATCATAATTTGCAACCTAATAACTTCATTTTCATATTGTCGTAAAATCATACTAAGGCGACATAAGTTTCTACATTCCATTTCAAAGCAAACTCATATCGTTTTACTTTCATTTACATTGCAAGAATCACAATAACACAAATAACACATTACACAAACTTGATTCATTTCATTCCATACAACTCCATACCATACGGCCAAATACTCGTTTTTGCCCATTCATCCAATTTTATTCAACTTTCATTCTCAATATGAATTCCATCACACTCACAACTAGAATACAACATAATTTCAATTCTTCATTGGTACACAATGCATGCATACACACGGCTACACATATATACTACACACCCACTTAGCAAACTTCCATTCCTTCATACAATCAACACATTTCTACATACTACAACACAAACAAGACTTCATAACACAAGAATAAGGGATAGATTCTTAACTTTTTACTCACTCTTCTCCACTTGAAGGTATGGTTACTTTGATGAATTTAGTGCTTCTCTCTCCAAACCAACTACACCAAGATAACAAGGGTGCTCAACTTAGTAAGGAAATCACAAGAGAAATTTTTGGAGCAATATTTTTGGTGGCTAAATTTCCTAGCCAAACCCGAGAACTCACTCTCTTTTTGCTCTTGTTCTTGGCTTCTTATCCTAAGTCTTCTAATGGATAGGGATAAATATATATAATAATATCCCTTATGTTAATTAAACACATGGACATTTAATAAAGAATTGTGGGCTTGGGCCACACCATGGCCGGCCACACCACATGCATTGGGCCTAAAATTCCCTTCCATTATTTTTGGCCCAATGACTTATAGTCCACGTTTGGTAATTCCTGAAACTAATTTCCAAAATTCCAAATTTACCCTTAGCCTTATCCCACACTTTCACAACAATAGTCTTTCATGCATAAATCCTATGTCAAATAAAAATCAACTATGACCTTATTTCTTACAAGTCAAGATTGTTTTCAAATTTTTCCAACGTGTGAAAACACGGGATATAACACCTGTCCCGCCTATATGATATGTTATATGCTCCTTAGAGGTTTGTAGACATGTGTATATGGTTAGATATGTCTGGCTATGTCGGCCTATATTTTGTATATCATCTTGGTAGGCTTGTCGGCTCATGTACATTGACGTGGTCATCCAATGGGACTAGCATGAATGATGAATGGAAATTTATGTTTAATCATGTGGCTCACCTAGAAGTAAGTATAAGTGAAGCCAAGGGGTGCTCGGGTGGGCCAGCACCGGGCGCTCGTCGCGGCCCTCTAGACGGGTCGTGACAAAAGTGGTATCAGAGCAGTTCAGTCCGAGGGTGTGTCTACGAGCCGTGTCTAGTAGAGTCTTGGTTATGGGTGTGTTACGCGCCACACTTAAAAATAAGAAGCTGTGAACATTTTAGGAATGAATGACCTTCTTTCTCCATAAGAATCGTGCGATAGAGCTTTGATATAAGAAGTTCTTGATCCTTAACTGTAGGTTGTGTATTTCAGAAATGCCTGTAAAGAGAAAGGCTACAGCCGCCCAAAAGGGCAAGACGGTGGCAGTAAAGCGGGCTGAAAGAGCACCGCCACTGGTAGTAGAGGAAAGTGAGTCCCAAAGTGCGGCTCAATATCAGTCCTCTCGATCAGTACCTATATCAGAGGAGCGTGAAGGAGCCTCAGCCCCAGCTCCAGCATCTCCAGCTCCTCCACCGGATGCTTCAGGCCAATATGTGAAAGAGGCCATCAAATTGCTGACTCAATTGGTTGCGGCCCAGACTCAGAGGCAAAGTTCAGGGCAAGCTGATAGGGCTGTTAGCGCAAGGGCCCGTGATTTCATTACTTTGAACCCTCCGGAATTCTTTGGGTCAAAGCCGGAGGAGGACCCTCAGGATCTTATTGATGGTATGTTGAGGACGCTTCGTTTGATACATGCTTCGGACACCGAGTCGGTGGAGTTAGCATCGTATAGATTGAGTGATGTCTCGATCCAATGGTATACGGTTTGGATGGCTTCACGGGGAGCCAATGCACATCCCCCGGTATGACAAGAGTTTGTTGATGCTTTCCTCTGACATTACATGCCTCCAGAAGTTCGGCGAGCTAGAGCTGATGAGTTCTTAAATTTGAGGCAAGGTAGCATGAGTGCTCTAGAGTATAGTCTCCGCTTCAATTCTTTGGCTAGGTATGCTTCGGCCATGGTAGTGGATATGGGCGACTGGGTACACCGATTTGTGAAGGGCCTAGGGCCACATTTGATGGATAGATGCTTGACTGCGTCACTTGAGGACAACATGGACATTGCACGCATTCAGGCTCATGATCAGAACTTAGAAGAAAGTTTACAACAACAGAGAAGTGAACGCGAGCAAGATAGGGGTCATAGCAAGAGGGCCAGATCTTCAGGTCCGATGAGTGAGTTCAGAGGTGGGCACAGGCAGCAGTTTCCCAGGCATTCAAGCTATTCTATGACTAGTGCACCTCCACGGTTTCCAGGCCAAAGATTCGATAGATCTACTCGTTCCGGGCCGAGTCAGAGTTTTTCAGGGTCCCAGTTCATAGGTGATTCGAGTTAGGCAAGGCCACCCGTACCACGATGTTCCCAGTGTGGGAAGTTGCATTGGGGTCAATGCCGATTGGGTTCAGAGGGTCTCTATTCATGTGGTCGATCGGGCCATATTATGCGTGATTGCCCCTCGATTCATGGCAGAGGTAGGACCCAGCCTTCAGGGTCGGTAGACGAGTCTTCGTCTTCTATGCGCCCTATGTGGACAGGTTCATATGCGCCAGTCGACCATGGTAGAGGCAGAGGGAGAGTTCCCAGTTCTAGCGGTCCTCAGTAACGTGCTTATGCTTTGGCTGGACGCCAAGATCTTGAGTCTTCTCCTGACGTGGTCACAGGTATATTATCGATATTCTCTCATGATGTATATGCCTTGATTGATCCGGGTTCCACATTGTCATATGTTATCCCATATATTGCGGGTCGATTTAGAGTCAAGCCGGAGTCGATTAAACGTTTTGAGGTGTCTACACCCGTGGGTGAATCGGTAATAGCTAGCCGAGTATATAGAAATTGTGTAATTGTGATTTGTAATCGTCGTACCATGATTGACTTGCATGAGTTAGAAATGGTGGATTTTGATGTTATTAAGGGAATGGATTGGTTGGCTTCTTGTTATGCCAATGTTGATTGTAGAATGAAAATGGTTCGTTTTCAATTTTCAGGAGAACCAGTCCTAGAATGGAAAGGGAATACGGCATCACCAAAAGGTAGGTTTGTTTCCTATCTGAAGGCAAGAAAAATGATCACAAAAGGTTGCATCTACCATCTAGTCCGGGTTCAAGATATAGAAGCTGAATTGCCGACTCTTCAGTCAGTCCCCGTAGTAAATGCATTTCCGGATGTGTTCCCGGAAGAGCTTCTAGGCCTTCCTCCCGAACGGGAGATTGATTTTTCCATTGATGTGTTGCCAGGAACTAAGCCTATATCTTTCCCTCCTTATAGAATGGCTCCCGCAGAATTGAAAGAGTTGAAGGAGCAGCTGAAAGACTTGCTTGAAAAAGGCTTTATTAGGCCTAGTTCATCCCCGTGGGGAGCACCCGTATTGTTTGTCTGAAAGAAAGATGGCTCCTTGAGAATGTGTATTGATTACCAACAATTGAATAAGGTGACGATTAAGAACAAGTATCCTCTTCCTAGGATTGACGATTTATTTGATCAATTGCAAGGTGCCAAATGGTTTTCAAAGATTGATTTGAGGTCCGGGTATCATCAAGTGAGAGTTAGGGAGAAATATATCCCTAAGACAGCCTTCAGAACAAGATATGGTCATTTTGAGTTCCGGGTAATGTCGTTTGGGCTAACTTATGCGCCGGCGACATTTATGGATTTGATGAACAATGTGTTCCGACCTTTCCTGGATTTATTTGTGATCGTATTTATCGATGATATCTTGGTGTATTCTAGATCCGAGGCAGAACATGCGGATCATTTGCGTACTGTCCTCGGAGTTCTTCGAACTCGAGAGTTGTTTGCAAAGTTTTCCAAATGAGAGTTTTGGGTGAACTCAGTGGCATTTCTGGGGCATATTGTTGCGGCCGATGGTATTCAAGTAGACAGTCAAAAGATTTAGGCCGTGAAGACTTGGCCAAGGCCCACGACTCCTACGGAGGTTCGCAGCTTTCTGGGCTTAGCAGGTTATTACAGGAAATTTTTTGAAGGTTTTCTTCTATTTGTGCACCACTCACAAAGTTGACCCGGAAATTGGCAAAGTTTCAATGGACAGATGCTTGTGAGCGTAGCTTCCAAGAGTTGAAAAGTAGATTGACTTCTGCACCAATCTTGACACTTCCAGAGGGATTGAAAGGATATGTTATTTATTGTGATGCTTCAGGCATTGGGATAGGCTGTGTATTGATGCAACATGGTAAGGTGATTGTGTATGCTTCAAGGCAATTACGGA
Organism: Lycium barbarum; assembly: GCF_019175385.1. NCBI lineage: Eukaryota > Viridiplantae > Streptophyta > Magnoliopsida > Solanales > Solanaceae > Lycium > Lycium barbarum. Next base: position 77,690,155 of record NC_083343.1, read on the forward strand.
AACATGAGAAGAATTACCCAACCCATGATCTAGAATTAGCCGCAGTGGTCCATGCGTTAAAGATATAGAGACATTATTTATATGGTGCCCATGTGGATATTTATACAGATCATAAGAGCCTTCAGTATATCTTCAAGCAGAAGGAGTAGCATTTGCGGCAACGACGATGGTTGGAACTGCTAAAAGATTATGATGTTGATATCTTGTATCACCCCGGAAAGGAAAATGTTGTAGCTGATGCTCTTAGCCGTAGATCGATGGGAAGTTTATGTGATGTACGACCAAAGAAGAGAGAAATGGCCCGTGAGCTCCAGCAGCTAGCTAGCGTAGGAGTTCGAGTAGTGAACTCAGGTAGCAGGGGAGCTACTATTCAGAATTCAGCAGTCTCGTCGCTAGTAGCAGAAGTGAAACAACGACAATACGAAGATTCCATGCTAATGCAGCATAGAGATACACTCCCTCAGAAAGAGGAGTCATCATTTGATATCTGTTATAACCCGTGTTTTTGTCTACTTGGAAAAATTTGAAATAATTTGGGCTTGAAAGAAATAAGGTCATGTTTGATTTTATCTAATACTTGTGTGTTGTTCATGAACCATTAATGTGGAAATAGCGAGAAAGGCGAGGGGCAAAAATCAGGAATTTCATAAATTAATTTCGGGAACTACAAAATGGGCCACAATTAATTGGGCTAGAAAAATTCAAAAAAAAAAAAAAGAAGATGAGGCCCAAATGGAGCATGGGTGGCCGGCCATATGGATAGCCCAACCCATGACTCTTAAATAATTTCCATGTGATTAAATTAGCTTCATCTATTAGAACTTTCAAGACAAGTTGAGAAAGGAGAAAAACAAGAGTAAGAACACCACAAAAAAAGGGCCATTCAGCCAAGACCCATAAATTTTCCCCTTAAAATCTTGCTTCAAAAATTGTTTTCTTGTGGTATTTCTACTAATTCAAGGGTCCTCTACAACGTGGTGTAGTTATTTCGGAAGATAAGTCGCTTGTTTCGTAGATTTGGCACTTGGGTCAAGTGAAGAAGCTAGGAATAAAAGGTAAGAATTAATTCCTTTTTATGTGTTATGAATGTTTTATTTATGCTGTGGAATGTAGAAAGGAGAAGAATTCATGAAAATATAGAAGTTGCAAGATGAATATACATATATATATAGTCGTGTGCATGTGTTGTTGTGTAGGCAAAAATGAGTTAATTTTATATAGTATTCTAGTTGTGGTTGTTGTGAACTCTATATTGGAAATGAAAGTTTAAAGGTTTTGGTTGAAGTTGGAAATGAGGGGGGTGAGCCGTGGGTGTGCATGTGTGTGTAGAAGGATGAACCAATTTTATTTATGATGTTAATTGTGTTGTTGTAGCCTTGTGGTGTCAATGGAAGAATGCTAGTCCATATTAGCATGAAAGATTGGTTGTTAAATTGTTATGGGAAGTTTTGTGATTTTATGGTAGATTTATGTAATGATGAAATGAAATTGTTAAGGTGCGAATTATGATTATTGTTAATGAAATTGGAATATGAAAATGTGTTATGAATATTTATGTCGAAGGTTAGAAGTTTCAGACAAATTATGGTTTTGGTGGAATTTTTGTATGTTTTGTAAATATTTTGTAGAATGATATGAAATGCTTCCGAATTGTATTGGAATGATCTTGATTAGTAAATGACTATGAAAACATTGATATTGGATTGGAAGTGCGAAGTTAGATTAGGAGTTGTCGCACTATTTAGAAAGGAATACTATTCATGCTAGAATGCGTTTTAATTCAATTGTTGATGTTGTTGGTGTTGTTGTGCTTGTTTTTGTTGACATTTTGGCCGAGTTAAATTCTCAGGGATGCTGTATGTATAGGGGAGATGCAGCCCAAATTTCTGTAGACAAGTATGAGTTAAGATTGAATTCCTAAAGGCTTGTAATTGATATTTGGTAATTATGACCAATTGTAGATTTTGGAGGAAACGGGAATTGAGTTTGGAGAGGCGTAAGGAGCGTATAAGGTATGTAAAGCTTTACCTTTCCTTCTCTTGGCATGTCTTCGACCTAATAGGTTTAGATACGACCCTCGGGGACGATTCTATTCCTAGAAATCCAAGTTTGAATTTAACCCTTTTTCATTCAATAGAATTGAATCATATGTTCCATGCTTTGTTGAAAGAATAGTGTAGGCGTCTATAAATTACCTAAGAGGATATGGGATTGCCCTAACACCTTCATAGATGACTCCATAAGCTTAATGTACATAATTTGAGCCACCTCCTCAATTGACCCGAGGTGGGCTCACTATTCCCGATTTCTCTCCTATTGTGTATTGACTTATTTTCGAGCGATTTCAAAGGGAACGTTTTAACTACTCTTCTAACTACTAAATGACAATTGTTGCAAATATTCCGTTGAGTCTTATAAACTATTAGGGAACATGGAAACGATCCCAGAAAGATTATTTTTATGTAACCTATTGTGATATCTGAAATACACGCACGGTGATTATCGTGCGATTTCATTATTAAGATTTGTTTTCGAGATATTGCATCGAGTCTTTGTAAATGTATTGTGTTTTATATTGCATTTAGTTTCTCACTACTCCACTCGTGGATGACTCAATGTTTCCTTCACTGAGCCCGGGCCAGGATATGTTATCAAGCGTATTCCACTACATTGTTCGCTGTGCCTCAATGTGAGGGGGCAGGTATACATGTACATGGGTTGTGGAGTATGCTGTGCCATGTACGCCTACTCTGATATGATATGATATGATACGATATGGCCACCTGATATGATATGATATGATATGATATGTTACGGAGTAATTCCCTACTCTGGAGTATGACGTGTTGTGGCGCCAGTGTCGGGGTGGCGACCACGTTCTGTTCACCGAGTCCCTTGACGGGGGCCGGACATGGCATATGTTTTTGCATACACTATTTATGTTTTGTAAATATGCATTTGATATTTTGGACATTACACTCATTTTCTGTACGCTCTGTTCCAATTATGATTTTATTGCTGTACTCCAGGCTTTACATATTCAGTACATATTCCGTACTGACCCCCTTTCTTCGGGGGTTGCGTTTCATGCCACGCAGGTACAGACGACCGATTTGCTGATCCGCCCGGGTAGGATTCTACTCTGCTGTCTTGGAGGGCTCTTTTGTCCGGAGTCTATATTTTGGTAAAGACTTTTCTATTGTACATATATATATGTTATTCAGGGGTATGACGGGGCCCTGTCCCGTCTTATGATTCTGCTATTATCCGTAGAGGTCTGTAGACATACTTGTGGGTTGTGTATATGTTTTGGGTTGATATGTTCTGCGATAGCCTTATCGGCTTCCCCGCGTTATATTCTGTTTATATGCTAGTTTGGGTTATTGGGTACGTACGGGTGTCCAGTACGGACACCAGTCGCGGCCCACGGGGTTGGGTCGTCACAAAAGTGGTATCAGAGCGGTTGGTCGTCGGAGTGTCTACAGACCGTGTCTAGTAGAGTCCTGGTTATCGGTGTGTTGTGCACCACATCTATAAACAGGAGGCTACAGGACATTTAGGATGCTACCCTTCTTTCTTATCTTAGATCGTGCGATAGAGCTATATTATTAGGATGATTCCTCCCTAACGAATTGTTATATTTTCAGCCATGCCTCCGAAAAAGGCGTCAGCTGCCCAGAAGGGCTAGTCAGTAGCAGCGGGAGAGACTAGCCAGGCCCAGAGGATTACCAGGGCCCGTGCTGAGATTATACCCCAGTCAGAGGGCTCCTCTACACCGCTACCACCAGAGGGGATTGGAGCAGCAACAGCTGTAGATCAAGGGGCGGCTCCACCGCCAGCTCCCGGAGTTCCAGTGCCCGAGCCTCCGGCTCCACAGCCAGGGGCGGAGGATAGGGCCATAAGGGATGCGGTCCAGTTGTTGACCAGGTTGATAGCAGGGCAGGTTAATAGGCACGGACTTGGGGGTGATCGTGCAGACAGACATGATAGTTCGAGGGCCCGTGAGTTCCTGACTTGTAATCCTCCAGAGTTCTTCGGGACAAAGCCCGAAGAGGACCCCTAGGAGTTTATCAGGCAGATGCAGCGTACGTTACGGTTGATTAAGGCTTCTGCGACCGAGTCAGTTGTGTTGGCTTCATATCGGTTGCACGATGTAGCAGCTAATTGGTATGAGTCCTGGGAGTTATCCAGAGGCGACTGCGCTCCCCCAGCAGTATGGGACGAGTTTACTGAGGCTTTTCTTGGCCACTTTCTACCTCCGGAGCTACGGCGGGCTAGGGCCGACAGATTTTTATTGCTGAGACAGAGGGGCCGCAGCGTCCGAGATTATAGTCTGGAGTTTGACTCATTGGCCAGATATGCACCTGCCATGGTAGCTACTATGACTGACAGGATGCCCCGGTATATTATGGGGCTGGACCGTTATTTGGTCGATAGTTGTCTGGTGATGGCCGCTCAGCCCGGGAGGGATATTGCCCGTATACAGGCGCACGCCCAGGGTATAGAGGACCGGCATAAGGGGCATCAGCCCGACAGGGGTCAGGACCGGAGGCAGCCCAAGAGGGCCAGATCAGTTGGGTATTCTGGGGAATTTCGCAGTAGGCAGCCTCAGCAGCAGCAACAGTCTAGCAGACATTCTTCCCAGCCGGCATAGAGCACACCTCCACAGTTCTCGGGCAGGAGATTTGATAGCCCAGGGTATTCAGGAGCAGGCCAGAGCTCCAGGGCTTCAGGTTCGCGGGTAGACACGAGTTCCGGTCAGACGAGGCCACCCAGGCCTCAGTGTTCTCATTGTGGGAGGTACCGCCCTGGAGAGTGCTACCGTGCTACAGGTGCTTGTTTTTCTTGTGGCTGCCAGGGCCATACTGTGAGAGAGTGCCCGTGTAAGGGCAATTTGGGAGGTGCAGCGCAGCCTACCGGATCAGCCGCGGGGTCATCATCTTCTTCGGTGGCTATGTGCCCTACGGGGTAGGGTACACCAGCACCAGCAAGTCGCGGCAGAGGCCGTGGTGGAGTTTCCAGTACTAGCGGTCCTTCGAACCGCATTTATGCTTTGGCCAGCTGCCAGGATCTGGAGGCATCGCCAAATGTGGTTACAGGTATATTATTGGTCTTCTCTCGGTCTGTATATGCATTGATTGATCCAGGTTCTACCTTGTCATATATTTCTCCTCTCGTCGCTAGTAAAATTGGTATAATGCCAGAACCTATAGAGCCATTTGAAGTAGCTACATCGATTGGGGACTTTATTATAGCGAGACAGGTATAAAAAAATAGTTCTGTAATTATATGTGGCCAAGATACTAAGGCAGATCTGGTGGAGTTAGATATGATTGAATTTGATGTTATTATGGGCATGGATTGGCTAGCTTCCTGTTATGCTAGCGTTGATTGCCAGAAAAAGGTGGTTCGCTTCCAATTTCCCGGGGAACCAGTTATAGAGTGGGTAGGTAATACAGCATCGCCGAAAGGTAAGTTTATTTCATACCTTAAGGCGAGGAAGATGATCAGAAAAGGGTATATTTATCATCTGGTTCGGGTACAAGACTTGAAAGCAGAAGCACCGACTCTTCAGTCAGTCCCAGTGGTCAATGAATTTCCAGATGTATTCCCAGATGAACTTCCAGGTCTTCCTCCGGAGCGAGAGATAGAGTTCACTATTGATGTGCTGCCAGATACTCAGCCTATATCTATTCCCCTGTACAGGATGGCACCTGCAGAATTAAAAGAATTAAAAGAGCAGCTGAAGGATTTATTAGAAAAAGGTTTCATCAGACCCAGCACCTTGCCTTGGGGAGCCCCGGTATTATTTGTAAGAAAGAAAGACGGGTCGCTGCGTATGTGTATTGATTATCGGCAGCTAAATAAGGTAACCATAAAGAATAAATACCCCCTCCCCAGAATTGATGATTTGTTTGATCAGTTGCAGGGCGCCAAGCGTTTTTCGAAGATAGACCTGCGGTCAGGCTACCACCAGGTACGGGTACGAGACGCTGATATTCCTAAGACAACATTACGAACCTGATATGGGCATTATGAATTCAGAGTGATGTCTTTTGGGCTGACTAATGCTCCAGCGGTATTCATGGATCTGATGAATCGGGTATTCAGGCCGTTCCTGGATATGTTCGTGATTGTATTTATTGATGATATTCTGGTTTACTCACGGTCAGAGGAGGAACACGCAGATCATCTGAGAGCGGTACTTGGGGTACTTCAGCATCAGAAGCTATATGCAAAATTCTCCAAGTGTGAATTCTGGCTGGTTTCAGTGGCATTCTTGGGACATATTATTGCAGCTGATGGCATCCGGGTGGACACACAGAAGATTGAGGCCGTAAAGAATTAGCCTAGACCTACGAGGCCCACTGAGGTACGCAGTTTTCTGGGATTAGCGGGCTATTACAGAAGATTTGTGGAAAAGTTTGCTTCAATTTCAGCGCCTTTAATGAGGCTAACTCAGAAGGGAGCCAAGTTCCAGTGGACTGATGCTTGCGATCGAAGCTTCCAGTTGCTGAAGGAGAAGTTGACTACAGCCCCAGTTCTGACTCTTCCAGAGGGACCAGATGGGTATGTTATTTATTGTGATGATTCCGGCGTTGGGTTAGGCTGTGTATTAATGCAGCACGACAGAGTTATAGCCTACGCTTCCCGGCAGCTCAAAAAGCATGAGAGAAATTATCCTACCCATGATTTGGAGCTAGCAGCGGTAATCCATGCTTTGAAAATATGGAGACACTATCTATATGGCGTCCATGTTGATATATATATATAGATCACAAGACTCTCCAGTATATCTTTAAGCAGAAGGAGCTGAATTTGCGACAGAGGAGGTGGCTGGAGCTGCTGAAAGACTATGATATTGATATTTTGTATCATCCGGGCAAGGCTAATGTTGTAGCAGATGCACTCAGTCGCAAGTCTATAGGTAGTTTGGTAGATTTGCAATCAGAGAGGAAAGCGATAGTACGTGATATTCATCAGCTGGCAAATCTTGGAGTTCGTCTGGCCGATTCTGGAGGTACGAGGATTTCTGTCCGAGGGGTTTCTGAATCTTCTATTAGGGAAGACATAAAGCGGCACCAATATGAAGATCCTGTTTTAGTACAGTACAGAGACACATCCCACGAAAAGGAGAAGACTCCATTCGAGTTTACACCAGACGGAATAATGCTATATCGAGACAGATTGTGTGTACCTAATGTTGCAGGGCTACGACAGCAGGTTATGAGTGAAGCACACTATGCCCGTTATTCTGTTCATCCGGGATCGACGAAAATGTATCATGACCTCAGATGTCTGTATTGGTGGGACGGCATGAAATGGGACATCGCAGAGTTCGTTGCCCAGTGCCCAAATTGTCAGCAGGTTAAGATTGAACATCAAAAGCCGGGTGGACTGTTACAAGAAATGGAAATTCCGACCTGGAAGTGGGAGATAATTAATATGGACTTCATTACAGGTTTGCCTCGCACTCCACGGAAATATGACTCCATATGGGTTATTGTTGATAGGCTGACAAAATCAGCCCATTTTCTTCCAGTCAGAACTACTTATTCAGCTGAGGATTATGCCAGACTATATATTAAAGAAATAGTAAGACTTCACGGAGTTCCTATATCTATTATCACTGACAGAGGTGCCCAGTTTACAGCGAATTTCTGGAGATCATTTCAGGAGGGATTGGGAACTCAAGTGAGTCTGAGCACAACATTTCATCCTCAGAGCGACGGGCAGGCCGAGCGCACTATACAGACGTTAGAAGACATGTTGCGGGCCTGTGTTATCGATTTCAGAGGTAGCTGGGATGATCACCTGCCGCTGATTGAGTTTTCTTATAACAATAGCTACCATTCCAGTATCCAGATGTCACTGTACGAGGCTTTGTATGGTAGAAAATGCAGGTCACCAATCGGCTGGTTCGATGTTGGCGAAACTGAATTAATCGGCCAAGATATGGTCCAGCAGGCGGTTGATAAGGTGAAACTCATTCGAGAGTGGTTATTAGCAGCCCAGAGTCGACAGAAGTCATATACTGATAAACGACGTCGACCTTTGGAGTTCCAAGTTGGTGATTGGTATTTCTGAAGGTGTCGCCTATGAAGGGCGTAATGTGATTTGGTAAAAAGGGAAAGCTCAGTCCGCGATATATTTGGCCTTATCAGATTGTTCGAAAGATTGGGAATGTCGCCTACGAGCTAGATCTACCATCTGATCTGGAAGCAGTACATCCGGTATTTCATGTATCTATGCTCCGCAAATGTGTTGGTGATCCTTCGAGAATATTTCCAGTAGATGATATTCAAGTGACGGAGGAACTGTCTTACAAAGAGCAACCTATAGCCGTTCTGGATCGCCAGGTGAGGAGATTGCGCAATAAAGATGTAGCTTCCGTTAAGGTATTGTGGCGGAACAATAACAGGGAGGAGATGACCTGGGAAGCTGAAGAGGAAATGAAGAACAAGTACCCTCACCTGTTTCCTATGTCTACAGGTAATTTAAATTCCGTAACTGGTTATACCGATTAATGAATAAGTTGTATGTGATGCCCATATAAGGAACTTTTCCCAAAAATACTTACAAGATCCTATAAGATTAATTTAACATTCGAGGACGAAAGTTCAAAAGGGGGGGAGGATGTTATAACCCGTGTTTTTGTCTACGTGGAAAAATTTGAAATAATTTGGGATTGAAAGAAATAAGGTCATGTTTGATTTTATCTAATACGTGTGTGTTGTTCATGAACCATTAATGTGGAAATAGCGAGAAAGGCGAGGGGCAAAAATCGGGAATTTCGGAAATTAATTTCGGGAACTACAAAATGGGCCACAATTAATTGGGCTAGAAAAATTCAAAAAAAAAAAAAAAAAAGATGAGGCCCAAATGGAGCATGGGTGGCCGGCCATATGGCTAGCCCAACCCATGACTCTTAAATAATTTCCATGTGATTAAATTTGCTTCATCTATTAGAACTTTCGAGACAAGTTGAGAAAGGAGAAAAACAAGAGCAAGAACACCACAAAAAAAGGGCCATTCGGCCAAGACCCATAAATTTTGCCCCTTAAAATCTTGCTTCAAAAATTGTTTTCTTGTGGTATTTCTACTAATTCAAGGGTCCTCTACAACGTAGTGTAGTTATTTCGGAAGATAAGTCGCTTGTTTCGTAGATTTGGCACTTGGGTCAAGTGAAGAAGCTAGGAAGAAAAGGTAAGAATTAATTCATTTTTATGTGTTATGAAGGTTTTATTTATGTTGTGGAATGTAGAAAGGAGAAGAATTCATGAAAATATGGAAGTTGCATGATGAATATACATATATATATATATAGCCGTGTGCATGTGTTGTTGTGTAGGCAAAAATGAGTTAATTTTATGTAGTATTCTAGTTGTGGTTGTTGTGAACTCTAAATTGGAAATGAAAGTTTAAAGGTTTTGGTTGAAGTTGGAAATGAGGGGGGTGAGCCGTGGGTGTGCATGTGTGTGTAGAAGGATGAACCAATTTTATTTATGATGTTAATTGTGTTGTTGTAGCCTAGTGGTGTCAATGGAAGAATGCTAGTCCATATTAGCATGAAAGATTGGTTGTTAAATTGTTATGGGAAGTTTTGTGATTTTATGGTAGATTTATGTAATGATGAAAATGAAATTGTTAAGGTGCGAATTATGATTATTGTTAATGAAATTGGAAGATGAAAATGTGTTATGAATATTTATGTCGAAGATTAGAAGTTTCGGATAAATTATGGTTTTGCTGGAATTTTTGTATATTTTGTAAATATTTTGTAGAATGATATGAAATGCTTCCAAATTGTATTGGAATGATCTTGATTAGTAAATGACTATGAAAACATTGATATTGGATTGGAAGTGCGAAGTTAGATTAGGAGTTGTCGCGCTATTTAGAAAGGAATACTATTCATGCTAGAATGCGTTTTAATTCGATTGTTGATGTTGTTGGTGTTGTTGTGGTTGTTGACATTTTGGCCGAGTTAAATTCTCGGGGATGCTGTATGTATAGGGGAGATGCAGCCCAAATTTCTGTAGACAAGTATGAGTTAAGATTGAATTCCTAAAGGCTTGTAATTGATATTTGGTAATTATGACCAATTGTAGATTTTGGAGGAAACAGGAATTGAGTTTGGAGAGGCGTAAGGAGCGTATAAGGTATGTAAAGCTTTACCTTTCCTTCTCTTTGCATGTCTTAGACCTAATAGGTTTAGATACGAGCCTCGGGGACGATTCTATTCCTAGAAATCCAAGTTTGAATTTAACCCTTTTTCATTCAATAGAATTGAATAATATGTTCCATGCTTTGTTGAAAGAATACTGTAGGCGTCTATAAATTACCTAAGAGGATATGGGATTGCCCTAACACCTTCATAGATGACTCCATAAGCTTAATGTACATAATTTGAGCCACCACCTCAATTGACCCGAGGTGGGTCCACTATTCCCGATTTCTCTCCTATTGTGTATTGACTTATTTTTGAGCGATTTCAAAGGGAACATTTTAACTACTCTTCTAACTACTAAATGACAATTGTTGAGAATATTCCGCTGAGTCTTATAAACTATTTTGGAACATGGAAACGATCCCAGAAAGATTATTTTTATGTAACCTATTGTGATATCCGAAATACACGCACGATGATTATCGTGCGATTTCATAATTAATATTTGTTTTCGAGATATTCCATCGAGTCTTTGTAAATGTATTGTGTTTTATATTGCATTTAGTTTCTCACTACTCCACTCGTGGATGACTCAATGTTTCCTTCACTGAGCCCGGGCCAGGATATGTTATCAAGCGTATTCCACTACATTGTTCGCTGTGCCTCAATGTGAGGGGGCAGGTATACATGTACATGGGTTGTGGAGTATGCTGTGCCATGTACGCCTACTCTGATATGATATGATATGATACGATATGGCCACCTGATATGATATGATATGATATGATATGTTACGGAGTAATTCCCTACTCTGGAGTATGACGTGTTGTGGCGCCAGTGTCGGGGTGGCGACCACGTTCTGTTCACCGAGTCCCTTGACGGGGGCCGGACATGGCATATGTTTTTGCATACACTATTTATGTTTTGTAAATATGCATTTGATATTTTGGACATTACACTCATTTTCTTTACGCTCTATTCCAATTATGATTTTATTACTATACACCAGTCTTTACATATTCAGTACATATTCCGTACTGACCTCCTTTCTTCGGGGGCTGCGTTATATGCCACGCAGGTACAGACGACCGATTTGTTGATCCGCCCGCGTAGGATTCTACTCTGCTGTCTTGGAGGGCTCTCTTGTCCAGAGCCTATATTTTGGTACAGACTTTTCTATTGTACATATATATATATATGTTATTCAGGGGTATGACGGGGCCCTGTCCCGTCTTATGATTCTGCTATTATCCGTAGAGGTCTGTAGACATACTTGTGGGTTGTGTATATGTTTTGGGTTGATATGTTCTGCGATAGCCTTATCGGCTTCCCCGCGTTATATCTGTTTATCTGTGGTAATTAGTAACGCCAATTGCCTTCTATATCTGTATATTCTATTTATATGCTAGTTTGGGTTATTGGGTACGTACGGGTGTCCAGCACGGACACCAGTCGCGGCCCACGGGGTTGGGTCGTGACAATATCGCAGGAGATAGAGTTCTTCGATGTAGAGGCAAATTATGTGTTCCCAATATGGCAGGTCTACGCCACCAGATTTTGAGAGAAGCTCACTGTTCCCTCTATTCTGTCCACCCCGGAGCGACGAAAATGTATCATGACCTTAAGTCTATATATTTGTGGAATGGAATGAAGAAAGATATAGTGGAATTCGTAGCTCAATGTCCCAATTGTCAACAAGTCAAAATCGAGCATCAAAAGCCGGGTGGTTTGTTGCAAGCTATAGAAATCCCAACTATGAAGTGGGAAGTGATTAACATGGACTTCATTTCAGGTTTACCCCGTTCTCGACATAAGTCTGATTCCAAATGGGTGATTGTGGATAGACTCACCAAGTCAGCTCATTTCTTACCAGTCAGAACGACCTATGTGGCAGAAGATTATGCAAGGTTATGTTAAGGAGATAGTGAGACTCCATGGTGTTCCAGTATCTATTATCTCTGATAGAGGGACTCAGTTCACAGCCAATTTTTGGAACTCTTTCCAAGAGGGTCTAGGGACCCAAGTGAACCTTAGCACGGCATTTCAGCGGCAGACCGATGGACAGGCTAAGCGCACCATTCAGACTCTTGAAGATATGTTACGGGCATGTATAATAGATTTTGGGGGAAATTGGGATGATCATTTTCCACTCATTGAATATGCTTACAATAATAGTTACCATTCTAGCATTCAAATGGCACCGTATGAAGCTTTATATGGGCGAAAGTGTAGGTCCCCAATTGTGTGGTTTGAAACAGGAGAGGCTAGATTGATAGGGCCAGACTTGGTCCAACAAGCCATAAAGAAGGTCAAGCTCATACAAGATCGGTTGTTAGCATCCCAAAGTCGTCAAAAGTCCTATGTGGATAATCGTCGAAGAGACTTAGAGTTCCAAGTGAAAGATTGGGTATTTTTGAAAGTGTCGCCAATGAAGGGTGTTATGAGATTTGGCAAAAAGGGGAAGCTTAGTCCCCGATATAGTTATATCCCGTATTTGTTTTTTTTTGCACATTTGGATATTTCACGATAACCGCGATAAGTTAAGGTGGGGCCCACATGTCGGGATTTTATAAAGGACATATGAAGAGATATATGGGTAGTACATGTGAAGTTGAGCAAGTCCTAAGAAGGACCCATAAGCCAAAAATGAGTGTAAGCCCTCCAAAAGGACGATCCAAGAAAACGTTTTCGGATGATCCGACTTCGAGGGGCCAAAGCGCTATTATACGTTTGGAATTTGGAAAAACTCAAAGAATGAAAGTTGTAGATAATGGAATTATCTTTCCAACCATAGGTCGTGGGCCCTCACACGATGTCGGGATCAAAAGTTATGGCCATTTTCAGAGCAAGACTTTAAGCTGCCAAAAAACAAAAACAAAAAACTCCGCGGGCCCCACATGGGGAGGTCGGTGAAACCGACCTAGGGAGGTTATAAATACCCCATAAGTCTCATATTTTCAGCATATTAACACTCCAAAAACTCCTAGAAGCCTCTCAAACATCGCCCAAATATTATAGTCCGATAAATCAAGAATTTTACAAGTTTACGCCAAACTAGTCCGTGAAAGGTGATTATTCTTGCTTCTACTTACGCTTGGTGTTGGAAAAAGGTTGATGTGGCTGAGTTTCTTCAAATATGAGGTATGTTATTCATCCCATCTCTTGTGTTGAGTTTATTTAAAGGTCTAGCAAGCGTTAAAAATGAAAATAGTTATGGTAGAAGGGTCATAAAGTGTTGTGTTATGGGTTGTTTTGAACATGTTGTGGACGTGTGGATGGACTGATTAATGCATATAAAAACGGTATCTAACATTGTTGGTGTGTTGATGAGATTATACTCCTGGAGTGGGATGGAAGAAAGTGTGTGTTGTTGTTGTATGTTGAAAAACATCGTGTGGGATGTTTATGGAATATGTTGGTATAAATAATAGTGTTGTTGATGTTGGTATTATTGTTGTTGTTGATTGGTTGCTGAATTGTAATTTTGGGCTAGGCATATTTACAGGGGAGATGCTGCCGAAATTTTGGCAGATCATAAGTGAATTTATTTGAAAGACCAAGACAAGTGTGCGTGACGATGAATCTAATGATTATGTAAATCTTCTTGAATGTAGACTAGCGATGACAAGCTTGGACAATTAAGCGTAGCTAATAGGACGTGGAGCAGGTATGTTAAGGCTCGTCCCCTTTCTTTCAAAGGCATGATCCTGATGTTATGATCTCATAACTGTTTCCATATCTTACTTGTTTTTCAAGAGTTAGATGTCTATGATTCTAAGGCATGGTTACTTTCCCGATAACCCGTCAATGTTTTCCAAAATGTCCGTATTTTTTTCCAAAACAAAGGTTTATGGTATTGTAAGCTTTTATGACAATAACGATGGACATGTTTTACAACGACATTGATGATATCAAGGATGAGAGCATTTCTATGATGTCTATGATAAGAATGATTTTCCAAAAATAGCTTCTAAAACGTTCGTAGAAAGTTCTGTACTTCAAACACTCGTAATTTTCTCATACTAAACCGGATTGACCCGAAACTTGTTTCTGAGCCTCCAGGTGTCGATATATGTGCGTACCCATCGAGTCTTAAAAATCTGTTCTATGTGCTTATGTATATGAAGCGACGCCTTATGAGACTTACGATCTCATGCCATGTTTTCTTAATACTGTTGTTCGTTGCTAGTCTCGCCTTATAGTAATTGTTCCTTCAAGGTGAGACAAAGTCGTGATGATTATTCCATAATGTGATCGGAGGTTACCGACCTTACGTCACTTCGATAGATACATGACTTTCTTTGGGCTCTCATGCATGCTGCTTATATGATATATGTATATATATGTATATGGGGAAGATGGGAAAAGGGCCAGGCGTTATAGACGCACAGCCACCTGATCAGTTGGAGTATGATATCGTCCCGGACGCGGGATGCCCGGACGCGGGATATGTGGTTAAATGGATCGGAGCTGACGCCTCGGCAATATGATATGTTCTATTTTCTATATATATGAAAAGAAATGTTTTCAAAGAAAGTAAAGTATAATATATATATGGATCGGGTTGCACGTTCCGCAGCAAAACATATGGATCGGGCTGCACGTTCCACAGCACTAAGCATGCATGGTATCCGCCAAAAAGGCACTCATATGTACAGGTTGCTCTTCTATCTCATGATATGTACTGTATTATCCTTATGTCATTATTCATGCTATGTATCCCTCGTATGTTACTATTCATGCCTTACATACTCAGTACATTACTCGTACTGACCCCTCTTTCTTCGGGGGCTGCGTTTCATGCCGCACAGGTACACCCAGATGAGTTGAAGCTAGTATAGAAGATGTTCCAGTGGAGTTGATAGACTCCCCTTGTTCCTGGAGTGCTGCCGAGTCAGAGTATATGTGCTTTGATATTTTGTTCGAAGTTAGAGACTTTGCAGACAGAGTTGTGGGTATTGGTTGTCAGTTCTGTAAGCGGCTCCATCAGCCGATGTGTCAGTCGTGTTATGATAAAAGTTTCATATGATTACAGATTTTGTTTGATTTGAAAGTAACGAAAAAGAATATTTCTGGAAATTTTACTACGCATTTCATCTTTATTTGATTTAGAAAGTCCAAAGGATTATGTATGTACTAAAAGTCAGTGGGTTCGCTCGGCTCTAAGTAAGGGTCGGGTGCCCATCACACCCTAGTAAGGTCGGGGTGTGACAAAGTGGTATCAGAGCCAGGTCGTCCTAGGGGTTGTCTGCAAAGTCGTGTCCGGTAGAGTCCTGTTTATGGGTGTGAAGCCGGCCACATTTATAAACAGGAGGCTGCGGGGCATCTAGGGATTGTTGACCTTCTTTCTGTCTTAGATCGTGCGATAGAGCCAAGTCATAAGAAATAAGATTTCCCTATATAAGCCATACGTACGACGGAAGGAGGCGAGCGATGCAATGAAAGGTCATAGAGGTATGTCCTGACGTATTTGTTCTGTTACATGAAACTGGAAGCACTGGATGGCTGGAATGTGTCATATGGCCGTATGTTCTGTGAAGTGTTGTCGATATTTGCTACGCACAGATTTTGAATAGTAGGTATGGTAAAGGAGATTCTGCCAGAATGTATATGCCTAACAGGAAGAAGCGTGGAAAGGAAATACGGTACATAGGCAATAAGTGAGATGCGTTGTTTCAGAAAGGTTATGGATTTGGCATGGTGATGAAGGTGCGCTCACTACCATCGGGAATCTTGGAACCCAGGACAAGAAGTAGTCATACACACAGGTGGAAGGTAAACATTGGGAATTGAAAAGGGTAAAACAGTAATTGTCAAAGAAAGGGCGTGTTACGAAAATGTCTCGGGACCTGTAAGACCTCGACTCGCTCCAGATTATGTAATAAAGGTCATGCGAGGAAGTGGACGCGATTACATCAGCACGAAGGAACCGGATTCCGTCAAAGTTACGAGGTTAAGCGTGCTAGGGTGGAAGCAATTTTAGGATGGGTGATCCCCTGGTAAGTATGCAAGAAATTCTATATATCTTGACATAAGAGACAAATGAGAAGTTAGAGTAACCTAAGGGAAACTAGAGTATACGGAATGGCTGGAAACCTTAAGAGGTCGCATAAGACGAGGTAGGCTAGACTGGAGAAGGGACAGAAAGTGCGTCACAGCTCTGGAAATTTGGATAGGCTTGAATAGAGTTTGGAAGTATTTTGTGGGCTAGTTGATAGTAAATATATATATATATATATATATATATATATATATATATATATATATATATGAATGTGTAGGATATCCCACATATGATTGTATCGGTAGACATGGGAGTTCCAGCAACCGGCGCTACGGTAAGGAAGACATTAATCAAGTAAGGGTACCGAAGATCGAGTGACAACAAGAATAAATGATATAAGTGTTACAAGGTAAATTGATGTCATTTTCACTACAGGTTAAGATTGGAAGGTTCTAATACAATGATATTTGAAAAAGAAAGAGGAGTGTATGAGGTTCGAGAACCAATCTCAATAAGTAAGGCTAAAGAAATAGTGACCATGACAAGGAACGTGAAGTAAGAGAAAGAATGTTTAAGCCTTGCGATGATGTTAAGGTGAGAGTATATAAAGGGATAAATGTATGGTAAAATTTACACGGTTGCCTCGGACATGGAAGTGTTTTCCTGAAAGGATGACTTAGAAATGAAACGGATTTGCGAGTTTAAGGTAAAATCTCACGAACTTCAGAGTCGATGCCACAAATAACAAGAGAAGAAAAGTGCTCGAGGTAGCGGTAGGAACCCGATTACGCATTGAGAAAAGAATAAGGATGATGGGTCGACACTGTTGATTGGGAAATTAATGCTATGGAATGAGAATTCATGTGAGGTCTGAAAGACTTGATCTTAGAGGAAATAGAATGAAGTGAAAGGAACGCACATGGGAGACCGCTCGGTCATAACATCATAAATATAGTTAAAGGTCCGACGAGCGAGGAATAAGGTAATTATTGTAGACGAGGGTACTCGGAGGCTGTTGACGTATAAGGAGCCCCTTAAAAAGGGGGGGGGGGGGGGAGGACATATTATATTAGACATAAGAGGAATCACAACATTTTCAAGCTCCAGAAAAGGAAAAATTATTAGCCCGGAGCCAGAGTTCAAAACATATCGGTACATCAGAAGGATACCTGAAAGAGGTAGAAACGAATTGACGATAAGTGTACCATAAGGTAGGCATAGGGAGAAAATATGGAAGACACCTGGAGAGGATTCTTCGTACCGATATGAGCCACGATATTCCTTGACCATGGTTTGAATCCCCCGTATCGAGCCAGATTGTGCAGCACTTAAGTGTCCAGCGATGTGTTCTAAAGGAGAATAAAGAGAGCCAGAAAAGGCTACAAGCAGGTTCGCAAAGGGTAATGGAGAGGATGACAAAATTCAAAGAATATTTCGGATGATAACGACTATTATAATAAGAGAATCAACAATTGCTAGTCTGGGAATTATTGGAAGAAAGAAAGAATGCAGTCTCTATGAATGAAATAACAGAGCTCATCGGACACTAGGAAATAGTTCATGGACCTTTGATTATACGGAGCATGAGGGTATACGCTATGGAATTATATGAACTGTTAATGTGAAGCAATGCCCAACCATATTTGTAAGGAATTCACACCAGAGTGCCAATACAAAGAAATCAAAAACGAGTATACTTGTGTCAAGGAGTATAAGGGCAAGGAACGACCGATAGCCATATTGTATCGTCAAGTGAAGGTTGCGCGCCAAAGATACGACTTCTGGTAAGGTGTGGTGACGAAACAATAACAGAGAGGAAATGACCTAGGAAGCCGAGGATCAGATGAAGAAGAAGTATCCCTATTAATTTCCTATGCCTACAGGTAAGCTAAACTTCTAAAGCGGATAAGTTGATTGATGGATGAACTGTATGTGATAACCATAAAAGAGATTCCCCCCCGAAGTGTTATAAGACCCCACAAGACCAGTTTAATATTCGAGGACGAATGTTCTAAAGGGGGGGAAGATGTTATATCCCGTATTTGTTTTTTTGCACATTTGGATATTTCAAGATAACCGCGATAAGTTAAGGTGGGGCCCACATGTCGGGATTTTATAAAGGACATTGGAAGAGATATATGGGTAGTACATGTGAATTTGAGCAAGTCCTAAGAAGGACCCATAAGCCAAAAATGAGTGTAAGCCCTCCAAAAGGACGATCCGAGAAAATGTTTTCGGATGATCCGACTTCGAGGGGCCAAAGCGCTATTATACGTTTGGCATTTGGAAAAACTCAAACAATGAAAGTTGTAGATAATGGAATTAGCTTTTCAACCATAGGGCGTGGGCCCTCACACGATGTCGGGATCAAAAGTTATGGCCATTTTAAGAGCAAGACTTTAAGCTGCTAAAAAACAAAAACAAAAAACTCCGCGGGCCCCACATGGGGAGGTCGGTGAAACCGACCCAGGGAGGTTATAAATACCCCATAAGTCTCATATTTTCAGCATATTAACACTCCAAAAACTCCTAGAAGCCTCTCAAACATCTCCCAAATATTATAGTCCGATAAATCAAGAATTTAACAAGATTACGCCAAACTAGTCCGTGAAAGGTGATTATTCTTGCTTCTACTTACGCTTGATGTTGGAAAACGGTTGATGTGGCTGAGTTTCTTCAAATATGAGGTATGTTATTCATCCCATCTCTTGTGTTGAGTTTATTTAAAGGTGTAGCAAGCTTTAAGAATGAAAATAGTTATGGAGGAAGGGTCATAAAGTGTTGTGTTGAAGTTGATGTGTTATGGGCTGTTTTGAACATGTTGTGGATGTGTGGATGGACTGATTTATCCATATAAAAACGGTATCTAACATTGTTGGTGTGTTGATGAGATTATACTCCTGGATTGGGATGGAAGAAAGTGTGTGTTGTTGTTGTATGTTGAAAAACATCGTGTGGGATAGATATGGAATATGTTGGTATAAATAATAGTGTTGTTGATGTTGGTATTATTGTTGTTGTTGATTGGTTGCTGAATTGTAATTTTGGGCTAGGCGTATTTACAGGGGAGATGCTGCCGAAATTTCGGCAGATCATAAGTGAATTTATTTGAAAGACCAAGACAAGTGTGCGTGACGATGAATCTAATGATTATGTAAATCTTCTTGAATGTAGACTAGCGATGACAAGCTTGGACAATTAAGCGTAGCTAATAGGACGTGGAGCAGGTATGTTAAGGCTCGTCCCCTTTCTTTCAAAGGCATGATCCTGATGTTATGATCCCATAACTGTTTCCATATCTTACTTGTTTTTCAAGAGTTAGATGTCTATGATTCTAAGGCATCGTTACTTTCCCGATAACCCGTCAATGTTTTCCAAAATGTCCGTATTTTTTTCCAAAACAAAGGTTTATGGTATTGTAAGCTTTTATGACAATAACGATGGACATGTTTTACAACGACATTGATGATATCAAGGATGAGAGCATTTCTACGATGTCTATGATAATAATGATTTTCCAAAAATAGCTTCTAAAACGTTCGTAGAAAGTTCTGTACTTCAAACGCTCGTAACTTTCTCATACTAAACCGGATTGACCCGAAACTTGTTTCTGAGCCTCCAAGTGTGGATATATGTGCGTACCCATCGAGTCTTGAAAATCTGTTCTATGTGCTTATGTATATGAAGCGACACCTTATGAGACTTACGATCTCATGCCATGTTTTCTTAATACTGTTGTTCATTGCTAGTCTCGCCTTATAGTAATTGTTCCTTCAAGGTGAGACAAAGTCGTGATGATTATTCCATAATGTGATCGGAGGTTACCGACCTTACGTCACTCCGATAGATACATGACTTTCTTTGGGCTCTCATGCATGTTGCTTATATGATATATGTATATGTATATATATATATATATATATATATATATATATATATATATATATATATATATATATGGGGAAGATGGGAAAAGGGCCAGGCGCTATAGACGCACAACCACCTGATCAGTTGGAGTATGATATCGTCCCGGACGCGGGATGCCCGGACGAGGGATATGTGGTTAAATGGATCGGAGCCGACGCCTCGGCAATATGATATGTTCTATTTTCTATATATATGAAAAGAAATGTTTTCAATGAAAGTAAAGTATAATATATATATGGATCGGGTTGCACTTTCCGTAGCAAAACATATGGATCGGGCTTCACGTTCCACAACACTAAGCATGCATGGTATCCGCCAAAAAGGCACTCATATGTACAGGTTGCTCTTCTATCTCATGATATGTACTGTATTTTCCTTATGTCATTATTCATGCTATGTATCCCTCGTATGTTACTATTCATGCCTTACATACTCAGTACATTACTCGTACTGACCCCTCTTTCTTCGGGGGCTGCGTTTCATGCCGCACAGGTACACCCAGATGAGTTGAAGCTAGTATAGAAGATGTTCCAGCGGAGTTGATAGACTCCCCTTGTTGCTGGAGTGCTGCCGAGTCAGAGTATATGTGCTATGATGTTTTGTTCGAAGTTAGAGACTTTGCAGACAGAGTTGTGGGTATTGGTTGTCAGTTCAGTAAGCAGCTCCATCAGCCGATGTGTCAGTCGTGTTATGATAAAACTTTCATATGATTACAAATTTTGTTTGATTTGAAATTAACGAAAAAGAATATTTCTGAAAATTTTACTACGCATTTCATCTTTATTTGATTTAAAAAGTCCAAAGGATTATGTATGTATTAAAAGTCAGTGGGTTCGCTCGGCTCTAAGTAAGGGTCGGGTGCCCATCACACCCTAGTAAGGTCGGGGTGTGACAGATATATTGGGCCTTATGAGATTGTGCGCAAAGTGGGCAAAGTGGCCTATGAATTAGATCTACCTCCGGATTTGGAGTCAGTCCATCTAGTTTTCCATGTCTCGATGCTTCGAAAATGTGTTGGAGATCCTACTAAGATCGTGCGAATAAGTGATGTGCAAGTGACAGAAAAGTTGACTTATGAAGAGGTACCCATTGCCATACTAGATAGGCAAGTACGGAGGCTTAAAAACAAAGAGGTGGCCTCAGTTAAGGTTTTATGGAAAAACAGTAAACGAGAAGAAATGACATGGGAAGCGGAAGAAAGTATGCGATCCAGATACCCGCATTTATTTCAGCCCTTGGAAGAGATCTGAGATGAGACGTTGAGATTTTAAGGTATGTATGTTTTCCTTTTATGCTTTTGGGTCGTGTGTGGCCAAATTATATTGCTATTATGTTGTGGCCCTGTGAGGCATCAGTATTATGGGTTGTTGTGACAGGATGGTAGTGCCATGTTATAGGGGAGACTCTGGCGAAATTTTTATAGAATCCCCGAGGACTTTAACATTCGAGGACGAATGTTCTTAAGAGGGGGAGAATGTTACACCTTGGAAAAATCCTCCGTTGTTGCACAAGTTAATGAACTAGTGAGGAGTACAAGTATACGATATTTCCCTGAGTATGAAATGACATTGATGACCCTAAGTAAGATTCCAAAGGCGATTGCAATAAGAGATAGGTTATGCTCCATGAGGACTATCAATAGATTCTAAAAATATGAAAAGTTGCAGATTTGCACTTTGGCCAGTTGAACGTAAAATGAATTACAGACCATAAAATAGTATACGGCCCGTAAACTGCCATGTCGTATTTCAACTTCCAAAACTTCAACTTTCTGCCAAATGATCAAATGGTTAAATACGACTTGGAATACGGACCGTAAATCGAAAAACGGCCCGTAAACCGTGATCGTAAATCACCATGACTCCAACATACCTTTCTGGTTCTGTTATGCTTAAATACGCCCACAGAATACAGACCGTAAACTGGAATACGGCCCGTAAACTGAGTTTAGAACACTGTAGCACGTTCGACGACTGTTCATTTCAGATCAGATTTTGGGTTATTAAAAAGGGGACCAAGTTTATTATTTCATTTCATTTCACTTCTGCATGACACCCCTTCTATCTAAAACATCTCTCTAAATAAATTCCACAAGAATTCAAGGATAATTGGTGATCAACAACATAAACTAAGTGAATCAAGTATAAGGAAACCCATTAAGGATCACAAAAGTCAAGGAATCTCATTGGAGATAAACTAGGGTTTTGCTCAAGTGGAGTATTATCAACCAAAGCTTGTTCCTACGACATCTAAGGTAATATTTATGATGTTTCTATATTGTTTAAGGTATTTAAGAGTTGAAATACTTGGATTGTAGAGAGGTATGGCAAAATGGGTCATGAATGGGAATAGTGCCATTTTGAGTAATAGTTTGAATTGAGTTACAACTCTTGATGTATTGTGATGTAAATATGTTATAAATGATGTTGAGAACATGAGATGAACAATGTACGTGAATGGACATAGTTGTGTGATACGACCATGGATATGGATGATTGAAAGTAAGTCTAGAAATGTGGATAATGTGGATGAATAATGACTAATGTTATGGTATTGTGAATGTATTATTGACGTTTGGGAGTTGATATGCGTTATGGAGGAATGTCGTATAAATAAAGGAGATGCTATCCGATTTCCTCTAGTTTTAGTCATATATGCTAGCTATCGATTCTAATGACAGTATGACTTTAATGAAGGTAGAAACGCTAGCATTGGAGGAGAACGCGCAAGTGTAAAATAGTTGAACGGAAAAGGTATGTAAGGCTAATCCTTCTTTCATAAGGCATGGTTCTTTGACCAAATATCCAAATTTTCTATAAGACTATAATATTCTTCAAATGATTGATCTTCCGAGCTAGTGAGCTCACGATTCTTGATACGCCGCGATCATACAAAGTTCCTCGTATGACGAGTAAGCCTATAAAGATATGTGTGACGAATGAGGATAATAGTAATAATGATATTGATGACGACTGTAATGGTAATAGCGATGATGATAACGATGACGATGATGATAGTAAAGATGCTCATGAGCTATATGTATGTATGCCCTTGTACGGCTATTATGAAGCACCGAGCTTATATGGCCCGGTAGTATATGTATAGATGTATATGTATGTATGTTTACGTAACGCGCGCACACCACTGCAGTTGGGTATGGACAACACTGAGCCTTGGTAGGGCCAGGTATGTGTAACACTGAGCCTTGGTTGTCCAGGTATGTATGATCACCGAGCCTAGCTAGGATCGGGTACGTGAAACACCGAACCTTCGAGGTCGGGTATGTTATGCAAACGATATGTGTATGATATGATTATGTATATGATATAGATATGAGCATGAATACGAATATGAATTAGAATATGTATACGAACACGATTATGGATACGAAATGTAAAGGAGTATGAATATGAGTACAGATACGGATACGGATGTATGTACACAATTATGTGCTAGAAATGGAAAGTCCCTATGAAAGGCAAGTAAGTGCCCGTGATGATGATATTACTATCTCCCATCTTATGTTATTTCTTATGTTGCTTACTATGTTTCCATATTGATATTGATCATGCTTTACATACTCAGTACATTCTTCGTACTGACGTCCTTTTATTTGTGGACGCTGCGTCATTCCCGCAGGTGCATAGGGAGACAGACTTAATCCATAGCCACATTCTTAGGGACTACATAGCAGAGCTCCATTTCATTCGTAGCCATAGCTTTTGGGTACTAACTGTTTTGTGTACATAATGATGAGCATAGCGGGGTCCTGTCCCGCCTATATGATATGTTATACTCTCCTTAGAGGCTCGTAGACATGTGTATATGGTTAGATATGTCTGGCTTTGTCGGCCTATATTTTGTATATCATCTTGGTATCCTTGTCGGCTCATGTACATTGACGTGGTATAGATTCCAACCATGATATAAAAGCATGGTCGTCCAATGGGACTAGCATGAATGATGAATAGAAATGTATGTTTAATCATGTGGCTCACCTAGAAGTAAGTATAAGTGAAGCCAAGGGGTGCCGGGGTGGGCCAGCACCGGGCGCTCGTCGTGGCCCTCTAGACGGGTCGTTACAAGATGAGGGACCAGGTTCCTCTAGATAAAGGTCCTGGTCACTGAAGCATTGAAAGTCCAAAATCTACAACTGTAAAGTCTGCTGTTGAAAAGTACAATGAAGCTGAACAGCAGCACCTCAGCAAGGCCGATTGATTAACGGTATAGATTTCATTAGTGGTCACCTTTTCTCTCTCTCTCTCTCTCTCGCCGTGCATATAAAGACATCATCTTCCAAGAGAAGACTTATTCTTGTGCAACTCAAAAATTGCTCCATCCAAAGTACAAATCTCCACCTTTCAAGGTGTTCCTCAAGAACAGAGCCTCAGCAACCGGAAGGACTAGATATAGAACTGAAGATGCTTTTGGTCTTTAGGTCGTTGAGTCTTTTTTCTTTTGTGCTTAAATTGTAAACCTGCTCTTACATAAAAATAAGTTGATTGTATGTGTTTTTAAAGTCTCACAGGTTGCTTGTTGGAAGTGTGTTTCCTCAAGCCTTGAGTGGTACACTAGGCTAGAGTTAGCTTAGCTGTATTAGTTTATGGGTGGCTAGTGTTAGTCACTGTGGTGAATTCTCAAAAGGTGTCTTTGAGTGGTACGCTAGGCTAGAGTTAGTCTAGGCGTATTATTGAATTCTCAAAGGTTGCTTGTTGGAAGAGTGTCCTTACAAGAACTTTGAGTGCAACACTAGGCTCGAGTTAGTCTAGGCGTATTAGTGTACTTGGCTAGGGTTAGTCAAGTATGAGGGTTGCATATGCGTTATTGTCAGGGTGAGGGGTTATGGGAGTTAACTTCTGGCTTCCAATGGAGTTGTAACCTGAGTTTGCTCAATTAGTGGACTTAAAATCGTATTGGGGTAGGTCGTGATTTTTAACCCCTTGAGCAAGGAGTTTTCCACATAAAAATCTTGTGATGACTCTTGTACTGGACTACGTAAGGGAAGTGGTACACAACCAGGTCCCTCCATACATTGTTTGGTAGACACATAGCTTGCATCAATTGGTATCAGAGCAGGTTCTTTCTAAAAGATTAACACTTAGAAAGGATCTCCATCACGGCTATTTCACCAAATATGGGGAAAAGGGAATCTATCACAAGCCACCAAGATCTAAAAAAGAATATCATGGATCGTGGAAGGGGAGAAGGCATAACTTGTCACGCCCTCATCTTGATAGGGCATGATGGGCACCCGACTCTCATCAGAGTCGAGCGAACCCTTAAACGTTCGCTTTACCAAAACCTGTCATTTCAAAAACTTTTAAAAACATGGAACTTTTCAAATAAAGATCATTGTCTTTATACAGATTATGAAAACTTTCAATTAATTACGCACTTCAAATCAACTGAAATCATCTAAATTTTTTTTTCCTCCCATGGCCTAATAGGCCCTTGTTCTTTTTCTTTCTCTCCAAGCTTCTTCAAAGTTCCAAAAGATGAGAATGAAAATGTGTTCCATAAGTCATCTTTGACTTATTTATTCTAATTCCATGTGGGCCTTGCCCACTCCAACATGGCCGGCCACTTTGGCCCAAATTATCCAAGCCCAATCTGTTTTTTTTGTTTTGAAATTCATGAAAATTTATTTTTCAAATTTCAAATTTGCCCTTGGCCTTCCTCCATTTTTCTCTGAGCCATCTTGCGAATTTCCCTTTTTGCCCCCTAGCCTTTCTTAATATTTCCACTAATAAACAACTCATACATTAAAATAAATTGGAAAATAGTCTTACCTTTAACTTCTTGCAATTGTCTTGAATTATCTCAATACGCAAAATACGGGATATAACATCCTCCCCCTTTTAGAACATTCGTCCTCGAATGTTCAACTGGCCTCATGGGGTGTTATAATACTTCGGGAGGGTCTCTCTTATGGTTGTCCTTTCCTTCATGTCCATTCCTTATCTTTCACCCTGTTTTCTTTTTAATCGAACTCCTCGGTCTCCACATGTATCCTCACTCCATGTCATGGGTTTTCTAATCAACTGCGCCAACTCATTATCCTTGTCCTTCGTACTCCCACATGTTCTTCCTATTTGTCTCTTATATCTACATTTATAGAACCTTTAGTACACTGCCCAGGGGGTCACCCATCCTAAAATTTCTCTCGCCCTAGCACGCTTAACCTTGAAACTTCGGTGAAATCCAGTGCATTAATGCCGATATAATCGCATCCACCTCTTCGCGTGACCTTCATTACATGATCTGGGGCAAGTCGAAGTCTTACAGATTCCGAGACATTCTCGTAACACGTCTTTTTCCTTAACAATTACTAATTTAGCCTTTTCAAAAAGAACCCCTAATATTTACCTTCACTTTCATTCCCCCAACTTTATATTTCAATGAGATTCCAATATTCTTACCTTGTCCAACATGCCTCTTCCGCACCGTTACTTACCACTGTACTTTGTAACTGCGAATGTCATTGGTCGCTTTCTTCCTTCGATGTCGTCCCTTAAATGAAATCAAAGGTTAGTACAAGGGACTTCATTTCCTACGACTGGGCTCTATCGCACGATCTTAGATATGAAAGAAAGAATGACACCCTATTAACGTCTCGTAGACTCCTGTTTATACTAGACACGACTTTGCAGACAACCCCTAGGACGACCTGCTCTGATACCACTTTGTCACGCCCTCATCTTGATAGGGCATGATGGGCACCCGACTCTCATCAGATTCGAGCGAACCCTTAAACGTTCGCTTTACCAAAACCTGTCATTTCAAAAACTTTTAAAAACATGGAACTTTTCCAATAAAGATCATTGTCTTTATACAGATTATGAAAACTTTCAATTAATTACGCACTTCAAATCAACTGAAATCATCTAAAAATACATACTCTTTTAACATCTATAAATAATTCGCACTTCTCGACGCCCTATCCACAGGACACTGTCTGCAAAGTCTCTAACATATACAAAATACCATGACATAAGTACTTTGACCCGGCAACACTCCGAACTGAGATGGAGCTCGCCAATCCCGCTGGAACACCTTTAGCAAAATGTTCTACTAATCTGGGTGTACCTGCGTGGCATGAAACGCAGCCCCCGAAGAAAGGGGGTCAGTACGGAATATGTACTGAATATGTAAAGCATCACTGAATCATAAACAAGGAAAGGCGTAACAGTAAACCAGTTTAGAGGCAACCCGGAGTAACCTGGAACAACATTTTGAACCGTGCCTTGTACTGCCTTACACAAATTTTAGCACACAATATAAGTACAGCATACCCAAATTCTAGAATACACAATGTGAATATAGTATCATAATAGTCTCTTCGGATGGCCGCTTCCGGCAGAGTAACAATGATGGCCCCTTCGGGCATGCCGCCGGCATAATAATGCTAGTCCTGGCCCCTTCGGGCATGCCGGTTCTGACATAATAATAATGATGATGGCCCCTTCGGGCAGGCCGGTTCCGACATAATACTACCCTGGCCCCTTCGGGCATGCCGGTCCCGACATAATAATAATGATGATGGCCCCTTCGGGCATGCCGCGTCCGACATTATGATAATGATAGCCCCTTCGGGCATGCCGCTTGCAACATAATAATACTAGTCCTGGCCCCTTCGGGCATGCTGCTTGCGACATAATAATAGTTCTAGCCCCTTCGGGCATGCCTCTCGTGACATAATAATACTGGTCCTGGCCCCTTCGGGCATGCCACCTGCGACATAATACTAATAATGGTGTCTACACTACTCAATCCACAAATATCAATACAAAGAGATACCGTTATGGAGTGTAAACATAAAATCATCAATGAAACAAATAGTAAGATCTCGCATCCCCTTCGGAGTGGTTTTGAAAATCTAAATAATAAAATCTCGTACCCCTTCGGAGTGGTTTTGAAAATCTAAATAATAAAATCTCGCACCCCCTTCGGAGTGGTTTTGAAAATCGACTTTATGTTTCCTTTAGTACAAAACTAATTTTCTTGAAATCATTAATAAACCACAAACACGTTTCAAGTAAATCCGAGTTAGTATAAGAAAGTTAACAACCGTATGCACGAGCAGAGTAGCGAGAACTAAATACACATAAATCAACCTTTAAGACTTGATGTATAAGTATACTTACCGACCCCTGAAGACTCAGAAACAAGTTTCGGGTCAATCCGACTTAGTATAAGAAAGTTATGAGCGTTTGAAGTACAGAACCTTCTACGAATGTTTCAGAAGCTATTTTTGGAAAATTAAAGCAACAACCATACCCAGTACCTTTCAAATATCGTTATGGACATCATTCATTATAGAACCCCCCATGAACATTTCTAAAACAATTCGAGTTCGCTTATGAAATTTATGAACGTTATTCATTATAGGAACCTCTACAACCATTTTCAAGCAATCCGAGACCGTCTACAAAAGTTAGGGACATTACTACTTACAGAACTCTTTAAGACTTTTCTTGTTATTCAATCATACAATAAGCTCGGCCATACTAAGTATACTCACATGAAGAAGTGAATAAGAATCATCAACAAGCTCGGAATCGAGAATAGAATTTCCCCAAGGTAAGTATCATAGCTTACTTATCTCTAGGAGATGCCAAAAGAAAGAAAAGGTAAGCTTTACGTACCTGTCCCACGTCCAATTAGCCACACTTATTCGTCCAACTTTCTAGTCTACATTCAAGAGAATTGACATAATCATTAGACCCATTGACATATGCTTGTCTTAGTCCTTCAAATGAATTCATTTATATTCTGCCGAAAGTTCGGCAGCATTTCCCCTGTAAATACACCATCCCCGAGAATCTAACTCGGCCGATTTATCAACAACAAATCCGAGAATTCAACTCGGCCAAACTATCAACAACAATACCAACAATCATATCTCCAACTCAACAATTATTTCAAAATACATTCTAACATTAGTAGCTCCTTTTACATAATTCGATGACATTTCATTTATATTCAATTCAATCACATACGATCAAGCCAACATAAATGCTCACACGTCCAAATACTTGCCCATGACCTTACAAACAAGACTCCAGAACACTTCAAACAATCCGCGCAATGACCAAAACAACCCAACCAATGCACAATACCACTCGAAACCTCCCAAATGCAACAAGAACAATAATGACACATTTTCTTCCTTCAAATTCATGAACTACACCAACAATCCACACACTAACAACATTGTTTTCCATAATTACAAGAAAACTATATTCAAATCACATTAACTTCTAAAGCAACTCTCCAACCAATACAACTTCACTAGAATCATTAAACTTTATTTCTTAACATAGAATCCACAACAACAACAATCAAAACACTAAATAAAATAATTGACTCATCTTCCTACACAACACACATATACACGGCCACAACCAACATCCATATTTTCATGAATTTTACCCATTTTCTACATACTACAACATACACAACCATCCATACTATATAAAAGAGATTAAATATGACCTTTCTCCCTTAACTTCTCACTTGGCTTTGGTTGTGAATATGCAACAAAGAATGAGCTACTTGCTCCAACAACTACTCCATGTTATAGAGGACCTACCAATTGGTAGAAAAGCTAGAAGAAAATAATTTTTGGATCAAAATTTTTGGACTTCAATTTTTTTTCCTCCCATGGCCTAATAGGCCCTTGTTCTTTTTCTTTCTCTCCAAGCTTCTTCAAAGTTCCAAAAGATGAGAATGAAAATGTGTTCCATAAGTCATCTTTGACTTATTTATTTTAATTCCATGTGGGCCTTGGCCCACTCCAACATGGCCGACCACTTTGGCCCAAATTATCCAAGCCCAATCTTTTTTTTTGTTTTGAAATTCATGAAAATTTATTTTCCAAATTCCAAATTTGCCCTTGGCCTTCTCCATTTTTCTATGAGCCATCTTGTGAATTTCCCTTTTTGCCCCCTAGCCTTTCTTAATATTTCCACTAATAAACAACTCATACATTAAAATAAATTGGAAAATAGTCTTACCCTTAACTTCTTGCAATTTTCTTGAATTATCCGAATACGCAAAATACGGGATATAACATAACTATTCATGGCTGAGGATCAAAGCTGTGGGACATCACTTGTGATGGACCGTATGTTCCTATGAAACGTTGTGGGGCTGGATATGGGACTGGTTAAAAGTTTGAGAATGAGCTAAGAGTTGACCAACCCAGTTTCCAGAAAAGGAAGAAGGCTTGAGTGAGAAGAGGTAGTCAAAAGGTTACCTTAAAGGAGACTGCTCGAAGCATATCATTAGGAAAATAGGTGATTCCCCTCATTCAAGAACTTTCAAGTGGGAGTGTGTTTTATTTTTTCAAATGACGCTGAACAAGAAGCACTTTTGAAGAAATCGATAAAAGATGGGTTTGATCGAGCTCAACTTGCTGCCACTCCTCAAATTCTCTCGTGCTTGGCTACGTTAAGAGGAAAGGTAGAATGTTAAAAGGTGTTTTTTTGTGGCATCTAAATTACTCTTGTACCTTTACAGGTACACATGTGTGGCAGGGTCAGGATAACAAAATCATAAATGACATTGCACATCTCAGAGCTCTTGCCTCGTCTTCAAAATTGTCAAAGGACCTGGTCCATACGGCTCAGGTGAGCAGCCTCTTCTGTGCTTAGTATGTCATGAACTGTCTAGAATACCACATCATTAGGACTATTTCGCTTCTTATTCCAAATTAATCCCTTTAAATGCTTGACCATCTTGAACCTCTTCACACTCCAAAAGAAAACCCTTCTTTCTTCAGATCTTGCCAAAAGAAATCACCATTTCTTAAACCTAACTCGTCCTTCCTCACTCGACAGAATCTAAACCCCACCATATCACTACTAGATCACAAAAATAGTCTGACTCTGCTAAGTCCCACTTCCATTGATCATTCAGAACAGAAAAAGGACTTTATTAGCCCTGTGTAGACCTTTTCCATGATGAATCTAAACGAGAGGGAGAGAAACAGATCTAATATCATGGAAAATGGAACTGAAATTGTTAAGGGGTTTGTAGAGGCCTTGAAGGAACTCATAAGGATCCAATGACTAAACTAATGAAGGAGAAGGAACCTAATAGGGAAGAAATGGACGCAATCCGGAAGGCATGCAATCTATTAGAAGAAGGGTATCTGTCACAAGTAACCCTTGTGGTAGTGCAGAAGAGACATCATACACATATGCTCCCTGCAAATCACAATGGTCCTAACATGACAAACAAGGATGGAAACACCTTGCCAGGTACTGTGATAGATACTAAGATGTGCCACCTTATGGAGCCCAATGTTTACTGGTATAGCCATGCTAAAATCTGAGATACTAGTCGTCCAGCTTATTACAATGTACTAGTTGATAAGAACAGATTCGACGCAACTACAAACTTGCTATGCTACATATCTAAGGTGCACGCGTTCAGTCTCCATGGTTCCACCAGTCTATTATGCACATTTGGTTGCTCGTTGTGCACGATATTGCATTGAGGATGATGTGGTAATCATGGAGAAATTAAAATGCTCAAGAAGGAAAAGGGAATAGGTCTCAGTGGTGTTGCAAAGGAAGCCGACTCTTAGCTAAAGAATGAAAATCTTTGTCTAGAACCACCCCTCCTTAGTTCTTGAGCCACTCCTAGTCCCCCTAAATATCTGACCCTTTGTATTCCATCACTTAATGACTATGGCACTTATGGTAGTTTAAGCATCATATTTTGTACTTACTAAGACTTCTATGTTTTTGATATACATAATCTAATCTGACCAATTACTGTGATTTCTGAAATGATCTTGAAACTTGTTGTTACTATTCTTGCTTATGTTGTGTTAACCTTGTGGCCATGAGCTAACGCTATTGAACTTCTTTTTGGCTTATGCTACTTTTCTTACTCTTTTTAATGATACCAAAAAGGGGAAGGAAAACAAAGGGGTGGGAAAGGGAGGAAGAATGATGAGAGAGAGAGCAGTATATAAGATAGCGTCTCTAAGTTTGTCATCATTAAAAAGGGGTAAAATGACTATTTGTTTTAATGATTGTTAAACCTGGTGAAACCAGAGAGAGTGAGAAACTCGCTCCTCAATATGGCCTCTCCATAAATATCACAGTCTCAAGAATATAATCAATATATGTGAGAGAGACATATGCGGAAGATAGGGGGAACCGTGAAAAAGGGAAAGAGGACTGGAAGCTAGGCAAGTGAAAGACTGATCCGTAAAGGAACAAGTGGGAATCTGGTTCTCAGGGGGAACTTTTTCTATAAGTTTATCATCATCAAAAATGGGGAAATTGATATGCCATGACATGTTTTTATAATTTGACAAACCTCACTCAAAGAACCAAAATACTATTATGTATCTCAAGATCTGAGTCTCAAGGGGATCAAATGAGGCAACTGGGTAAGGGATTTGGTCCTTAGGGGGAATACAAAGGATGTTGCTTTGTCATCATCAAAAGGGGAGAAATTGATAAGAAATGTTATGTTTTGATGACATGAAAAACCCTAAGGAACCAGATACAATTAAGTTCACCTGTCTGAACTTGGTTAACCTTATAATATCTCATATGCTATTATTCTAACATGCTCCTTGATGGATCAGATGCCTACAGAACTTGCTTATATATGAGAGACTAGATACGTTGATTGAAAAGGACCAGATAGGAACAGGCCTCCTGCCTGCTCAGGCAACAGTGCTGCGGTAGAACTACTGACAGTATAGCCAGCAATTACAACTTGTTCTAATAACAGATGAGGTACCAGGTTCCCCCAGATAAAGGTCCTGGTCACTGAAGCGTTGAAAGTCCAAAATCTAAAATTGTAAAGTGTACAGGTTAAAAGTTCAACAAAGTTGTATAGCAGCACATCAACAAGGTCAATTGATTAATGCTTCAGATTTCATTAGTGGTCACCTCTGCCCTCTTTCTTCTCGTGCATATAAAGACATCATCTTCCAAGATAAGACTTATTCTTGGACAATCCAAAAATTTCTCCATCCAATGTGCAAATCTTCACCTTTCAAGGTGTTCCTCAAGAACAGAGCCTCAGCAACCCAAAGGACCATATCCAGAACTGAAGATGCTTTAGGTCCTTAGGTCATTGAGTCTTTGTTCTTTTGTGCTTAAATTGTAAACCTACTCTTCCATAAAAAGAAGTTGATTGTAGGTGTTTTTGATGTCTCAAAGGTTGCTTGTTGGAAGTGTGTTTCCTCAAGCCTTGAGTGGTACACTAGGCTAGAGTTAGCTTAGTTGTATTAGTGTATGGGTGGCTAGTGTTTGCCACTGTGGTGAATTCTCAAACGGTGTCTTTGAATGGTATGCTAGGCTAAAGTTAGTCTAGGCGTATTATTTGAATTCTCAAAGGTTGCTTGTTGGAAGAGTGTCTTCATAAGAACTTTGAGTTGCACACTAGGCTAGAGTTATAGTCTAGGTGTATTATTGTGCTTTTCTAGGGGTAGTCAAGTGTGAGGGTTGCATAAGCATTATTGTAAGGGTGAGGGGTTATGTGAATTAACTTCTAGCTTGCAATAGAGCTGTAACCTGAGTTTGCTCTGTTAGCGGAATTGAAATCCTATTGGGGTAGGTCGTGGTTTTTAATCCCTTGACTAAGGAGTTTTCCACATAAAAATCTTGTGTCGATTCTTGTACTCGACTGCATAAGGAAACTGGTGCACAATGTTACACCTCGGAAAATTTTTTCGTTGGTACGTAAGTGAACGAACTACTGATAAGTATGAGTGCATGATGTCCATGAGCAAGAAACGACGTTGATGACCTTAGGCAAGATTTCAAAGGTATCCGATGTGAGATGAGAAAGTTGGCTAAATTAAGATGAGATAAGAGGTGAGCAATGCATGTTCATGGACGTGGGTGATTAAAATTAGAAGTCTAAGAAATATGGGAAGTTGTAGAATTGCAATTGCCCAGTGGTCGTAAAGTGCTAGGACGGACCGTAAACTGGTATACGGTCCGTAAACTAGCAGGTCATAAACTGCCATGCAAGGCTTCAACTTTCTGCTAGCCGAGAAATGGTAAAATATGACCTGGAGGACGGACCGTAAAGTGATTTACGACCCGTAAACCATGGTCATAAATCACCATGCAAGCAGCCAAAGCTTCTGGTTCTGGAAATGGTTAAAGACAATCGCGAGGGACGGTCCGTAAACTGCAATACGGGCCGTAAACCATGATGGACGACCACTGTTCACCTCAGCACAGATTTTTGCAAGTCATTAAATAAAGGGACCAACACTTGTTTTATTTCATTACAACATTACACCACTTCTCTCTAAAACCTCTCTCTACATTTATTATACAAGTTTTCAAGGATATTTGAGGATCAACAACATAAAACAAAGTGAATCAAGAGTAAGAACATCATCAAAGATCATCTAGGTCAAGAAATCCAAATGGAGAAAAACTAGGGTTTTGCTCAAAGTGGAGTATTATTAACCAAAGCTTGTTCCTACAACCTCTAAGGTAAGATTCATGATTTTTACATGATGTTTAAGATATTGAAGAGTTGAAATACATGGATTGTAGAAAATATGGTCAAGTAGGTCATGAATGATGAATAGTGACATTTTGAGGAATAGTTTGAATTGAATCATGAATGTTGTTGTGTTGTGATATGAATGCATTATAAATGGTACTAAGATCATGAACTAGAAACTTTAGACGAATGGACGAAGTTGGATGTTATGACCACGAATATGGGTGAATTAGAGGCAAATTAAGGAATCTAGATAATGTGGATAATGTGAATGACTAATGGCCATTGTTATGATATTAATGAAGGTATAGACGCTAGCATTGGAAGGAAGCGTGCAAGTGTAGAATCGTCTGACGAAAAGGTATGTAAGGCTAACCCTTCTTTCATAAGGCATGGTTCCTTGGCCAAACTCTTAAATCCTCTATATGAGTATGTTGTATTCAAATGATTGACACTCTGAGCTCATAAGCCCACGATCCTCGATATGTGCTACGATTGTACTACGCACCCCATATGACGAGTAAGCATAAGATATAGATGTAGCAAAAATGATGATGCTAGTGATGACGATGATAATAATAATGATGCTAAAGGTGCCTATGGGCTATTATACTTACATGTGCCTATGAAGGGCTATAATGATACCCCGAGCTTATAACGCCGGGTAGGATATATGTATATGAATATGTATAAAGTATGTATACGATTACGAAACGCGCGCACACCTCTGAAGATGGTACGGATAACCCTGAAGCCTTGGTAGGGCCAGGTATGAGTAACCTTGAGCCTTGGTTGGCCAAGTATGTATGAAACACCGATCTTATGAGGTCAGGTATGCTATGTAAATGCATGTATATCAAATGACTATGTATATAATACGAATATGAATGTGATAAGACTATGTATAAGAATACGAATAAGGACATGTATACGAATATGAGCACAAGTATGGTACGAGTACTATTATGGAAAACGGATGATGACGTAGGTGTACAAATACGTATGAAAAATGGAAAGTCCTACGAAAGGCAGGTAAGTGCTATGACGATGATATTATTGTCTCCCCCTCCTATGCTATTTACTATGTTGTTCATGATGCTTATTTATTGGTGTGATCATGCTTTGCATAATCAGTACATTCTTCGTACTGACGTCCTTTTGTTTGTGGACGCTGCGTCATGCCCGCAGGTGCATAGGGAGACAGGCTTGATCCATAGCTGCCTATTCGGAGATTACATAGAGAGCTCCATTTCCTTCGGATCCATATCTTTTGGGTACTCATTCTTTTGTGTATATAATTATGGGCATAGCGGGGTCCTGTCCCGCTAATGTGATATGTTATACTCTTAGAGGCTCGTAGACATGTGTGTGTGTGGGTGGATATGTTTGGCCTTGTCGGCCTATGTTTTGTATATCATTTTGTTGGCCACGTTGGCCCGTGTACATTGATGTGGCATAAATGCCTATGATGATATAAATGTGCTGTTGTCCAAATGGGACTAGTTGACGAATGAATGGAAATGCATGTATAATTATGTGGCTCACCTATATGTAAGCATAAAGGTAACCTAAGAGGGTGCCCGGGTGGGCTAGCACCGGGTGCTCGTCGTGGCCTCGAGTCGGGTCATGACAAAAGTGGTATCAGAGCAGTTCAGTCCTAGGGTGTGTCTACGAGCCGTGTCTAGTAGACTCTTGGTTATGGGTGTGTTGCGCGCCACACTTATAAACAAGAAGCTGCGTACATTTTAGGAATAAATGACCTTCTTTCTTCATAAGAATCGTGCAATAGAGCTATGATGTAGGAAATTCTTGCTCCTAAATCGTGTGTTGTGTATTTCAGAGATGCCTAAAAAGGGAAAGCCTACGGCAGCCCAAAAAGGCAAGACGGTGGCAAAGAAGCGGGCTAAGAAAGCACCGCCACCGGTAGTAGAGGAAAGTGAGTCCCAGGGTGCGGCTCAATCTCAGTCCTCCCAGATAGTGCCCGTCTCTGAGGAGCGTCATGAAGCCTCAGCCCCTGCTCCAGCACCTCCAGCTCTTCCACCAAATGCTTCGAGCCAAGATGTAAAAGAGGCTATTACTTTATTGACTCAATTGGTTGCGGCCCAGGCTCAGAGGCACAGTTCAGGGTATGGTGATAGGGCTGTTAGTGCAAGAGCCCGTGATTTCATTACTTTGAACCCTCTGGAATTCTTTGGGTCAAACCTGGAGGAGGATCCCCAGGACTTTATTGATGGTATGCTAAGGACGCTCCGGTTGATACATGCTTCGGACACCGAGTCAGTGGAGCTAGCGTCATATAGATTGAGAGATTGCTTAATTCAGTGGTATACGGTATGGATGGCTTCACGGGAGGAAAATGCACCTCCCCCGGTATGGCAAGAGTTTGTTGATGCTTTTCTCCGTTATTATATGCCCCCAGAAGTTTGGCGAGCTAGGGCCGATAAATTCTTAAATTTGAGGCAAGGCAGTATGAGTGCCCTAGAGTATAGCCTCCGTTTTAACTCCTTGGCTAGGTATGCTTCGGCCATGGTAGCAGATATGGGCGACAGGGTACACCGATTTGTAAAGGGCCTAGGGCCCCATCTAATGGACAAATGCTTGACTGCGTCCCTTCAGGACGGTATGGATATTGCACGCATTCAGGCTCATGCTCAGAACTTAGAGAAAAGCCTACAGCAGCGGAGAAGTGAACGTGAACAGGATAGGGGACATAGCAAGAGGGCCAGATCTTCGGGCCCAATAAGTAAGTCCAGAGGCGGACACAGGCAACAGTTCCCTAGACATTCGGGCTATTCTATGACCAGTGCACCTCCACGGTTTTCAGGCCAGAGCCTTGATAGATCTACTCATCCCGGGCCGAGTCAGAGTTATTCGGGGTCCCAGTTTAGAGGTGATTCAGGCCAGTCAAGCCCACCTATACCACGATGTTCCCAGTGTGGGAAGTCGCATTGGGGTCAATGCCGATTGGGTTCAGATGTTTGCTATTCATGTGGTCGACCAGGCCATATTATGCGTGATTTCCCCTCAGTTCATGGTAGAGGTAGGAACCAACCATCAGGGTCGGTAGCCGGATCTTCGGCATCTGTACGCCCTACGGGGCCAGGTTCACATGCGCCAGTCATCCATGGTAGAGGTAGAGGCAAAGCTCCCAGTACTAGCGGCCCTCAGCACCGTATTTATGCCTTGGCTGGACGCCAAGATCTAGAGTCTTCTCCTGACGTGGTCACAGGTATATTATCGGTATTCTCTCAGGATGTATATACTTTGATTGATCCGGGCTCCATGTTATCATATGGTACTCCTTATATTGCGGGTCAATTTATAGTTGATCCGGAGTCGATCAAACCTTTTGAGGTGTCCACACCCGTGGGTGAATCGGTAATAGCTAGTCGAGTATATAGGGATTGTATAGTCACGATTTGTGACCGTCGTACCATGATTGATTTGCATGAGCTAGAAATGGTAGATTCTGATGTTATTATGGGCATGGATTGGTGGGCTTCTTGTTATGCCAATGTTGATTACCGAATGAAGATGGTTCGTTTCCAGTTTCCAGGAGAACCAGTCTT
The DNA here is from genome assembly GCF_019175385.1 of Lycium barbarum. Lineage (NCBI taxonomy): Eukaryota > Viridiplantae > Streptophyta > Magnoliopsida > Solanales > Solanaceae > Lycium > Lycium barbarum. The sequence continues at coordinate 77,728,325 of NC_083343.1, forward strand.
ATAATGGAAAGGGAATGCGGCATCACCAAAAGGTAGATTTATTTCCTATTTAAAGGCAAGGAAGATGATCACGAAAGGATGTATTTATCATCTAGTGCGAGTTCAAGATGTAGAAGCTGAATCGCCGTACTCTTCAGTCAGTTCTCGTAGTGAACGAATTACCGGATGTGTTTCCGGAAGAGCTTCCAGGCCTTCCTCCCGAACGGGAGATTGATTTTACCATTGATGTGTTGCCAGGCACTACACCTATATCTATTCTTCCATATAGAATAGCACCCGCAGAATTGAAAGAGTTGAAGGAGCAATTGAAGGACTTGCTTGATAAAGGCTTCATTAGGCCTAGTCCATCCCCGTGGGGAGCGCCCGTATTGTTCGTCTGAAAGAAAGATGGCTCCCTGAGAATGTGCATTGATTATAGGAAATTGAATAAAGTAACGATTAAGAATAAATATCCTCTCCCAAGGATTGATGACTTGTTTGATCAATTGCAAGGCGCCAAATGGTTTTCAAAGATTGATTTGAGGTCCGAGTATCATCAAGTGAGAGTTAGGGAGAAAGATATCCCTAAGACAGCCTTCAGAACGAGATATGGTCATTTTGAATTCCGGGTGATGTCATTTGGGCTAACTAATGCGCTAGCGGTATTTAAGGATTTGATGAATAATGTGTTCAGGTCCTTTCTGGACTTATTTGTAATCGTATTCATTGATGATATTTTGATGTATTCTAGATCCGAAGCAGAACATGCGGATCATTTGCGTATTGTCCTTGGAGTTCTTCGAACTCGAGAATTGTTTGCAAAGTTTTCCAAATGTGAGTTCTGGTTGAACTCAGTGGCATTTTTAGGGCATATTGTGACGGCCGATGGTATTCGAGTGGATAGTAAAAAGATTGAGGCCGTGAAGACTTGGCCAAGACCCACAACTCCTACAGAGGTTCGTAGCTTTCTGGGCTTAGCAGGTTATTACAGGAGATTCGTTGAAGGTTTTTCCTCTATTTCTGCACCACTCACAAAGTTGACACAGAAATCAGCCAAGTTTCAATGGACAGATGCTTGTGAACGTAGTTTCCAAGAGTTAAAGGGTCGGTTGAATTCTGCCCCAGTTCTGACACTTCCAGAGGGATTGGAAGGATACGTTGTGTATTGCGACGCTTCAGGTGTTGGGCTAGGCTGTGTGTTGATGCAACATGGAAAAGTGATTGCGTATGCTTCAAGGCAATTAAGGACACATGAGCAGAATTATCCTACCCATGACTTAGAATTGGCCGCGGTGGTCCATGCATTAAAGATATGGAGACATTACTTATATGGTGTCCACGTGGATATTTACACAGATCATAAGAGTCTTCAATACATCTTCAAGCTGAAAGAGTTGAATTTGCGGCAACGACTATGGCTAGAGTTGCTAAAAGACTATGATATTGAGATCCTGTACCGCCCCGGAAAGGCAAATGTGGTGGCTGATGCTCTTAGCCGTAGGTCGATGGGAAGTCTAAGTGATGTACGACCAGAAAAGAAAGAGATGGCCCGTGAGCTTCAACAGTTAGCTAGCCTAGGAGTCCGAGTAGCGGACTCAGGTAGCAGCGGAGCTACTATCCAGAATACAACAGTCTCATCACTAGTAGCAGAAGTGAAAGAGCGACAATATGAGGATCCCATGCTAATGTAGTACAGAAATACACTCCCTCAGAAAAAGGAGTCATCATTTGACATTTCAGGAGACGGAGTTCTCCGATGTAGAGGAAGACTATGTGTTCCCGATGTGGCAAGTTTACACCACCAGATTTTGAGAGAAGCTCATAGTTCCCGTTATTCTGTTCACCCCGGAGCGACGAAGATGTATCATGATCTTAAGTCTATATATTGGTGGAATGGGATGAAGAAAGATATAGCGGAATTCGTAGCTCAGTGTCCTAATTTCCAACAAGTGAAGATTGAACACCAAAAGCCGGGTGGATTGTTGCAAGCTATAGAAATCCCAACTTGGAAGTGGGAAGTGATTAACATGGACTTCATTTCAGGCTTACCCCGTTCTCGACGCAAGTATGATTCCATATGGGTGATTGTGGATAGACTCACCAAGTCAGCTCATTTCTTACTGGTCAGGACGACCTATGAGGCAGAAGATTATGCGAAGCTTTATCTTAAAGAGATAGTAAAACTCCATGGCGTCCCGGTATCTATTATCTCCGACAGAGGGACTCAGTTTACAGCTAAGTTTTGGAGGTCTTTCCAAGAGGGTTTAGGGACCCGAGTTAGCCTTAGCACGGCATTTCATCCCCAGATCGATGGACAAGCTGAACGTACTATTCAGACTCTTGACGATATGTTACGAGCATGTATGATAGATTTTGGAGGAAATTGGGATGATCATTTGCCACTCATTGAATTTGCTTACAATAATAGTTATCATTCCAGCATTCAAATGGCACCATATGAAGCTTTATATGGGTGAAAGTGTAGATCCCCAATTGGGTGGTTTGAAACCGGAGAAACTAAATTGATAGGGCCAGACTTGGTCCAGCAAGCTATAAAGAAAGTCAAGCTTATACAAGATCGGTTGTTAGCAGCCCAAAGTCGTCAGAAGTCCTATGCGGATAATCGTCGAAGAGACTTGGAGTTCAAAGTGAAGGATTGGGTATTCTTGAAAGTGTCGCCAATGAAAGGCGTTATGAGATTTGGCAAAAAGGGAAGCTTAGTCCCCGGTATATTGGACCATATGAGATTGTGCGCAAAATAGGCAAAGTGGCCTATGAGTTAGATCTACCTTCGGAATTGGAGTCAGTCCATCCAATATTTCTTGTCTCGATGCTTCGAAAATGTGTTGGAGATCCCACTAGGATCATCCCAGTAAATGATGTGCAAGTGACAGAGAAATTGACTTATGAAGAGGTACCCATTGCCATATCAGACTGGCAAGTACGGAGGCTTAGAAACAAAGAGGTGGCCTCGGTTAAGGTTCTATGGAGGAGCAGTAAACGAGAGGAGATGACATGGGAAGCAGAAGAAAGTATGCGATCCAAATACCCACATTTATTTCAGCCCTTGGAAGAAGCCCAAGATGAGACGTCAAGATCATAAGGTATGTATATTTTCCTTTTATGATTTTGGGTCATGTGTGGCCAAAATTTTATGTATTATGTTGTGGCCCTATGTGGCATCGATATTTTGGGTTGTTGTGGCAGGATTGTAGCGCCATATTATAAGGGAAACTCTGGCGAAATCTTTGTAGAATTGCCGAGCACTTTAACATTCGGGGACGAATGTTCTTAAGGGGGGAAGAATGTTACACCTCGGAAAAATTTTCCGTTGGTACGTAAGTGAACGAACTAGTGATAAGTATGAGTGCATGATGTCCATGAGCAAGAAACGACGTTGATGACCTTAGGCGAGATTTCGAAGGTATCCGATGTGAGATGAGAAAGTTGGCTAAATTTAGATGAGATATAAGCTGAGCAATGCATGTGCATGTACGTGGGTGATTAAAATGAGAAGTCTAAGAAATATGGGAAGTTGCAGAATTGCAACTGCCCAGTGGTCGTAAAGTGCTAGGACGGACCGTAAACTGGTATACGGTCCGTAAACTAGCAGGTCGTAAAATGCCATGCAAGGCTTCAACTTTCTGCCAGCCGAGAAATGGTAAAATACGACCTGGAGGACGGATCGTAAAGTGATTTACGGCCCGTAAACCATGGTCGTAAATCACCATGCAAGAAGCCAAACCTTCTGGTTCTGGAAATGGAATACGGGCCGTAAACCATGATGGACGACCACTGGTCACCTCAGCACAAATTTTTGCAAGTCATTAAATAAAGGGACCAACACTTGTTTTATTTCATTACAACATTACACCACTTCTCTCTAAAACCTCTTTCTACATTTATTATACAAGTTTTCAAGGATATTTGAGGATCAACAACATAAAACAAGGTGAATCAAGAGTAAGAACATCATCAAAGATCATCTTGGTCAAGAAATCCAAATGGAGAAAAACTAGGGTTTTCCTCAAAGTGGAGTATTATTAACCAAAGATTGTTACTACAACCTCTAAGGTAAGTGTCACGACCCAACCCCGTGGGCCGCGACTGGTACCCTAACTGGGTACCCGTACATACCTACTTGACCGAATTTCATACCACTCAGATTTTTTTTTCTTTAAATAGATGTTTACAGAATCAGGCTGATACAGATACGGCACGCGCGCGAACATATATATGTATATACCTGAACATCCAGACATTTACAGATAAGCCGATAAGGCTAACATACAGACGAAACCCGTAACCCACACATCTATCTACAGGCCTCTACAGACATACAGAATCATATGACGGGACAGGGCCCCGCCGTACCCCAAAATACCATACATACAGAGTCTACAAATAACAGAAGATATATATACCAAAAGTATTTGCTCCGGATCGAAGGAGCTCTTCAGAATAGCAGAATCCGAGCCCTAGACTGGCGGTGTATCACCAAGTGCGCCTGTACCTGCGGGCATGTAACGCAGCCCCCGAAGAACCGGGGCTCAGTACGAAAAATGTACCGAGTATGTAAAGCAGAAATATATCAAACATAATCATGATCTGGACCGGAAGCACTGAAATATAATAGACAGGCTCATAAGCCGGACGGACAGAGTCATAGTCCCGACAAACGGACAGGATCATAGTCCAGACAGACAGAATCAGAGTCCATGCGGACATACAGAATCGGGATCCATACGGACATACGGAATCGAAACCCGTCGGTCAGATAATCCAGACGGACAGATGGAATTGTAACCCGTCGGGTAGATAATCCGGACGGACAGACAGAATCACAACCAGTCGGACAGATAATCCGGACGGACAGACAGAATCATAACCAGTCGGACAGATAATCCGGACGGACAGACAGAATCATAAGTCATACAGACAGACAAAATCACACATAGGGTACAAGAACGTGGTCACCACTCCTGCCGTTGGCGCCACAACACGTCAGATATCAGAAATTCTTCTCCGATTTCCGTCACTCATCATAACATAACCACGGTACCCGGGGGCGGACAGATAACACAGCACCCCGAGCCCGGACACATCATACTTCGTAATATATCCTCGGTAACCGGGGACGGACATATAACACAGTACCCCGGAACCGGACACATCATACTTCGGAATTCACATATGGGGCTCGGCGGCCCACCGCACGAAATACGTACCGGCCCGGGATCCGGTGAAAGGAATCATAGCATGTGCACGAACTGATTGATGAGAAACCACATACATATAGATCGTCATACAGAATCAACAGAACGGAAGTAGGCCAACTGGTCGATCGAACCAAAGTATTCGGATAGTTTTCAGACTACGCGCCTACACGTCACTTGGGGAGGCACGACAGATTATAACCAGGACCAGATTTCCAGATGTCAAGAGTTATTTTATAAGATTTGTATAAAAACAGTCATAATGTGATCAAAATAGTAGTCCAGATGTTTCTGAGAAAATCGGACAGAATTAAGGTAATTAAGATCATACAGAAGGTATCGGGCCTCGTGGGCCCGCCTCGGGTCAACTCGAGGCGACATATGTAAATTACCGATAGTATACCTTATGAGGTCATCCATAATCATCTGGAAGTGTTCCGACTCCGTTTAGGAAGGTTTCGTGCAAAAGTTCACTTTGAAGGCATTTTATAAGAAAAGGGTTTCAATTGTACTGAAGGAATTGGAGCGGATTCCCATCTCGAATTCCGAGGAACGGAGTCGTACTTAAGGCTCGCGGCCGAGCCTATCACATCCAGAACATGCCTAAGAATAAAGGGAAAGGCCTTACATACCTCGATTGCGCCTTACGCTCGCTTGGCTTCCACTCCAATCTCGTCAAAAATCTAGAAATGGTCAAGTTTACCAATTGTTAATTTCAAACATTTCAATAATCCAAACTTGTTACATACTTGCCTACCGAAATTTCGACAGCATTTCCCCTATATATATATCATCCCCGAGACTTAGCTCGGCTTAATATATCAACACAGCAACCCAGAAACAACATCAATGACAACAACATATATCACAAAATACAAGGTATGGCATAACTAGCCATCTTTCCGACATAACGAAACATCTCTCATTTCAACCTTACACTTCCAAACCAACCCTACCATTTTCATATTCAACACTTATCAAGATCATTACAACATATTTCGGAGGCATATCATACCATTTTCACAAGATATACATAAGATATACACAATATACAAGTTTCCTACCAAGGGCATATTTCACACACAACTTCCAATCTTTTAGTATAAACATCCATAACATATTCTTACCTTCCAACTTCATCAATGATAACCATAATTCGCATCTTCCTACTTTCACTTCCACATTTACATAATTATAATAAACTTGCATGTTTTCCTACTACAACTTAATAACCATTTTTCCATAACAACAAAAACCATTACTTTTTCATTCACTTCACAATTAACACAATTAACATACTAACAAAATTTAGTTCACATTCCATAATCAACATAATACCACACGGCCACGCCTTACTTTTCCGACTTCCACTAAATTCTTTCAACTTTCAATTCCAATACAAATTCCACCATAACCACAACTAGATTACAACATAAAAATTCAACTCATTATATCCATAAATTAACATACATACACGGCCACTTTCATACAAACACACCCACTTTGCAAACTTCCATATTTTCGTAAACTCTACTCATTTCTACATATCACAACATCAATCAAACCTCATAACATAAGAAAATGAATTGATTCTTACCCTTCCTTCAAGTTCTTCACTTGCTACAAAAATCACTTTCTTGCCAAGATACTTATACCACCTTGTAGAGGACCTTGCACTTAGTAGTATTACACCAAAATTACAATTTTTGGGTTCAAGATTGAAGGGCTAGAATTTTTTTTTTCTTTTTCTTTCCCTCTTTCTCCTCTCACCCGAAATGCTCCTCTTCTTTCTTTTGTTCTTGGTTTTTCTTGTTTGTTCTTGAATGTTCTAAGGATATGGACAATTATATAATGTCACATGGAAATTAATTAATCCATGGGCTTGGATCCTTGTATGGCCGGTTGGGCCTTCCCTTTTGGGCCTTATTTCTTATTTTTTTTTTAGCCCAATTGTTGGCTAATTAAGTAATTCATGGAGCAAATTTCTAAAATTCCAATTTTTTCCCTTGGCCTCCTTTCGTAATTCCACACCAACGTATTCATAGCCGACACATTCATCCCAAGTAAGGTCCAAGTAGGGTCCAAATATGGCCTTATTCATTACAAGTAAAATTATTTCGAATTTTTGAATAAGCAAAAATGCCGGATGTAACATCCTCCCCCCCCTTTAAAACATTCGTCCTCAAATGTTAAATTGACCTTATGGGGCTTCATATTACTTCGGGAGGGTTCCTTTTATTTTTATTTTTTATAATTGTCCTTTGTTGACTTTCCAATATGGATTCTTTACCAACATGATGGGGTAATTCTTCGCGTTACTGATTCAAATGCCATCATAATGTATTTTCTCATACCCTACATAATCACCGGACCATAAACTATATTCTCGTAACCGATGAATGCTTTTCAGACATCCTAATCAACATCACTTCTTGTTACGCTCCTCGGTCCCTTACCACATTATCATTTTCCTTTGTCATACCAAACAGATTCAGAACTGGGATCGGACGCATAGGAGCCTATCGGACAAATTCGTAATCGGAGGTAAACGTGCTAAATTATGGCGGACAAATTCGTAATCAAAATCAGACGCATAGGAGTGTATCAGACAGATCTGAGACCAGAGCCAGACATACATAGATTTATCAGACGGATTCATATCCAGAGTCAGACATACAGAGGCGTGTCAGACAGATTCGTAATCAGAGTCAATCGTACAGAGGTATGCCAAACAGAAACGTACACAGAATCAGAAATGCAGAAATATAACAAACAGAGTATTGATCAGAATCGAACCACTCTTATTAAGGCTCCAGTGGTTTATGAAAATTTCCCTTATCGATATTTCATTATTAATCCCGACAATTATACCACAGGGTTTTTTTTTTTTTTTTTGTATCCTTCCTAGGGGGGTCACCCATCCCGGAATTACTCTAGCCTTAGCAAGCTTAACCTCGGAATTTTTTCATGCATTTTGATGCGTTACGGCTAGTGTAATTTCGTCGACTGCCCCGCACGACCTTTGTCACGTAATTTAGGTCAAATCGGGATCTTTACACATTTTCGGAAAATTCTCGTAGTGGGTCCCACCCCGGGCTAAACCGTACAATTATCATTTCGCCCTTCCGAATCCTCGGTGTCTATCGAGTTAGACATTACCTTACCCTTACTAGTACCCGGAAGAAGGAAATCACATGACGTAACAAAATACAGACTTGTTCATACACACATCCCTCAAAAGAGATCAGTAGCATACCTGGGTGTGCACTGGAAGACGCTCCTGGGTCCTGCCGGCCGGTCAAAGCAAATACGCGGTTCGAAGGACCGCTGTAACCCGAAGCTGCACTGCGACCCCTGCCACGACTCGCTGGCGCTGGTGTTGGTGCTGGTGTTGGGGCCCCTCACCCCGTGGGGCGTATGGCTGCCAAAGGAGGGGATGAGCCAGCAACTGACCCGATAAGCTGGGTTGAACCACCTGGACCACCCCTATGTGGACACTCTCTTATCGTATGGCCTTGTTGGCCACACGAATAGCAGGAACCAGTGGCACGATAACACTCGCCGGGGTGGCGCCTCCTGCAATGAGGACATCGAGGTATGGATGGCCCCATCTGACTGAAACTCCCATCTGCTCGCGAACTCGAAGCCATGGAGTTTTGTCCCGAAAACTGGGGGGGCGTACTGTATGCTGGCTGGGACGGATACCTGTTACCCTGCCACTGAGAAAACTCACCCTGGAATCCCCCTGAATATCCGGCCGATCTGGCTCTCTTAAGTCGGCCCCTATCGGGACCCCTATCAGGCTGACGCTCCCTACGCCGGTCCTCCATGCCCTGGGCATATGCCTGTACTCGGGCAACATGCATTCCTGGCTGGGAAGCCATCGCCAGGCAACCATCAATCAAATAGGGGTCTAGCCCCAGCACATACCGGTGCACCCTGTCGGCCATCTCTGCTACTATAGCGGGTGCATACCTAGCCAATGAGTCGAACTCCAGGCTATACTCTCGAACACTCCTACCGTTCTGCTTTAGATGCAAGAATCGGTCAACCCTGGCTCTCCGTAGCTCTGGAGGTAGAAAATGCTCAAGGAAGGCCTTAGTAAACTCGGCCCATACTGCTGGGGGAGCTCCGTCACCCCTGGAGAGCTGCCAAGACTCATACCAGTTCGCCGCTACCTCGTATAACCGATACGAAGCCAACTCAACGGACTCAGTCGGCGAAGCCTTAATCAACCGTATCGTGCTCTCCATCTTTCTAATAAACTCCTGGGGTCCTCCTCAGGTTTTGTTCCGGAGAATTCTGGAGGATTACATGTCAAGAACTCACGAGCCCTGGAGCTTTCATATCTGTCCGCACGACCACCCCCAAATCCATGTGTACGAACCTGCTCTGCCATCAGCGTGGTCAACAACTGGACCGCATCTCGCATAGCCCTACCCTCCGCCCCTGCCTGTGGAGCTGGAGGCTCGGGCACTGGAACCTCGGGAGCTCGCGGTGGAGCCGTCTCCTGATCAGCAGCTTCTGCTGCTCCGATATCCTCCGGCAAGGGGGGTGTAACAGATCCAGATAATGGGGGCACATCCCCAAGGCCCTGGTAACCCTCGGGGCCCGGCTGGTCTCTCCTGCCTCAATCCTTGCCTTGCCCTTCTGGGCAGCTGTTGCCTTCTTCGGAGGCATCACTGAAACATAGCAGATCGTTAGGAGAGGATCATCCTACTAATACAGTTCTATCGCACGATCTAAGAATCCAAGGAAGGGTAACATCCTAAATGCCCTGTAGCTTCCTGTTTATAGATGTGGTGCACAACACATTGATAAACAAGACTCTACTAGACACGGCCTGTAGACATTCCGAGGACTAACCGCTCTGATACCACTTCTGTCACGACCTAACCCCGTGGGCCGCGACTGGTACCCTAACTGGGTACCCGTACATACCTACTTGACCGAATTTCATACCACTCAGATTTGTTTTTTCTTTAAATAGATGTTTACAGAATCAGGCTGATACAGATACGGCACGCGCGCGAACATATATATGTATATACCTGAACATGCAGACATTTACAGATAAGCCGATAAGGCTAACATACAGAAGAAACCCGTAACCCACACATCTATCTACAGGCCTCTACAGACATACAGAATCATATGACGGGACAGGGCCCCGCCGTACCCCAAAATACCATACATACAGAGTCTACAAACAACAGAAGATATATATACCAAAAGTATTTGCTCCGGATCGAAGGAGCTCTTCAGAATAGCAGAATCCGAGCCCTAGACTGGCGGCGTATCACCAAGTGCGCCTGTACCTGCGGGCATGTAACGCAGCCCCCGAAGAACCGGGGGTTAGTACGAAAAATGTACCGAGTATGTAAAGCAGAAATATATCAAACATAATCATGATCTGGACCGGAAGCACTGAAATATAATAGACAGGCTCATAAGCCGGACGGACAGAGTCATAGTCCCGACAAACGGACAGGATCATAGTCAAGACAGACAGAATCAGAGTCCATGCGGACATACAGAATCGGGATCCATACGGACATACGGAATCGAAACCCGTCGGTCAGATAAACCAAACGGACAGATGGAATCGTAACCCGTCGGGCAGATAATCCGGACAGACAGACAGAATCACAACCAGTCAGACAGATAATCCGGATGGACAGACAGAATCATAACCAGTCGGACAGATAATCCGGACGGACAGACAGAATCATAAGTCATACAGACAGACAAAATCACACATAGGGTACAAGAACGTGGTCACCACTCCTGCCGTTGGCACCACAACACGTCAGATATCAGAAATTCTTCTCCGATTTCCGTCACTCATCATAACATAACCACGGTACCCGGGGGCGGACAGATAACACAGCACCCCGAGCCCGGACACATCATACTTCGTAATATATCCTCGGTAACCGGGGACGGACATATAACACAGTACCCCGGAACCGGACACATCATACTTCGGAATTCACATATGGGGCTCGGCGGCCCACCGCACGAAATACGTACCGGCCCGGGATCCGGTCAAAGGAATCATAGCATGTGCACGAACTGATTGATGAGAAACCACATACATATAGATCGTCATATAGAATCAACAGAACGGAAGTAGGCCAACTGGCCGATCGAACCAAAGTATTCGGATAGTTTTCAGACTACGCGCCTACACGTCACTTGGGGAGGCACGACAGATTATAACCAGGACCAGATTTCCAGATGTCAACAGTTATTTTATAAGATTTGTATAAAAACAGTCATAATGTGATCAAAATAGCAGTCCAGATGTTTTCTGAGAAAATCGGACAGAATTAAGGTAATTAAGATCATACAGAAGGTATCGGGCCTCGTGGGCCCGCCTCGGGTCAACTCGAGGCGACATATGTAAATTACCGATAGTATACCTTATCAGGTCATCCATAATCATCTGGAAGTGTTCCGACTCCGTTTGGGAAGGTTTCGTGCAAAAGTTCACTTTGAAGGCATTTTATAAGAAAAGGGTTTCAATTGTACTGAAGGAATTGGAGCGGATTCCCGTCTCGAATTCCGAGGAACGGAGTCGTACTTAAGGCTCGCGGCCGAGCCTATCACATCCAGAACATGCCTAAGAATAAAGGGAAAGGCCTTACATACCTCGATTGCGCCTTACGCTCGCTTGGCTTCCACTCCAATCTCGTCAAAAATCTAGAAATGGTCAAGTTTACCAATTGTTAATTTCAAACTTTTCAATAATCCAAACTTGTTACATACTTGCCTACCGAAATTTCGACAGCATTTCCCCTATGTATATATCATCCCCGAGACTTAGCTCGGCTTAATATATCAACACAGCAACCCAGAAACAACATCAATGACAACAACATATATCACAAAATACAAGGTATGGCATAACTAGCCATCTTTCCGACATAACGAAACATCTCTCATTTCAACCTTACACTTCCAAACCAACCCTACCATTTTCATATTCAACACTTATCAAGATCATTACAACATATTTCGGAGGCATATCATACCATTTTCACAAGATATACATAAGATATACACAATATACAAGTTTCCTACCAAGGGCATATTTCACACACAACTTCCAATCTTTTAGTATAAACATCCATAACATATTCTTACCTTCCAACTTCATCAATGATAACCATAATTCGCATCTTCCTACTTTCACTTCCACATTTACATAATTATAATAAACTTGCATGTTTTCCTACTACAACTTAATAACCATTTTTCCATAACAACAAAAACCATTACTCTTTCATTCACTTCACAATTAACACAATTAACATACTAACAAAATTTAGTTCACATTCCATAATCAACATAATACCACACGGCCACGCCTTACTTTTCCGACTTCCACTAAATTCTTTCAACTTTCAATTCCAATATAAATTCCACCATAACCACAACTAGATTACAACATAAAAATTCAACTCATTATATCCATAAATTAACATACATACACGGCCACTTTCATACAAACACACCCACTTTGCAAACTTCCATATTTTCGTAAACTCTACTCATTTCTACATATCACAACATCAACCAAACCTCATAACATAAGAAAATGAATTGATTCTTACCCTTCCTTCAAGTTCTTCACTTGCTACAAAAATCACTTTCTTGCCAAGATACTTATACCACCTTGTAGAGGACCTTGCACTTAGTAGTATTACACCAAAATTACAATTTTTGGGTTCAAGATTGAAGGGCTAGAATTTTTTTTTCTTTTTCTTTCCCTCTTTCTCCTCTCACCCGAAATGCTCCTCTTCTTTCTTTTGTTCTTGGTTTTTCTTGTTTGTTCTTGAATGTTCTAAGGATATGGACAATTATATAATGTCACATGGAAATTAATTAATCCATGGGCTTGGATCCTTGTATGGCCGGTTGGGCCTTCCCTTTTGGGCCTTATTTTTTTTTTTTGAGCCCAATTGTTGGCTAATTAATTGTAATTCATGGAGCAAATTTCTAAAATTCCAATTTTTACCCTTGGCCTCCTTTCGTAATTCCACACCAACGTATTCATAGCCGACACATTCATCCCAAGTAAGGTCCAAGTAGGGTCCAAATATGGCCTTATTCATTACAAGTCAAATTATTTTGAATTTTTGAATAAGCAAAAATGCCGGATGTAACAGTAAGATTCGTGATTTTTACATGATGTTTAAGTTATTGAAGAGTTGAAATACATGGATTGTAGAAAATATGGTCAAGTAGGTCATGAATAATGAATAGTGACATTTTTAGGAATAGTTTGAATTGAATCATGAATGTTGTTGTGTTGTGATATGAATACATTATAAATGGTACTAAGATCATGAACTAGACACTTTAGATGAATGGACGAAGTTGGATGTTATGACCACGAATATGGGTGAATTAGAGGCAAATTAAGGAATCTAGATAATGTGGATAATGTGAATGACTAATGGGCATTGTTATGATATTAATGAAGGTATAGACGCTAGCATTGGAAGGAAGCGTGCAAGTGTAGAATAGTCCGACGAAAAGGTATGTAAGGCTAACCCTTCTTTCATAAGGCATGGTTCCTTGGCCAAACTCATAAATCCTCTATATGAGTATGTTGTATTCAAATGATTGACACTCCGAGCTCATAAGCCCACGATCCTCGATATGTGCTACGATTGTACTACGCACCCCATATGACGAGTAAGCATAAGATATAGATGTAGCGAACATGATGATGATAGTGATGACGATGATAATAATAATGATGCTAAAGGTGCCTATGGGCTATTATACTTACATGTGCCTATGAAGGGCTATAATGATACCCCGAGCTTATAACTCCGGGTAGGATATATGTATATGAATATGTATAAAGTATGTATACGATTAAGAAACGCGCGCACACCTCTGCAGATGGTACGGATAACCCTGAAGCCTTGGTAGGGCCAGGTATGAGTAACCTTGAGCCTTGGTTGGCCAAGTATGTATGAAACACCGATCCTATGAGGTCGGGTATGCTATGTAAATGCTATGTATATGAAATGACTATGTATATAATACGAATATGAATGTGATAAGACTATGTATAAGAATACGAATAAGGACATGTATACGAATATGAGCACAAGTATGGTACGAGTACTATTATGGAATACGGGTGATGACGTAGGTGTACAAATACGTATGAAATATAGAAAGTCCTACGAAAGGCAGGTAAGTGCTATGACAATGATATTATTGTCTCCCCCTCCTATGCTATTTCGTATGTTGTTCATGATGCTTATTTATTGGTGTGCTCATGCTTTGCATAATCAGTACATTCTTCATACTGACGTCCTTTTGTTTGTGGACGCTGCGTCATGCCCGCAGGTGCACAGGGAGACAGGCTTGATCCATAGCTGCCTATTCGGAGATTACATAGAGAGCTCCATTTCCTTCGGAGCCATATCTTTTGGGTACTCATTTTTTTGTGTATATAATTATAGGCATAGCAGGGTCCTGTCCCGCTAATGTGATATGTTATACTCTTAGAGGCTCGTAGACATGTGTGTGTGTGGGTGGGTATGTCTGGCCTTGTCGGCCTATGTTTTGTATATCATTTTGTCAGCCATGTTGGCCCGTGTACATTGATGTGGCATAGATGCCTATGATGATATAAATGTGTTGTTGTCCAAATGGGACTAGTTGACGAATGAATGGAAATGCATGTATAATTATGTGGCTCACCTAGATGTAAGCATAAGAGTACGCTAAGAGGGTGCCCGGGTGGGCTAGCACCTGGTGCTTGTCGCGGCCCCGAGTCGGGTCGTGACACACAACTAGGACCCTTCATACATTATTTCGTGGACGCATAGCCTGCATCAATAACAAATATATATTCACATGATTTCCAGCTTTATACTCAATATAAATAACAAGAAAACAGTCCATGAAACTCAATAAATCAAATTAGCATCTCTATGACCTAGTTTAGTCTTTCTTCATCTAACACATTAACCAAAATCAATACAAACTTAAAAACAAGAAAGAAGATGAATGTACTTACCTTATACAACAACTATAACTCGAAATCCCAGCTCCTCTTAACTTACAGTAACCCTCAAAGCCACCACAACACCTTAGAATTGTTGTTCTTCATCTAAGCTATCTCTTGTGGTGAACTTGGATAGAAACATATGGATTTACTCTTGGATGCATAAGAACTTTTTACGGAGGGTCTTGGGAGTATGGAGATGAAGTTTGAGTAGAAAATGATTTAAAATGAACTCTCAAGTTTATTTAAAACAAAAGAAGGTCGACTACCGCCTCAATGTACGTCCAACTTGTACGGGCCATACATATCATGTACGGGACATACATTGGGCCGTACCTAGCAAGGAAATGTTCCCACTTTTTATTTTAGGAGATACGATGGTACCCCCATAAAGGTACGGTCCGTACCTCACTTGTACGGTTCGTGCAACTTGCCCCAAAATCCAATTTCTGACGAAATGTTTTTTATTTGTTGCGTTCAAAACTGCAACCTTAGGATACATGCTTAAAACTTGCTTAATACCTTTCTTAATATTATAGGAGTTCCATGACCTCTTTGACTTACATTAGTTTACTTACGAAGCAAACGACGCGAAAAATACGAGGTGTAACATCCTTCCTCCCTTAGGAACATTCGTCCTTGAATTTTAAGGCATATAAGGATGCAACTACTCTTAGGGAATCCTGGGGAGATTTTGGCAGAGTCTCCCATAAAATTATAACTATCCAAGTCCTATAGATAAGTAGAAAAGTCCCAATTTTGCTTTACCATGCCACATATCATAATATACAGACCATTCTCATTTGAATATCAAAACATCAAGTGCAATTACTAAGAGATTTACCTCATATACAAGGAGTCTCGTATCTGGTTATACCACGCTCTTTTCTTGATTATCATCTAGGTACGAAGAGAATGGTTAGTACAATTTCATTAACATATCGAAATAAAAACATAATCGAGTCATAATTATTTAGGTTTTTCAGGCTGAAATAGATATGGATATTTCAATTTCATTACCTCTTTTGCCTCCCATGTAACTTCTTTGACATTCTTGTTGCACCATAGAACTTTTACAGAGGCTACTTCTTTTGTTCTTAACTTACGGGCTTGTCGGTCCAGTATAGCTACTCGAACCTTCTCGTACAATAAGTCTTCCATCACCTGTACATCATCTGCCGGTATTATCCTTGGAGGGTCTCCAATGCACTTCCTTATCATGGAGATATGGAAGACTGGATAAATGGATTCTAACTCCGAGTGTAACTCCACTTCATACCCATGGTGTACTCATCGAATGATCTGATAGGGTCCGATGTATCTTGGGCTGAGCTTGCCCTTCTATCCAAATCTCATTATGCCCTTTATATGCAAAATCTTTAGAAAAACCAAATCATCTACTTTGAACTCTAGATTTCATTGCCCTACATCTGCATATGACTTTTGACGACTTCGGGAAGCCAATAATCGATCCTGAATAACCTTAACTTTCTCTATTGCTTAGTGCACCAAGTCAGGTTTGAATAGCTCTGACTGTCCAACCTTGAACAACCCTATGGGAGATCTATACCTCCTCCCGTACAAGGCCTCATAGGGGGCCATTTGATGCTAGCGTGGTACCTATTGTTATATGCAAACTAGATAAACGGTAGGTGATCATCCCAGCTTTCTTTAAAATCTAGCACACAAGCTCGCCGCATATCTTCAAGCGTTTGAGTCATGCACTCTGCTTGCCTGTCCATCTATGGATGAAAGGTTGTGCTAAGATTAACTTTTGTACCCAAACTCTTCTAAAAATACCTTCAAAAGCTAGCGATAAATTGAGCACCTCTATCAGATATAATGGAAACGGGAATACTATGCAATCGAACAATCTCCTTAACGTATAGCTTTGTATAATCCTCAGCCGTATATATGGTCTTGACCGGTAAGAAATGAGCTGACTTCGTCAGTCTGTCCCTCATCACCCATATAAAGTCATAATTGCAATAAAAACGAGGTAAACCCGTAATGAAATTCATATTAATCATTTCCCATTTTCACATAGGAATCTCTATATTTCGATCTTCACTTATTGGCAATTGGGACATTGAGCTACAAACTCAGCAATACTTCTCTTCATATCATTCCACCAACATAGATCATTTATATCATGGTACATTTTTGTTTCCCCTGGATTGATGGAATAGCATTAATAGTTAACCTTATTCATAATCTTGCCTCATAACCCTATTACATTAGGAACACACAGTCGGCCCTGGTATCTTAAGACCCCTCGTTCATCAACCTCAAAGGCTGAGATCTTCTTTTGTTGAATACCTTCCTTAATTTTCCCTAAAATGGGTTCCTCGTGCTGGTGCTCTTTCACTTCGGCTATAAGGGATGGCTATATTTTATTATGAACCACAGCGCCCCCATAATCTGCTTCTATCAACCGGACTTTAAAGATGGCTAGCTGATGAAGTTTTTTGGTCAATTGCTTCTTTTCTGCTTGTATATCTACCTAGCTACAATGGAATTGCGACTAAGTGCATCTGTTACGACATTGACTTTATCGGGATGATATAGGATATCCACATCATAATCTTTCAATAATTCAAGCCACCTTCTTTGTCTCAGTTCAACTCTTAATGTTTACATATGTATTGGAGAGTCTTGTGATCCGTTAAGATATCTATACGAACACCATATAAATAATGCCGCCAAATCTTTAGTACGTATACCACAGCTACTAACTCCAAATCATGCCTCGGATAATTCATATCATGCTTTCCTAGCTGCCTCAAAGTATAAGAAATTCCCTTCCGATGCTGTATTAGTACACACACTAAGTCTGTACTTAAAGCATCGGAATATACCACACAGCCTTCTGTAATCTCTGGAAGAGTAGGAATAGGTGTTGTCGTCAACCGAGTCTTCAACTCTTGAAAACTCCGTACACAAGCATCACACCACTGAGACTTAGCCTCTTTCTGAGTTAACTTCATCAATAGCCCTGATATAGTAGAAAATCCTTCTACCAACCTCCTGTAATAACCTACCAAGCTAAAAAAACTATGAACCTCGGATGGAGTTGTGGGTCTCGACCAGTTCTTTACGGCTTCTATCTTCTGAGTATCAACCCGAATACCCTCATCGAAAACTATATGACCAAGGAACGCCAATGAATTCAGCCAGAAATCACACTTGGAAAATTTTGCATATAACGTTTGATCTTGGAGTATCTTTAATACCCTCTATAAATGATCTGCATGCTCTACTTCCTTACGAGAATAAACCAGAATGTCATCAATAGATATAATCATGAACACATCCAAGAATGGACGGAGTTGACTATTCATCAGATCCATGAATGTTGTTGGTGCGTTTGTCAGCACAAACGACATTACTAAGAACTTAAAGGGCCCATATCTCATTCGAAAGGCTGTCTTAGGAATGTCCTTCTTCTTAACCCTCAACTGATGATAACCCAACCTTAAACCGATCTTCGAAAAACACTTAACGCCCTGTAACTGACCAAACAGTTCATCAATTCGGGGAAGGGGATACTTATTCTTGATGGTAACCACAATCAGCTACCGATAATCAATAAACATGCGCAATGAGCCATCTTTCTTACCCACGAATAATATAGGTGCACCCCAAGGTAAAGTGATAGGCCTAATAAAGCCCTTCTCAAACAGGTCCACCACCCACACCCTGACGTGGGGCTTGAGCGGCCACCAATCGAGTCAACAACTACACTCCATCTCACAAATCCTTATTAGGTGCCTCAGGTAGAGGAACTAGGGGTACTGCAGCCCCTCAGAGCTCCTCTGGAGCGGGCGGAATTTGAGAAGTCTGGGATGGACCCTCACTCTAAAACTCACCTTGGCCCACTTTAGCGGGTGGCACTTGACTGGTTCCATCTCCCGCAACCACATCTAATCTCTTACCCACTAACTTCTTTCTCGTAGTCGTAGGCATCTATATAATCAAAACATAATATCAGAAGATGATCTCTTATGACACAGTTCGAGGGCACAATCTAGGATAAGAAGGAAAGATAACCATCCTAAATGCCCTACAGCCTTATGTTTATAAGTGTGGTGCACAACAAACCCACAAACAAGACTACTAGACACGGCTGGTAGACACCCTAGGACAGGCCTGCTCAGATACCAAGTTTCTCATGAGCCGAACGGGGTGGCCGCGACGGGCACTCGGGCTTTACTTGCCGAGTACCAACATGACATACACATTTGACCATATCAATATACATAAGTCGGCCAGAATGGCCGTCACAAAATAACCTACTAATTTATAAAAAGGGTAAACCAACATAACTAACCCAAAATGAAATATATATATACACATCAATAAAAGTAAGTACGGGCGAGCAAGGCCATCCTGATCATCTGTATAGCAAAAGGTAGACCGATACGGCCATACAAACGTCTATATACATAACAACTATCTACAAGCCTCTAAAGGAAGATATGAACGTCATAAGGTTGGGACAGGAGGCTGCCATACCCATATAATGTATACAAAACCATACCAAGAAGAAATGGAGTGCTCCTAAGTCAACGCTGAGCAAGATAGCCTACTGGTGAGGGTCGTCAACCTATCTATCAGGACCTGTAGGCATGAAATGCCGTGTCCCCAGGCAATGGGACGTCCTTACAAATAAAGTACAAAGTATGTACGATAGATAACAACATTAATAAGACATGAAGATAAGATAGGGATAAGGAAATCAACCTGGACATTTGAAATGCCTCTGAGGGCCATGATATATATAAATATAGTCTATATGTGTTTATAACGCAGTCGTACATATATATGTGTATATAACGCCACCAAGCCTCTGTGGGCATCATTATCATAGTAACAAACTGATCAGTGGCGCGTATATAATGCCGTCGTACACATATATATGTAAATAAATTGCCATTAAGCCTCTGTGGGCATCATTATCATAGTAACCATATTTCTATAAATGTATATGAATGATAAAGGAACATTCTGAGCCTATCGAAGTGACGTAAGGTCGTTGCACCTCCATTAATATTATGAAATTAACATCGTTAACATATTTGCATTTAAGAGTCAATGAACCATATGACAAGAATAAGTAATATAATATGGAAAAAAAAAGAACATAAGCTTTTAACACTTCTAAGAATGGAGTCGTTATGAGTATCGTCCATTTACGTTTCGTTTCATTAAGAAGAATGCCAAAATAATGAAAGAAGGTGCCTTAACATACCTTTGTCGTTTACTAAATGATTCACGTATACTTCCCGAAGTCTTTCAGTCTACCACAAGGGTAATGAAATTAGAATTAAACCATTACAAGGTTTAAACGCAAACACTTAAGGAAGCAACTCTCCTAGAGAAATTTGGGTAGCGTTTCCCCTATAACTTGACTTCCTCCAATCCCATACATCAACAACAACAACCTGAGCAACACATCAAGAATAACGTCAACAACATAGAATAGTATATTACCCATAAATCCATTATATAGCACGACGAGCGGCAAGCTCGAATTGAAATCCATATGACCCATTTATTCCTTATGAATCCTTTACTTTAACGCAATAACATGAATATCATGATAAAAAATTATATTCACATGATTTCCAGCCTTATACTCAACATAAATAACAAGAAAATAGTCCATCAAACTCAATAAATCAAATTAGCATCTCTATGAGCTAGTTTACTCTTTCTTCATCCAAAACATCAACCAACATCAACACAAACTTAAAGACAAGTAAGTAGATGATGTACTTACTTTGTACAACAAATAGAACTCAAAATTTTAGCTCCTCTTAATTTACATTAACCCTCAAAGCCACCACAACACCATAGAACTGTTGTTCTTCATCTAAGCTATCTCTTGGGGTTGAACTTGGATAGAAAAACAAGGAATTTCTCTTAGTTCAGTAAGAACTTGTTAGGGAGGGTCTTGGGAGTATGGAGATAATGTTTGAGCAGAAAATGACTTAAAATGAACCCTCAAATGAATTTAAACTGAAGGTTGGCTACCACCGCCTCAATGTACGCCCAACCTGTACACGCCCGTACATTGAGCAGTACCTCGCAAGGGAATTTTCTAACTTTTTGTTTTAGGAGGTGTGGTGGTACCCAAAAAAGTCACGGTCTGTACGTTAGCTGTACAGTTCGTACAACTGCCCCAAAATCTAATTTCTGAGGAAACGTATTCTCTTCAATTTGTTTGACCCCGAAACCTTAAGATACATGCTTAACACTTGTTTAAAACCTTCCTTGACCTATAGGGGTTCCATGTCCTCTCCATCATTCATTAGTTTACTTACGACGCAAAAATTACGAGGTGTAACACATTCGTCGCAAATGCTTTCAAATATAATGAGTCAAACACATAGTACAACCACTGGTCTAGGGTAAAACAAGGAACAAGCAATAAAATAATCCACAATAGGGGACTTATGCACACGTTGTGGTAAAACTAAACATTCTAAAGACAAGTGCCTAGTGGACATAAGGCATACTGAAAGGAACCTGAAGGGAATTGACAGAAGAGATGACATAACCATAAAACAAATAGAAATCAAGTCCTCATATGTGCCGGCAAGGTGGACAACAAAAAGTAGGACTCAACCTCAAAAACTATGGAGAGGATTTGAGACAATAAAAATAAATATCAGATCTCTAAAACAAATAAAATAGGAAACAAGAACAGGTTCCCTTATATGCCTTCTCATAGGACAATAAGAGATATGACGTATACTCTCAGTAAAAAGAAAGAGGTCTCATCGAGATATAGAGATACTAAGCCTCTCAAGACCACTGATACACAAAAAAGAAACTGGACTTCTGATGTATTTTCAGGATGGACAAGGGGAGATTCATTTCATCCTACTGGAAATAAGATTGGGATGAGGCCTGTTGATAGCAGGATAAAATCTGCGGTATTGACTGGAACAAGTGAAAGAAACATGTCTTTTCATGAGACTTCCGAACAGACCAAGAAAATATCAAAGAATTCTGCAACAGGGGTAAGAAACAGGTTCACTTCGGCTATCCCAAAATGGACGAAGAAAGACTTGATTCACCCTTTTGTACAAGGAAAAGGACCCAAGCTAGTATAGTTCCTAATCTCTGAATACCTAGAAATTTTAGTGAAAGGGAGCGAGCACTGACAACATAAACTTAAGGCTTGCTCAAGAAAGTGAGACGATTCAAATAAAAGGGTCCTTTCACCTACAATATTTTTTTTTAAAAGGAGGAGATACGAATTAAGCAGATGAAAAGCAATAATCAAACGCACTAGCACTCTGACATGAGGAATCTTCAAGGAATCATGCAGAGGAAATGGGTCAGTCAGCTTATTTGTCAACCTCTTTGAGAAAATAATGTGGGGAAAGGACACGAATAGGGGGAAAACAAGGTTGAGCAACTATGGGAGATGAATCTCAAACTAAATATTCATAATAATTGCACAAGAAATATGTTAAGGAACCAGTTAGACGAAATGGAAAAGAGATACCAGCGGAATAAGTAGTCAGAACAGGTCCAAGCTCAAGGAAGTAAGCAATTATCAAGTGACCTCAAAATTGAATACTGTGTGTCAGAGAAAAACAAGGAATTCCTATGATGGTAGCTAGAAAAATTGAGCTACTGATAAATTGATAAAGGTTTAAGAAGTTAAGATGAAGACCATGCTAAAATGTTGAAGATACCAGTCTTCCTCAAATCAATTAGCTAGAATCCCTGGTTTAGATAAACAGAGTGCTTCAAATTTGAAATCGTAAAATATATTCCTCAGTCTTGTAAATTTTATTATATGGCCATACCCTAATTGGTTCATGATCTCAAACTAGTTTTAGAAAGTATTTTGTCACAACAATTGGGCTGAAAAACAAGATTTCACATGGTTAGTCATTATCACTTTAGGTATGTATTCCTTTCTTTGAAATAAATTGTACAGTTAGATCATGCGTTGACAACCTGTTCTACCTACCCCAGTCAAGAACCTAGCAGTCATTAAAAGAGCCTTGAGAAGAGATAAAAATAGTCATGATGGCTTCTCTTGAAAACGACGGCAAATCAAATTTATCCTCTTCCCAAAAGATTCTTCACCTCTTCTATACCATGTCCCCTCGCCTTTTCTTAAACCTTCCAGAAATCCTTAAAATCTCACCCATTTCACTTTCTCCTTTATCACAACACCAGATCGGAAAAGAGAAATGCCTCTTTCTTTCTCCTTCTCCGATAACCCTAGGTTCCCTATTCATTCTTATAACACAACCAACTTTGACTTCGCGCTCTATCTCACTGTCATCAACCATTCATTCCCTTCTATACGAATCTACTCATCTGAAATGAAAAAAAAGGAAAGAAAAATGGTTGGGGCCTATGGAAAGGGGTAAATTTCTAAATATCCCAAAACAGGGGCAAATACGAAAGGAGTTAGTGTCACAACAACTCTTCAAGAAATTGTGTTGCTGGACATTACATGTTCAATCCAAGCTAATGTCAGAGGCCTATTGGGAAAAATAAGTTAAGGAGATATAAGGGTTCGTGAAGAAATATTGAAGGAGAAAACAGAGAAGAACCCTCGACTATCAGGGAAAAGAAAAGTAGTTTGGATTTTAGTCCTCATGGGCAAAACCAGTGGAAAAAGATGATGGATCGTCTTGGGGGTAAAACATGGATAAAGATGGTGGTTCTTGAAGAAGCTATCCAACAAAAATATATACCTCCCTTCCTCTTCAACGACACTTCTATCAGCTCATCTTAGGACTCACTAGTTACTAGTCTTAGAATATAGAATCCATCCAGGTCACAGTCCCTAGCAAAGTGACCAGATTCGTTATAAGTGTTTCCTCAAAACAATGTATCCTATTTTGTCTAAGTTCTAAGTTTCACAAATTGATCTCTTTGTACAATTGTAATCAAGGGACTGGAACAGTTTAATGAAAAACAATTTTTTATCTTATGAAAGTATGCCTTATTTATGTGATTTGAATTTTTCTAATATAAACTTGTTTGAGTGACTAATTCTGCTTGTGTGTGAATATGAGATAGCCCCAGTGCCAAAGAGTAATGTATTTCATACTCGGTTTGAACTTAAGTAATCTGAATTAAATTTTTAATGATGCCAAAAGGAAGAAGATTAGTTAATTGTGTGCTTACATGCTTCCTGACTCAATTGTTAAACTGGGCTATGAGATAATTTGAAACAAGTTATGGTATCGACCTGTTTGGGTGATTAGGAGATTTTACCCTTTTATCCCCTGTTGACCATTCCCCCCAGCCTCTTTAGGGTGTATTTGACTTGTGAGGCTGGGTAGCGTGGTACCCGAGGTGATCGGGCTGGTTTTGAGGAATTTAGAAGCCTTTAAGTTGAACAAGTGAAAAAGTGTTGACCAATAGCTGACTTTTGCGTAACTGAGTCTTTATTGAGATTTTTGTCAGTTCCATTAGGTCTAGAAGGTTGATTATAACTTGGTAAGGTATTTGGTTAAGCTCTTGAGAGACTCGAGGTTTTTTGGTCCTTCGACCGGAAGCCTTGCCTTTGGGTGTTTGGGGGTTGCTTGGGTCAAGATGACCGATTTTTCGAATTTTAAGGCTGCGAATGGGTTCGTAGCTTGTTTTTATAGTGTGTTGCATGTTTGATTTTTATCCAGGAGGTCTCGGATACGTTTCGGGTTGAACTTGGTGAAACACCGGATTTTTGTCGGTTTCTTGTGTACCGCACCTACGGGCTCGAATCTGCAATGCTTGGTCCGTAGGTGCTACATTGTGTGAGGTCAGCCAGGTTCCGCACCTGCAATGAGTTTTTTGCATGCACGGGACCGCGTCTACGGAAGTTCTACCGCACAAGCGTGTTTCAAATATTTTAGTGGGTTTTTCCTCTGCGGGTAATTTTCCACAGATGCGATCCCGTATCAACGAGGGAAGTTCCGTAGATGCGGGATCACTGGATCAGAAAGTTCTTATTCAATCTTTTCCAACTCCGAAACCCATTCACCCTAAATCATTTCTTTGACCTAGTAGTCTGTTGGAAGGGGAAAATTGGAAGATTTCTCAAGGTATATCATTGGGGTAAGTTCCCTAACTCTATTTATTATTTCATCTTATATTATTTAAGGTTTTCATGGTGGGGAACTCATTTTAACGAGGGTTTGATGATTTGTGAACCCTAGGTTAGTAAAGCCCTTTCTTAACTTAATTATGGATGGTTTTTTTTTTGAAGATTTCATAGTTTGTAGCTTGGGCAAATATTTCCAAACTTCAATTTCAACTTTTAAGAGGATATTCAAATTGAGTAAATGAGGGTTCTTCTCCAAATTGGGGGTTATGAGAAATTGTTGAAACTAGTGCCAAATTTAGGTTTAGTTTGTGATGAATCTTGGTATTGTGACACCCTAGACTTTGGGTAAACAGTTGTCAATATAAATTTCTATTTTTGGCCTTGTGGGCCTGGTGTTACACCTCGAAAATTTCCCCGTGAACGCACAACGAATAGACTAGCGAAGGATACAGGTATATGGTGTTTTAATGAGAAGGGAATGGCGTTTGACGACCCTAAGTAAGATTTCAAAGGCAATGGGAACAAGAGCTAGGTTATGCTAAACAATGACTAATTATAGGTTTTGAAGACTTGAAAGTTACAGATCTGCACTTTGGCCCAATTGGTCGTAAAATGAAATACGGACCGTAAAGTAGTATATGGCCCGTAAACCACCATGTCGTATTTCAACTCAACAAACATCAACTTTCTGCCAAATGTTTAAATTGTTAAATACGACTTGGAATACGGACCGTAAATTGAAATACGGCCCGTAAACTGCGGTCGTAAATCACCATGATCCTCAGCATACCTTTCAGGTTTTGATATACTTAAATACGACCACGATATACGACCCGTAAACTGGAATACGGACCGTAAACTGGGTTTACGACCACTGTGCACTTCGATTACTGTTCATTCCGGATTAGATTTTAAGTCATTAAAAGGAGACCGAAGCTCATTAAATTCATTTCATCTTCACGATATTTCTCTCTAGAAACCTCTAGAATGATCTCTACTCTTCATCACAAGAAAACCAAAGGAAATCCATGATCAATAACACCAAATCCATGAAATGAAGTGTATGAAACCTAGCTAAAGTTCATCTCTCTCAAGAAAACCCAAAGGAAGTGAAGTAGGGTTTTGATGCTAGAGGAGTAATTCCATCCAAGGCTTTCTCAACCATCATCTAAGGTGCGTTTCATGACTAAACCATGTTGTTTAAGGTATTGGAAGGTTAAGATACTTGAATTGTAGAAAGACTCAGGAAATGGCTCATTCATGGGTGAATAGAGTCATGGTTGGATAGTAGTTGGGTTGAATTATGAATGTTGGAGTGTTGTGATTATGAATAAGTTATAAATGACATTTAGACCATGAAATAAGTAATATATATGAGGAAACGTGATAGTAAGATATAACCATAAATATGGAGAAATGGTGGATTGTGGTCAATGTACACAAAAGACGATTGTTGATTTCAATATTGTGAATGTTGTTGTGAGCGTGTGGGAGTTAATATAGAATATGGGAAAGTAGTATAAACTAAGGAAGTCCCACCCAATTTTCCCTAGAAATAGTAGCGCGTTCTTATAGTCGATTAACTAACGCAAATGCGAATTCTCTTTTGAAGGTAGAAACGTGATATCGAAGGAGAACAAGCGAACGATAGCTTAGTTAAATGTCAAAGGTATGCGAGGATAGTTCCTTCTTTCTAATGGCATGAATCTTCTAGCATGATTTTCCTTCCTCTTCATGAGTTCCTATATTACGGAAAGCTAAAAGCCTATATCTGTGAATGGTAATATAAGATAAGGGATATGATATGATGATCCTAAAATGGCATGATGTTATTTATTGCTCACACTCACCTTATACATTAGTTCCTTCAAGGTGAGGCAGGATGTCGATAATTGCTTCATAATAAAATCCGGGGAAATCACGACCTTACGTCACCCCTATAAAGTAAAGTTGTTCATAAACCTTATGCATGTATTGTGATGAGTATGTATGATGATGATATAACAGCGCACCTAGTTGGCCGGGCAGTCACCGCTAAGGCGGGCAGCTATACGATACACCATGGCCAAATGGCATGGGCAGACACCACTAGAGGGCGGCATGAGATGATACCCCGGACGCGGGAGGCCTGGACGCAGGCTAATGTTATGATTATCACACCGATCCGAAATGGACGGGAAGCTTATACATTATTACACCGTACCTGTTACACCTCAGAAAAAATTTCCCGTTGGTACGCAAGAGAATGAACTAGTGATGAATATGAGTGCATGATGTCCATGAGCAAGAAACGACGTTTGATGACCTTAGGCGAGATTTCGAAATCTCCGATGTGAGACGAGGAAGTTGGCTAAGTTAAGATGAGATACTAGGTGAGCAATGCATGTGCATGGACGGGGGTGATTAAAATGAGAAGTCTAAGAAATATGGGAAGTTGCAGAATTGAAACTGCCCAGTGGTGGTAAATTGCAAAATACGGACCGTAAATTGCTATACGGTCTGTAAACTGGCAGTCGTAAACTGCCATGCAAAAATTTTCAGCTTTCTGCCCAACCGAGAAATGGTAAAATACGACCAGGTTTACGGATCGTAAAGTGATTTACGGCCCGTAAACCATGGTCGTAAATCACCATGCAAGCAGCCTTAAGTTTTTGGTTCTGCTTAATCTTAAAGACGACCAGGAGGGACGGTCCGTAAACTGAAATACGGACCGTAAACCTCCATGGACGACCACTGTTCACCCAGCACAGATTTATCAATTCATTAAATATGAGGATCAAGACTTGTTTTATTTCATTTCCACATTACACCACTTCTCTCTAGAATCATCTCTCTACATCTATTTCAGAAGTTTTCAAGGATTATAAGTCACCAACAACATAAACAAGTGAATCAAGTGTAAACAAGCCATTAAATACCATTCAAGTCAAGAAATGCAAATGGAGAAAAACTAGGGTTTGGCTCAAAGTGGGGTATTATCAACCAAAGCTTGTTCCTACAACTTCTAAGGTAAGATTCATGATTTTTACACGATGTTTAAGGTATTGGAGAATTAATATACATGGATTGTAGAAAATGCGGTCAACTAGGTCATGAATGGTGAATAGTGACATTTTGAGGAATAGTTTGAATTGAATTATGAATGTTGTTGTTTTACGAAATGAATGTATTATAAATGGTACTAAGATCATGAACTCGACACTTTAGACGAATGGACGAATTGGAGGTCATGACCATAAATATGGGAGAATTAGAAGCAAATTGAGAAATCTATATAATGTGGATGATGTGAATGACTAATGGCCATTGTTATGATATTAATGAAGGTATAGACGCTAGCATTGGAAGGAAACGTGCAAGTGTAGAATAGTCCGACGAAAAGGTATGCAAGGCTAACCCTTCTTTCATAAGGCATGGCTCTTGGCCAAATTTCTAATTCCTCTATATGAGTATGTTGTATTCAAGTGGTTGACATTCCGAGCTCATAATCTCACGATCCATAACATGTACTACGATTGTACTACGCCCCTCATATGACGAGTAAGCCTAAGATATGGATGTAGCAATAATGATGATGATAGTGATGACGATAACAATAATAATAATGATGCCAAAGGTACCGACGGGCTATTATACTTATATGTGCCTATGAAGGGCTATAATGATACCCCGAGCTTATACCGCCGGGTAGGATATATGTATATGATTATGTATAAAGTATGTATACGATTACGTAACGCGCGCACACCTCTGCAGATGGTACGAATAACCCTGATGCCTTGGTAGGGCCAGGTATGTATGATTTTGAGCCTCGGTTGGCCATGTATGTATGAAACACCGATCCTATAAGGTAGGGTATGCTATGTAAATGTTATGTATATGAAATGACTAAGTATATAATATGAATATGAATGTGATAAGTCTATAAATGCGAATGGGAGCACAATTTTGGTACGAGGACTATTATGGAATACGGATGATGATGTATGTATACGAGTACGTATGAGGAATGGAAAGTCCCTACGAAAGGTAAGTAAGTGCCATGACGATGACATTATTGTCTCCCCTCCTACGCTATTTCTTCTGTTATGTATTATGCTTATATATATATATATATCGATGTTGATCATGCTTTACATACTCAGTACATTCTTCGTACTGGCGTCCTTTTGTTTGTGGACGCTGTGTCATGCCCGCAGGTGCACAGAGAGACAGGCTTGATCCATAGCTGCTTATCCATGGATTGCATAGCAGAGCTCCATTTATTTTAGAGCCGCAGCTTTTGGGTACTCATTCTTTTGTGTACATAATTATGGGCATAGCGGGGTCCTGTCTCGCTCATACGATATGTCATACTCTCAGAGACTCGTAGTCATGTGTATGTGGGTATAGATGTTCGGCCATGTCGGCCCATGTTTTGTATATCTTTTGTTGGCCTCGTCGGCCTTGTACTTATGATGTGGCATAGATGCCTATGATATGTTAAATGATGATGGTCTTCTAATGGGATCAATATGTTTAACGATAAAAAAAAACACGAATTGACTTATGGTTCACCTAGATGTTATGTTATGTACGATAAGGGGGTGCCCGGGTGGGGTAGCACCGGGTGCTTGTCGCGGCCCCCTAGCTGGGTCGTGACAAAAGTGGTATCAGAGCAGTTCAGTCCTAGGATGTGTCTACGAGCCGTGTCTAGTAGAGTCTTGGTTATGGGTGTGTTGCGCGCCACACTTATAAACATGAAGTTGCGGACATTTTAGGA
Organism: Lycium barbarum; assembly: GCF_019175385.1. Lineage (NCBI taxonomy): Eukaryota > Viridiplantae > Streptophyta > Magnoliopsida > Solanales > Solanaceae > Lycium > Lycium barbarum. The sequence continues at coordinate 77,758,390 of NC_083343.1, forward strand.
ATAAATGACCTTCTTTCTTCATAAGAATCGTGCGATAGAGCTATGATGTAAGAAATTCTAGTTCCTAAATCGTGTGTTGTGTATTTCAGAGATGCCTAAAAAGAAAAAGGCTACAGCAGCCCAAAAGGGCAAGACGGTGGCAGAAAAGCTGGCTGAAAGAGCACCGCCGCCGGTAGTAGAGGAAGATGAGTCCCAGAGTGCGGCTCAATCTCAGTCCTCCCAGACAGTGCCTACTATCGAGGAGCACGTGGGAGCCTCAGCCCCATCTCCAGCTCCTCCACCGAATGCTTCGGGCCAAGATGTGAGAGAGGCCATTAATTTGTTGACTCAGTTAGTTGCGGCCTAGACTCAGAGGCCAAGCGCAGGGCAAGGTGACAGGGCTATTAGTGCAAGGGTCCGAGAATTCATTGCTTTGAAACCCCCGAAATTCTTTGGGTCAAAACCGGAGGAGGATCCTCGGGACTTCATTGACGGTATGTTGAGGACGCTCTGATTGATACATGCTTCAGACACCGAGTCGGTAGAGCTAGCGTCATATAGATTGAGAGATGTCTCGATCCAGTAGTATACGGTGTGGATGGCTTCACGGGGGGCCAATGCACCTCCCCCGGTATGGCAAGAGTTTCTTGATGCTTTTCTCCGTCACTATATGCCTCCAGAAGTTCGGCGAGCAAGGGCCGATAAATTCTTAAATTTGAGGCAAGGTAGTATGTGTTACATCCGGCATTTTTGCATATTCGAAAAATTTGAAACAATTTGGCTTGTAATGGACGAGGCCATATTTGGACCTTGCTTGGTACGAATGTGTCGGTTATGAATACATTGTTGTGGAATTACGAAAGGAGGCCAAGGGCAAAGTTGGAATTTTGGAAACTTGTGCCATGAATTACAAAAAATTAGCCAAGTGGACTCAAAAAAAAATAAGAGAAACAAGGCCCAACAAGGGAGCCCAACCGGCCATGGTGTGTGAAAATGGCCCAAGTCCATAATTTAATTATGTGATATTATATATATGGATCCCTATCCATAGAACCTTCAAGAAAAATAAAGCAAAGCAAGAACAAAAAAAGAGGAGAGGGTTCGGGTGAGAGAGAAAGAGAGGAAAAAAAAAAGGAAAATTCTTGGAGCTTAATCCTTGGTCCAAAAATTCATTTCTTGTGAAATTATTACCAAGTGCAAGACCCTCTACAAGATGGTGTAAGTATTTTGGCAAGAAAGTGATTTTGTAGCAAGTGGAAAACTTGAAGAAAAGGTGAGAAACAATTCATTTTCTTATGTTATTAAGTTTGGTTTATGTTGTAATATGTAGAATTGAGTAGAGTGTATGGAAATATGGAAGTTTGTAAAGTGGGTATGTTGTTTGAAAGTTGGCCGTGTGTATGCATGAATTGCATGTCCATAATGACTTGAATTTTTGTTGAAATCTAGTGTAGTTATGGTAGAAATTGTATTAGAAAGGAAAGTGGAATGAATTAGTGAAAGTTGGAGAATATAGTATGTAGCCGTGTGGTGTGTGTGGATGATGGAGTGTGAATTTAATTTTGTTAGTATGTTAAGTGTGTTATGGTGAGATTAATGGAAAGATAATAATCTTTATTGTCATGGAAAAATGGTTATTAAGTTGTTGTAGGAAAACATGCAACTTTGTTATGGTTTATGTAAAAATGGAAATGAAAGTATCAAGAGGCAAATTATGATTAATGTTGATGAATTTGGAAGATGGAAATGTAATATGAACTTCTAAGTTGAAGGTTAGGAGAATTGGATAAATTGTGGTTTTGATGGAAAGTTTGTATGTTTGTATATCTTATGTATATCTTGTGAGAATGGTATGGTATGCCTCCGCATCGTGTTATAATGACCTTGATGGGTGATGAATATCAAAATAATAAGTTTGGTTTGGAAATGTAAGGTTGAAACGAAAGATGTTTTGTTATGCCGGAAAGATGGCTAGTGATGCCATATTGTGTGTTGTAATGCATGTTGTTGTTATTGATGTGGTTTCTGGGTTGTTGTGTTGATAAATTAAGCCGAGCTAAGTCTCGGGGATGTTATATATATATAGGGGAAATGCGGCCGAAATTTCGGTAGGCAAGTATGTATTAAGTTTGGAGTCTTAAAGTTTGAAATTAACAATTGGTAAACTTGACCATTTCTAGATTTTGGACGAAATTGGAATTGAAGCCAAGCGAGTGTAAGGCGAAATCGAGGTATGTAAAGCCCACCCCTTTATTCTTAGGCGTGTTCTGAATGTAATAGGCTCGGCCGCGAGCCTTGAATACGACTCCGTTCCTCGGAATTCGAGATGGAAATCCGCTCCAATTCTTCCAGTATGATTGAAACCATTTCCTTATAAAATGCCTTTAAAGTGAACTTTTGTACGAAACTTTCCTAAACGGAGTCGGAACACTTCCAAATGATTATGGACGACCTCATAAGGTCTACTATCTGTAATTTTCGTACGTCTCCTCGGGTTGGTCCGAGGTGGGCCCACAAGGCCCGATACTTTCTGTATAACTTTAACTACTTTGTTTCTGTCCTCCTTTCTCAGACAACACCTGGATTAACATTCTAATCATGATATGACGATATTTTTATATAAATCTTACAAAATGGTTTTGACATCTGGAGATCTGATTCTGGTTATAATCTGTCGTGCCTTCCCGAGTAGGATATAGGCGCGTATTATGCACACTATTCAGATACATTGATTTGACTCGCCGCTTGGCATACTTCAGTTTGATTGAGTCTATATAATAATCTGTATGTCTGTGGTTTCTCACTAATCTGTTCGTGGATGTCTCAATGCTTCCTTTCACAGGATCCCGGGCCGGTTTATATCGTGCGGATGGGCAGCCGAGTCCCTTGTCGGGGGCTGGGTCCCATGTATGAATTCCGAAGTATGATGTGTCCGGTTCCGGGGTACTGTGGTATATGTCATTCCCGGTTACCGTGTATATGTTACGAAGTATGATGTGTCCGGTTTCCCGGCGTGTGATCTGTCCCCGGGGTTACCGTGGTTATGATATGATGTGTTATGTGACGGAGATGTTCGAAGATATGAAATCTTCTGAAATATGATATGTTGTGGCGCCAAAGGCAGGAGTGGCGACCATGTTCCTGTGCCCTATTATGATTCTATCTGTCTGATTGGATTCTGATTCTGTCTGTCCGTATGGATTACTATACTGTTTGACCGTATAGATTACGATTCCGTCTGTCTGTATGGATTGTGATTCTGCCCGTCCGTCTGGACCCTAATTCTGTCCGTCCGTTTGATTTATGGTTCTGTCCGTTATATTTCTGTGCTTCCGGTTCATGCTATGATTATGTTTGTTATGTTTCTGCTTTACATACTCGGTACATTTTTCGTACTGACCCCCGGTTCTTCGGGGGCTGCGCTACATGCCCGCAGGTACAGACGCACCTGAAGATACGCCGCCAGTCTAGGGCTCAGATTCTGCTATTTTGAAGAGCTCCTTTGGTCCGGAGCGTGTACTTTCAGTATATATCTTCTGTCTTCTGTATATTCTGTATGTATGGCAACTCCGGGTATGGCGGGGCCCTGTCCCGTCATATGACTCTGTATGTCTGTTAGAAGCCTGTAGATATGTTTGTGGGTTAGGGTCTTTCTGTACGGATGTGTGTACATGTTGTGTTTGGGGCGACCCCATTCGCCGCGACGGCCGGTCCGCATATGTTTATATACTGCTTTGTTGGCCGGTGTGGTCTTTGTTGGTATTTTCTGTGCGCAGGGTTATTTTGGATAGTCTGTAAAACAAAGGAAACTCTGCCAAAATTTTTCTGGAAATTATCTAAATTTGAAATATAGCCTTGACAGCTTCTGCTTTATACTTGAATGCGTTTGATAACAGTTGAGATAGCATTGGATAGATGTGTTTGGGTGCCCAGATCGGGTACTAGTCACGGCCTACGGGGTTGGGTCGTGACAGTATGAGTGCCCTAGAGTATAGCCTCCGCTTTAACTCGTTGGCTAGGTATGCTTCGGCCATGGTGGCAGATATGGGCGACAGGGTACACCGATTTGTAAAGGGCCTAGGGCCACACTTGATGGATAAATGCTTGACTGCGTCCCTTCAGGATGGCATGGATATTGCACGCATTCAGGCACATGCTCAGGAATTAGAGGAACACTTACAGCAGCGGAGAAATGAACGGGAGCAAGATAGGGGGCATAACAAGAGGGCTAGACCTTCGGGTTCGAGGGGCGAGTCTAGAGGCGGACACAGGCAGCGGTTTCCCAGCCATTCGGGCTATTCCATGACCAGTCCACCTCCACGGTTTTCAGGCCAAGGCCTTGATAGATCTGTTCGTTCAGGGGCGAGTCAGAGTTATTCAGGTTCCCAGTTCAGAGGTGATTCAGGCCAGTCAAGGCCGTCTGTGCCACCATGTTCCCAGTGTGGGAAGTCGCATTGGGGTCAGTGCCGATTGGGTTCAGATGTTTGCTATTCATGTGGTCGACCGGGCCATATTATGCGTGATTACCCCTCAGTGCATGGTAGAGGTAGGACCCAGCCATCAGGGTCGGTAGCCGGATCTTCGGCATCTGTACGCCCTACAGGGCCAGGTTCACATGCGCCAGTCGGCCATGGTAGAGGTAGAGGCAGAGCTCCCAGTACTAGCGGTTCTCAACACCGTATTTATGCTTTGGCTGGACGCCAAGATCTTGAGTCTTCTCCTGACGTGGTCACAGGTATATTATCGGTATTATCTCATGATGTATATGCTTTGATTGATCCGGGCTCTACATTGTCTTATGTTACTCCATACATTGCGGGTCAATTTATAGTCGAGCCGGAGTCGAAAAAACCTTTTGAGGTGTCCACGCCCGTTGGCTAATCGGTGATAGCTAGCCGAGTGAATAGAGGTTGTGTAGTCGTGATTTGTGACTGTCGTACCATGATTGATTTACATGAGCTAGAGATGGTAGATTTTGATGTCATTATAGGCATGGATTGGTTGGCTTCTTGTTATGCCAATGTTGATTGTAGAATGAAGATGGTTCGTTTCTAATTTCCGGGAGAACCAGTCTTAGAATGGAAAGGAAATACGGCATCACCAAAAGGTAGGTTTATTTCCTATATAAAGGCAAGGAAGATGATCACGAAAGGGTGCATTTATCACCTAGTGCGAGTTCAAGATGTAGAAGCTGAGTCGCCGACTCTTCAGTCAGTTCCGGTAGTGAACGAATTTCCGGATGTGTTCCCGGAAGAGCTTCTGGGCCTTCCTCCTGAGCGAGAGATCGATTTTGCGATTTATGTGTTTCCAAACACTAAACCCATATCTATTCCTCCCTATAGAATGGCACTCGCAGAGTTGAAAGAGTTGAAGGAGAAATTAAAAGACTTTCTTGAAAAAGGCTTCATTAGGCCTAGTTCATCCCCGTGGGGAGCGCCCGTACTGTTTGTCCGAAAGAAAGATGGCTCTTTGAGAATGTGCATCGATTATCGGCAATTGAATAAAGTGACGATTAAGAACAAGTATCCTCTCCCGAGGATCGATGACTTATTTGATCAATTGCAAGGTGCCAAGTGGTTTTCAAAGATTGATTTGAGGTCTGGGTATCATCAAGTGAGAGTCAGGGAAAGAGATATCCCTAAGACGGCCTTCATAACAAGATACGGTCACTTCGAGTTTCGAGTGATGTCGTTTGGGTTAACTAATGCCCCGGCAGTGTTTATGGACCTAATGAACAATGTATTCATACCTTTTATGGATCTATTTGTAATTGTATTCATCGACGACATCTTAGTGTATTCTAGATCCGAGGACGAGCATGCAGATCATTTGCGAATTTTCCTTGGAGTTCTTCGAGCTCGAGTGTTGTTCGCAAAATTCTTTAAGTGTGAGTTTTGGTTGTACTCGGTATCATTTCTGGGCCATATCGTTGCAGCCAATGGTATTCGAGTGGATAGCCAAAAGATCGAGGCCCTGAAGACTTGGCCAAGGCCCACGACTCCTACGGAGGTTCGTAGCTTTTTGGGCTTAGCAGGCTATTACAGAAGATTTGTTGAGGGTTTTTCTTCTATTTCTGCGCCACTCACCAAGTTGACTCAGAAGTCAGCTAAGTTTCAATGGACAGATGCTTGCGAGCGTAGTTTCCAAGGGTTGAAAGACCGATTGACTTCAGCCCCAATCTTGACACTTCTAGAGGGATTGGAAGGATATGTTATTTATTGTGATGCTTCAGGCATCGGGCTAGGCTGTGTATTGATGCAAAATGGTAAGGTGATTGCATATGCTTCTAGACAATTACGGAAACATGAACAGAACTATCCAACCCACGATTTAGAATTAGCCGCAGTTGTCCATGCATTAAAGATATGGCGATATTATTTATATGGTGTCCATGTGGATGTTTATACAGATCATAAGAGCCTTCAATATATCTTCAAGCAGAAAGAGTTGAATTTGCGACAACGACGATGGTTGGAGTTGCTAAAGGATTACGATATTGATATCTTGTATCACCCCGGAAAGGCTAACGTTGTGGCTGACGCTCTTAGCCGCAGATCCATGGGAAGTCTAAGTGATGTACGACCAGAAAAGAAAGAGATGGCCCGTGAGCTTCAAAAGTTAGCGAGCCTAGGAGTCCGAGTAGTGGACTCAGGTAGCAGCGGAGCTACTATTCAGCATTCAGCAGTTTCATCGCTAGTAGCGGAAGTAAAAGAGCGACAATATGAGGATCCCATGCTAATGCAGTACAGAGATACACTCCCTCAGAAGGAGGAGTCATCATTTGACATTTCGGAAGACGGAGTTCTACGATGTCGAGGCAGGTTATGTGTTCCCGATGTGGTAGGTCTACGTCACCAAATATTGAGGGAAGCTCATTGTTCCCGTTACTCCGTTCACCCCGGAGCGACGAAAATGTATCATGATCTTAAGTCTATATATTGGTGGAATGGGATGAAGAAAGACGTAGCGAAATTTGTAGCTCAATGTCCTAATTGCCAACAAGTGAAGATCGAGAACCAAAAGTCGGGTGGCTTGTTGCAAGCTATAGAAATCCCGACGTGGAAGTGGGAAGTGATTAATATGGACTTCATCACAGGGTTACCCCGTTCTCGACGTAAATATGATTCTATATGGGTGATCGTGGATAGACTCACAAAGTCAGCGCATTTCTTACCGGTCCGAACGACCTATATGGCAGAAGATTATGCAAAGCTTTATCTTAAAGAGATAGTGAGATTCCATGGCGTTCCGGTATCTATTATCTCCGATAGAGGAACTCAGTTTACAGCTAAGTTTTGGGAGTCATTCCAAGAGGGTTTAGGGACCCAAGTGCACCTTAGCACGGCGTTTCACCCACAGACCAATGGGCAGGCCGAACGTACCATTCAGACTCTTGAAGATATGTTGCGAGCATGTATGTTAGATTTTGGAGGAAAATGGGATGATCATTTGCCACTCATTGAATTTGCTTACAATAATAGTTACCATTCCAGCATTCAAATAGCACCGTATGAAGCTCTATATGGGCGAAAGTGTAGATCCCCAATTGGGTGGTTTGAAACCGGAGAAACTAAGTTGATAAGGCTAGACTTGGTCCAGCAAGCAATAGAGAAAGTTAAGCTCATACAAGATCGGTTGCTAGCGGCTCAAAGTCGTCAAAAGTCCTATGCGGATAATCGTCGAAGAGACTTAGAGTTCGAAGTGAAAGATTTGGTATTCTTGAAAGTGTCGCCGATGAAGGGCGTAATGAGATTTTGCAAAAAGGGGATGTGGCCTATGAGTTAAATCCCCGGTATATTGGGCCATACGAAATTGTACGCAAGATAGGCAAAGTGTCCTATGAGTTAAATCTACCTCCAGACTTGGAGTCAGTTCATCCAGTATTTCATGTTTCGATGCTTCGGAAATGTGTTGGAGATCCTACTAGGATCGTCCCAGTGAATGATGTGCAAGTAACAGAGAAATTGACTTATGAAGAGATACCCATTGCCATACTAGATAGGCAAGTACGGAGACTTAGAAACAAAGAAGTGGCCTCAGTTAAGGTCTTATAGAGGAACAACAATCGATAGGAAATGACGAGGGAAGCAGAAGAGAGTATGCGATCCAAATACCCACATCTATTTCAGCCCTTGGAAGAAGTACAAAATGAGACGTCGAGATCATAAGGTATGCATGTTCTCCTTTTATGCTTTTGGGTCGTGTGTGGCCAATTTTTATGTTATTATGTAGTGGCCATGTGTGGCATCGATATTATGGGCTGTTGTGGCAGGATGGCAGTGCCATAATGTAGGGGAAACTCTGGCGAAATTTTTTATAGAATCCCCGAAGACTTTAACATTCGAGGACGAATGTTCTTAAGGGGGGAAAAATGTTACACCTCAGAAAAAATTTCCCGTTGGTACGCAAGAGAATGAAGTAGTGATGAATATGAGTGCATGATGTCCATAAGCAAAAAACGACGTTTGATGACCTTAGGCGAGATTTCGAAAGTATCCCATGTGAGACGAGGAAGTTGGCTAAGTTAAGATGAGATACAAGGTGAGCAATGCATGTGCATGGACGGGGGTGATTAAAATGAGAAGTCTAAGAAATATGGGAAGTTGCAGAATTGCAATTGCCCAGTGGTCGTAAATTGCAAAATACGGACCGTAAATTGCTATACGGTCCGTAAACTGGCAGTCGTAAACTGCCATGCAAAAAGCTTCAGCTTTCTGCCCAGCCGAGAAATGGTAAAATATGACCAGGTTTACAGACCGTAAAGTGATTTACGGCCCGTAAACCAAGATTGTAAATCACCATGCATGCAGCGTTAAGTTTCTGGTTCTGCTTAAGCTTAAAGACGACCACGAGGGACGGTCCGTAAACTGAAATACGGACCGTAAACCTCCATGGACGACCACTGTTCACCCAGCACAGATTTTTCAATTCATTAATTTTGAGGATCAAGACTTGTTTTTATTTCATTTCCACATTACACCACATCTCTCTAGAATCATCTCTCTACATTTATTTCATAATTTTTCAAGGATTATAAGTCACCAACAACATAAACAAGTGAATCAAGTGTAAGCAAGCCAATAAATACCATTCAAGTCAAGAAATGCAAATGGAGAAAAACTAGGGTTTGGCTCAAAGTGGGGTATTATCAACCAAAGCTTGTTCCTACAACTTCTAAGGTAAGATTCATGATTTTTACACGATGTTTAAGGTATTGGAGAATTAATATACATGGATTGTAGAAAATGTGGTCAACTAGGTCATGAATGGTGAATAGTGACATTTTGAGGAATAGTTTGAATTGAATTATGAATGTTGTTGTGTTACGATATGAATGTATTATAAATGGTACTAAGATCATGAACTCGACACTTTAGACGAATGGACGAAGTTGGAGGTCATGACCATAAATATGGGAGAATTAGAAGCAAATTCAGAAATCTAGATAATATGGATGATGTGAATGACTAATGGCCATTGTTATGATATTAATGAAGGTATAGACGCTAGCATTGGAAGGAAACGTGCAAGTGTAGAATAGTCCGACAAAAAGGTATGCAAGGCTAACCCTTCTTTCATAAGGCATGGCTCTTGGCCAAATTTCTAATTCCTCTATATGAGTATGTTGTATTCAAGTGGTTGACATTCCGAGCTCATAAGCTCACGATCCTTAACATGTACTACGATTGTACTACGCCCCTCATATGACGAGTAAGCCTAAGATATGGATGTAGCAATAATGATGATGATAGTGATGACGATAATAATAATAATAATAATGATGCCAAAGGTGCCTACGGGCTATTATACTTATATGTGCCTATGAAGGGCTATAATGATACCCCAAGCTTATACCGCCGGGTAGGATATATGTATATGATTATGTATAAAGTATATATACGATTACGTAACGCGCGCACACCTCTGCAGATGGTACGGATAACCCTGATGCCTTGGTAGGGCCAGGTATGTATGATCTTGAGCCTTGGTTGGCCAAGTATGTATGAAACACCGATCCTATAAGGTCGGGTATGCTATGTAAATGTTATGTATATGAAATGACTAAGTATATAATATGAATATGAATGTGATAAGACTATAAATGATAATGGGAGCACAATTATGGTACGAGGACTATTATGGAATACGGATGATGATGTATGTATACGAGTACGTATGAGGAATGGAAAGTCCCTACGAAAGGTAAGTAAGTGCCATGACGATGACATTATTGTCTCCCCTCCTACGCTATTTCTTCTGTTATGTATTATGCTTATATATATATATCGATGTTGATCATGCTTTACATACTCAGTACATTCTTCGTACTGACGTCCTTTTGTTTGTGGACGCTGTGTCATGCCCGCAGGTGCACAGGGAGACAGGCTTGATCCATAGCTGCTTATCCAGAGATTGCATCGCAGAGCTCCATTTCTTTCGGAGCCGCAGCTTTTGGGTACTCATTCTTTTGTGTACATAATTATAGGCATAGCGGGGTCCTGTCCCGCTCATACGATATGTCATACTCTCAGAGGCTCGTAGTCTTGTGTATGTGGGTAGAGATGTTCGGCCTTGATGTGACATAGATGCTTATGAAATGTTAAATGATGATTGTCGTCTAATGGGATCAATATGTTTAACGATAAAAAAAAAGCACGAATTGACTTATGGTTCACCTAGATATTATGTTATGTACGATAAGGTGGTGCCCGGGTGGGGTAGCACCTTGTGCTCGTCGCGGCCCCCTAGCCGGGTCGTGAGAATACCTATAAGGGCGGGCAGCTTATATATTTATGCACACATAACCTGATGATGACTATGAGTAAGCCAGCATGCATTATTTCTTTTACACTTGATAGTCAGATACAGTTATTCCTTATTGATACTTTTTGTATATCATTGCCTTATTTCCTTGTTTATGCCTCTCATACTCAGTACAATGTTCGTACTGACGTCCGTTTTCTTTAGACGCTGTGATCATGCCCACAGGTACACAAGGAGGAGAGCTCGACCCAGATCAGCAAGAGCTGTCAGCTGATTGAAAGCACTCCTTTGTTCGGAGGTGCTTCTGATGATCCTTTTGTGTATATTAATGTATATGTATTTTTGGGCATGACGGGGTCTTGTCCTGTTCTTATGTGTAGCACTCCAGTAGAGGCTCGTAGATGCGCAGTGTGGGTTAGATGGTCTCACGAGATGCTATTATATGTATATATTATTTTGATGGCCGAGAGGCAGATGAATATAAAAGTATTTATGTTTCCATATAAAATATGATTTTCCTACTATTTGAGTATAAAGTTGATAAAAGAGCATTAAATGAGTAAGATGAGTAGTGGAACGAGTGTGCTCGGTGGCTAGCCCCGGGTACCCGTCACGGCCCCTAGCTGGGTCGTGACATGGGGACACGTTTAAAGTTGTTTTTTATTTCGGTTTGAAATTATTTCATTATGGATATCTTTAGCTTCATAATCTAATGTAGATTAACTGACTAATAGACTTTGATCGTTCGGAAGCTATTCGGAAAGGAAAGGCTCTAGCGGATTAGTTTGTGGCACCTGTTCGGCTTTCGAGGTAGATTATGTCTTACTTATGTTTAGACTCCGGTTAGCGAAATGTATGTAAATGTTAATTTTTTATGGGGAAAGCATGATAGGCCTTCGGTTATGGATGTGGTGTTAAATCGACTGGTTTGGTATGATTGTTGTTATATGGGCTTATCTCCATGTTCGTTATACTTCTGAGTTGGGCCGTATTTATCTCTGTCTCTTGATATCGCTTATGTCACGACCCGTCTAGAGGGCCGCGATGAACGCCCGGTGCTAGCACACCCGGGCGCCCCTTGGCTTACACTTATGCTTACATCTAGGTGAGCCATAAATTAAACATATGAATTTATTCGTTCATCATACTAGTCCCATTGGACGACAATGCCTTTATATCATAATTGGTATCTAGGCCACATCAAATGTACATAAGCCGACAAGGCTACCAAAAGATATACAAAATATAGGCCGACAAGGCCGGACATGTCTAACCATATACACGTGACTACGAGCGTCTAAGAAGAGTATAACATATCACATGAGCGGGACAGGACCCCGCTATGCCCATAATTATGTACATAAAAGAATAGGTACCCAAAAGCTATGGCTCCGAATGAAATGGAGCTCTGTTATGTAATCTCTGAGTAAGCAGCTATGGATCGAGCCTGTCTCCCTGTGCACCTGCGGGCATGACGCGGCGTCCACAAACAAAAGGATGTCAGCATGAAGAATGTACTGAGTATGTAAAGCATGATCAATATCAATATAGAAGCATAAATAGCAACATAAGAAATAGCATCGAATGGGAGATGGCAATATCATCGTCATATGCACTTGCTTGCCTTTCTTAGGAACTTTCCATGCCTAATACGTGTTTGTGTACATACATCATCATTCGTATTTATAATAGTACTCGTACCATATTTGTGCTCGTATTCGTAAACATGCCCTTAATCACCTTCATACACATAGTCATATCATATTCGTATTCATATCATATACATATTCATGTCATATACATAGCATTGACATAGCATACCCAACCACGTAGGATCGGTGTTTCATACAAAACCTTATATAACATACCCGACCATGTAGGTTCGGTGTTTCACGTACCCGACTGTATATAGGCTCTGTGATCATACATACCTGGCCAACCAAGGCTCAGTGTTACACGTACTTAGCCCTACCAAGGCTCAGTGATACACGTACCTGGCCCTACCAAGGCTCAGTGTTGTCCATACCCAACTGCAGTGGTGTGCGCGCGTTACATAAACATGCATACATATACATCTAGACATATACTACCTGGCCATATAAGCTCAGTGTCTCATAGTAGCCATACATACATATAGCTCATAAGCATCTTTACTATTATCATTACTATCATTATCGTCATCGTTATCATCATTGCTATCACCATTATAGTCGTCATCAATATCATCATTACTATTATCCTCATCCGTCACACATATCTTTATAGGCTTACTGGTCATATGAGGAACTTTGTATAATCGTGGCGTATCAAGAATCGTGAGCTTACTATCTCGGAAGATCAATCATTTGAAAAATATTATAGTCTTATGGAAGATCTAGATATTTGGTCAAAGAACCATGCTTTATGAAAGAAGGGTTAGCCTTACATACCTTTTCCATTCGACTATTTACCACTTGCACGTTCTCTTTCAACGGTTGCATTTATACCTTCATTAATGTCATACTATCGTTAGAATCGACAACTAGCACACATGGCTAAAGCTAGATAAAATCGGATAGCATCTCCTTTATTTATAAAAGATCCCTCCATATCGTAATTCAACTCCCAATCGTCAACAATACATTCACAATACAATAACAATGACCATTAATCATTTACGTTAACCACATTATCTAGATTTCTCAATTCGCTCCCAATTCACCCATATTAATGGTCATATCACCCGACTTCGTCCATTCATATAAAATGCCCATTTTCATGATCTTAACATTATTTTTAACACATTCATATCACAACACAACAAGAATCATGGTTCAATTCAAACTATCTCTCAAAATGTCACTATTCATCATTCATGACCCATTTTTCTATACTCATCTAATGTCCAAGCATTTTAACTCTCAAATACCTTAAACAACATATATATACCATAAATCTTACCTTAGATGTTGTAGGAACGAGCCTTGGTCGAAATACTCCACTTGAGCAAAAACCCTAGTTTTCCTTCAATAAGATTTTGTTGACTTGAATGATCTTAATCGGTTTCCTTACACTTGATTCACTTGATTTGTGTTGTTGATGACAAATAATCCTTGAAATCTTGTGGAATAAATGGAGAGAGATGTTTTAGAGAGAAAGGATGAAATGTGGAAATGAAATAATAAACTTGGTCCCTTATTTAATAACCCAAAATCTGATCTTAAATGAATAGCACAGTGGTCGTAAACTTGGTTTACGGTCCGTATTCCAGTTTACGGACTGTCCTTCGTGGTCGTGTTTAATCATATCAGAACCAGAAACTCAGGCTGAGACGTGGAGATTTACGGACACAGTTTACGGGCCGTAAACCACTTTACGGTCCGTATTTTGGGTCGTATTTAACCATTTGCTCATTTGGCAGAAAGTTGAAGTTTTGGAAGCCAAAATACGACATGGCAGTTTACGGGCCGTATTCCACTTTACGGTCCGTATTTCATTTTACGTGCAACTGGCCAGAATGCAAACCTGCAACTTTTCACATTTCCAAAACCTATAATTAGTCTTTGTAGAGAATAACCTATCGCTTATTCCAATTTCCTTCGGAATCGTACTTAGGGTCGTCAAACGTCGTTTCTTACTTATGGAAATATCGTATACTCGTACTCCTCACTAGATCATTCACTTGCGTACCAACGGAAGTGTTATATCCCGTATTTTTGTACATTCGGATATTCAAGGTACTCGCGATAAGTTAAGGGCAAGACTATTTTCCAAAGTTATTTTAATATAGAAGTTGTTTATTAGTATGGAAATATTGAGAAAGGCTAAGGGTAAAAAGGGAAATATTCAAGAAGGTTCTTGAAGGGGCCATGTTGGCCGTGTGGCATATGTCCACATTTTTATTAAATGGGGCTAATTATATATATATATATATATATATATATATATATATATATATATATATATATATATATATTGACCAAAGCTTACATAACAAGACAAGTAGTCATCTTTGTTTATTTTGAGAAAGTTCAAGAAAAAGGGAGAAAGGGACATGTGTCCACTTTGTATTGGTAGAAACCATATATATATATATATATATATATATATATATATATATATATACAATTGATGACAAAATAAGCCATAGTCATCTTTTAACTCTAGAACCTTGGAGGAAAAAAAAAGAAGAAGAAGAAAGAAAGAGAAGGGTATTCGGCCATGGCTCCCAAAATTGAGCCCATGGAAATTGATCAAGAAATATTATTTTCTTCTAGTATTCCAACCAATTGGAACGTCCTCTTTAACATGGAGTGGTTGTTGGAGCAATAAAACCATCCATTTGTGCAAGTTTACAACCCTAGCCGAGCCAAGAAGTTAAGTGAAAAAGGTATGTATTCAATCTTCTTTTACATGTGTTATGGATGATTTATGCATGTTGTGGTATATAGAAATGGATGAAATTCATGAAAAGGGTGTGTCTTGGTTGTGGCCGAATAAGAGGTGGTGTTGTGTAGATGTGATGAAGTGATTTTATTTAGTATTTTGATTGTTGTAGTTGTGGATTCCATGATGAAAATGAAGGTTTGATGAATTGAAAAGAAGTTGTGATCGTTGAGAAATTATTGGAGGAATTAATGTGATTCTAATATTGTTTCTTGTAATTATGAGAATAATGTTGTTAGTGTGTGAATTATTGGTGTAGTTCATGAATTGAAGGAAGGAAATGTGTTGTTATTGTTCTTGTTGAATTTGGAAGATTTCGGGTGAAATGGTATGTTGGTTGGGTTGTTTGAACATTATGTGAATTGTTTGAAGTGTTCTTGAATCATGATAGAATGATTTCGGATTAACACTTAAATGTGTAAGTATTGATGTTGGCTTGATTATATGTGGTTGAATTGAATATAAAAGAAGTGCCGTCGGATTGTGTAGAAAGGATTGCTAGCGTTAGAATGCATTTTGAATTAATCGATGAAGTTGGAAATATGATTGTTGGTATTGTTGTTGATAATTTAGCCGAGTTGAATTCTCAGATTGTTGATTGATAATTTGGCCGAGTTGGATTCTCGGGGATGGATGTATTTACAGGGGAAATGCTGCCGAAATTTCGGTAGATTATAAGTGAATTTATTTGAGAAGCTAAGGCAAGCGTATGACAACGAATCTAATGATTATGTAAATCTTCTTGAATGTAGACTAGCAAGCTTGGACGAATAAGCGTAGCTAATAGGATGTGGGACAGGTATGTAAGGAAACCCTTTCTTTCTTTTGGCATGATCCTTATGAAACGAGCAGATGACGTATATGTATGATTTCCAAGAAATTCCTATTCTTAGAGCCACTAGGATGGCTAATATTCTTGACTTCCATAAGCTATCTCATATGGTTTTGATGCGTATCTATGATGTCCGAAGATCTATTTGATATATTCCGAATGGCATTCGAGAGATAATTGATATGACTAATGTCTTGATTTTCAAATGATAGAACGTTTGATTATTCCATTGAGTCTTTGATATACTTTGATACGTACATATGGTTCCAAAAGCTCTATTTGATTTGACCCATAACGATATTCGAAAGGTACCTAACATGATTGTTGCTTTGATTTTCTAAAAATGGTTTCTGAAACGTTTGTAGAAGGTTCTGTACTAAAACGTCCATAACTTTTTCATACTAACTCGGATTAACTCGAAACGTGTTTGTGATCCTCAAGTGTCGATTTGCGCACCTATCTATTGAGTCTTGATTTATATGCATATAGTTTCTCACTACTCTGCTCGTGCATGCCTCAATGTATCTTTCACCGAGTCCTGGGCCGGGTATGTTATCGTGCGCACTCCACTGCATTGTTCACCGAGTCCCTCATTAGAGGGCCGGGTACGGTATATGTATATGATGACATGATGAGATGATGATGTGTTATGGCGGCCAGGAGGGCATATGATGATTTGATTCACCGAGTCCCTCACTAGAGGGCCGGGTACGGTATGTATATGATATATGATGTTCACATGCATTATTCTATCCACCGAGTCCCTTAATGGGCCGGGTACGGCATGATTTCATTCACCGAGTCCCTCACTAGAGGGTCGGGTATGGTATATATATATATGTATATATATGCATGCATGATGATATGATAGTATTGCTATATCCCGTATTTTGCGCATTCGAAAAATTTGAAATAATTTTGACTTGTAGGAAATAAGGCTATGTTTTTATTTTATTTAATACATGTGTGATATTCATGAAAAATATTGATGCGGGAATACGGAGGAAGGCCAAGGGCAAAATTGGAATTTTACAAATTAGTTCCGTGAATTACAAAATAAGATCCATAGTAAATTGGGCTCAAAAATTGTAAGAGAAAATGAGGCCCAATTCTTATAGGGGTGGCCAGCCATGGCTAGCCCAAGCCCATGAAAAGTTAATTCACCCATGTGATAAATATACTTAAAAAGGGACTTAATCTTTATTCTCCTTCAAGAAGTTTCAAGAAAGAAAATTGAGAGCACCTCAAAGAGAGGCCTTCGGCCATAGCAAAAAAAAAAAAAAAAAAAAAAAAAAGAAAAATTTCCAAGTCCTTCAATCTTGATCAAAAAAATCTCTTCCTTCTTGAATTCTTATTAAGTTCAAGACCCTCTACAACGTGGTATAATAAGTTAAGCAAGAGGACTACGTTTGTGGCAAGAGAAAATTTGAAGAAAAAGGGTAAGAATTTTATCCTTTTATGTTATGGAAGAAGTATATGTGTTATAATGATTAGAATTGCATGGAAATCATAAAATTGGTGTGAGTGTGTGCATGGCCGTGTAGTGTGTGTGAGGCCGTGTGGTGTGGGGGTGAAGGGGAGGTGAGTTAAATTTTATTTAGCTCGCTAGTTGTGTCGTTGTGGCATTTATGATGTAAATAAAGGTTTAATGACTCGAGTTGGCATTGAAATTGGTTATAAATCGTTATCAGGAATTTTGTGATTCTAATGTAGTTTTTATGTAATTATGGAAGAAAAATTAAAAAATGTGAATTATTGTTGTTGTTATTGAATTTGGAAGAAGACAATGCGACTTGGTAGTTTCGTTGCATTTGTAGAGGTTTCGGATGGAATATGGAGTTGGCGGAATTGTTTGAATCCTTGAATATTGTTTGGAATGCTATTTAATTATGTTTGAATAATCTTGAATTAGTTAATGAATATGGAAATGTTGATATTAGTTTGAAAGTGTGAAGTTGGAATGGAAGTTGTTGCACTATGTAGAAAGGAAGAATATTTATGTTAGAATGTGTTTTGTTGAGATTGTTGATGTTGTCGGTATTGTTGTGGGTGTTGTTGTTGATATTATGGCCGAGTTAATTCTCGGGGATGTCGAATTTATAGGGGAAATGCTGCCGAAATTTCTATAGAGAAATATGGATTTAAGATTGAATTCCTAAAAGCTTGTAACTCACATTTGGTAATTATGACCAATCGTAGATTTTGGAGGAAACGGGATTTGAGTTCGGACGAGCGTAACACGCGAATAAGGTATGTAAAGCCCTACGTTTCCTTCTTTTGGCATGTCCTTGGTGTACTAGGTTTGGATTTGAGCCTCGGGGAATATTCTGTTCATGGAAATCCGAGTTTACCTTCAGTGCTACTTCATTGAGTGAAATTGAATTAGAACCTTTGTATTTTGTTGGAAAGAAATGTTCAAACATCTGTAACCTTCACAAACGTAACCGAATCGCCTTGAAACTTTCAGGGATGACTCCATAGAGTCTAATGTTTGTAAATTACGTACGCCACCTCGACTTGACCCGAGGTGGGCCCACTAACCCCGAAATCTCCTTCGTTTGTCCTATTTGACTTATTTTTGTATGATATTAAAAAAGGGCTTTTGCTTATGATTTTAGCTACCAAAGAATAATGTTCTAATTGCTCTATTACACTCTGATTAACACTTTGAACTACAAATACGATTTCAGAAATACTTTTGTGAGATAGACCTCATATCGTTCAGTTGTTCAAACTAGTCTACCTAACTTGTCGTCATGTTATCATATCAAGTCCTTACAAATGTTTTATATGTAAAATGCATTAAGTTTCTCACTACTCCGCTCGTGCATGTTACTATGATATCATTCGCCGGATCCCGGGCCGGTTTTCTGATCGTGCGTACTATGACATATTCGGCAGTATGATGTGTTACGGTTCCCGAGAACTCGCCATAGGGCCGGGTACCGTTTGCATACGGCGTTATGATGTGATATGGCATATGTTATGTTTGATGATATGATACGTATGATGATATGATGTGTTCGGGGATTGTACGGAGATTTGAAACTTTCTGGAGTATGATGTGTTGTGGCGCCAACGTTGGAGTGGCGACCACGTTCCTGAGCCTTATGCATGATTTCTTTTTATTTGCATTATGTACATATGTTTTCAGTACAGGTTTTGGTATACTGATTCAGTATTCTCTCTCTGTACCTTTCACTTCAGTTGTGGTTTGGATTTCTGTACTCTATGCTTTACATACTCAGTATATCTTTCGTACTGACCCCCTTTCTTCGGGGGTTGTGTTTCATGCCCGCAGGTATAGACGTTCGTGATCCGCCAGTGTAGGCCACACATTCTGCTACTACAGAGTGCTCCTTTGATCCGGAGCCCATATTTTGGTAAATATATCATTTGTCATGTATATGCTTCTGTATATTTGACTATTTGGGGTACGGCGGGGCCCTGTCCCGTCATATGTTTCCGTTATGATTTGTAGAGGCCTTTAGTCATACATGTGGGTCATGGGTCATGTGTGTGTTCGCTTTGGTTATGATTTGTGTCTTAATGCGGTCCCGTCTGTTATAGCCGCCAAAATGGCCCGTATGTTCATATATGTGCATATATCCGGCGATGTGTATTCCGCCGCCCCTTTTGGTACTGATATGAAATTTTTGTACGCGCGACCGCTTAAGATAATAATCATTTTCAGTTCAATTTAAAATGATGAATATGAATTCTGAGTTAAGCTATAATATGACGATTTGGTATGTAAGTCTGTTTGGGGTGTCCAAATAGGACACCAGTCGCGGCCCACGGGGCTAGGTCGTGACAAAAGTGGTATCAGAGCGGTTTGTCCTCGGAATATCTACAGGCCGTGTCTCGTAGATTCTTTTTTATCGGTGTGTTTTGCACCACATCTATAAACAGGAGGCTACAGGACATTTAGGGTGTTACCTTTCTTTGAATCTTAGATCGTGCGATAGAGCTGTGCTATTAGGATGACTCTTTTCTGATCGGTTGTTGTGTTTTTCAGTGATGCCTCCGAAAAAGGCGACGGCTGCCCAGAAGGGCAAAGCGGTAGGATAGACCAGTCAGATGCAGAGAGTTACTCGGGCTTATGCTCAGGCTATGCCCGATGTTGTGCCTCATTCAGAGGGTTCAGTTACACCACCACCGGAGGACCCTGGAGCAGGTCCATCATTAGCTCCAGAGGCTCCAGCGTCCAAGCCTCCAGCTCCTCAGCCAGGGGCGGAAGATAGGGCGATGAGGGAGGCCGTACAGTTGCTAACGACGTTGGTGGCAGGACAGGCTCGCAGACGCGGGCTGAGAGGTGATGATGATGACAGGCGTGATAGCCTGAGGGTCCGTGATTTCCTGACATGTAATCCCCCAGATTTTTTCGGCTCTAAGCCCGAGGAGGACCCCCAGGACTTCATTCGGCAGATGCAGCGCTCATTGATACTGGTCAGGGCTTCAGAGACCGAGTCTGTTGAGTTAGCTTCGCACAGATTACGAGATGTCGCGATTAATTGGTATGAGTCCTGGGAGTTATCCAGGGGTGAGGGTATTCCCCCAGCGGTGTGGGACGAGTTTGCAGCGGCTTTTCTCCGCCACTTTTTTCCCCCGGAGTTGTGGAGGGCGAGGGTTGATAGATTTCTGCAGTTGCGGCAGAGAGGTCGGAGTGTTCGTGAGTATAATTTGGAGTTTGATTCTCTGGCTCGATATGCACCGGTACGTGATAGGGTTGGATCGCTACTTGGTTGACAGCTGCATGGCGATGGCATAGCAGACTGATATGGACATTGCCCGATTACAGGCACACGCTTAGGGGATGGAGGACCGGCATAGGGGAGAGCAGCCTAGTAGGGATCGAGATAGGAGGCAGTTTAAGAGGGCCAGGTCAGCGGGATATTCTGGAGATTTTCGAGGCGGGCAGCCTCAGTCGCAGCAGTTAGGCAGATATCTTCCTCCGTCAGGCCGGGGTACACAGTCCACCGGTAGACGATTTGATGGTGCAGGACCGTCTGGGGCCGGCCAGAGTTCCAGAGCACCAAGTTCACAGATGACTAGGGGTTCCAGCCAGTCCAGACCACCCAGGCCCCGTTGTTCTTATTGTGGGAGATCGCACCCGGGGGAGTGCTACCGAGCTACAGGAGCCTGTTTTTCTTGTGGCCGTCAGGGTCATGTCATGCGAGATTGTCCATTAGCGAGTGGTACTGGTGGTACAGTTCGGCCGACGGGATCAGCCGCTGGTTCATCCTCTACTCCTTCAGCTATGCGCCCTGCGGGGCGAGGTATGCCGGCACCGGCAGGCCGCGGTCGAGGCCATGGCGGGGTTTCAGATTGTAGCGGTCCTTCGAACCGCATATATGCATTGGCTAGCCGCCAGTACCAGGAGGCGTCGCCAAATGTTGTCACAGGTACATTACTAGTTTTCTCCGGATCTGTATATGCATTAATTGATCCTGGTTCTACTTTATCATATATCTCCCCGCTCGTTGCTAGAAAAATTGGAATAACACCCGAACCTATAGAGCCATTCAAAGTGGCTACACCGGTTGGGGATTTTATTATAGCGAGGCAGGTATATAAAGATTGTTCTGTGATTATATATGACCGTTGCACTAAAGCTGATTTAGTAGAATTAGATATGATCGAATTTGATATTATGGGCATGGACTGGTTAGCTTCCTTTTATGCTAATGTTAACTGCCAGAAAAAGGTAGTTTGTTTCCAGTTTCCAGGTGAACCCGTTATAGAGTGGTCAGGGAATACAGCATCGCCGAGGGGTAAGTTTATTTCATACCTCAAGGCTAAGAAGATGATTCAGAAAGGTTATATCTATCATTTGGTCCGTGTGCATGATACCAAAGCTGAGACACCTACTCTCCAATCAGTTCCGATTGTTAATGAATTCCCAGATGAGCTTCCAGGTCTTCCCCCTGAACGGGAGATAGAATTCACGATAGATTTGTTGCCAGATACGCAGCCCATATCCATTCCTCCATACAGAATGGCACCGGCAGAACTAAAAGAATTGAAGGAGCAGCTGAAAGATCTATTGGACAAAGGCTTCATCAGACCCAGTACATCGCCCTGGGGAGCGCCGGTATTATTTGTGAGAAAGAAAGACGGGTCGCTGCGGATGTGTATTGACTACAGACAACTGAATAAGGTGACTATAAAGAATAAATATCCCCTTCCCCGGATTGATGATTTATTTGATCAGTTGCAGGGTGCTAAATATTTTTCGAAGATAGATTTGCGTTCAGGCTACCATCAGGTACGGGTACGAGAGGCTGATATTCCGAAGACTGCTTTCAGGACCCGGTACGGGCATTATGAATTCAGAGTGATGTCTTTTGGGCTGACTAATGCGCCGCTATTCATGGATTTGATGAATCGGGTATTCCGGCCGTTCCTTGATATGTTCGTGATTGTATTTATTGATGATATTTGGGTTTATTCCCGATCAGCAGAGGAGCATTCAGATCATCTGAGAACAGTACTTGGCACACTTCGACAACAAATATTATATGCTAAATTCTCTAAATGTGAATTCTGGTTGACCTCAGTGGCATTCTTAGGGCATATTGTCGGAGCAGATGGTATTCGGGTCGATACACAGATGATTTAAGCCTTACAGAATTGGCCTAGGCCTATTACACTGACAGAGGTACGAAGTTTTCAAGGGTTGGCCGGATATTATAGCAGATTTGGGGAGAATTTTGCTTCTATTGCGGCACCATTAAGAAAGCTAACTCAGAAGGCAGCAAAATTTTAGTGGACTGATACCTGTGAGCGCAGCTTCCAGATGCTGAAGGAAAAATTAACTACAGCTCCAGTCTTAGCTCTTCCAGAAGGGTCAGACGGGTACGTCGTTTATTGTGATGCCTCCGGTATTGGGATAGGTTGTGTTTTAATGCAGCACGGTCGAGTCATAGCCTATGCTTCCCGGCAGCTCAGACCGCATGAGAGAAATTGTCCCACTCATGATCTGGAATTAGCCGTGGTGATTCATACTTTAAAAATATGGCGGCATTACTTATATGGGGTCCACGTTGATATTTAAACGGACCATAAGAGCCTCCAGTATATTTTTAAGCAAAAGGAGATAAATTTGCGGCAGAGAAGATGGCTTGAATTATTGAAAGATTATGACGTCGATATTTTGTATCATCCTGGGAAAGCCAATGTGGTAGCTGATGCACTCAGCCGCAAGTCAATGGGCAGGTTGACTGAGGTGCAGCCTGATAAGAAAGAATTGGTTCATGAGATTCAGCAGTTAGCCAGCCTTGGAGTCCGTTTGGCAGATTCTGGAGATGCTGGGGTTTCTATTCGAGAAGTTGCTGAATCATCAATTATGGAAGAGCTAAAGCGGCGTCAGTTCGAAGATCTTATTCTGATACAGTACAGAAATGTGGCCCTTAATAAAGAAAAGACTCAGTTCGAAATTTCGCCTGAAGGGGTATTATTATATGGAGGCAGATTATGTGTACCGGACATTGCAGGGCTACGGCGGCAAATCATGGGCGAAGCACATAATGCTCAGTATTCTGGTCATCCTGGATCCACTAAAATGTACCATGATCTTAAATGTTTATACTGGTGGGACGGTATGAAGAAGGACATTGCAGAGTTCGTTGGCCAGTGCCCAAATTGTCAACAAGTCAAGATCGAGCATCAAAAGCCCGGCGGATTACTACAGGAGATGGAAATTCTAGCTTGGAAATGGGAAATGATTAATATGTACTTCATTATAGGATTACCGTGCACTCCATGCAGGTACGATTCTATTTGGGTTATTGTCGATAGATTGACGAAATCAGCCCATTTTCTTCCGGTCAGGACTACTTATTCGGCTGAGGATTATGCCAGATTGTATATTAAAGAAATAGTAAGACTTCACGGGGTTCCTGTATCTATTATAACCGACAGAGGTGCCCAGTTTACGGCTAACTTCTAGAGGTCGTTCCAGGAAGGATTGGGGACTCAGGTGAGTCTTAGCACTGCATTTCATCCTCAGTACGACGGACAGGCCGAGCGCACTATTCAGACACTGGAAGATATGTTGCGGGCCTATGTTATTGATTTCTGAGGTAGCTGGGACGATCATTTTCCGCTTATTGAATTTGCTTATAATAATAGTTATCATTCCAGCATTCAGATGGCACCGTACGAAGCCCTATATGGTAGGAAATGCAGGTCTCCGAGTGGTTGGTTCTGTCACGACCCGGCTAGGGGCCGCGACGGGTACCCGGGGCTAACCACCGAGCACCGCTCTTCTTAATACTCAATTACTCATTAAATACTTATTTCAGAATTTATAGACGAAACATGTGAAAATCATACTTTACAAGAAACATACTTGCTTTACATACATTTGCCATACAACTATCAAGATAGTATATACATATAGTAATATCTTGTGGAACCATCTAACCCACACTGCGCATCTACGAGCCTCTACTGACGTGCTATACAATGGACGGAACAAGACTCCGTCATGCCCCAAAATGGATATATATATATATATATGTACGTATACATAAAATAAATCACAAGCACCTCCGAACAATGGAGTGCTCTCAACAGCTGACTGCCCCTATGGCTCTGGATCTAGCTCGTCTCCCTGTCTAGGGCATGAACACAGCGTCCAAAGAAAAGGACGTCAGTACGAAGATTGTACTGAGTATAAGAGGCATAAATAATGAAGAGAGAAACAATAACAACCTAATGAACATCAAAGTGAACATGTGAAGCTGAATCATAATCATAGGAAGGATGATGCATGCTGTCTTACTCATACTCTTTATCATATCATGTGTACATATCACGCAAGCTGCCCGTCCATGTCGGAACGGTGTGATCACCAATAATATAAGCCCGCGTCCAGGCCTCCCGCGTCCGGGGTACCATCTAATGCCGCCTACTAGTGGTGTCTGCCCATGCCCGAGAGGGTCATGGTGTATCCGTGTAGCCGCCCGCTGAAGCGGTGTCTGCCCGGCCAACTAGGCGCGGTGTAAATGCAATCATGACATGCTTAACATAAAATACTTATCATCATATACTTTTAAAAACATGCTTATCTTATCATAATACATGCGTGAGCTCATGATCATTTGTACTCTACCGGGGTGACGTAAGGTCGTGATCCCCCGATCTCTTTATGGAGCAATTTTTGACATTCTGCCTCACCTCGAAGGAATTAGTACATGAGGTGAGTGTAGACAATGAGGACATAATCATCGCTTTAGCATTATCATATCATATCTATTAGCTCATGGAAAGAAGGGGATTTTTATGCTATGGGATTCATGCCATTTGAAGAAAGGGACTAGCCGCACATACCTTGGTCGCTTAGCTAGAATACCGTTCACTTGCTCTTCTGCAATATCGCGTCGTTACCTTCATAAGGGAATTCGAATTATCGTTAGTTAGTGGGCTATAAGAACGCGTCACTATTTTCTAAAGAAAATTGGGCAGCACTTCCTTTGTTTATTCTACTTTTCCCATCGTCTATATCAATTCCCAACATTCACAATAATACCCACAACATTACCACCAACAACCATCATTCATATCGACTCATCACATTTCACCATTTTGCTCCAATTTTTCCATAATTTCCTACCTAGCTTATCATCGTGTTTTCACACCTTTAATACTTATTTCTTGGTAAAATCATCATTTCTAGCATATTCATAACCTTAACACTTCAACTTATATGATTCAATTCCATCAACACTCAATGGTGGCACTATTCACCCATTTTTCTATGTCTTCCTACAATTCAAGCTTTTCCTATGTTTCTAACACTTAAATAACTTAATAAGGTCATGAAACATACCTTGGATGGTGATTGAACAACCCTTGAGTTGAAATGCTTCGCTCCAACAAAACCCTAGGTCCTCCTTCTAGGAATTTCTTGACTCAAATAATCCCTTTTGATGTGTTCTTGCACTAGGTTATGGTGAATTGATGAATTTGATCTTAGATTTCTACTTGTGTTCTTGGTTTGGGAGAGTGTAGAATATTCTAGAGAGAGAGAGGATCGTGTAGTAGAAAGTGGGAATGAAGAAAATGAGACTTGGATCATATTTTATAAAATTCAACTTCAGTCCCGATGTCATTATACGGTTCGTTATACGGTTCGTATAAATTTATACGGTTCATATAACTGGCCGTAAAATGGATCCAGAGATCACCCCTTTCTGTAACCATTTGACGATCCATACGACGGGCCGTATAATCGTTATACGGTCCGTATAATTCACCGTAAAATCGACCTTCTTTCAACCTCATTCTGTGACACTTTGACGATTCATTTTACGGACCGTCAAACCGTTATACGGTCCGTATAGTACACCGTAAAACTCACCCTTCAGCCAGCCTCGTCTGTGACACTTCTACGGTCCGTATAATGGACCGTAAAACACTTTTACGGTCCGTATAATGGACCGTATACTCCCAGTTCACTGAAGCTTATTTTCTTGACTTGGTCTCATTTCCGATCCTTATGGAACCTTCGTAAAAGTTGTTCAACTCCTCGATACCAATCTATGGGACCTTATTACTTGCCTTCAAAATGCCACACACATATTTTATCCTTATTAGCCATTTTTGCACATGCTAACGGAAGATTTCCGGGGTGTAACAGGTTCGATGTGGGCGAAACTAAATTAATTGGGCCGGATGTGATTCAGCATGTAGTTCATAAGGTGAAACTTATTCAGGAACGGTTATTGGCTGCCCAGAGTCGACAGAAATCATACGCAGATAAGCGACGTCGGCTGTTAGAGTTCCAGATTGGCGACTGGGTATTTCTGAAGGTGTCGCCCATGAAGGGTGTAATGAGATTCGGTAGAAAGGGTAAGCTTATCAGATTATTCGGAAGATAGTCGAGGTTGCCTATGAGCTAGACTTACCATCCGATCTGGAGGCAGTGCACCTGGTATTTCATGTATCTATGCTCCGTAAATGTGTTAGTGATCCTTCCAGAATATTTCCAGTAGATGATATTCAGGTGACGGAGGACTTGTCTTATGAAGAGCAACCTGTAGCTATTCTGGATCGTCAGGTGAGGAGGCTGCATACTAAGGACATACCCTCTGTTAAGGTCTTATGGCAAAACAATACTAGAGAAGAAATGACCTGGGAAGCAGAGGACGAAATGAAGAAGAAGTACCCTCACTTGTTCTCTACACCTACAGGTAATCTAAATTTCTAAATTTGTTACATTGATTGGTAAGTAATTGATATGTGCTACTCATAAAAAGAAACTCCCCCGAAATGCTTGTGGGACCCTATAAGGCTAATTTAACATTTGAGGACGAATGTTCTAAAGGGGGGGAGAATGTTATATCCCGTATTTTGCGCATTCGGAAAATTTGAAATAATTTTGACTTGTAGGAAATAAGGCTATGTTTTTATTTTATTTAATACATGTGTGATATTCATGAAAAATATTGATGCGGGAATACGGAGGAAGGACAAGGGAAAAATTGGAATTTTAGAAATTAGTTCCGTGAATTACAAAATAAGATCCATAATAAATTGGGCTCAAAAATTGTAAGAGAAAATGAGGCCCAATTCTTATAGGGGTGGCCGGCCATGGCTAGGCCAAGCCCATGAAACGTTAATACACCCATGAGATAAATATACTTAAAAAGGGACTTAATCTTTATTCTCCTTCAAGAAGTTTCAAGAAAGAAAATTGAGAGCACCTCAAAGAGAGGCCTTCGGCCATAGCATAAAAAAAAAAAAATTCCAAGTCCTTCAATCTTGATCAAAAAAATCTCTTCCTTCTTGAATTCTTATTAAGTTCAAGACCCTCTACAACGTGGTATAATTAGTTAAGCGAGAGGACTACGTTTGTGGCAAGAGAAAATTGAAGAAAAAAGGTAAGAATTTTATCCTTTTATGTTATAGAAGAAGTATATGTGTTATAATGATTAGAATTGCATGGAAATCATGAAATTGGTGTGAGTGTGTGCATGGCCGTGTAGTGTGTGTGAGGCCGTGTGGTGTGGGGGTGAAGGGGAGGTGAGTTAAATTTTATTTAGCTCGCTAGTTGTGTCGTTGTGGCATTTATGATGTAAATAAAGGTTTAATGACTCGAGTTGGCATTGAAATTGGTTATAAGTCGTTATCGGGAATTTTGTGATTCTAATGTAGTTTTTATGTAATTATGGAAGAAAAATTAAAAAATGTGAATTATTGTTGTTGTTATTGAATTTGGAAGAAGACAATGCGACTTGGTAGTTTCGTTGCATTTGTAGAGGTTTCGGATGGAATATGGAGTTTGCGGAATTGTTTGAATCCTTGAACATTGTTTGGAATGCTATTGAATTATGTTTGAATAATCTTGAATTAGTTAATGAATATGGAAATGTTGATATTAGTTTGAAAGTGTGAAGTTGGAATGGAGGTTGTTGCACTATGTAGATAAGAAAAATATTTATGTTAGAATGTGTTTTGTTGTGATTGTTGATATTGTGGGTATTGTTGTGGGTGTTGTTGTTGATATTATGGCCGAGATAATTCTCGGGGATGTCGAATTTATAGGGGAAATGCTGCCAAAATTTCTATAGACAAATATGGATTTAAGATTGAATTCCTAAAAGCTTGTAACTCACATTTGGTAATTATGACCAATCGTAGATTTTGGAGGAAACGGGATTTGAGTTCGGACGAGCGTAAGACGCGAATAAGGTATGTAAAGCCCTACCTTTCCCTCTTTTGGCATGTCCTAGGTGTACTAGGTTTGGATTTGAGCCTCGGGGAATATTCTGTTCATGGAAATCCGAGTTTACTTTCAGTGCTACTTCATTCAGTGAAATTGAATTAGAACCTTTGTATTTTGTTGGAAAGAAATGTTCAAACATCTGTAACCTTCACAAACGTAACCGAATCTCCTTGAAACTTTCAGGGATGACTCCATAGAGTCTAATGTTTGTAAATTACGTACGCCACCTCGACTTGACCCGAGGTGGGCCCACTAACCCCGAAATCTCCTTTGTTTGTCCTATTTGACTTATTTTTGTATGATATCAAAAAAGGAATTTTGCTTATGATTTTAGCTACCAAAGAATAATGTTCTAATTGCTCTGTTACACTCTGATTTACACTTTGAACTACAAATACGATTTCAGAAATACTTTTGTGAGACAGACCTCATATCGTTCAGTTGTTCAAACTAGTCTACCTAACTTGTCGTCATGTTATCATATCATGTCCTTACAAATGTTTTATATGTAAATTGCATTTAGTTTCTCACTACTCCGCTCGTGCATGTTACTATGATATCGTTCGCCGGATCCCGGGCCGGTTTTGTGATCGTGCGTACTATTACATAATCGGCAGTATGATGTGTTATGGTTCCCGAGACCTCGCCATAGGGCCGGGTACCGTTTGCATACGGCGTTATGATGTGATATGGCATATGTTATGTTTGATGATATGATACGTATGATGATATGATGTGTTCGGGGATTGTACGGAGATTTGAAACTTTCTGGAGTATGATGTGTTGTGACGCCAGCGTCGTAGTGGCGACCACGTTCCTGACCCTTATGCATGATTTCTTTTTATTTGCATTATGTACATATGTTTTCAGTACATGTTTTGGTATACTGATTCGGTATTCTCTCTCTGTACCTTTCACTTCAGTTGTGGTTTGGATATCTGTACTCTATGCTTTACATACTCAGTACATCTTTCGTACTGACCCTCTTTCTTCGGGGGCTGTGTTTCATGCCCGCAGGTACAGACGTTCATGATCCGCCAGTGTAGGCCACACATTCTGCTACAACAGAGTGCTCCTTTGATCCGGAGCCCATATTGTTTGTAAATATATCTTTTGTCATGTATATGCTTCTGTATATATTTGACTATTTGGGGTACGGCGGGGCCCTGTCCCGTCATATGTTTCCGTTATGATTTGTAGAGGCCTGTAGTCATACATGTGGGTCATGGGTCGTGTGTGTGTTCGCTTTGGTTATGATTTGTGTCTTAATGCGGTCCCGTCTGTTATAGCGGCCAAAATGGCCCGTATGTTCATATATGTGCAAATATCTGGCGATGTGTATTCCGCCGCCCCTTTTGGTACTGATATGAAATTTTTGTACGCGCGACCGCTTAAGATAATAATCATTTTCAGTTCTATTTAAAATGATGAATATGAATTCTGAGTTAAGCTATAATATGACGATTTGGTATGTAAGTCTGTTTGGGGTGTCCAAATAGGACACCAGTCGCAGCCCACGGGGCTGGGTCGTGACAAAAGTGGTATCAGAGCGGTTTGTCCTCGGAATGTCTACAGGCCGTGTCTCGTAGAGTCTTGTTTATCGGTGTGTTGTGCACCACATCTATAAACAGGAGGCTACAGGACATTTAGGGTGTTACCTTTCTTTGAATCTTAGATCGTGCGATAGAGCTGTGCTATTAGGATGACTCTTTTCTGATCAATTGTTGTGTTTTTCTGTGATGCCTCCGAAAAAGACGACTGCTGCCCAGAAGGACAAAGCGGTAGGGGAGACCAGTCAGATGCAGAGGGTTACTTGGGCTCATGCTCAGGCTATGCCCGATGTTGTGCCTCAGTCAGAGGGTTCAGTTACACCACCACCGGAGGAGCCTGGAGCAGGTCCATAATTAGCTCCAGCGCCCGAGCCTCTAGCTCCTCA
This sequence comes from Lycium barbarum, assembly GCF_019175385.1. Taxonomy (NCBI): domain Eukaryota; kingdom Viridiplantae; phylum Streptophyta; class Magnoliopsida; order Solanales; family Solanaceae; genus Lycium; species Lycium barbarum. The sequence continues at coordinate 77,789,059 of NC_083343.1, forward strand.
GCCAGGGGCGGAAGATAGGGCGATGAGGGAGGCCGTATAGTTGCTGATGACGTTGGTGGCAGGACAGGCTCGCAGACGTGGGCTGAGAGGTGATGATGATGACAGACGTGATAGCCTGAGGGTCCGTGATTTCCTGACATGTAATCCCCCAGAGTTTTTCGGGTCTAAGCCCGAGGAGGACCCCCAAGACTTCATTCGGCAGATGCAGCGCTCATTGAGACTGGTCAGGGCTTTAGAGACCGAGTCTGTTGAGTTAGCTTCGCACAGATTACGAGATGTCGCGATTAATTGTTATGAGTCCTGGGAGTTATCCAGGGGTGAAGGTGCTCCCCCAGCGGTGTGGGACGATTTTGCAGCCGCTTTTCTCCGCCACTTTTTTCCCCCGGAGTTGCGGAGGGCGAGGGTTGATAGATTTCTGCAGTTGCGGCAGAGAGGTCAGAGTGTTCGTGAGTATAATTTGGAGTTTGATTCTCTGGCTCGATATGCACCTGCTATAGTAGCTGATATGGCTGACCGGAAGCACCGGTACGTGATAGGGTTGGATCGCTACTTGGTTGACAGCTGCATGGCGATGGCATCGCAGACTGATATGGACATCGCTAGATTACAGGCTTATGCTCAGGGGATGGAGGACCGGCATAGGGGAGAGCAGCCTAGTAGGGATCGAGATAGGAGGCAGTTTAAGAGGGCCAGGTCAGCAAGATATTCTGGAGATTTTCGAGGCGGGCAGCCTCGGTCGCAGCAGTCAGGCAGATATTTTCCTCTGTCAGGCCGGGGTACACAGTCCACCGGTAGACGATTTGATGGTGCAGAACCGTCTGGGGCCGGCCAGAGTTCCAGAGTACCTGGTTCACAGATGACTAGGGGTTCCAGCCAGTCCAGACCACCCAGGCCCCGTTGTTCTTATTGTGGGAGATCGCACCCGGGGGAGTGCTACCGAGCTACAGGAGCCTGTTTTTCTTGTGGCCGTCAGGGTCATGTCATGCGAGATTGTCCGTTGGCGAGTGGTTCTGGTGGTATAGTTGAGCCGACGGGATCAGCCGCTGGTTCATCCTCTACTCCTTCAGCTATGCGCCCTGCGGGGCGAGGTAGGCCGGCACCGGCTGGCCGCGGTCGAGGCCGTGGCGGGGTTTCAGATTCTAGCGATCCTTCGAACCGCATATATGCATTGGCTAGCCGCCAGGACCAGGAGGCGTCGCCAAATATTGTCACAGGTACATTACTGGTTTTCTCCCGATCTGTATATGCATTGATTGATCCTGGTTCTACTTTATCATATATCTCCCCGCTCGTTGCTAGAAAAATTGGAATAACACCCGAACCTATAGAGCCATTCGAAGTGGCTACACCGGTTGGGGATTTTATTATAGCGAGGCAGGTATATAAAGATTGTTCTGTGATTATATATGACCGTTTCTCTAAAGCTGATTTGGTAGAATTAGATATGATGGAATTTGATATTATTATGGGCATGGACTGGTTAGCTTCCTGTTATGCTAATGTTGACTGCCAGAAAAAGGTAGTTCGTTTCCAGTTTCCAGGGGAACCAGTTATAGAGTGGTCAGGGAATACAGCATCGCCGAGGGGTAAGTTTATTTCATACCTCAAGGCTAAGAAGATGATTCAGAAAGGTTATATCTATCATTTGGTACGTGTGTACGATACTAAAGCCGAGACACCTACTCTCCAATCAGTTCCGATTGTTAATGAATTCTCAGATGAGCTTCCAGGTCTTCCCCTTGAACGGGAGATAGAATTCACGATAGATTTGTTGCCAGATACGCAGGCCATATCCATTTCTCCATACAGAATGGCACCGGCAGAACTAAAAGAATTGAAGGAGCAGCTGAAAGATCTATTGGACAAAGGCTTCATCAAACCCAGTACATCGCCCTGGGGAGCGCCAGTATTATTTGCGAGAAAGAAAGACGGGTCGCTGCGGATGTGTAATGACTATAGACAACTGAATAAGGTGACTATAAAGAATAAATATCCCCTCCCCCGGATTGATGATTTATTTGATCAGTTGCAAGGTGCTAAATATTTTTCGAAGATAGATTTGCGTTCAGGCTACCATCAGGTACGGGTACGAGAGGCAGATATTCCGAAGATTGCTTTTAGGAACCGGTACGGGCATTATGAATTCAGAGTGATGTCTTTTGGGCTGACTAATGCTCCAGCGGTATTCATGGATTTGATGAATCGGGTATTCCGGCCGTTCCTTGATATGTTCGTGATTGTATTTATTGATGATATTTTGGTTTATTCCCGATCAGCATAGGAGCATTCAGGTCATCTGAGAACAGTACTTGGCACACTTCGGCAACAAAAATTATATGCTAAATTCTCTAAATGTGAATTCTGGTTGACCTCAGTGGCATTCTTGGGGCATATTATCGGAGCAGATGGTATTCGGGTCGATACACAGAAGGTTTAAGCCGTACAGAATTGGCCTAGGCCTACTACACCGACAGAGGTACATAGTTTTCTAGGGTTGGCCCGATTTTATAGAAGATTTGTTGAGAATTTTGCTTCTATTGCGGCACCATTAACAAAGCTAACTCAGAAGGCAGCAAAATTTCAGTGGACTGATGCCTGTGAGCGCAGCTTCCAGATGCTGAAGGAAAAATTAATTACAGCTCCAGTCTTAGCTCTTCCAGAAGAGTCAAACGGGTACGTCGTTTATTGTGATGCCTCCGGTATTGGGATAGGTTGTGTTTTAATGCAGCACGGTCGAGTCATAGCCTATGCTTCCTGGCAGCTCAGACCGCTTGAGAGAAATTATCCCACTCATGATCTGGAATTAGCCGCGGTGATTCATGCTTTGAAAATATGGCGGCATTACTTATATGGGGTCCACGTTGATATTTATACGGACCATAAGAGCCTCCAGTATATTTTTAAGCAAAAGGAGCTAAATTTGCGGCAGAGGAAATGGCTTGAATTATTGAAAGATTATGACGTCGATATTTTGTATCATCCTGGGAAAGCCAATGTGGTAGCTGATGCACTCAGCCGCAAGTCAATGGGCAGTTTGACTGATGTACAGCCTGATAAGAAAGAATTGGTTCGTGAGATTCAGCAGTTAGCCAGCCTTGGAGTCCGTTTGGCAGATTCTGGAGATGCTGGGGTTTCTGTTCGAGAAGTTGCTGAATCATCAATTATGGAAGAGGTAAAGCGGCGTCATTTCGAAGATCCTGTTCTGATACAGTACAAAAATGTGGCCCTTAATAAAGAAAAGACTCAGTTCAAAATTTCGCCTGAAGGGGTATTATTATATGGAGGCAGATTATGTGTACCGGACATTGCAGGGCTACGGCGGCAAATCATGGGCGAAGCACATAATGCTCAGTATTCTGTTCATCCTGGATCCACTAAAATGTACCATGAGCTTAAATGTTTATACTGGTGGGACGGTATGAAGAAGGACATTGCAGAGTTCATTGGCCAGTGCCCAAATTGTCAACAAGTCAAGATCGAGAATCAAAAGCCCGGCGGATTACTACAAGAGATGAAAATTCCAGCTTGGAAATGGGAAATGATTAATATGGAATTCATTATATGATTACCGCGCACTCCATGCAGGTACGATTCTATTTGGGTTATTGTCGATAGATTGACGAAATCAGCCCATTTTCTTCCGGTCAGGACTACTTATTCGGCTGAGGATTACGCCAGATTGTATATTAAAGAAATAGTAAGACTTCACGGGGTTCCTGTATCTATTATAACCGACAGAGGTGCCCAGTTTACGGCTAACTTCTAGAGGTCGTTCCAGGAAGGATTGGGGACTCAGGTGAGTTTTAGCACTGCATTTCAACCTCAGTCCGACGGACAGACCGAGCGCACTATTCAGACACTGGAAGATATGTTGCGGGCCTCTGTTATTGATTTCAGAGGTAGCTGGGACGATAATTTGCCGCTTATTGAATTTTCTTATAATAATAGTTATCATTCCAGCATTCAGATGGCACCATACGAAGCCCTATATGGTAGGAAATGCAGGTCTCTGAGTGGTTGGTTCGATGTGGGCGAAACTAAATTAATTGGGCCGGATGTGATTCAGCAAGCAGTTGATAAGGTGAAACTTATTCGGGAACGGTTATTGGCTGCCCAGAGTCGACAGAAATCATATGCAGATAAGCGACGTCGACCGTTAGAGTTCCAGATTGGCGACTGGGTATTTCTGAAGGTGTCGCCCATGAAGGGTGTAATGAGATTTGGTAGAAAGGGTAAGCTTAGCCCGCGGTATATCGGGCCGTATCATATTATTCGGAAGATAGGCGAGGTCGCCTATGAGCAAGACTTACCATCCGATCTGGAGGCAGTGCACCTGGTATTTCATGTATCTATGCTCCGTAAATGTGGTGGTGATCCTTCCAGAATATTTCCAATAGATGATATTCAGGTGACGGAGGACTTGTCTTATGAAGAGCAACCTGTAGCTATTCTGGATCGTCAGGTGAGGAGGCTGCGTACCAATGACATACCCTCTGTTAAGGTCTTATGGCAAAACAATAATAGAGAAGAAATGACCTGGGAAGCAGAGGATGAAATGAAGAAGAAGTACCCTCACTTGTTCTCTACACCTACAGGTAATCTAAATTTCTAAATTTGTTACATTGATTGGTAAGTAATTGATATGTGCTACTCATAAAAAGAAACTCCCCCGAAATGCTTGTGGGACCCTATAAGGCTAATTTAACATTCGAGGACGAATGTTCTAAAGGGGGGGAGAATGTTATATCCCGTATTTTGCGCATTCGGAAAATTTGAAATAATTTTGACTTGTAGGAAATAAGGCTATGTTTTTATTTTATTTAATACATGAGTGATATTCATGAAAAATATTGATGCGGGAATACGGAGGAAGGCTAAGGGCAAAATTAGAATTTTAGAAATTAGTTCCGTGAATTACAAAATAAGATCCATAATAAATTGGGCTCAAAAATTGTAAGAGAAAATGAGACCCAATTCTTATACGGGTGGCCGGCCATGGCTAGCCCAAGCCCATGAAAAGTTAATTCACCCATGTGATAAATATACTTAAAAAGGGACTTAATATTTATTCTCCTTCAAGAAGTTTCAAGATAGAAAATTGAGAGCACCTCAAAGAGAGGCCTTCGGCCATAGCAAAAAAAAAAAAAAAAAAGAATAAAAATTTCCAAGTCCTTCAATCTTGATCAAAAAATTCTCTTCCTTCTTGAATTCTTATTAAGTTCAAGACCCTTTACAACATGGTATAATTAGTTAAGCGAGAGGACTATGTTTGTGGCAAGAGAAAATTTGAAGAAAAAAGGTAAGAATTTTATCCTTTTATGTTATGGAAGAAGTATATGTGTTATAATGATTAGAATTGCATGGAAATCATGAAATTGGTGTGAGTGTGTGCATGGCCGTGTAGTGTGTGTGAGGCCGTGTGGTGTGGGGGTGAAGGGGAGGTGAGTTAAAAAATTTTTAGCTCGCTAGTTGTGTCGTTGTGGCATTTATGATGTAAATAAAGGTTTAATGACTCGAGTTGGCGTTGAAATTGGTTATAAGTCGTTATCGGGAATTTTGTGATTCTAATGTAGTTTTTATGTAATTATGGAAGAAAAATTCAAAAATGTGAATTATTGATGTTGTTATTGAATTTGGAAGAAGACAATGCGACTTGGTAGTTTCGTTGCATTTGTAGAGGTTTCGGATGGAATATGGAGTTGGCGGAATTGTTTGAATCCTTGAATATTGTTTGGAAATCTATTGAATTATGTTTGAATAATCTTGAATTAGTTAATGAATATGGAAATGTTGATATTTGTTTGAAAGTGTGAAGTTGGAATGGAAGTTGTTGCACTATGTAGAAAAGAAGAATATTTATGTTAGAATGTGTTTTGTTGTGATTGTTGATGTTGTTGGTATTGTTATGGGTGTTGTTGTTGATATTATGGCCGAGATAATTCTCGGAGATGTCGAATTTATAGGGGAAATGCTGCCGAAATTTCTATAGACAAATATGGATTTAAGATTGAATTCCTAAAAGCTTGTAACTCACATTTGGTAATTATGACCAATCGTAGATTTTGGAGGAAACGGGATTTTAGTTCGGACGAGCGTAAGACGCGAATAGGGTATGTAAAGCCCTACCTTTCCTTCTTTTGGCATGTCCTAGGTGTACTAGGTTTGGATTTTAGCCTCGAGGAATATTCTCTTCATGGAAATCCGAGTTTACTTTCAGTGCTATTTCATTCAGTGAAATTGAATTAGAACCTTTGTATTTTGTTGGAAAGAAATGTTCAAACATCTGTAACCTTCACAAACGTAACCGAATCGCCTTGAAACTTTCAGGGATGACTCTATAGAGTCTAATGTTTGTAAATTTCCTACGCCACCTCGACTTGACCCGAGGTGGGCCCACTAACCCCGAAATCTCCTTCGTATGTCCTATTTGACTTATTTTATTATGATATCAAAAAAGTACTTTTGCTTATGATTTTAGCTACCAAATAATAATGTTCTAATTGCTCTATTACACTCTGATTTACACTTTGAACTACAAATACGATTTCAGAAATACTTTTGTGAGACAGACCTCATATCGTTCAGTTGTTCAAACTAGTCTACCTAACTTGTCGTCATGTTATCATATCAAGTCCTTACAGATGTTTTATATGTAAATTGCATTTAGTTTCTCACTACTCCGCTCGTGCATGTTACTATGATATCGTTCGCCGGATCCCGGGCCGATTTTGTGATCGTGCGTACTATGACATATTCGGCAGTATGATGTGTTACGATTCCCGAGACCTCGCCATAGGGCCGGGTACCGTTTACATACGGTGTTATGATGTGATATGGCATATGTTATGTTTGATGATATTATACGTATGATGATATGATGTGTTCGGGGATTGTACGGAGATTTGAAATTTTCTGGAGTATGATGTGTTGTGGCGCCAGAGTCGGAGTGGCGACCACATTCCTGAGCCTTATGCATGATTTCTTTTTATTTGAATTATGTACATATGTTTTCAGTACAGGTTTTGGTATACTGATTCGGTATTCTCTCTCTGTACCTTTCACTTTAGTTGTGGTTTGAATTTCTGTACTCTATGTTTTACATACTCAGTACATCTTTCATACTGACCCCCTTTCTTCGGGGGCTGTGTTTCATGCCCGCAGGTACAGACGTTCGTGATCGGCCAGTGTATGCCACACATTCTGCTACTACAGAGTGCTCCTTTGATCCGGAGCCCATATTTTGGTAAATATATCTTTTATCATGTATATGCTTCTGTAAATTTGACTATTTGGGGTACGGCGGGGCCCTGTCCCGTCATATGTTTCCGTTATGATTTGTAGAGGCCTGTAGTCATACATGTGGGTCATGGGTCATGTGTGTGTTCGCTTTGGTTATGATTTGTGTCTTAATGCGGTCCCGTCTGTTATAGCGGCCAAAATGGCCCGTATGTTCATATATGTGGATATATCCGGCGATGTGTATTCCGCCGCCCCTTTTGGTACTGATTTTTGTACGCACGACCGCTTAAGATAATAATCGTTTTCAGTTCTATTTAAAATGATGAATATGAATTCTGAGTTAAGCTATAATATGACAATTTGGTATGTAAGTCTGTTTGGGGTGTCCAAATAGGACACCAGTCGCGGCCCACGGGGCTGGGCCGTGACAAGTATGATGACATGATTTTCTCCACCGTGTCCCATAACAGGCCGGGTACGGTATGTGATAATGGTATGCATGATTTATGTTTTAAAGGCAAGAGCTTTGGTATTCTGGACATTGTACATGTTTCTTTACTCTTTATATCAGTTATGATCCTTTTACTGTGATTCCTGCCTTACATGCTCAGTACATTTTCCGTACTGACCCTCTTTTTTCGGGGGCTGCGTTTCATGTCACGCAGGTACAGCCAGATGAGTAGGAGACTTTGCTAGAAGGTGTTCCAACGGGATTGGCGAGCTCCATTTCCTTCTGGAGTGTTACACCTCAGAAATTTCGCCGTACTTGTATGATGAGTGGAATGATGAAAAATTGAGTGAATGATGTTTTATTAAGTCGGGAATGGATAATTAAGAATTTTTGGAAATAAGAAAGTCGCGGAAAATTTTTCAGCATAGTGGTCGTATATGGCACTATACGGCCCGTAAAGTGATTTACGGACCGTATAGTGCAGTCGTCCTCCAGCTTGTCAAAAATCTCAACTTTCTGTAAATGTTGGATATGGTTAAATACGACCCAGTTTACGGCCCGTAAACTAGTTTACGGACCCGTAAACCAGGTCGTAAACTGCCATGTCCACCAGCCAAACTTTCTGTTTTTGGAATGCTTAAAAACGACCACACTGGACGGACCGTAAATCAAAATACGGTCCGTATATGGTGGTTTACGACCACTGTTCACCCCGACAAGAATTCATTAAAAATCAGATTTTGTGATTTTTAAAAGGGACTTAAGCCTCATTTCACTTCATTTTCATCCATACACCTCAAGAGACATTCTAGAACTCTCCAAATATTTCCTCCACAAGAATTCAAGAGAATCAAAGGAGATATCAAGATTATCAAAACCAAATTCATAAAAGTAAGTGTAAGAACACATCAAAGGATCTTCTAAGTCAAGAAATTCCCAAGAAGGTGGAACTAGGGTTTTGGCTAATTGAAGTATTTCAACTTAAGGATTGTTCAACCATCATCCAAGGTAAGTTTCATGATTATTCCATGTTGTTTGAAGTATTGGAAAGCTTAGACACTTGAAATGTAGGAGAACATAGAAATGGGTCATTATTGAGTGAATAGTGCCATAAATGAATGATAGTGGAATTGGACTATGAATATTGAAGTGTTGTGAGCACTAATACATTATAAATGATGTTTATATTAAGAAACAAGCATTAAATGCATGAAAACGCAAAGATGAGCTAGAAGTAGAAATAAGGGAAAATTGGAGGAAAATGGTGGATTTTGCCAAATGTACGTAAGTGACGATTGTCGATCATGATATTGCGAATAATATTGTGAACATTGGGAGTTGATATAGAACGCGAGAAAAGTAGTATGAGCGAAGGAAGCGTTGTCCGACTTCTCCTAGAATTAGCGACGCGTTCTTATAGTTAGCTCACTAATGTTGATACGAATTCTCTTATGAAGGTAACGACGTGATATCGACGGAGAACAAGTGAGCAATATCTTAGCTAAACGACCAAGGTATGTGAGGCTAGTCCTTCTTTCTAATGGCATGAATCTTTTAACTTGCATCCCTCTTTCTTTCGTGAGTTCTTACATTCTAAGAAGTTAAAAGCTATTACTTATGAATGTCTATATGGGATAAGTTATACGATATGATGACACTAGAATGATGATGATGTTATTCCTTGCCTACACTCACCTGATGTATTAGTCCTTTCAAGGTGAGGCATAATGTCCATGACGGTTCCATAATGTAATCGGGGGATCACGACCTTACGTCACCCCGATAGAGTAAAGTTGATCATGAGTCAAATATACGCATTATGATAAGATAAGTATTTTATGATAAGCATATTACTATGAACATTTACATTGAGCATGTCATGAGCATTTCACACCGGGCCTAGTTGGCCGGGCAGACACCGCTTCGGCGGGCGGCGATACGGATACACCACGACCTACGGGCGTGGGCAGACACCACTAGTGGGCGGCATGAGATGGTACCCCGGACGCGGGAGGCCTGGACGCGGGCTAATATTATTGATTATCACACCGTTCCGACATGGACGGGCAGCTTGCATATGATGCATACATGTCATGATGATGAGTATGAGTAACATAACATGCATTACTTCATTTATGATTATCAGTCGGATCCAGATGTCTCATGTTGATGTTATCCTCATATTATTGATGTTTCCTTTCATTATGTATGCCTCTCATACTGGGTACAATATTCGTACTGACGTCCTTTCTTCGGACGCTGTGTTCATGCCCACAGGTAGACAGGGAGGAGAGCTTGGCCCAGGTCCTCAGTAGCTGTCAGCTGATAGATAGCACTCCATTGTTCGGAGGTGCTTATGGCTATTCTTTTGATGTACATTCATATATGCATATTTTGGGCATGGCGGAGTCTTGTTCCGTCTATGTATTCATTATGTTAGTAGAGGCTCGTAGATACGCAGTGTGGGTTAGATGGTCTCACAAAACGCTATGACTATATATATATTATTTTGATGGCCGAAAGGCAAATGCATATAAGTATTTATGTTTTTATTTAAATATGATTTTCCTACAATTGGTATGAAAAGTTGATGAAAGAGCATTAAATGAGTAGTAGGTAAGCGGTGCTCGGTAGCTAGCTCCGGGTACCCGTCGCGTCCCCTAGTTGGGTCGTGACATGGAGTGTTGCCGAGTCAGAGTCTATATGTTATGATTTCTGATTGATGTTAGAGACTTTGCAGACAGAGTCGTGGGTATAGAATGTCAGTCTTGTAAGCGGCTTCACCAACCGATGTGTCTTTATATATTATGTTACAGATTCCATATGATTACAGATTTTGTTGATTTGAGAATGATAAAAAGAATGTTTCTGAAAGCTGTACTATGTGTTTCATCCTTATTTGATTTAAAAGTCCAAAAATATTATGTGTGTACTAAGGGTCAGAGGGTTCGCTCGGCCCTAAGTAAGGGTTGGGTGCCCATCATACCCCAGGGAGATTAGGGTGTGACAAAGTGGTATCAGAGCAGGTCTTCCTTGGGGTTGTCTGCAGAGTTGTGTCCAGTAGAGTCCTGTTTATGGGTGTGAAGCCGGCCACATTTATAAACAGGAGGCTGCAGGGCATCTAGGGATTGTTGACCTTTTTTCTATCTTAGATCGTGCGATAGAGCCAAGTCATAGGAAATGAGATTCTTTGCACTAACCTTTGATCTCAGCAGAAGCCAGTATCGACGGGAGAAGGTGAATGATGATATGGGAAGTCACAGAGGTAAGTTCTGATATTTTTGTTCTTCAACCTGAAATTGGGAGCCTCGGGTGGCTGAAATATGTGTATATATATATGTATGCCCTGTAAGGCATTGTTGGTATTTTCTGCGTGCAGATTATGGATAGTGAGAATTGTAAAGGAGACTCTGCCAAAATTTGTCAAAATCAGGTCATTTAGTTAGGTACGCCTAACAGGAAGAAGCGTGGAAAGGAAATATCGTAAATAGACAATAAGTGGGATGCGTTGTTTTAGAGGAGTTATGGATTTGGCATGGCATGAAGAACGATTGCGAGAAAGACGGTTAGTAGTCCAAAGGATTAAAATGGATAACATTTGAAGTTTAGTAGGAGCAAGGTCTGTTGGGAGATTCAGAGAAAGTCGACAATCAATTTTGCTGTAGATTATTATGTAAGGATGGTGAGTGGAAATCTGAATAGGCTGATAGCTGAAGTAGTCATAAGTAACGGCGATGAAGGTATATTTGCTACCATCCAGAATCTGGGAATCTAGGACGAAAAGTAGTTATACACATAAGTGAAAGATGAATATTAAGGATTGAAAAAGGGTAAAATAGTAATTGTAAAGGGAAGGACGTGTTATGAGAATGTCTCGGAATCTGTAAGACTTCGACTTGCTCCAGATCATGTAATGAAGGTTATGCGGCGAAGTGGGTGCGATTATACCAACGCTAAGGCACAGGATTCCATTGAAGTTTCAAGGTTAAGCGTGCTAAGGTGGGAGAAATTTTAGAATGGGTGACCCCCTGGGAAGTGTGTAAGAAATCCTATAGATTTAGACATAAGAGACAAATGAGAAGTTAGAGTAGCCTAAGGGAAACTAAAGTGTACGGGATGGTTGGAGACCATAAGAGGACGCGTAGGACGAGACAGACTAGACTGGTGAAGAGACAAAGAGTGTATCACAGCTCTGGAATTAGGATAGGCTTGAATAGCGTTTGGAAGTATTCTGTGGGCAAGGTAATAGTAATTATACATACATATATACGAATGCGTATGATATCTCATATGTGATTGTATCAACGGGCATGTGGTGTGTGCCCCAGCAACCGGTGCTACGGTATGGAAGGCATCAATCGAGTAAGGGTACCGAAGTTCAAGTGACAGCAAAAATAAATGGTACGAGTGTCATAAGGTAAGCTGATGTTATTTTCACTACAGGTTAAGACTGGAAAGTTCTAATACAGCGGTAATTGGAAAATAAAGAGAGTGAGTAAATGGAAGGCAATGAGATCAAAATGTCGGAAAAAGGTGAAAGATAAGAAACCTCAGTGAGTGAAGCCCCGAGAGAAACTACCGGCAAAGCACGAAACGACTTGGGTAAAAATTCAAAGATAGGCACGTGAAAAGGATAAAGTGTGGTAATATGGAACAAAAGAAGAATGTGTAGGGTACGAGAACCGATTTAAATAAGTGGGGCTAAAAGAATAGTGACCACGACAAGGAACGTGAAGTAAGAGAAAGAATGCTTAGGCCTTGCGACGATGTTAAGAGATTTCCAGCCTGTGAGAGGTATATAAAGGGATAAGTGTATGGTAAAATTTACATGGTTGCTTCAGACATAGAAGAGCTTTCCTGAAAGGATGACTCAAGAATAGAACCGATTCGTGCGTATAAAGGAATACCTTATGAACTTCAGAGCCAATGCTACAAACAACAAGAGAAGAAAGCTATTCCCTAAGGGAGATTAAGGATACTGACGGCTTGATCGAAGGAAAAGGAGAGTATTTAGGAAGAAAATAATTAGAAATCTTTAACCGTAGAAATAATAAAGATACTTTAACGATTTAGCGGTAGGAACCCAATTACGCATCGAGGAAAGAACAAGAATGAGGGGTCGACACTGTTGATTGGGAAATTAATGGTATGGAATGAGAATTCATGTGAGGTCTGAGAGATTTGATCATAGAGGAAATGGAATGAAATGCAAGGAACGTGCAGGGGAGACCGCTCGGTCAGAGCATCATAAATATAGTTAAAGGTTCGATGAGCGGGGATAGAGAGAGTGTAAACTGTAAGGATTCTGTGCTAAGAGAAAAAGTAGCGGGATGCTCGAAGAACATGGATGCATAGCTGCAACACAAACGCGTAGTTAAGAAGAATACGAGTAAGTGAGCTAAATGGGCGAAAGGACTAATAGTAGATGGAAAGATATGGGAATGTTGACAAGAATGATGATATAGGCGCAAAATGAAAGAAAAACTTATGGTGAGAAGTTTCGATATGTTATGTACAGAGTTGGAAAGAGAGATGAGGAGTGAGGTATAAACGAAGATTTCACAAAAGGACTATTGGCATATGAGGAGCCCCTTAAAAAGGGGGGGGGGGGGAGAGCATATTATATTAGACTTAAAAGGGAATTGCAACAATTTCAGACTCCAGAGGAGGAAAATTTATTAGCTCGAGACCAGAGTTCGAAACATGTCGGCACATCAAAAGGATACATGGAAGAAGTAGAAACGAATTGACAATGAGTGTACCGTGAGGCCGACATGAAGGGAAAGGATGGAAGACACCTTAAGAGAATGCTTCATGCGAACATGAATTATGATATGTTTAGAACATGATTTGAATCCCTCATATCGGGCAAATTTGCGCCGTACCTAAGTACGCAGCGACATGTGTTAAAGAGTAATAAAAAGAGCAAGAAAGGGCTACAAGCTAAGTTCACAAAGGATAATGGAGAGAATGATAAGACTCAAGGGATATTTCGGACAACAACGACTATTAAATAAAGGTATCAACAATTGGTAGTCTGGGAATTTTTGAAAGAAAGAAAGAACGCAGCACCTATGAATGAAATAAAAGAGTCCACCGGATACTAAAAAATAGTTTATGGACCATTAATTATACGGAACTTGAGAATATACGCTATGAAATTATATGAATTATTGACGTGAAGCGATGTTCCATCATGTTTGTAAGGAATCCACACCAGAGAGCCGACAAGGAATAACGTTGGATGAAACGAGTGCCAATACAAAGAAATAAAAAAAACAAGTATACTTGTGTCGAGGAATATGAGGGTAAGGAACAACCTGTGGCCATATTAGATCGACAAGTGAAGATTACGTACCAAAGACGTGGCTTCTGTTAAGGTGTTGTGACGAAACAATAACAGAGAAGAGGTGACCTGGGAAGGACAAGGATAATAAGTTGGTGCAGCGGGTTAGAAAACCCATGACACGGAATGAGGATTCATGTAAAGACCGAGGAGTTCGATTATAAAGGAAATAGGGTGAAAGATAAGGAACGAGCATGAAGAAAAGGAGAACTATAAAAGGGACCCCCCGAAGTGCTACAAGACCCCATAAGATCAGTAGAACATTCGAGGACGAATGTTCTAAAGGGGGGGGGGGAGGATGTTATATCCCGTATTTTTGTACATTCGGATATTTCAAGGTACTCGCGATAAGTTAAGGGCAAGACTATTTTCCAAAGTTATTTTAATATACAAGTTGTTTATTAGAATGGAAATATCAAGAAAGGCTAAGGGTAAAAAGGGAAATATTCAAGAAGGTTCTTGAAGGGGCCATGTTGGTCGTGTGGAATATGTCCACATTTTTATTAAATGGGGCTAATTATAAATATATATATATATGGACCAAAGCTTACATAACAAGACAAGTAGTCATCTTTGTTTATTTTGAGAAAGTTCAAGAAAAAGGGAGAAGTGGGCCTGTGTCCACTTTGTATTGGTAGAAACCATATATATATATATATATATATATATATATATATATATATACAATTGATGACAAAATAAGGCATAGTCATCTTTTAACTCTAGAACCTTGGAGAAGAAAAAAAGAAGAAGAAAGAAAGAGAAGGGTATTCGGCCATGGCTCCCAAAATTGAGCCCATGAAAATTGATCAAGAAAAATTATTTTCTTCTAGTATTCCAACCAATTAGAACGTCCTCTTTAACATGGAGTGATTGTTGGAGCAATAAAACCATCCATTTGTGCAAGTTCACAACCCTAGCCGAGCCAAGAAGTTAAGTGAAAAAGGTATGTATTCAATCTTCTTTTACATGTGTTATGGATGATTTATGCATGTTGTGGTATGTAGAAATGGATGAAATTCATGAAAAGGGTGTGTCTTGGTTAGGTGTTGTGTAGATGTGATGAAGTGATTTTATTTAGTATTTTGATTGTTGTAGTTGTGGATTCCATGATGAAAATGAAGGTTTGATGAATTGAAAAGAAGTTGTAATCGTTGAGAAATTATTGGAGGAATTAATGTGATTCTAATATGGTTTCTTGTAATTATGAGAATAATGTTGTTAGTGTGTGAATTATTGGTGTAGTTCATGAATTGAAGGAAGGAAATGTGTTGTTATTGTTCTTGTTGAATTTGGAAGATTTCGGGTGAAATTGTATGTTGGTTGGGTTGTTTGAACATTATGTGAATTGTTTGAAGTGTTCTTGAATCATGATAGAATGACTTCGGATTAACACTTAAATGTGTAAGTATTGATGTTGGCTTGATTATATGTGGTTGAATTGAATATAAAAAAAGTGTCGTCGGATTGTGTAGAAAGGATTGCTAGCGTTAGAATGCATTTTGAATTAATCGATTAAGTTGGAAATATGATTGTTGGTATTGTTGTTGATAATTTGGCCGAGTTGAATTCTCGGATTGTTGATTGATAATTTGGCCGAGTTGGATTCTCGGGGATGGATGTATTTACACGGGAAATGCTGCCAAAATTTCAGTAGATTATAAGTGAATTTATTTGAGAAGCTAAGGCAAGCGTATGACAATGAATCTAATGATTAAGTAAGTCTTCTTGAATGTAGACTAGCAAGCTTGGACGAATAAGCGTAGCTAATAGGACGTGGGACAGTTATGTAAGGCTACCCTTTCTTTCTTTTGGCATGATCCTTATGAAACGAGCAGATGACGTATATGTATGATTTCAAAGAAATTCCTATTCTTAGAGCCACTAGGATGGCTAATATTCTTGACTTCCATAAGCTACCTCATATGGTTTTGATGCGTATCTATGATGTCCGAAGATCTATTTGATATGTTCCGAATGGCATTCGAGAGATAATTGATATGACTAATGTCTTGATTTTCAAATGATAGCACGTTTGATTATTCCATTGAGTCTTTGATATACTTTGATACGTACATATGGTTCCAAAAGCTCTATTTGATTTGACCTATAACGATATTCGAAAGGTACCTAACATGATTGTTGCTTTGATTTTCCAAAAATGGTTTCTGAAACGTTCGTAGAAGGTTCTGTACTAAAACGTCCATAACTTTTTCATACTAACTCGGATTGACTCGAAACGTGTTTGTGATCCTCAGGTGTCGATTTGCGCACCTATCTATCGAGTCTTGATTTATATGCATATAGTTTCTCACTACTCTGCTCGTGCATGCCACAATGTATCTTTCACCGAGTCCCGGGCCGGGTATGTTATCGTGCGCACTCCACTGCATTGTTCACCGAGTCCCTCATTAGAGGGCCGGGTACGGTATATGTATGTGATGACATGATGAGATGATGATGTGTTATGGCGGCCAGGAGGGCGTATGATGATTTGATTCACCGAGTCCCTCACTAGAGGGCCGGGTACGGTATGTATATGATATATGGTGTTCACATGCATGATTCTATCCACCAAGTCCCTTAATGGGTCGGGTACGGCATGATTTCATTCACCGAGTCCCTCACTAGAGGGCCCGGTACGGTATATATATATATATATATATATATATATATATATATATATATATATATATGTATATATATGCATGCATGATGATATGATAGTATGATGACATGATTTTATCCACCGAGTCCCATAACGGGCCGGGTACGGTATGTGATAATGGTATGCATGATTTATGTTTTAAAGGCAAGAGCTTTGGTATTCTGGACATTGTACATGTTTCTGTACTCTTTATATCAGTTATGATCCTTTTACTGTGATTCCTGCCTTACATGCTCAGTATATTTTCCGTACTGACCCCCTTTCTTCGGGGGTTGCGTTTCATGCCACGCAGGTACACCCAGATGAGTAGAAGACTTTGCTAGAAGGTGTTCCAGCGGGATTGGCGAGCTCCATTTCCTTCTGGAGTGTTGCCGAGTCAGAGTCTATATGTTATGATTTCTGATTGATGTTAGAGACTTTGCAGACAGAGTCGTGGGTATAGAATGTCAGTCTTGTAAGCGGCTTCACCAGCCGATGTGTCTTTATATATTATGTTACAGATTCCATATGATTACAGATTTTGTTGATTTGAGAATGATAAAAAGAATGTTTCTGAAAGCTGTACTATGTGTTTCATCTTTATTTGATTTAAAAGTCCAAAAAGATTATGTGTGTACTAAGGGTCAGAGGGTTCGCTCGGCCCTAAGTAAGGGTCGGGTGCCCATCACACCCCAGGAAGATTAGGGTGTGACAGGAAGATTTTCCGATGTGTAACAGTCTCCCCCCCTTAAGAAAATTCGTCCTCGAATGTTAAAGTCTTCAGGGATTTTATAGAAATTTCTTCAGAGTTTCCCTTATAATATGGCACTACCAACCTGTCACAACAACCCAAAATATCATCTCCTCACAGGGCTACATCACAGTATCAACATATCTATGGCCACACACGACCAAAAGCATGAAAAGGAAATCACACATACCTCATACCGCTGATGTTTCATCTTGAATCTCTCCAAAGGGCTGAAATAAATGAGGGTATCTGGATCGCATACTTTCATCCGCTTCCCATGTCATTTCTTCTCGTTTACTGCTTCTCCATAAAACCTTAACTGAGGCCACTTCTTTGTTTCTAAGCCTTCGTACTTGCCTATCTAGTATGGGAATGGGTACCTCTTCATAAGTTAATTTCTCTGTCACTAGCACATCATTTACTGGGATGATACTTGTAGGATCTCCAACACATTTTCGAAGCATTGAGATATGAAAAACTGGGTGAACTGACTCCAAATCCGGAGGTAGATCTAACTCGTAAGCCACCTTGCCCACTTTGCGCACAATCTCATAAGGTCCAATGTACCGGGGACTAAGCTTCCCCTTTTTGCCAGATCTCATTACACCTTTAATCGGTGAAACTTTCAAGAATACCCAATCTTTCACTTGGAACTCTAAGTCTCTTCGGCGATTATCCGCATAGGACTTCTGATGACTTTGGGCTGCTAATAACCGATCTTGTATGAGCTTGACTTTCTCTATGGCTTGCTGGACCAAGTCTGGCCCTATCAGTCTGGCCTCTCCTGTTTCGAACCACCCAATTGGGGACCTACACTTTCGCCTATACAAAGCTTCATACGGTGCCATTTGGATGCTAGAATGATAACTGTTATTGTAAGCAAATTCAATGAGCTGCAAATGATCATCCCAATTACCTCCAAAATCTATCATACATGCCCGTAACATATCTTCAAGAGTCTGAATGGTACGTTCAGCCTGTCCATCCGTCTGTGGATGAAATGTCGTGCTAAGGCTCACTTGGGTCCCTAGACCCTTTTGGAAAGACTTCCAAAAGTTAGCTGTAAACTGAGTCCCTCTATCGGAGATAATAGATACCGGAACACCATGGAGTCTCACTATCTCTTTCACATAAAGCTTTGCATAATCTTCTGCCACATAGGTCGTTCTGACTGGTATGAAATGAGCTGCCTTTGTGAGCCTATCTACAGTCACCCATATGGAATCACACTTACGTCGAGAACGGGGTAAGCCTGAAATGAAGTCCATGTTAATCACTTCCCATTTCCACGTTGGGATTTCTATAGCCTGCAACAATCCACCCGGCTTTTGATGCTCGATTTTTCACTTGTTGACAATTGGGACATTAAGCTAAGAATTCCGCTACCTCTTTCTTCATTCCGTTCCACCAATATATAGACTTAAGGTCATTATACATTTTCGTCGCTCCGGGGTGAACAGAATAACGGGAGCAATGAACTTCTCTCAATATCTGGTGGCGTAAACCTGCCACATTGGGAACACATAATCTGCCTCGGCATCGGAGAACTCCGTCTCCTGAAATATCAAATGAGGACTCCTCTTTCTGAGGGAGTGTATCTCTGTACTGCATTAGCATGGAATCTTCGTATTGTCACTCTTTCACTTCTGCTACTAGCGACGAGACTGCTGAATTCTGAATAGTATCTCCCTTGCTACCTGAGTTCACTACTCGAACTCCTAGGCTAGCTAACTGCTGGAGCTCACAGGCCATTTCCCTCTTCTTTGGTCGTACATCACATAAACTTCCCATCGATCTGCGGCTAAGAGCATCAGCCACAACATTTGCCTTTCCGGGGTGATACAAGATATCAACATCATAATCTTTTAGCAATTCCAACCATAGTCGTTGCCGTAAATTCAACTCTTTCTGCTTGAAGATATACTGAAGGCTCTTATGATCTGTATAAATATACACATGGACACCATATAAATAATGTCTCCATATCTTTAACGCATGAACCACTGCAGGCAATTCTAGATCATGGGTTTGATAATTCCGCTCATGTTTCCGCAATTGCCTTGAAGCATACGCA
Source organism: Lycium barbarum (assembly GCF_019175385.1). Lineage (NCBI taxonomy): Eukaryota > Viridiplantae > Streptophyta > Magnoliopsida > Solanales > Solanaceae > Lycium > Lycium barbarum. The sequence goes on from NC_083343.1 coordinate 77,808,567, forward strand.
ATCACTTTACCATGTTGCATCAATACACAGCCTAACCCAACACCAGAAGCATCGCAATAAACAACATATCCTTCCAATCCCTCTGGAAGTGTCAAGACTGGGGCGGAAGTCAACCTACTTTTCAACTCTTGGAAGCTACGTTCTCAAGCATCTGTCCATTGAAACATTGCCGATCTCTGGGTCAACTTTGTGAGTGGTGCAGAAATAGAAGAAAAACCTTCAACGAATCTCCTGTAATAACCTGCTAAGCCCAGAAAGCTACGAACCTCCGTCAGAATTGTGGGCCTTGGCCAGGTCTTCACGACCTCAATCTTTTGACTATCCACTCGAATACCATCAGCTGCTACAATATGCCCCAGAAATACCACTGAATTCAACCAAAACTCGCATTTGGAAAACTTTGCAAACAACTCTCGAGTTCGAAGGACTCCGAGGATAGTACGCAAATGATTCGCATGTTCTGCCTCGGATCTAGAATATACCAAGATGTCGTCGATGAATGCAATCACGAATAGATCTAGGAAAGGCCTGAACACATTATTCATCAGATCCATAAATGCTGCCGACGCATTAGTTAGCCCAAATGACATCACCCGGAACTCGAAATGACCATATCTTGTTCTAAAGGATGTCTTAGGGATATCTTTCTCCCTAACTCTCACTTGATGATACCTGGACCTCAAATCAATCTTTGAAAACCACTTGGTACCTTGCAATTGATCAAATAAGTCATCAATCCTCGGAAGAGGATACATGTTCTTAATTGTCACCTTATTCAATTGCCGGTAATCAATGCACATTCTCAAGGAGCCATGTTTATTTCGGACGAACAACACAGGTGCTCCCCACGGGGATGAACTAGGCCTAATGAAGCCTTTATCAAGCAAATCCTTTAATTGCTCCTTCAACTCTTTCAATTCAACGTGTGTCATTCTGTAGGGAGGAATAGATATAGGCTTAGTGTCTGGTAACACATCAATAGCAAAAATCGATCTCCCGCTCGGGAGGAAGGCCAGGAAGCTCTTCTGTAAACTCATGTACTACGGGGACTGACTGAAGAGTTGGCGATTCAGCTTCCACATCTTGAACCCGAACTAAGTGATAGATACATCCCTTTGTGATCATTTTGCTTGCCTTTAGATAGGAAATAAACCTACCTTTTGGGGACGCCGTATTCCCCTTCCATTCTAAAACTAGTTCTCCCGGAAATTGGAAAAGAACCATCTTCATTCTACAATCAACATTGGCATAGCAAGAGGCCAACCAATCCATGCCCATAATGACATCAAAGTCTACCATCTTTAGCTCATGCAAGTCAACTATAGTACGGCGGTCAAAAATCAAAACTATGCAATTTCTATATACTCGGCTAGCTATTACTGATTCACCAACGGGTGTAGACACCTCAAAAGGTTTGATCGACTTTGGTTCGACCCTAAATCGACCCGCAATATATGGAGTAACATATGATAATGTGGAGCCCGGATCAATCAAAGCATATACATCATGAGAGAATACCGATAATATACCTGTGATCACATCAAGAGAAGACTCGAGATCTTGGCACCCAGCCAAAGCATAAACACGATGTTGAGGACCGCTAGAACTGGGAACTCTCCCTCTGCCTCTACCATGGCTGACTGGCCCATGTGAACCTGGCCCCATAGGGCGCATGGAAGATGAAGATCCGGCTACTGACCCTGAAGGCTGGGTCCTACCACTACCATGAATCGAAGGGCAATCACGCATAATATGGCCTGGTCGACCACATGAATAACAACCCTCTGAACCCAATCAGCATTGACCCCAATGCAACTTCCCACACTGGGAACAATTTGGTACGGGTGGCCTTGCATAACCCGAATCACCTCTAAACTGGGACCCTGAATAACTCAGACTCGGCCCTGAACGAGCAGATCTATCAAATCTCTGTCCTGAAAACCGTGGAGGTGCACTGTTCATAGAATAGCCTGAATGCTTGGGAAACTGCTGCCTGTTCCCACCTCTAAACTCACTCGTCGGACCCGAAGATCTGGCCCTCTTGCTATGGCCCCTATCTTGCTCGCGTTCACTTCATTGCTATTGCAGGATTTCTTCTAAGTTCTGAGCATGGGCCTGAATGCGTGCAATATCCATATTGTCCTGAAGGGACACAATCAAGCACCTATCCATCAAATGCGGACCTAGGCCCCTTACAAAGCGGTGCACTCTGTCACCCATATCCGCTACCATGGCCGAAGCATACCTAGCCAAGGAATTGAAGCGGAGACTGTACTCTAAAGCACTCATGCTACCTTGCCTCAAATTCAAGAATTTATCGGCCCTAGCTCACTGAACCTCTGGAGGCATATAGTGTAGGAGAAAAGCATCAACAAACTCCTGCCATACCGGTGGAGGTGCATTGGCTCCCCGTGAAGCCATCCAAACCGTATAACATTGGATCGAGACATCTCTCAATCTATACGACGCTAACTCTACCGACTCGGTGTCCGAAGCATGTATCAATCGTAGCGTCCTCAACATACCATCGATAAAATCTTGAGGGTCCTTCTCCGGCTTTGACCTAAAGAATTCCGGAGGGTTAAAAGTAATGAAGTCGCGAGCCCTTGCACTAACAGCCCTATCAACTAGCCCTGAACGTTTCCTCTGAGTCTGGGCCGCAACCAATTGAGTCAGCAAATTAATAGCCTCTTTCACATCTTGGCTCGAAGCATCTGGTGGAGGAGCTGAAGGTGCTGGAGCCGGGGATGAGCTCCCTCACGCTACTCTAATATAGGCACTGAACTGGAGGACTGACATTGAGCCGCACTCTGGGACTCACTTTTCTCTACTACCGGTGGCGGCGCTCTTTCAGCCCGGTTTTCTGCCACCGTCTTGCCCTTTTGGGTTGCTGTAGCCTTTCTCTTTATAGGCATTTCTGAAATACACAACACACGATTAAAGAACAATAATTTCTTACATCATAGCTCTATCGCACGATTCTTACGAAGAAGGAAGGTCATTCATTTCTATAATGTCCGCAGCTTCTTGTTTACAAGTGTGGCGCGCAACACACCCATAACCAAGACTCTACTAGACACGATTGTAGACACACCCTAGGACTGAACTGCTCTGATACCACATTTGTCACGACCCATCTAAAGGGCCGCGACAAACGCCCGGTGCTAGCCCACCCGGGCGCCCCTTGGCTTACACTTATGCTTACATCTAAGTGAGCCATACAATTAAACATATGAATCTATTCATTCATCATACTATTCCCATTGGATGACAAGGCCTTTATATCATAATTGGCATCTAGGCCACATCAAATGTACATAAGCCGACAAGGCTACCAAAAGATATACAAAATATAGGCCGAGAAGGCCGGACATGTCTAACCATATAAACGTGACTACGAGCCTCTAAGAAGAGTATAAAATATCACATGAGCGGGACAGGACCCCGCTATGCCCATAATCATGTACACAAAATAATAGGTACCCAAAAGCTATGGCTCAGAATGAAATGGAGCTCTGCTATGTAATCTCTGAGTAAGCAGCTATGGATCGAGCCTGTCTCCCTGTGCACCTGCGGGCATGACGCAGCGTCCATAAATAAAAGGACGTCAGTATAAAGAATGTACTGAATATGTAAAGAATGATCAATATCAATATAGGAGCATAGATAGCAACATAAGAAATAACATCGAATGGGAGATGACAATATCATCGTCATATGCACTTGCTTGCCTTTCTTAGGAACTTTCCATGCCTAATACGTGTTTGTGTACACACATCATTATCCGTATTCATAATAGTACCCGTACCATATTTGTGCTCGTATTCGTAAACATGCCCTTATTCACCTTCATACATATAGTCATATCATATTCGTATTCATATCATATACATAATCATGTCAATACATAACATTGACATAGCATACCTGACCACATAGGATCGATTTTTCATACATATCCTTATATAACATACTCGACCATGTAGGTTCGGTGTTTCATGTACCCGACCATATATAGGCTCGGTGATCATACATACCTGGCCAACCAAGGCTCAGTGTTACACGTACCTGGCCCTACCAAGGCTCAGTGTTGTCCATACCTAACTGCAGTGGTGTGCGCGCGTTACGTAAACATACATACATATACATCTATACATATACTACCCGGCCATATAAGCTCGGTGTCTCATAGTTGCCATACTAGGGCATACATACATATAGATCATAAGCATCTTTACTATTATCATTACTATCATCATCGTCATCGTTATCATCATTGCTATCACCATTATAGTCGTCATCAATATCATCATTACTATTATCCTCATTCGTCACACATATCTTTATAGGCTTACTCGTCATACGTGGAACTTTGTATAATCGTGGCGTATCAAGAATCGTGAGCTTACTAGCTCGGAAGATCAATCATTTGAAAAATATTATAGTCTTATGGAAGATCTAGATATTTGGTCAAAGAACCATGCCTTATGAAAGAAGGGTTAGCCTTACTTACCTTTTCCGTTCGACTATTTACCACTTGCACGTTCTCTTTCAACAGTCGTGTTTATACCTTCATTAAAGTCATACTATCGTTAGAATCGACAACTAGCACACACGGCTAAAGCTAGAGAAAATCGGACAACATCTCCTTTATTTATACAACATCCCTCCATGTCGTAATTCAACTCCCAATCGTCAACAATACATTCACAATACCATAACAATGGCCATTAATCATTTACGTTAACCATATTATCTAGATTTCTCAATTCGCTCCCAATTCACCCATATTCATGGTCATATCACCCGACTTCGTCCATTCATATAAAATTCCCATTTTCATGATCTTAACATCATTTTTAACACAGTCATATCACAACACAACAAGAATCATGGTTCAATTCAAACTATCTCTCAAAATATCACTATTCATCATTCATGACCCATTTTTCTATACTCATCTAATGTCCAAGCATTTTAACTCTCAAATACCTTAAAAAACATATATATACCATAAATCTTACCTTAGATGTTGTAGGAACGAGGCTTGGTCAAAATACTCCACTTGAGCAAAAACCCTTGTTTTCCTTCAATAAGATTTTCTTGACTTGAATGATCTTAATGGGTTTCCTTACACTTGATTCACTTGATTTGTGTTTTTGATGACTAATAATCCTTGAAATCTTGTGGAATAAATGTAGAGAGATGTTTTAGAGAGAAGGGATGAAATGTGGAAATGAAATAATAAACTCGGTCCCTTATTTAATAACCCCAAATCTGATCTTAAATGAACAGCACGGTGGTCGTGAACTTGGTTTACGGTCCGTATTCCAGTTTATGGACCGTCCTTCGTGGTCGTGTTTAATCATATCAGAACCAGAAACTCAGGCTAAGACGTGGTGATTTACGGACACAGTTTACGGGCCGTAAACCACTTTACAGTCCGTATTTTGGGTCGTATTTAACCATTTGCTCATTTGGCAGAAAGTTGAAGTTTTGGAAGCCAAAATACGACATGGAAATTTACGGGTCGTATACCACTTTACGGTCCGTATTTCGTTTTACGTGCAACTGGCCAGAATGCAAACCTGCAACTTTTCACATTTCCAAAACCTATAATTAGTTTTTGTGGAGCATAACCTATCTCTTATGGCAATTGCCTTTGGAATCATACTTAGGGTCGTCAAACATCGTTTCTTACTTATGGAAATATCGTATACTCGTACTCCTCACTAGATCATTCACATGCGTACCAACGGAAGATTTTCCGAGGTGTAACAGCTTATCATCTAAAAAATGAAGGATAATATTGATGAATTGAGTTACTAGGCATTTTCATGGAAAATATCTTTTGATCTAATTATATGCGATGTTCTTGAGATTGATTTCATGCATGACATGCACCCCATACTTCATATATGACTTGAAATATGGTGATTACTGATTTAATTATTTGACCTTTATATCTTACTTATCTCATGAAAGAGGAAGAATTATATGGATGAAATGATGTTTGATTTGTATTCATAGAAAGTATCGTGGATCCTATATTATACGGTATTTTTATGCATGCATACATTCCATAATCCATATGTGATTTGATATGATTGTCAGATAAAATGATGGAGAAGATCATGTATGGCAGCTCCTAAGAGAGAGAAAGAAAGAGAGAGTGGTATATGGACTTTGCGGGTCCCCCATGGGTCATGGCTATTGAGGCATTTCCCTTAGCATGTGTGTACGATGGAGAAGAGCCTGTGTGGCAGCTCTTTGCATAGAGAAGGGCCTATGTGGACGCTCATTGCATTGCACTCCATATCACTGCATGATACATTTCTCATTAATTTCTTGGTGGGTGACATAATTGAGTTTTTGCTAGCTTGCAAGGCTATTTTATTAGAAACTTGACAAACTTGAGGATTAGAGATTACACTTAGGCCTATGATCCGAGGATATTAAGACTTACGGTGATTATTATTGTTGTGGACTGTCATCTGAACGTTCTTAGTGATTGTACTTGACTGCTTATCTGCGCTACTTGTTAGTTTTCTATTTATATGCATGAAGTAACCGTTGTCAGCCTATGATACCTACGAGTTTGTATGTTTGTACTCACAATACTATTGCTGCACTTTTTCTTGAGTGTATGGTTCGTTGTTGGTTCTACTTCCCGACCTCTCGAGTGATCCGAGGCCCTTGCTGGAGATTTCCATGGTTAGCTACATGCCTAATTTGCAGCGTAGAGACTCCTCTTATCTATACCTGTCCTTTCACACTCTTGAGACAATATTCTAGTTTGAGATGTTCATTTGTATCAGACTATGTATTTATATTAATAGCTTTTGTACCAGTCAGACCAGATCGTTGGGGTTATTTGTATTAGAACTTACGCACTGAGTTTATTCATATATGTTGAGATTGTTAGTCTATGTTACACCTCGTACTTTTGTATGTTGTGTTTCACCATGAGTTACTGGACATAGAATTCGAGTGCAGAACTATCTTTGAGGTTATAAGGGATTACTGATGTTAATCTTAAGTATATAAGAGTTTATGACCATGTCTAGTAAGTATTGGAAGGTCTAGAGGTTAAACGAACCGAAGAGAATACGTTTCGCCAAAAATCAAAGTTGGGCTTGAGATGTACGGCTACTACAATGAAAGTACAACCCATACTTTTTGGAGGCTCCACCATATGTCTTAGGCAGAATGTCATAATTTTCAGCCACTAGGTACGGTCCCATGTATGGCCCCGTACATCAAATGTACGGCCCGTACATTTAGGGCATACTTTGAGGTTGCTGATTTTATGTTAGGCTTATTTATTTTGTTTCATCAATCGGTTGATTCATTTTTCATCTAACATAGACCCTGCACGCTCTAAACCCCTCTCCCTATGTCCTAGATCAAATTGAAGCAAATCCATGGTAAATCAAAATGATTCAACTGCTTGTAGTTAGTAATAGTTAATGGGATGAATGTGTTCTTCTTGGTTTTGAAGTTGGGGATTTCCTCTTGGTGAAGTAATCTGATTTGGGAGTTGTTCCTGTGCATCAAGCTAAGGTTTCATCTCATCTTTGTGTTCTTGAGCTTATTTATCCCTTAATTAACTAGTTGGAGATGGAATTTATGAAAGGAAAACCCAAGGTTGTGCTAGAACTTGTGTTGAACTTATGGGTTGTTTTTAAGCATGATGTTGATGTGTTGTTGAAGGATTTCCCATGTATTATGATAGTTGTTGTTGTTGTTGTTATACTTCACGAATATGAAAAGGTAAAGTGTATACCGACATTGTATATAAGTGTATATCGGTTTGGTTGAATTATGGTCATTAAGAAATAGGGCAAATCCTGTCTGTTTCATTTTAAGAGACGAGTTATCATTCGGTATTCGTTCTATACTAGCGATCCCTAAGTGGACAAATGTATACCTTTGTTATAGGGTTGGCATACTAGTTGGGACGAGTTCGTTGTTGGTTTATTTTGACGACACTAGATATGGAATGGCTATCCTTTCTTTTCTTCGCATGAACCCATATCTAGCAAGAGCTTAACGAATCATATGAAGAGAAACTTATCGACTAGATCTTGTCTTAGTGATATAGAGATTTCCATATGTTTGTGTTGCACTTTTCGAGGGATTCTTAGCCGCTCCTTATTTCCTTGATGTTAGAAGTGATAGACATGTCAGTGCCTTTATACATTCTAGTATATACATGATAAGTAGCATCATATACATATATTTTCTTTAGCCTGGCCACTTGGTCAGTGAGACATTATCATTCCCTGGCCATTTGGTCAATGAGACATTATTATTGCCTGGCCTATGGTCAGTGAGATTTTATATTTTCCTGGCCTTACGATAAGTGAGATTTTATAGTTGCCTGACCACTTGGTTAGTGAGAGATACACCGAGCCCTATGTGTGACCGGCTAGCTATGATATTATTGTACTCCATTAAGATGAGATGGATCAAATGGGTATGTTCCAGGACATTCTTTAGCCTTCAGATTATTATGCTTTCCAGTTCAGTTTCAGCTTTCAGTTATTCTATCGGCTTACAAACTCTGTACATCATTTCGTACTGACGTCCATTTTGCTGGGGGATCTATATTCATGCCTGCAGGTTCTGACGGACAGCCGAATAGACCTCCCCAATAGCCAGGACCAGACCTTAGTTGATTGGTAAGCTCTACTCATCCGAAGTTTCCATGTCTAGACTTAGGAGTCTCTTTAGTGTATATAGACTTGATGGGTAGGCTGGGGCCCTATCCGAACCATGCTACAACTATAGGATCTTTAAAGTCTTGTAGGCGAGTCCTATATGTTTTGTATATCAGTATAGTGGCCTTGTCGGCCCCATGTACACGTTCATTTTGGTAAGTGGGATGTAGATGTTCAAGGCGGCCTCATCGGCCTGCACAGTTATGGAGATATGTTATGGGTGTTTATGCCCTTCAGCTATAATAGTTATTTCTTGTCGGCCCTATGTACACTTGTCTGTTTGTAGGTAGGCCTCGTCGTCATAAGTTGAGGGTTGCCCCTCCCGAGTTATAGGTACAGAGTGGTATGCTCAGGCCGAGTATAGGATCAGGTGCCGGCCACGCCTTTCCAAATTTGGGGTGTGACAGTATAATATCTGTTTATTTTCGCATTGTTGAAAGTTGACTAAAATGTGATAGCTTTAAGGCAAGGGTTCGCCCACCAGGGGGATAGTGTGGGTACCCGTACGACTCACGAGTTGGGTCATGACAGTTACACGGATGCTTAAAAGACAGATGTTTGTCATCATCAAAAAGGGGTAATTGCTAGCATAAAGCCATGTGTGAAATTTTGATGATGGACAAAGTGAACCCACAGTGTACCGAAAAACCAGGTCTAGATACATTTGATAATTGACAAAGAAATTAAACAAAGCTAGAGAGTTGGTTGAGAAAAAGCAGAGGTTCCAGAAGATGAAAAGGGCCTGAACAAGCAAGCAACACAGGATGGTTAAAACAGGTTCATAGACATGTTACATTGCAAAGAAGAGACAGAAAAGATGTGTCAATGCAAAGACAAGTGCAATGATCAGATTAGAGAGAGAATAAACTATCCACATACATGATCTATCACAAATACTGATACAGAGCAGAAGATGACTCACCACAGAGCAGTTAATTAAAGAATAAAAACAAGCACGAAAACATGTTTTGTCACAAAGAATCATCAGGTGCAGTTGATGAATGAATCATAAGAGAAGAGATGATGAGCAAGCATAAAAGGGGAAGATGACTCAAAACTATTTTGTTCAAACAACGAGAGTTGCAGACAAAGCACATGAACCAGGCCTGCATATCTGTTCCAACACAGAGCAAGAATATGATTAGTGTCACAGACAAACATGATCAGAGTCACAGACCTAATACAAGGGTGAAGACATGATTTGTTCCAGTAATGAGTAAATCAAAGTGAAGAAATACAGACACAAAGTGAAGAGCACGATGATATGAAACAAGTCTGTCGACATGTTCCAACATCCATGTCACGACCCAATTTCACTAAGTCGCGTGGGCACCTACCATTTCCCACCTCGGCAGGAGAACCCTTTTCCAAAACATCAATTTAACCATAATAAAGTAAATAGAGCAGAATAAGTAGAAGTCTGAATCATAAATAATCATAAGTGCGAAATCTAAGTACAATCCCCAAGGAATTGGTCTGACTCGTACAAGAGCAACTAAGTAATGTCTAGAAAATACATGTCTCAAATGCTAAACACATCTCTCTGAATGGAAGATAATACAGTTAGGGATAGAGGAGTCTCCGGCCAGCGACTCGTCAGATGCTAACCCTAGACACTGGAAATCAGCCTCGGGAAGTAGAAGCGGAACCTGTCTCAAAACTCTACAACCCGAAAAGAAGTGTAGCAAGGTAGCATCAGTACAAATAACACGTACTCAGTAGGCATCATAGGTCGACAGCAGTTTGTTAACACATATAAAGAAAGAGACTGAAGAACAGACATGCTCACAATCAGGTATATACACCACATAGTCCAAGTATAACAACTCGAGTACATAAGGATCAATAACCGGATCATAGCCTATGGTGAAGCACCTAAGCCCAAGTCCTACTAAGTTTCCCACAATCCCAGTCAATGTTGCTGAATGTGCAACCCGATCCAAGTAAGAGTTGCAAAATGTTCAACCCGGTTCAGTATAGGTATGAATATATGTGTTGCAGCACGCAACCCGATCCAAATATCTGAGTATGAATGCATGCATGTTATCAATGCCAACAAGAGTATATCAATCACAACAGTGCCACACATGGACACATATCTCAATATCAAGATCAATACCAATTCCTGCCTCTTCACAAGTCAATAACCAATAACTGGGGGATATAGCTTCACAACTATGAATAAGTCACTAAGAATTCATATCAGTGTATTATGAAAGATGAGAATGAGTACACTACATAATATCAACAAATGATAACTACATATCAAATCAATCGTGCCACATATGGACACATATCACAATAACAGTCTCAATATCATAGCTTACCTTTCCTTCCCAACAACATCAAAACATGATAGAATACGATCTCCAAATCATAAGGTAAATCATAATGGAACAATTCTAGAATCACTCACGTGGCTACAAGCCAATAAATCACAACAAGACAATAACTCAAAAGAACGCAGCAAGACGATAAGCCAAATTCAACAATAATACCAACCTAAGTAATCCATCCCAACTTCATACCCGAAGGCTTAACATGCTTTGTCAGACAATCGCTAACTCTACATATGCTTTGCTAATCGAAGTCTAACCATAAGGTAAGCCGTAACCTACCTAGAATGCCGAGCAGAAGCCACGAACCGTCAAACCTTAGCCTTTCCCTTTCTTTGCGCCTCCAAATACTGAAAGTCTAACCATATTCAAATTCTACATTAGGAACCAAGAAGAAGAATACCCATATTTCTGTACTTCTAATTTAGGTCCAATTCTAACTATGGAAAATGGCGAAACGGACCCACAAGGGTAAAATAGGTAATTTGATTCATGCTATAGATAATAAAAACCCACTAATCAATTGCTAGATTAAGTCAAGATTAAGCCATATTCGTAATTTAAGCGAAACCCCCAATTTTGGGTATCAACCCTAACTTTCAATCCTCAAATTAATCACTAATAATGGAATATTTAGGCCTATCAACAATGAATTCATCAAATTCTATGGTTATCCTAGTCAATTTCATGATCAATTTTCATTTAGGAAGTCTAGAACTCTGTCACGTCCCAAAATACCCGCTAGACGTAATTGGCACCCAGCAAACACCACCCGCCAGGCGAAACATATATCACACTCTTAATCATTTACAAAAGCACTAAAAGAAAATAAGTGCAGGTCCAACAACGTTATTAATGATAAAAATGCGAAATTGTCGCCAACCAAATCCATAATCGATTTATGAAAACCAACCAACGCTAAGATAAAAAAAATCTCTAGCCCACATCCCACGCTAAGATCATGGAGCATCTAACAGATTTACATGAGTTTGAGTGTCGGGCATATAAACCCAAAATAAAAGAAACAACTAGAAATAAACTAGATAAAGCTGAAACGACTACCTCCACGAACAATGCAGTCTTCAATTACCAGCCTTGTTCTCAAAGACAGTATCAGCATGGACATGCAGGTAAGGAGTAAGTTATACATAAATATAACCCAGTAAGATCCTCGACCCACCACTTCAACTACTCCTGGAACAAGTGTTAGAAAATACAAACACACAACAAGCACAAAAATATTATGCACATGAATATATCATTATTTAATAGCAACCAAGGTCCAAACCACTATTTATCAAATATGTTATATATCTCAATAACATATACACTACTGTCAGGACCCGTCTAGGAGGCCGCGACGAGCGCTCGGTGCTAGCCCACCCGGGCGCCCCTTGGATTGCACTTACACTTACATCTAGGTGATCCACATAATTAAACATACATTTCTATTCATCAGTCATACTAGTCCCATTGGATAACAATGCCTTTATATCATCATTGGCGTCTATACCAAGTCAATGTACATGAGCCGACAAGGCTAACACAATGATATACAAAATATAGGCCGACAAGGCCAAATACATCTTGTTAGACCCAGTATTTTAGACGTCAAGTTATTCGCGAAGGAATCGACGTGAGGTAGAAACCTCGGATTTTTAATTTCTAAACTAGACCTAATCGGTTATAAATTTTACTTAGTGTAAAAATGTTATTTGAGATTAGGAACTACTTAATTGTGGTGTTAAGTAAAATTTTGTGACAATAGTGAGCCAACAAGAGTATTAAACGTCCAAGGTCAAAAGGATGACTCAAAGTCATCTAAAATAAGTCTAATGGAAGACATACAAATGTGCAATTAAATGTTGATTCATCCACTACATTTTCAATATATTGTGGACAATTAAATTGGAAGGAAAATACAAGTTATATTCGGCCATAAAACTGAAATTTGGAGGAGACAAGTTGGAGCATACAATTGAATATTTGAGCATCTACCACTTTATGAAAGTATACATTATTTTAGGAAGACATCACATGGTGGAGGGATCACTTTACATTAAATATTGCTCATCCATCTTGGCATGATTACAATAGACAAAGGGTGATGTATGAATCATTCACCACACTTACAATTGTCTTGTAAACAATTGAAAAGAATGAAGAAAGGAGAGACAAGGGAAGTAGGCTAGCCGAAAGTGAAGGGAAAGAATTAGAAAAAATTTAAGTATAAAGTTAATGGAATGACTCATGCCATAAGTGGAGCATGAGACAAACTTGTAAGCATCATATTTGAAGAGATCAGCCATCACAATTCATTTCTACTACACAACACAAACAAACAAAAACCAAATTCTAGAGAGAGAAAGTCTCGGCCAAGGGACTGATTTTTGAGCCCTTTGAGTCTTGATCCATAAATTATTTTCCAAGGTGTTTCAACCCTTTAGAAGGTCCCTAGAACGTGAAGATAGTCTTTGGAGCAACAAGAACCATTTTCATCTCAAATCACAAACTCTAGCCAAGTAGAGAAGTCAAGTTGTCAAGGTAAGATCTAACTTCTTTTGCTTGTATTAAGGGTGATGTAGATGAGTAAATATAAGTTGTATACATGAAATGATGTGTGTTGATGTTGGAAAATGATAGTAGTTAGGGGGTTATATGTGTTGATGTTGAAGTATGGTTGTAACTTGATGAACATGAATCGCATGCATAAAATCATGAAAGTTGGTGTTGGAATGTTAGTTGGCCGTAGGGACTGTTTTGGTGGAATTAATAGACTGATTGTTATTATCATAGATCTCATGGTAAAAAAAAATGAAAAGAATTGGAAGGTTAAAGGTGAAGTTATGTTAGTATGAAAATGATTGAATCTATGATTTTATGTGAAGTGATGTTGAAGCATGTTGAAACCGTTTGTGGACTGTTTTGTGAGGAAGCTAGTGAACTGTTTTTACATGATACTTTGAATGTTATTATCATTAATTTTATGATGGAATGAAGGTGTTTAATGATTGGAGTTGAAACTAAAGTCGTTTGTGAGTTGTTACAAGAATTGTAGAAATGACGATATAGCTTAGTTGCGTATGAATTGATGTTGTACTTGTCATGTGGATAACTGGTCATAACCTACTGAAATTATATGAAACGAAGACATGAAATAATGTGTAATAATCATATGTGGTTGGCTTAGAATGTTCGTAAACGTTTGCAAGAATTCCGAACATCGTTTAGGGACTGTTTTGGACATGTTGTTGGACTGTTTTGGATATCTTGTGGTAATGAACTGTTTTGGACTTGTTGTTTTCATCAAGTTGGAAAAAATAATTATAGTTAAGAGTATACATCATGTTGTCATAGTGGTTGGGCTGTTATAGAATCGTTTCGACGAAATAATATGACTATAGATTAACAAGAATAAATTGGATGTGTCATAATCGCATGTACACTATTATCTAGTGTTGTAAGGTGCGGGTTTTTTTGACACGTTGTTGTTATTGAACTTGGAAGATTAATGATAATTAAGATTATGCTTTGTATTGTATGTTGGATGGGCTGTTATAAGTTGTTACATGCAAACGTTAAGGCTACGAACTATTAGAAGTAACTTGAGAATGTAGTAGCCGTATGTGAATTGTTATTGCATGTTGTGAATGTGGGCTGTTTGGAATATTGTGTGGGCTGTCCGGATTGATATTGAACATATAATTATTGATGTTGGGCTGGTTATATGTACTTGGTTTGGATACAAGAGCAAACGACGCCTAAACATCTAGAAAGGAGTTACTAACGTTAGAATACGTTTTGACTCTCCCCGTAACTTAAACGCAGTTGTTGACATCTTAATATAGGTTGAGATATTATTGGGCAGCGTAAACATATTGTGAGACGAATAAGCGCTAAAGGTATGTGAAGCTAACCCTTCTTTATTTTTGGCATGATCGTTGTGAAATGAATATACCATATATATACGATTTCAAAGGAAACTCCTATTCCTAGAGCCACTAGGATGGCTATTGATTTTTGATTCCCATAACTTATGTTTTGATTCATCTATATTAATGTGTACACATGATTTCAAAGATTCATTTTGATATAATCCACAGGGACATCCGAAAGGTATATGAGATGACTATTATTTGAAATTGCGAACGATGGTTCGTGTTGACTATTCTATTGAGTCTTTAAAAATGTTTTGAATTGCATATAGTTTCTCACTACTCTGCTCGTGCATATCTCAATATAACTTTCACCGAGTCCCGGGCCGGGTATGTTATCGTGCACACTTTCACTGTATTGTTCGCCGAGTTCCTCATTAAAGGGCCGGGTATAATATATATATATGTATATTCTGAAGTTATGTTGTGTTATGAAGTTATGTTGTGATATGAAGTTATGCTGTGTTACGGAGTTATGCTGTGTTACAGAGATATATATTATATTCTGAAGTTATGTTGTGTTATGGCGCCAGAGACGGGGTGGCGACCATGTTCACCGAGTCCTATAATGGGGCCGGATATGATATATGATGTTGACATGCATGTTTTGTGTTTCGCAAGCAAGTACTTGGCATTCTGGTTATTGTACTCATTTTCTGTACTACTTATTTCAATTATGATCCCGTTTTCTGCATTTCATGCTTTACATGTCGGCTTGAGTATTGTTTCATGATAAGATCGTTATAAGATCGATATTGAGTTTGCTGTGAAATGAATATGTAACTAAGGAATATGTATACGGGTGTCCATGTCGGGCACCAGTCATGGCCTACGGGGTTGGGTCGTGACAAAAGTGGTATCAGAGCAGTTCATCCTCGGACTGTCTACAGACCGTGTCTAGTAGAGTCTTGTTTATCGGTGTGTTGTGCACCACATCTATAAACAGGAAGCTACAGGATATTTAGGATGTTACCCTTTTTTCATATCTGAGATCGTGCGATAGAGCCCAATCCATAGGAAATTAAATTCCTTATACTAACCCTTAATTTCAGCTAAAGAACGACATCGACAGAAGAGAGTGACTGATGATATTAGAAGTCACAAAGTACGCAGGTAAGCAAAGGTACGAAAGATATATGTCGAGTAAGGTATTGAAGTACGATTGAAATATAAAAATTGAAAATTTAAAGGGAGAGTAGACAGGAGAATGTAACAGGTGCAGTTCGAGTTGGACATACCAGGTAAGTCCATTATTCTCATACGGTTGTTGATATTTGGAGCCCTGTGTGGCTGTGATATGATATGATATGAATATATATATATATGTTGGCCCTGTGAGGCATTGTTGGTATTTCCTGCGTGTAGGTTTTGAGATAATAACAAATACAGAGGAAACTCTGCCAAAATTTTCCTAGAAATAAAAATAAAATGAGATGTAGGTTTGTTGTTATAGCCCGTATCTTGTGTGTTTGGAAATTCCAAAGTCGTCATGGAAAGTTAAGGGCGAGACCATTTTCGAAAATTATTTTAATGTACAAGTTGGTTATGGATATTATTTATGAATATTATTGTATGGAAATATTGAGAAAGGTTAAGGGTAAAAAGAGAAACTCACAAAATGGTAAAATGGTAATTTCACAAGTATTCAAGAAAATGGAAGAATTCCCTAGGAAATAAAAAAAAAAGAAGCATGTGACCATTTTATAAGTGAAGGGGGCAAAGTGTAAATATGGATGGACTAAAGTGTAAAAGGGAAGACACTTGGTCTTCGTTGACCAAGTGAGAAAAGTCAAGCAAAGAAAAGAAAAATCAAGAAAAAAGAAGAAAATTCTAGAGAGGGACCTAAGTGCAAATATAAAGGTGGTGGAGGATATATATATATATATATATATATATATATATATATATATATATATATATATTGAGAGTTCATCTTTTAGAGGAAGAAAGCAACAACAAAAAAACAAAAGAAAGGAGGGGGAGCAACTCAAGGCCATTCGGCCAAGAGGGTGCCAAAACCACCCCATGAAATCTTGTCCAAAAAAAAAAATTGTTTCTTCATGTATTCCTACTAAAATTATGGTCCTCTTTAACATGGTACAAGTATTGGAGCAAGAAACCCCCTCTTTGTTGCAAGCTCATGATCATAATTAAAGGAGAAGTTGAAGGAAAAAAGGTAAGAATCCAATCTTCTTATATGTATTATGGATGGTTCTGCATGTTGTGATGTATAGGAATGAATGAAAAGTATGGAAATGTTATGTGTTGTGTTGGCCGAATGATGTGTTGTTATCTAGAAAAGATGAAATGATTCTATTTACTAGTTTGATGGTTGTGTTGTGAATTCCATGATGTAAAATGGATGAGGAACATGAGATCATGCATGTTGAAGTGAGGCTATGTGTGTGGTGTGGTGGCCGAATGACATAGTGTTGTGTAGAGATGGTTAGTTAATTTTTATTTAGTAATTTAATTGTTGTGTTACGGATTTCATGATGAAAAATGGGAATTTAAGGGGTTAAAAATGAAGTTGTGCTTGTTTGTGGATTATGGAAGGAGTTAGTGTGACTTTGGTGTGGTTCCTTATAATTGCATGAATAATATAGTTGATGTGTGGTGGTTATATTTCATGAATATGGAAGAAAGAAAATGTCGTTGGATTATGTAAAAAGAGCTACTAATGTTGGAATGTATGTTGAATGGACTGTTAATGTTGTTGATACGAATTGTGGTATTGTTGATAGTTTGGCCGGGTCGAATTCCCGGGATTGTTGTTGATTAAAATTGGCCAAGTTGAACTTGGTGGGATGGCATATTTATAGGGGAAATGCTGCCGAAATTTCGGCAGACAAAGTGTTACTTCAAAGAATTAACTTCTAAAGGCTCTAATCAAGTTTTGGTAAACATGACCAATTTGTAGATTTTGGCGGATTTGGAATGTGAATTTGGAGTCGCATAAGAAGCAGAAAAGGTATGTAAGGCTTTACCCTTCCTTCTATGGCATGTCTTAGACGTAATATGTTGGATATGAGCCTCGGGGATAACTCCACCCTCCGGAATCCGCACCCAAAGTTTCCCCTTTTTCATTCAGTAGAATTGAATTAAAAATTGTGTAAAATGTTGGAAGAACTTCCTAAACCTCTAGAACTCGCATAAATAGGACCCGACTACCCTAAAACCCTAACAAGTAACGCCATGACATGTAACATACATAAATTTGGTACGCCGCCTCATTTGACCCGAGGCGAGCCCATCGTTCCCGGACTTTCCTTATTGTTCCGCTTGACTTACTTTGAAGCTGAATCCAAAAGAAACCTTGATCCTTATTCCGTTATCAGATGACAAGTACCATACCTATCCCAACGAGAATACTTCTATGACGACAATGATAATGATGATGTTAAGAAAGAGAATATGCCTATGATAAGTACGATAAGAATGATTCTATGACTAGGAGTCTTGAGCTAAGAATTTAATGTGAATGTGAAAGTGTTATACTAGTTCTTGAACCTCAATTCTATTCCTTAGCTATGACACTAGTTTCTAAAAGACTTCAAGGCATATGAATTGGCGGTTATAATGTCCATCATTTTATTCTATGCTCTCTCTTAAGGCTATTTTCCGTTGGTAGTCTCGCCTTAAAATACTCGTTCCTTCAAGGTGAGACAAAGTGACCATGATTATTCCATAATGTAATCGGAGGTCACCGACCTTACGTCATTCCGATGGACACATGACTTTCTTTGGGCTCTCATGCATGCCAATGGTATGGCATATATATATGAATGTGAATATGTATATGTATATGTATATGTATATGGGGAAAAGGGGAAGGGCCACTGTTATATCACCACCTGATTCAGCTGGATTTCGTCCCGGACGCGGGATATGGGAGAGCCGGATACGGCGTCTGTATATGTGATATATAATATGTTGGGACACTCTTCGGGAAGGGGGTGGGAGAGCCGATGTACTCGGCGTCTGTGAATGTAAATGAAGGACACCGTTTTCTGAAATGTTCTGTTTTCTGTATATGTAAATAAGAAACACCGTTTTCTGAAAAAGAAACTAAGCATGCATGACATCTGCAGAAAGGCACTCATATGTACAGGTTACATCTGTCCCAGGATAAGCTCCTTATGTCTATTCTATTATTGTTCATACTGTATATTTCTTATTATGGTACTATTCATGCTTTACATACTCAGTACATTACTCGTACTGACCCCTCTTCTTCAGGGGCTGCGTTCATGCCGCGCAGGTACACCAGATGAGCCACAGCTATCATAGAAGATGTTCCAGCGGAGTTGGCAGGCTCCACTTGTTCTGGAGTGTTGCCGAGTCAGAGTATCCGAGCCATGATGTTTGTTTGATGTTAGAGACTTTGCAGACAGAGTCGTGGGTATAGAGTGTCGATAATATGTTATATCATAAAGTCCATGTGATTACAAATTCTGTTTGATTTGAATACGATGGAAAAAAAAAAGAAGAAAAAAAAAATCTCTTGAAAGTTTTACTATGTTTTCCATTTTTATTGATATAAGAGTCTAAGGAAGTTAAGTATGTAACAAGAGTTAGCGGGTTCGCTCGGCTCCGGATATGGGGTCGGGTGCACATCACACCCTAGTAAAGTCGGGGTGTGACAAAGTGGTATCAGAGCAGGTCGGTCTAAGGGTTGTCTGCAAAGTCGTGTCCAGTAGAGTCCTGTTTATGGGTGTGAAGCCAGCCACATTTATAAACAGGAGGCTGCGGGGCATCTAGGAAATGTTGACCTTCTTTCTGTCTCAGATCGTGCGATAGAACCAAGCCATAGGAAATCCGATTCCTGGTACTAATCGTTAATTTTCGCAGACGCCCAATAGCGACTGAAAAAGGCGAATGGCGCTATGGTAAGACACAGAGGTAAGTTGGGGTATTTGTTCTGTTACTTGGGACAAAAAGTTCTGAATGGCTGGAATTTGTCATACAGCCCGTATGTTCTGTAAAGTATCATCGATAATTGTTACGTACAGCCCGTGAAGAGTAGGAATGGTAAAGGAGATTCCGTAAGAATGGATACACCTGACAGGAAGGCGCATGGAAAGGAAATATTGCAAATCGGCAACAGGTGAGATGCGTTGTTCCAGAAAGGTCATGGATTTGGTATGGCAATGGAGGTGTGAATGTTACTATTGGGAGTCTGGAGGTCCAGGACAGGGGGTAGCCATACACACGGGCGGAAGATGAACATCGGGAGCCAAAAGGGTAAAACGGTAATTATAAAAGAAAGGACGTGTTACGAAAATGTTTCGGAGCCTGTAAGACTTCGACATGCCCCAGAACAGGTAATAGAGGTCATGTGAGGAAGCTGACGCGAAAATATCAGCATTAAGACACCGAATTCCAGCGAAGTTTTTGGGTTAAGCGTGCTCAGGTGGGAGTAATTCCATGATGGGTGACCCCCCTGGGATGTTGGTAAGAAATTTTATAAATTGAGACATAAGAGACAAACGAAAAGTTAGGGTAGTCTAAGGAAAAACTAGAGTGTATGGGATGGTTGAAGACCACAAGGAGGTACGTAGGACGCGACAAATTAGATTGGTGAAGAGACAGAAAGTGCATGGCAGCCCGGGAATTAAGATAGGCTTGAACAGCATTTGGGCGTACTTTGTGGGATAATTGATAGTAATTATATACATATATATATGTGAAGATGTTGAATATTTCAAAATGATTGTATAGGTGAATCTCAGAGTTCCAGTAACTGACACTATGACAAGGAAGGCATTAATTAGACAAAGGAATCGAAGCCCGAGTGATAGCGAAAGTAAATGGTACTGGTGCTATAAGGTAAGATGTTAGTGCTTCTGGGACAGATTATGATTGGAGAATCTAATACAGTAATAGTTGGAAAGGAAAAGGGGTGAGTTAATGGTGAATAAGGAGACCAGAGGGCACGGAAGGGTCAACGATAAGAAATCGCAGTGAAAGAAAAGTAAGAAAAGGTAGTGAGGGAAAACCCGAGAGAAACTATCGACGAGACACGAGACTACTTGGGCCAAGAATTTAAAAAGATAGGTGTGAGAAGGGATAGAGTGTGGCAATATAGATCAAAAGGGAAAAATGAGGAGTTTAAGGATCGATTCCAATAAGTAGGGCCATAGGAATAGTTTCTAAGTTTAGAACCCATTTGAAGACATAGCAAGAGAAGGAAGATACTCGAAGGCGGTCAGCATATAAGGGGTCCCCTAAAGGGGGGGAGACCATATTAGACCTAAAAAGGAATTGCAACACTATCAAGTGTCAAAAAAAAAAAAAGGAAATCTATTAGCTTGGCATCAAAGTTTAAAATATGTCGGCATGTCGCAAGAAACTTGGGAGAAGAGTAGAAGCGAAATAACAATGAGTGTAGTAAGAGATAGACCTGCGGATAAAGAAATAGCCTACGACTATATTGGATCGTCAAGTAAGGATTGCATACTAAGACATGACTACCGTTAAGGTGCGGTGACGAGACAATAATAGAAAAGAAAGGACCCGGAAGGAACAAGGATAATGAGGTGACACAGTAAGTTAGCAAAACCTATGACATGGAGCAATGACTCATGAAAGGTCAAGGAGTTTGATTATAAGAAAAATAAGGTAAAGGATAAGGAACGAGTATGATGGAGGGAGCAGCTATAAAAGAAACCCATGACATGGAATGAGGACTCATGTAAAGATCCACAAGTTTGATAGCAAGGAAAATAGGATAACAGATATAGAATGGACATGGAGAAAAGGGCAATTATAAAGGAACCCCCTTCCGAAGTGCTACAAGACCCCACAAGGTCAGTTGAACATTCGAGGACGAATGTTCTAAAGGGGGGGAGGATGTTATAGCCCATATCTTGTGTGTTTGGAAATTCCAAAGTCGTCGTGGAAAGTTAAAGGCGAGACCATTTTCAAAAATTATTTTAATGTACAAGTTGGTTATGGATATTATTTATGAATATTGTTGTATGGAAATATTGAGAAAGGTTAAGGGTAAAAAGAGAAACTCACAAAATGGTAAAATGGTAATTTCACAAGTATTCAAGGAAATGGAAGAATTCCCTAGGAAATAAATAAAAAAAAGGAGCATGTGACCATTTTATAAGTGAAGGGGGCAAAGTGTAAATATGGATGGACTAAAGTGTAAAAGGGAAGACACTTGGTCTTCTTTGACCAAGTGAGAAAAGTCAAGCAAAGAAAAGAAAAATCAAGAAAAAAGAAGAAAATTCTAGAGAGGGACCTAAGTGCAAATATAAAGGTGGTGGAGGATATATATATATATATATATATATATATATATATATATATATTGAGAGTTCATCTTTTAGAGGAAAAAAGCAACAACAAAAAAACAAAAGAAAGGAGGGGGAGCAACTCAAGGCCATTCGGCCAAGAGGGTGCCAAAACCACCCCATGAAATCTTGTCCAAAAAAAAATTGTTTCTTCATGTATTCCTACTAAAATTATGGTCCTCTTTAACATGGGACAAGTATTGGAGCAAGAAACCCCCTCTTTGTTGCAAGCTCATGATCATAATTAAAGGAGAAGTTGAAGGAAAAAAGGTAAGAATCCAATCTTCTTATATGTATTATGGATGGTTATGCATGTTGTGATGTATAGGAATGAATGAAAAGTATGGAAATGTTATGTGTTGTGTTGGCCGAATGATGTGTTGTTATGTAGAAAAGATGAAATGATTCTATTTACTAGTTTGATGGTTGTGTTGTGAATTCCATGATGTAAAATGGATGAGGAACATGAGATCATGCATGTTGAAGTGTGGCTATGTGTGTGGTGTGGTGGCCGAATGACATAGTGTTGTGTAGAGATGGTGAGTTAATTTTTATTTAGTAATTTAATTGTTGTGTTACGGATTTCATGATGAAAAATGAGAATTTAAGGGGTTAAAAATGAAGTTGTGCTTGTTTGTGGATTATGGAAGGAGTTAGTGTGACTTTGGTGTGGTTCCTTATAATTGCATGAATAATATTGTTGATGTGTGGTGGTTATATTTCATGAATATGGAAGAAAGAAAATGTCGTTGGATTATGTAAAAAGAGCTACTAATGTTGGAATTTATGTTGAATGGAATGTTAATGTTGTCGATAAGAATTGTGGTATTGTTGATAGTTTGGCCGGGTCGAATTCCCGGGATTGTTGTTGATTAAAATTGGCTAAGTTGAACTTGGTGGGATGGCATATTTACAGGGGAAATGCTGCCGAAATTTCGGCAGACAAAGTGTTAATTCAAAGAATTAACTTCTAAAGGCTCTAATCAAGTTTTGGTAAACATGACCAATTTGTAGATTTTGGCGGATTTCGAACGTGAATTTGGAGTCGCATAAGAAGCAGAAAAGGTATGTAAGGCTTTACCCTTCCTTCTATGGCATGTCTTAGACGTAATTTGTTGGATATGAGCCTCGAGGATAACTCCACCCTCCGGAATCCGCACCCAAAGTTTCCCCTTTTTCATTCAGTAGAATTGAATTAAAAATTGTGTAAAATGTTGGAAGAACTTCCTATACCTCTAGAACTCGCATAAATAGGACCCGACTACCCTAAAACCCTCACAAGTAACGCCATGACATGTAACATACGTAAATTTGGTACGCCGCCTCATTTGACCCGAGGCGGGCCCATCGTTCCCGGACTTTCCTTATTGTTCCACTTGACTTACTTTGAAGCTGAATCCAAAAGAAACCTTGATCCTTATTCCGTTATTAGATGACAAGTACCATACCTATCCCAACGAGAATACTTCTATGACGACAATGATAATGATGATGTTAAGAAAGAGAATATGCCTATGATAAGTACGATAAGAACGATTCTATGACTAGGAGTCTTGAGCTAAGAATTTAATGTGAATGTGAAAGTGTTATACTAGTTCTTGAACCTCAATTCTATTCCTTAGCTATGACACTAGTTTCTAAAAGACTTCAAGGCATATGAATTGGCGGTTATAATGTCCATGATTTTATTCAATGCTCTCTCTTAAGGCTATTTTCCGTTGGTAGTCTCGCCTTAAAATACTCGTTCCTTCAAGGTGAGACAAAGTGACCATGATTATTCCATAATGTAATCGTAGGTCACCGACCTTACGTCACTCCGATGGACACATGCCTTTCTTTGGGCTCTCATGCATGCCAATGGTATAACATATATATATGAATGTGAATATGTATATGTATATGTATATGGGGAAAAGGGGAAGGGCCACTGGTATATCACCACCTGATTCAGCTGGATTTCGTCCCGGACGCGGGATGCCCGGACCCGGGATATGGGAGAGCAGGATACGGCGTCTGTAAATGTGATATATAATATGTTGGGACACTGTTGGGGAGGGGGGTGGGAGAGCCGATGTAGTCGGCGTCTGTGAATGTAAATGAAGGACACCGTTTTTTGAAATGTTCTGTTTTCTGTATATGTAAATAAGAAACACCGTTTTCTGAAAAAGAAACTAAGCATGCATGACATCTGCAAAAAGGCACTCATATGTACAGGTTACATCTGTCCCAGGATAAGGTCCTTATGTCTATTCTGTTATTGTTCATACTATATATTCCTTATTATGGTACTATTCATGCTTTACATACTCAGTACATTACTCGTACTGACCCATCTTCTTCGGGGGCTGCGTTCATGCCGCGCAGGTGCACCAGATGAGCCACAACTATCATAGAAGATGTTCCAGCGGAGTTGGCAGGCTCCACTTGTTCTGGAGTGCTGCCGAGTCAGAGTATCCGAGCCATGATGTTTGTTTGATGTTAGTGTCACGACCCAACCCCGTGGGCCGAGACTGGTGTCCTAACTGGGCACCCATACGTAACTACCTGACAAAATTAGCGTACTAGCCAATTAATCAGATTAGACATACACAAATTCATACGGTTACAGAATACATCGCGCGAAAATATATATAGAGACGTAGACTTATACATAAGTCGTTAAGGCCAGCATAGCAAGCGAAGTAACTTAAATCGCAATATCACACATACCTACCGGAACAGTGATAACCCATAACCCACAACCATGTCTACAGGCCTCTACAGACAGAACAGAAACAGATGACGGGACAGGGCCCAGTCGTACCCCAAATAGACAAATGTACAGAATACACATCAGAACAAAATATATACCAAAAGTATATGCTCCGGATCAAAAGGGAGCACTCCAACAGTAGAACAGGTACCCTAAGCTGGTGGCGTATCTCGAGGTGCGTCTGTACCTGCGGGCATGTAGCGCAGCCCCCGAAGAACAGGGGGTCAGTATGGAAATGTACCGAGTATGTAAAGCAGAATGTAACAAGTATAATCATAATCTAAATTAGAAATACAGAAATATAACGGACAACTCGAACCCAAAACCGAAGCAGAAACACAGAGTATACGGACAGATCCACAATATATATCTTAAGCACGGGGCATAGCCGACGGAGTCGTGATATGAATCAGAAGGACAGAGTATAGCTGACAGAATGATAACACAGATCAGAAGTGCAGAGTGTGACTGACAAAATCGCAAACTGAGTCAGAAGTGCAGAAATATGACAGACTGAGTCATAAGCCGAATCAGATGTTAGACGCACAGAAGTGCAACAGACAGAGTCATAATCCAGATCATATTTTCCAGAAGTGTGACAGACAGAATCATACTCCAGATCAGACATACAAAACTGTAGTAGACAGAATCATGCATGCAGAGTCATAATCATATACAGACATACACATCATAAATCAGATCCCGGCCCTTTTATAAGGGACGCGGTAACAGAACCCGGCCCTCTTAGTACGGGACGCGGTGGACAGACAGATCAGATCAAATGCCATCCTGGCCGCCATCCCCGACAAATCACATAATCAAATCATAATCAGATATAAACAGATCCCGACCCGTACATCCGAGGGACGCGGTGAACAATGCAGTGGAAGTGCACGAATCACAGAACCTGGCCCGGGCGTAGTGAAGGAAGCATTGAGGCATCCACGAACACATTAATGAGAAACCATATGCATACAGACCGACACACAGACCGAATGGAACTGAAACAATTCAGAAGAGGGGTCAAATCGGAACTATCGGATTATAGTTATAATAGATACGCATACGTGTCATTTGGGATGGCGCGACAAATTATCTCAGAACAGAATATTCAGGACCGTTCCAGATGTCATAACATTCACCATATGATAGCAGAAAGATAGCCAAGATCTAACTAAGAGTATTGGACCAAACAGAGTCAATTTATGCCTTACCGAATCCATCGGGGGTTCTGTGGACCCACCTCGGACCCAACCATAGTGGCGTACAAAAATTATGGATAATAACCCTTAGGGAGTCATCCGTAATCATCTTGGGGTGTTTTGACTCCATTTGTAGAAGTTATGTACATATGGGCAATTTTGCCGACAAAAAAGTAAAGAAACAATTCAATCTTACTGAATGATTTTGAGCTATTTTCAATCTTGGAGTGTGAGTAGCAGAAATGCGATCGAGGCTCGTTTCCAAGCCCGTTACACTCATAACATGCCTAAGAAAGAAGGGGAAAACTTTACATACCTTCGTAATGCTTTATGCTCGTCAAATCTCAATTCCCGTCTCGTCCAAAAACTGCAAATGGTCACTTTTGCCAATTACTATTCATGAGACTTAAAAATTCTAAACTTAACCAACACTTGTCTATAAAAATTTAGGCAGCATCTCCCTTATACATATAGCCTCCCCGAGATGCAACTCGGCTCACAACAACCAACAACAATCCAACAACAACACCAACAACACCAACAGCCACAATAAGGCACAATATAGACTAATTAGTCCTCTTTTCGTCATAATGCAATAACTCTCACTTCGACTTCACACTTCCGAATCAATACCAACATAATTTCATTTATTACTAATCAAGGTCATAACAATACCATTCGGAAGCATATCATAACATTTATACAACATATACACAAGATATACACATGATATACAAAACACGCAAATTTTCCACCAAAACCACAATTCATCCAAATCTTCCAACCTTTAACAAATAAGTTCATAACACCTTTTCATCTTCCAAGTTCATCAACATTAGTCATAATTTGCACCTTAACAACTTCATTTCCACATTTACATAAACTACAATAAAATTGCATACTTTCCTAGTACAACTTAACAATTATTTTTCCATGACAACAAAAACCATTTTTCTTCCATTCATTTCACAATAACACAATTAACACACTACATAATTTAATCCATGTTCCTCTTCCTTCCATGTAGTACACGGCCATACACACACATTCACAACACACAAAATTTTCATGCTTTTCATTCATTCCCACACACTACAACATATATACATATATTCCATGGTATAAAAATGGTAAAATTCTTACCTTTTCTCAATTCTTTCACTTGCCACAAATGGTAGTTTCTTGCCAAAATAATTATGCCACTTTGTAGAGAATCTTGCACTTAGTAATAATCCCACAAGAAATGAATTTTTGAACCAAGGGTTTGGCTCCAAGAATTTTTTTTCTTCCTTTTCTCCTTCTCTTTCTCTCTAGCCGTGAGCTTCTTTTTTTTTTTTTGTCTTGATTTTTTTCTAAATTTTTCTTGAACCTTTTACATGATAAGATGACTTATATAAGTTATCACATGGAAATTATTTTAATCCATGGGCTTGGCCAACCCTATGGCCGGTTGGGCCTCCTTTTTGGGCCTCATTTTCCTAATTTTTTTTTAGCCCAATTCGTTAAAATTCTTATTTTGTAATTCCCGAAACAATTTTCGAAATTCCAAATCTTGCCCTTGGCCTTCCCCGATGTCTCCAAGTCAACACTTTTCATAAGCAGGAACATATATATCAAATGAAATCAAAATATGGCCTTATTCTTTACATGTCACAATTATCTCGGATTTTCCGAATATCCAAAATTTCGGGATATAAAAGTTAGAGACTTTGCAGACAGAGTCGTGGGTATAGAGTGTCGATAATATGTTATATCATAAAGTCCATGTGATTACATATTCTGTTTGATTTGAATACGATGGAAAAAAAAAAGAAAAAAAAATCTCTTGAAAGTTTTACTATGTTTTCCATTTTTATTGATATAAGAGTTTAAGGAAGTTAAGTATGTAACAAGAGTCAGCGGGTTCGCTCGGCTCCGGATATGGGGTCGGGTGCCCATCACACCCTAGTAAAGTCGGGGTGTGACATTTGTAACATGTCCTGAAAGGTTCTGTCAATAGTAATGACAGGATTTGACTAAGTTGCGAGTACGGCTGACCTCAAGAAATAAGTTAACTGCTGAATAGATGGTAATAGTAATTATGAGGTCAGGATCAATATGGTAAAAAGGAAATGTTAAGACAATTTGGAAGGGCGTGTGATAATAAAAGATGATTTAGAAAGGGCTGGAAAAATCTTAATAGAGTGTTATGTTGAGATATCAGCTGATTTGATCAGTAGGGATAAATTACAATGAGTCTATAGTTAAAAGGAGTAATAATGTGATTAAGACAGGAGTACAGAGGAAAAGGAATTGTGGCGAATATGAATGTATTAATAAGACAGCTTGCGAGATATTAAGGATAGGATTGACTAGGAAGGGTAAAAGGTTAAATACGCTTACTCCACCGAGTGTAATTAACCCATAGTAAGAATCGTGAATAAGGTTAAGAAGTGTTACACTATGGGATTGAATACGCACAGGATATAATGAAATTAAGGAGGATTGTTATGAAAATAAGTAAAGACTAGTGAGGAAGTGGCCAAAGACATGATGTGATCCGTGTGACTAGAATATAATGGTAAGTGTAAAACGGAAAAGCGAGCTATAGTACAAATGAGAAAGACTTATCAAGTTCTTTAGGGAAAGTTTAAAATAAAGGGTACACGATAACAGAAATGATAGCGAGTACGAGAAAAGAAAGAGTAATTGAAAGGGAAGAAATAAAAAGAAAGCGAGATGACAGTGTAGCAATAGGTTATGACATGTACAGCCGAGAACACGAGTATTATAAGTGACGGAACTGTGAAAGGCCAAGTTATAGAAAGAGGAGTAAAGGGGTAGAATGAGTGCTAGAAAATGAGTGATATGATAAGAATAGACATGGAGGAACCAAATACGCTCTGAAAATGAGAAAAAGATTATGCAGAAGTAATGTGTTCCGAAGGATACAGAGGTGGCATAAGATTCCTCGTGTACAGAATAAAAGATAGACATAAACGGGAGAAATGATAAGGGAATTCTAAAGGAAGCATCCAAGATAGACGTAATTAATTGAGTACGAGCAGGGAACGAAAGGGTTATATTTATCATCTGGTACGGGTACATGACCTGAAGGCAGAGGCGCCGACTTTTCAGTCAGTGCCGGTAGTTAGCGAGTTTCCCGATGTATTCCCAGATGAACTCCCAGGCCTTTCTCC
The DNA here is from genome assembly GCF_019175385.1 of Lycium barbarum. Lineage (NCBI taxonomy): Eukaryota > Viridiplantae > Streptophyta > Magnoliopsida > Solanales > Solanaceae > Lycium > Lycium barbarum. Next base: position 77,837,998 of record NC_083343.1, read on the forward strand.
TGAGCGGGAGATAGAGTTCGCTATAGACGTATTACCGGACAATCAACCCATATCCATTCCTCCTTACAGAATGGCACCTGCAGAACTGAAGGAACTGAAGGAGAAACTGAAAGATCTACTAGAAAAAGGCTTCATCAGGCCCAGTACATCACCTTGGGGAGCACCGGTATTATTTGTAAAGAAGAATGATGGGTCGCTGCGGATGTGTATAGATTATAGGCAGCTGAATAAAGTAACCATAAAGAATAGGTATCCTCTCCCCAGGATCGATGATCTATTTGACCAGTTGCAGGGTGCTAAGTGTTTCTCGAAGATAGACCTGCGGTCAGGTTATCACCAAGTACGGGTAAAGGAGGCAGACATTCCAAAGACTGCATTCAGGACCCGATACAGACATTACGAATTTAGAGTGATGTCCTTTGGGTTGACCAATGCTCCAGCAGTATTTTTATGGATCTGATGAACAGAGTGTTCAAGCCATTTCTTGACCTGTGCGTAATCGTATTCATTGACGATATTCTGGTCTACTCACGATCATAAGAGGAGCATGCAGATCACTTGAGAACAGTACTTAAGGTGCTCCAGCACCAGAAACTGTATGCTAAGTTCTCTAAATGTGAATTCTGGTTGACTTCAGTAGCATTCTTGGGGCATATTATTGGAGCTGACGGCGTTTGGGTAGATACGCAGAAGATTGAGGCGGCGAAGACTTGGCCTAGACCTACGACACCTACGGAAGTACGTAGATTTCTGGGGCTAGCAGGGTATTACAGAAGGTTCGTAGAGAAGTTTGCCTCAATTTCAGCGCCTTTAACAAGGCTAACACAGAAGGCAGCTAAGTTCCAGTGGACCGACGCTTGTGAGCGGAGTTTCCAATTGCTGAAAGATAAATTGACTACGGCTCCAGTTCTAACTCTTCCTGAGGGACAGGATGAATATGTCATTTATTGTGATGCTTCCGGTGTTGGGACAGGTTGTGTGCTAATGCAGCATGGCAAAGTTATAGCCTATGCCTCCCGACAACTCAGAAAGCACGAAAGGAATTACCCCACCCATGATCTGGAGTTAGCAGCGGTAATTCATGCTCTAAAAATATGGAGACATTATTTATATGGTGTGCATGTGGACATTTATACAGATCATAAGAGTCTCCAATACATCTTTAAGCAGAAGGAGCTGAATTTGCGACAGCGACGGTGGTTAGAGTTGCTGAAGGACTATGATGTTGACATTCTATACCACCCAGGAAAAACAAATGTTGTAGCAGATGCATTCAGTCGTAGATCCATGGGTAGTTTGGCGGACATACAACCAGAGCAGAAGCAGATAGTCCGTGAAATTCGCCAGTTAGCTAATTTGGGAGTCCGTTTGGCTGATTCTGAAAATGGCAGGGTTTCTGTTCGGGGAGTTGCTGAGTCCTCTATCATAGAGGAGATAAAGAGATACCAGTACGAGGACCCTATCCTTTTACATCACAGGGATGCAGCTCATAAAAAGGAAGAGACCCCATTTGAGGTGGCACCTGACGCAGTGCTACGATACAAAGGTAGATTATGTGTACTTGGGGTTGCAGGATTACGACAACAAGTGATGGGAGAGGCACACTGTGCCCGTTATTCTGTTCATCCAGGGTAAACGAAGATGTATCATGACCTCAGATGCTTGTATTGGTGGGATGGCATGAAAAGGGATATAGCAGAATTTGTCGCTCAGTGTCCGAATTGCCAGCAGATTAAGGTCGAACACCAGAAGCCTGGAGGACTATTACAGGAGATGGAGATTCTGACCTGGAAGTGGGAGGTGATTAATATGGACTTCGTCATAGGTTTACCTCGCACTCTGTGAAAATATGACTCTGTTTGGGTCATCGTTGATAGGTTGACAAAGTCAGCCCATTTCCTTCCAGTCAAGACTACATATTCAGCTGAGAATTATGCCAGTTTGTACCTTAAGGAGATAGTGAGACTTCACGGGGTTCCCACAACTATTATTTCTGATAGAGGAGCCCAGTTCACAGCTAACTTCTGGAGATCCTTCCAGGAGGGATTGGGGACACAAGTGAGTCTCAGCATGGCGTTTCACCCTCAGACTGACGGACAGGACGAGCGTACCATTCGGACACTACAAAACATGTTACGGGCCTATGTTATGGATTTCCGGAGTAGCTGGGATGATCATTTGCCACTTATTGAGTTCGCCTATAATAACAGCTACCATTCGAGTATCCAGATGGCACCGTATGAGGCCTTGTACGGGAGGAAGTGTAGATCACCTATTGGCTGGGTTGATGTTGGCGAGACCAAGTTGATAGGCCCAGATATGATTAAGCAGGTTGTTGATAAAGTGAAGCTTATCCAGGAAAGATTACTGGCAGCCCAGAGTCGACAGAAATCATATGCAGATAATCGGCGTCGACACTTAGAATTTCAGGTTGGTGACTGGGTATTCCTGAAAGTGTCGCCCATGAAAGGTGTTATGAGGTTTGGCAAGAAAGGGAAGCTAAGTCCGAGATATATTAGACCTTATCAGATTGTCCACAGAGTGGGCCAAGTTGCCTACGAGTTGGACCTACCGGCTGATTTAGAAGCAGTGCATCCAGTCTTCCATGTGTAAATGCTTCGTAAATGTATAGGCGATCCTTCCAGAGTATTCCCCGTAGATGATGTCCAAGTGACAAAAGAATTATCCTACGAGGAGCAACCTATAGTCATACTTGATCGGCAGGTTAGGAGGTTGCGAACTAAGGACGTGGCTTCCGTCAAAGTATTATGGCGAAACAACAACAGGGAAGAGATGACTTGGGAAGCCGAAGAGGAGATGAAAGACAAGTATCCCTACTAGTTCTCTACGCCAACAGGTAACTTCAACTCCTCACTTGACTATATTAATTTCCTGATGAATTGTATGTAATAACGATAAGGGAGACTTCCCCAAAATTCCAATAGGACTTTACTGGACCAATTCAACATTCGAGGACGAATGTTATAAAGGGGGGGAGAATGTTAGACCCCGTATTTTATACGTCGAGTTATTCGCGAAGGAATCGACGTGAGGTAGAAACCTCGGATTGTTAATTTCTAAACTAGACCTAATCGGTTATAAATTTTACTTAGTGTAAAATTTTTATTGGAGATTAGGAACTACTTAATTGTGGTGTTAAGTAAAAATTTGTGACAATAATGAGCCAACAAGAGTATCAAACGTCCAAGGTAAAAAGGATGACTCAAAGTCATCTAAAATAAGGCTAATGGAAGACATACAAATGTGCAATTAAATGTTGATTCATCCACTACATTTTCAATATATTGTGAAAAATTAAATTGGAAGGAAAGTACAAGTTATATTCGGCCATAAAACTGAAATTTGGAGGAGAAAAGTTGGAGCATACAATTGAATATTTGAGCATCTACTACTTTATGAAAGTATACATCATTTTAGGAAGACATCACATGGTGGAGGGATCACTTTACATTAAATATTGCTCATCCATCTTGGCATGATTACAATAGACAAAGGGTGATGTATGAATCATTCACCACACTTACAATTGTCTTGTAAACAATTTAAAAGAATGAAGAAAGGAGAGACAAGGGAAGTAGGCTAGCCGAAAGTGAAGGGAACGAATTAGAAAATATTTAAGTGTAAAGTTAATGGAATGACTCATGCCATAAGTGGAGCATGGGACCAACTTGTAAGAATCATATTTCAAGCAAATAATGACCAAGAGATCAGCCATCACAATTCATTTCTACTACACAACACAAAGAAAGAAAAACCTAATTCTAGAGAGAGAAAGTCTCAGCCAAGGGACTGATTTTTGAGCCCTTTGAGTCTTGATCCATAAATTATTTTCCAAGGTGTTTCAACCCTTTAGAAGGTCCCTAGAACGTGAATATAGTGTTTGGAGCAACAAGAACCATTTTCATCTCAAATCACAAACTCTAGCCAAGTAGAGAAGTCAAGTTGTCAAGGTAAGATCTAACTTCTTTTGCTTGTATTAAGGGTGATGTAGATGAGTAAATATAAGTTGTATACATGAAATGATGTGTGTTGATGTTGGAACATGATAGTATTTAGGGGGTTATATGTGTTGATGTTGAAGTATGGTTGTAACTTGATGAACATGAATCGCATGCATAAAATCATGAAAGTTGGTGTTGGAATGTTAGTTGGCCGTAGGGACTGTTTTGGTGGAATTAATAGACTGATTTTCTTTAGTAAATATGGTTGTTATTATCATAGATCTCATGGTAAAAAAAAGAATGAAAAGAATTGGAAGGTTAAAGGTGAAGTTATGTTAGTATGAAAATGATTGAATCTATGATTTTATGTGAAGTGATGTTGAAGCATGTTGAAACCGTTTGTGGACTGTTTTGTGAGGAAGTTAGTGAACTGTTTTTACATGATACTTTGATTTTTATTATCATGAATTTTATGACGGAATGAAGGAGTTTAATGATTGGAGTTGAAACTAAAGTCGTTTGTGAGTTGTTACAGGAATTGTAGAAATGACGATGTAGCTTAGTTGCATATGAATTGATGTTGTACTTGTCGTGTGGATAGCTGGTCATAACCTACTGAAATTATATGAAAAGAAGACATGAAATAATGTGTAAGAATCGTATGTGGTTTGCTTAGTATATTCATAAATGTTTGCAAGAATTCCGAACATTGTTTAGGGACTGTTTTGGACATGTTGTTGGACTGTTTTGGATATGTTGTGGTAATGGACTGTTTTGGACTTGTTGTTTTCATCAAGTTGGAAAAAATAATTATAGTTAAGAGTATACATCATGTTGTCATAGTGGTTGGGCTGTTATAGAATCGTTTCGACGAAATAATATGACTATAGATTAACAAGAATAAATTGGATGTGTCATAATCGCATGTACACTATTATCTAGTGTTGTAAGGTGCGGGCTGTTTTGACACGTTGTTGTTATTGAACTTGGAAGATTAATGATAATTAAGATTATGCTTTGTATTGTATGTTGGATGGGCTGTTATAAGTTGTTACATGCAAACGTTAAGGCTACGAACTATTAGAAGTAACTTGAGAATGTAGTAGCCGTATGTGAATCGTTCTTGCATGTTGTGAATGTGGGCTGTTTGGAATATTGTGTGGGCTGTCCGGATTGATATTGAACATATAATTGTTGATGTTGGGTTGGTTATATGTACTTGGTTTGGATACAAGAGCAAACGACGCCTAAACATCTAGAAAGGAGTTACTAACGTTAGAATACGTTTTTACTCTCCCCGTAACTTAAACGCAGTTGTTGACATCTTAATATAGGTTGAGATATTATTGGGCAGTGTATACATATTGTGAGACGAATAAGCGCTAAAGGTATGTGAATCTAACCCTTCTTTCTTTTTGGCATGATCTTTGTGAAATGAATATACCATATATATACGATTTCAAAGGAAACTCCTATTCCTAGAGCCACTAGGATGGCTATTGATTTTTGATTCCCACAACTTATGTTTTGATTCATCTATATTAATGTGTACACATGACTTCAAAGATACATTTTGATAGAATCCACAGGGACATCCGAAAGGTATATGAGATGACTATTATTTGAAATTGTGAACGATGGTTCGTGTTGACTATTCTATTGAGTCTTTAAAAATGTTTTGAATTGCATATAGTTTCTCACTACTCTGCTCGTGCATATCTCAATATATCTTTCACCGAGTCCCGGGCCGGGTATGTTATCGTGCACACTTTCACTGTATTGTTCGCCGAGTTCCTCATTAAAGGGCCGGGTACAATATATATATATATATATATGTATATTCTGAAGTTATGCTGTGTTATGAAGTTATGCTGTGATATGAAGTTATGCTGTGTTACGGAGATATGCTGTGTTACGGAGATATATATTATATTCTGAAGTTATGTTGTGTTATGGCGCTAGAGACGGGGTGGCGACCATGTTCACCGAGTCCTATAATGAGGCCGGATATGATATATGATGTTGACATGCATGATTTATGTTTCGAAAGCAAGTACTTGGCATTCTGGTTATTGTACTCTTTTTCTGTACTTCTTATTTCAATTATGATCCCGTTTTCTGCATTTCATGCTTTACATGCTCGGTACATATTCCGTACTGACCCCCTTTCTTCGGGGGGCTGCGTTTCATGCCCGCAGGTGCAGACATTCGCTTTGGTGATCTGACAGCTTAGGATTTTCCCCTGCTGCTATTTTGGAGAGCTCCATTGTTCCGGAGTCCAGACTTTGGTACAAATCTTTCTTGGATATATATTTATATGCCTATGTGGACTAAGGGTACGACGGGGCCCTGTCCCGTCATATGTTACGTTACTGTTGATACTCTTAGAGGTCTGTGGACATATGTGTGGGTTGTGTATGGGTTCTGTTCAGCTGTGTCTATACCCTTATTCACATTCATATCCTTATTCACATTCATATCGTATCATATCCATATTCGTACTCGTATCTATATTATATACATAATCATATCATATACATAGCATTTACATAGCATACCCGACCATGCCGGATCGGTGTTTCATACATACTTGGCCAACCAAGGCTCAAGGTTACACATACCTGGCCCTACCAGGGTGTCAGGGTTACATCTACCTGGCCGTACCAAGGCGTCACGGTTATCCGTACCATCTGCAGAGGTGTGCGCACGTTACATAATCATATACATACTTATTTACATATCCTACCCGGACTCATAAGTCTCGGGGTTCCATAATAGTCATACATAGATACATATACATAATAGCTCATAAGCGTCTTTACTATTATAATTACTATCATCGTCGTCATCGTTATCGTCATAGCTATTACCACTATAGTCGTCTTCCATATCATTGTTGCTATTATCGTCATTCATCACATCTATCTTTATAGGCTTACTCGTCATACGAGGAACTTAGTACAATCGTAGAGTATCAAGAATCGTGAGCTTACCAGCTCAGAAAATCAAATCATTTGGAAGATATCATAGTCTTATAGATTTGGACGTTTGGCCAAAGAACCATGCCTTATGAAAGAAGGGTTAGCCTTACATACCTTTCCGTTGAACTATTCTACACTTGTACGTTCTCCTCCGAAGCTCACGTAGACCTTAGATGTCGTAGGAACAAGCCTTGGTTGATAATACTCCGCTTGAGCAAAAACCCTAGTTCGTCTCCAATGAGATTTCTTGACTTGTATGATCTTTAATGGGTTTTCTTACACTTGATTCACTTGGTTTATGTTGTTGATCACTAATAATCCCTTAATTCTTGTGGAATAAATGTAGAGAGATGTTTTAGAGAGAAGGGGTGAAATGTGGAAATGAAATAATAAACTTGGTCCCCCTTTTAATAACCCAAAATCTGATCTAAAATGAACAGTCGTCGAAAGTGCAACAGTGGTCGTAAATTCAGTTTACAGTCTGTATTCCAGTTTACAGGCCGTATTTCGTGGACGTATTTAATCATAACAGAACCAGAAAGTCAGGCTGAGACATGGTGATTTACGAACACAGTTTACGGGCCGTATTTCAAGTGGTCTTTAACCATTCAAGCATTTGACAGAAAGTTGAAGTTTTGGAAGTTGAAATACGACATGGCAGTTTATGGCCCGTAAACTACTTTACGGTCCGTATTTCATTTTACGATACACTGGCCAAAGTGCAAATGCCACGACCCGACTAGGGCCGCGAAGAGCACCCGGCGCTACCCCACCTAGGCACCCCTTTAACATACATTCACATAACGTCTAGGTGAGCCATAAATCAAATCATGCATTCTAGTCATCAACCATACTAGTCCCATTTGGGTGACAACATTTCCTATATAACATCATAGGCATCTATGCCACATCAATTGTACATGGGCCGACGTGGCCGACAAAATCATATACAAAACACAGGCCAACAAGGCCAGACATTTCTAACCATATACACGTGACTACGAGCCTTTAAGAAGAGTATAACATATCACATGAGCGGGACAGGACCCCGCTATGCCCATAATTATATACATAAAAGAATAAGTACCCAAAAGCTATGGCTCCGAAGGAAATGGAGCTCTGCTATGTAATCTCTGAATAAGCAGCTATGGATCAAGTCTGTCTCCCTGTGCACCTGCGGGGATCACGCAGCGTCCACAAACAAAAGGACGTCAGTACGAAGAATATACTGAGTATGTAAAGCATGATCAACATCGATATAGAAGCATAATGAACAACATGTGATTCAACTCCCAAACGTCGACAATACATTCACAATATCATAACAATAGCCATTAATCATCCACATTATCAAGATTTCTCAATTTGCTCCTAGTTCACCCATATTCATGGTCATAACCCTCGACCTCGTCCATTCATATACAATGTCGATTTCATGATCTTAACGTCGTTTATAACACATTCATATCACAACACAACAATAAACATGATTCAATTCAAACTATTTCTCAAAAGGTCACTATTCATCATTAATGACCCATTTTACCATATTTTTCTACAATCCATGTATTTCAACTCTCCAATATCTTAAACAACGTATAAATATCATGAATCTTACCTTAGATGTTGTTGGAACGAGCCTTAGTTGATAATACTCCACTTGAGCAAAAACCCAAGTTTTCCTCCTGTTATATCCCGTATTTTGCGTATTCGGATAATTCAAGATAATTGCGGGAAGTTAAGGGCAAGGTTATATTTTTGACCTTGTTTAGCACACAATTTGTTCATGAAAGTTTTGATGTGAAAATATTAAGAAAGACTAGGGGCAAAAAGGGGAATTCACAAGGAGGTCTATGGTAATATTGAGGAAGGCTAAGGGAAAATTTGGAATTTGGAAAATAATTTTTCATGAATTCCAAAACAAAAGAAATATATATATAATGGTCTTGAAAAGGGCCAAGTGGGCCGTCCAAGTTGGGTGGGCTAAAGCCCACATGGGAGTTAAATAAAAGTGGATAAAGATGACTAATTGGGTCATACTTTTCATTTTCCACGTTTAAAAATTTCAAGAAGCTTGGAGAGAAATAAGAGGAAGGGCCATTTCGGCCATGGCTTACCAAACAAGCTTTGGAAAAATCTTGATAAAAAAAAATATTTCCTTCTAGCTTTTCTACTAATTGGAAGGTCCTCTTTAACATGGAGAAATTATTGGAGTAAGCAAAACATTCGTGTGCAAGTTGTGGATTCTAGCCGAGAAAGAAGATGAGTGAAAAGGTATGTGTTCAATCCTCTTCTACTTGTATTAGGAATGATTTATGCATGTCGTAGTATGTGGAAATGAATGAGATTCATGAAAGTGTGTGTGTTGGGGTTGTAGTCGTGGATGTGTTGTGTTGTGTGGGAAAGAATGAATCAATTTTACTTAGTATTTTGGTTGTTGTTGTAATGGATTCTATGATGAAAATGAAAGTTTAATAAGTCTAATTGAAGTTGAAATTGTTGTGGGATTGTTGAAGAAGTTAAGGTGACATTAGTATGATTCCTTATGCTTGCATGAATGATATTGTTAATATGTAGATTGTTGGTGTAGTTTATGAATTTTGAAGGAAAGAAAATATGTTGTTATTGTTCTTGCTGAATTTGGAAGGTTTCGGGTGAAGAGGTATGTTGGTTGAATTGTTTGAAGTATTCTTGAATCATGATAGAATGATTTCGGATTAATACTTGAATGTGAAATCATTGATGTTAGCTTGACTATGTGTGGTTGAATTGAATATAAGAGGAATGCCGTCGAATTGTATAGAAAGAATTGCTAGTGATATAATGCATTTGAAATAATTGTTGAAGTTGGAGATATGATTGTTGGTATTGTTGTTGATAATTTGGCCGAGTTGAATTCTCGGATTTGTTGTTGATAAATTGGCCGAGTTAGATTCTCGGGGATGGTGTATTTACAGGGGAAATGCTGCCGAAATTTCGGCAGAATATAAATGAATTCATTTGAAGGACTAAGACAAGCATACGTCGATGAGTCTAATGATTATGTCAATTCTCTTGATTGTAGACTAGCAAGTTTGGATGAAAAAGCGTTGCTAATTGGACGTGGGACAGGTATGTAAAGCTTACCTTTTCTTTCTTTTGGCATGTCCTAGAGCTAAGTAAGCTATGATACTTATCTTGGGGTAACTCTATTCTTGATTCCGAGCTTGTTTACGACTCTTATTCACTTGTTGATATGAGTATGCTTAGTATAGTCGAGATTATTATACGATTGTATAACGAGCAAAGTATAAAGAGTTCTTGTTTTTAAAAGAGTTCTATAAGTATTAATGTCCCAAACTTTCGTAGACAGTCTCGGATTGCTTTAAAACGTTCGTAGAGGTTTCTATAATGAATAACGTTTCTAACCTTCATATGCTAACTCGGATTGCTTTGAAACGTTCTTGATTTCTATAAGCTGTTTCATATGGTTTGATGCGTATCTATGATGTCCGAAGTCCGGTTGATATGTTTCCGAATGGCATTCGAGAGATAATTGATATGACTAATGTCTTGGTTTTTAAATGATAGCACGTTTGATTATTCCATCGAGTCTTTGATACATTTTGATGCGTACATATGGTTCCAAAAGCTCTATCTGATTTGATCCATAACGACATTCGAAAGGTCCTAACATGATTGTTGCTTTGATTTTCCAAAAATGGCTTCTGAAACGTTCGTAGAGGGTTCTGTACTTCAAACTCTCATAACTTCCTTATACTAAATCGGATTGACCCGTAACTTGTTTCTGAGCCTTCAGGTGTCGGTAAGTGTACTTGTCCATCGAGTCATAAAATTGATTTATATGCATATGATTTTACTAATGATTTCGAGAAGATTAGTTTTAAACTAAAGGAAACACAAAGTGAGATTTACTAATTAAATTTTCAAAACAACTCCGAAGGGGGTGCGAGGTTGTACTATTTCATTCCATATACGACTCAGGTTTACATTCCATGGCATCATTATTATTGTTATGCCCGAAGGGGCCAGGATTATTATTATTATGTCGGGACCGGCATGCCCGAAGGGGCCAGGGTAGTATTATGTCGGAACCGGCATGCCCGAAGGGGCCATCATTATTATTATGTCGGGACCGGCATGCCCGAAGGGGCCAGGGTAGTATTATGTCGGGACCGGCATGCCCGAAGGGGCCATCATCATTATTGTTAATGTTGCAAGCGGCATGCCCGAAGGGGCCATCATCATTATTGTTAATGTTGCAAGCGGCATGCGCGAAGGGGCCAGGTGTTATATCCCGCATTTTTGCGTATTTGGATAATTTAAGGTAATGGTGGAAGGTCAAGAACAAGACTATAATTTTGATTTTGATTGGCATACAAGTTGTTTATGAAAATTTTGAAGTGGGAATATTAAGAAAGGTCAATGGCATAAAGAAAAATTCGCAATATGACTCGTGGAAATATGGAGGAAGGCGAGGGGTAAATTTGGAATTTAAAAACAAAAAAAGAATTCATGAGTTACAAGACCAAGAGAGCTAAATATGGGCTTGGAATTAAAAAGGGGCCACTTGGGCCATCCACATGGATGGGCTAGGCCCAACTAAAGCTTAAGGGGTCAAAAATAAAAAGGATGACCAAGTCATCTTTTCCACTTCAACTTCTAGAAATTTCAAGAGCCTAAAAACACTAGAGAAGAAGGAGAAAAAAATCTCCAAGGCCATTTTCGGCCAAGTTCAAGACCAAAAAAAAAAAAAAAAAAATTCTTCAAAAATCATTTTCTACCAATTGAAGGGTCCTAAACAAAGTGGAGTGGTCATTGAAGCAAGAAAAACACATATTCATACAAGTTGTGAATTCTAGCTAAGTGGAGGATTAAAGGAACAAGGTTAGAATTCATCCTTCCTTATATGTTATGAATGTTTATGGATGTTTATGCATGTGGTAGTGTACAAAAATGGATGAAATTCATAAGGAAAAAGAATATGGTGGTGTGGCCGTGAGGTAGCATGTGTGGGTGTAGAAATCATGTTTTAATTATTTTATCTAGTAATTGGTTGTTATTGTTGTGAATGTTATGTTGATAATGGAAGTTGAATGATTTTGGAGAGGTTGTAGTTGTATATGCATGATGTATAGCCATGTATATTTGGTGAATCATGAAGGAATGTGAGCAAGTTTTATTTGGTATGTTGGTTGTTGTGTTGTGGATTTTATATTGCAAATAAAAGACTAATGAGCTTAGTGAAGTATTAGTAGTTGGAGGCTTGCCTTGGAAGATTATGTAAATTGAATATTATGTCCTTACATGTATGGAAGATAATGATATTAGTATGGTGTTGTTGGAATATACATTATAAGGTTGTTATTGTTTTTATCGGAGCTGGAAGGTTTTGAAAGAAGTAGTAAATTGATTAAGTTGTTATAATGTATAGGATTGAATATGGAAATTGTTAGTGTGGTTGTTGAAATTATGTTGATAGTTTGGCCGGGTTGAATTCCCGGGATTGTTGTTGATTGAAATTGGCCAAGTTGAACTTGGTGGGATGGTGTATTTATAGGGGAAGTGCTGCCGAAATTTTGGTAGACAAATGTTACTTTGAGATTCCAATTCAAAAATGCTCTAATCAAAGTTTGGTAAATGTGACCAATTTGTAGATTTTGGCGGATTTGCAACTTGGATTCGGAATAGCATAAGGAGCGAAAAGAGGTATGTAAGGCTTCACCCTTCTTTCTATGGCATGTCTTAGATGTAATAAGTCGGGTACGAGCCTCGGGGACAACTCCGTTCCCCGGAATCCGCACCTAAAGTTTTCCACTTTTTGTTCAATAGAATTGAACTAGAAAGTGTGCAAATGGTAGAAAGACCTCCTAAACCCCTAGAAGTTGCATAAATGGGACCCGATTACCCTAGAACCCTCACAAGTAATGCCAAGACATGTAACATATGTAAATCGTACACGCTACCTCATCCGGCCCGAGGTGGGCCCATTACTCTCGGAATTTCCCTATAGTCTTGTTTGACTTACTTGAAGTGAATCCAAAGGGGACCTTTGATCACGATCCCGCTACCAAATGATATGTGCTGTGACTACTTTAACGAGAATGTTTCTATGGTGATAATGATAACGACAATGTTAGACAAGAGAATGTGCCTATGATAAGTACGACCGGAACGATTCTACGACTAAGATTCCTAAGCTAAGGAGTTAATGTGAATATGAAGTTGATAAACTAATTTGTGAATATTATTTGTATCCTCTAGCTATGACTTTACTTTCTAAAGACTCCCAAGCCTATGAACTGTCATCTGTGACGCCCACGATTTCATTCTACGTTTACTTTAATACTATTCTCCGTTGACCGTCTCACCTTAAAATATTCGTCCCTTCGAGGTGAGACAAAAGCGATCACGAGTATTCCATAATGTAATCGGAGGTCACCGACCTTACGTCACTCCGATGGCTACATGATTTTTCCTTGGGCTCCCTTGTGTGCTTATATGATATATATATATATAAAACATGTATATGTATATATATATATAAAACATGTATATGTATATAAGATATGTGTAAGTATATAAAATATGTATATGTATATAAGATATGTAAATGTATATAAGATATGTATATGTATACAAGCTATGTATATGAATATAAAAATATGTATACGTATATAAGATGTGTATATGCATACAAAGTACATATATGCAAGCTATGTATATGAACCTGGGCTGGGGGGAAGGGTTATATGGGGGAACGGGAAGGGAAATATGTTTCACTGCCACCTGATCAGCTGGGTTATCATCCCGGACGCGGGGTGCCCGGACGCGGGATATACGGGTGAGCCGGTGCGTATCTACATCGGCGCTATGTGGGTGAGCCGACATTGTTCGGCGCTATGATATGACCTACCATGTCATGACCAGACATGCTATGCTATGATATGACACGATACGCTATGATACGCTATGCTATGATAAGAAATGTTATGACAAGCTATGCTATGACATGATATGCTATGATATGCCATGACATGACATGCTATGATACGGTAAGCTATGCTATGATATGACAGGCTATGCTATGATATGATAAGCCATGCTATGATACGATAAGCTATGCTATGATATGACAGGCCATGCTATGATATGATAAGCTATGCAATGATGTGACAAGCTATGCTGTGACATGATACGCTAGGATATAATACTTCCATGACATGATATGCTACGATATGATATGATACGACACGCTATGATAGTGCAGAATGTGATATGATAAAAACATAACATGATTTAAACCCTATTTTCCATGTCTATGAAAAAGAAATGTTTCAAAGAAAAAAAAAAGACAAGGGGCCTCCCTAAGTGCAGGTTACTTTCTTACCTCATTATACGTCCTACGACTCCATGATACTATTAATCGTACTCTATGTTACAACTTGTATTATCTTCCATGCCTTACATACTCGGTACACTATTCGTACTGACGTCCCTTCTTGTGGACGCTGCGTTTCATGCCGCGCAGGTCAGCAAACAGGTGGACGTGATCCTTAGAAGCTCTACCAGCCGCACTTGACAGCGCTCCAGTTGTTTCGGAGCCTCACTGCAGCGGTACTATTTTGTGTATGTATATTCGGGCCCGACAGTACTCGGCCCTCTCTATGTATAAGTATACTATGTCTAGAGGCTCGTAGACAGATATGTACAGTCAGTCAGGTACGGTTAGATATATGGTGTTTTGGCATGGTTGTTGTATAAAGTGATAACGAAGTTTACTAGTCTATGTTCATAATGACGCTGCTAATGTTAATGTTCATTAATGTTCAAAAAATAAAAAACATGGCACTGTTTATACGGCTTGCTAAGAGGTAAAGGTAACAAGATAAATAAGGGGTGCTCGGTACAAGTATCGGGTACTCGTCACGGCCCCTAGTCGGGTCGTGACACCAAGACTAGTATTATTAATGTCGCAAGCGGGATGCCCGAAGGGGCCATCATTATTATTATGTCGGAACCGGTATGCCCGAAGGGGCCAGGACTAGCATTATTATGCCGGCGGCATGCCCGAAGGGGCCATCATCATTATTATTATTATATTGGAACCGGCATGCCCGAAGGGGCCAGGACTAGTATTGTTATGCCGGCGGCACGCCCGATGGGTCCATCATTGCTACTATGCCGGAAGCGGCCGTCCGAAGGGACCATTATGATACTATTTTCTCATAGTGTATTCTAGAATTTGGGTATACTGTACTTACATTGTGTATGCTAGAAGGCGTGTAAGGCACTTTATGGCACGGTTCAAAATGCTATTCCAGGTTACTCGCGGGTTGTCTCTAAACTGGTTACTGTTACGCCTTTCCTTGTTTATGATTCAGTGATGCTTTACATATTCAGTACATATTCCGTACTGACCCCCTTTCTTCGGGGGCTGCGTTTCATGCCACGCAGGTACACCCAGATGAGTGGAAGACTTTGCTAAAGGTGTCCAGCGGGATTGGCGAGCTCCATCTCAGTTCGGAGTGTTGCCGGGTCATGTACTTATGTCATGGTATTTTGTATATGTTAGAGACTTTGCAGACACTGTCCTGTGGATAGGGCGTCGAGAAGTGCGAATCATTTGTAGATGTTAAAAGAGTATGTATGATGACTTCAGTTGGTAAAAAGTACGTAATTGATTGAAAGTTTATCATAATCTATAGAAAGAAAATGACCTCTATTTTGAAAAGTTCCTTGTTTTTAAAAGTTTTTGAAATGACAGGTTTTGGTAAAGCGAACGTTTAAGGGTTCGCTCGATTCTGATGAGAGTCGGGTGCCCATCATGCCCTATCAAGATGAGGGTGTGACAAAGTAGTGTCAGAGCAGGTCGTCCTAGGGGTTGTCTGCAAAGTCGTGTCTAGAAGAGTCTTGTTTATCGGTGTGTTGTGCACCACATCTATAAACAGGAGGCTACGAGACATTAATAGGATGTCATTCCTTCTTTCATATCCGAGATCGTGCGATTGAGCCAGTCGTAGGAAATGAAGTCCCTTGTACTAACCTATGATTCCAGCTAAAGGACGACGTCGACAGAAGGAAGAGACTCATGACATTAGCAATTACAAAGTACAGCGGTAAGTAACGGTGCGGAAGAGGCATGTTGGATAAGGTAAGAATATTGAAATATGATTGAAATGTAAAGTTGGGGGATGGAAGTGAAGGTGAATATTGGTAATTGTTAAGGAGAAAAACGTGTTACGAGAATGTCTCGGAATCTGTAAGACTTCGACTTGCCCCAGATCATGTAATGAAGGTCATGCGGTGAGGTGGATACGAATATACCAGCATTAATGCATCGAATTTCATAAGAGTTTCGAGGTTAAGCGTGCTAGGGCGAGAGAAATTTTGGGATGGGTGACCCCCTGGGAAGTGTACTAAAAGTTCTATAAATGTAGACATAAGAGACAAATAGGAAGATCATGTGGGAGTACGAAGGACAAGGATAATGAGTTGGCACAGTTGATTAGAAAACCCAGGGCATGGAATGAGGATTCATGTGAAGACCGAGGAGTTCGATTATAAAGAAAACAGGGTGAAAGATAAGGAATGGACATGAAGGAAAGGACAACTATAAGAGAGACCCTCCCGAAGTATTATAACACCCCCATAAGGCCAGTTGAACATTCGAGAACGAATGTTCTAAAGGGGGGGAGAATGTTATATCCCGTATTTTGCGTATTCGGATAATGCAAGATAATTGCGGGAAGTTAAGGGAAAGGCTATATTTTTGACCTTGTTTAGCACACAAGTTGCTCATGAACGTTTTGATGTCGAAATATTAAGAAAGACTAGGGGCAAAAAGGGGAATTCACAAGGCGGTCTATGGTAATATTGAGGAAGGCTATGGGAAAATTTGTAATTTGGAAAATAATTTTTGATGGATTCCAAAACAAAAAATATATATAAATAATGGTCTTGAAAAGGGCCAAGTGGGCCGTCCAAGTTGGGTGGGCTAAAGCCCACACGGGAGTTAAATAAAAGTCGATAAAGATGACTAATTGGGTCATACTTTTCATTTTCCACATTTAGAAATTTCAAGAAGCTTGGAGAGAAATAAGAGGAAGGGCCATTTCGGCCATGGCTTACCAAACAAGCTTTGGAAAAATCTTGATCAAAAAAAATATTTTCTTCTAGCTTTTCTACTAATTGGAAGGTCCTCTTTAACATGGAGTAAGCAAAACATTCGTGTGCAAGTTGTGGATTCTAGCCGAGAAAGAAGATGAGTGAAAATGTATGTGTTCAATCCTCTTCTACTTGTATTAGGAATGATTTATGCATGTTGTAGTATGTGGAAATGAATGAGATTCATGAAAGTGTGTGTGTTGGGGTTGTAGTCGTGGATGTGTTGTGTTGTGTGGGAAAGAATGAATCAATTTTACTTAGTATTTTGGTTGTTGTTGTAATGGATTCTATGATGAAAATGAAAGTTTAATAAGTCTAATTGAAGTTGAAATTGTTGTGGGATTGTTGAAGAAGTTAAGGTGACATTAGTATGATTCCTTGTGCTTGCATGAATGATATTGTTAATATGTAGATTGTTGGTGTAGTTTATGAATTTGGAAGGAAATAAAATATGTTGTTATTGTTCTTGCTGAATTTGGAAGGTTTCGGGTGAAGAGGTATATTGGTTGAATTGTTTGAAGTATTCTTGAATCATGTTAGAATGATTTCGGATTAATACTTGAATGTGAAATCATTGATGTTAGCTTGACTATGTGTCGTTGAATTGAATATAAGAGGAATGCCGTCGAATTTTGTACAAAGAATTGCTAGTGATAGAATGCATTTGAAATAATTGTTGAAGTTGGAGATATGATTGTTGGTATTGTTGTTGATAATTTGGCCGAGTTGAATTCTCGGATTTGTTGTTGATAAATTGGCCGAGTTAGATTCTGGGGGATGGTGTATTTACAGGGGAAATGCTACCGAAATTTCGGCAGAATATAAATGAATTCATTTGAAGGACTAAGACAAGCATATGTCGATGAGTCTAATGATTATGTCAATTCTCTTGAATGTAGACTAGCAAGTTTGGACGAAAAAGCGTAGCTAATTTGACGTGGGACAGGTATGTAAAGCTTACCTTTTCTTTCTTTTGGCATGTCCTAGAGCTAAGTACGCTATGATACTTATCTTGGGGTAACTCTATTCTTGATTCCGAGTTTGTTTACGACTCTTATTCACTTCTTGATATGAGTATGCATTGTATAGTCGAGATTATTATATGATTGTATAACGAGCAAAGTATAAAGAGTTCTTGTTTTTAAAAGAGGTCTATAAGTATTAATGTCCCAAACTTTCGTAGACAGTCTCGGATTGCTTTAAAACGTTCGTAGAGGTTTCTATAATGAATAACGTTTCTAACCTTCATATGCTAATTCAGATTGCTTTGAAACGTTCTTGATTTCTATAAGCTGTTTTGTTACACCTCGGAAATTTTCCGTTGGTACGCAAGTAAATGGACTAATGATGTGTGCGAGGAGTGCGAGTGTATAATGTTTCATGGGAAATGTATGTAAAGGGATGTGGATGATTAGAATGAAAAGTCGAGAAATGAGAAAAATTGAAAGTTGGCAAAACTGCCCAGTGGTCGTATAGTGCAAAATACGGACAGTAAAGTGCAATACGGTCCGTAAACTTGACGTCGTAAACTGGCATGTCCAACTTCAACTTTCTGTCAGCTGAGGAAATGGCTAAAATACGACCTGGTGGACGGACCGTAAAGTGATTTACGGCCCGTAAACCATGGTCGTAAATCACCATGCATGCAGGCCAATGTTTCTGGTTCTGCTTAAGCTTATAAACGACCACGAGGGACGGTCCGTAAACTGAAATACGGACCGTAAACCTCCATGGACGACCACTGTTCACCCAGCACAGATTTTTCAATTCATTAAAGATGAGGATCAAGACTTGTCTTATTTCATTTACAACATTACACCACTTCTCTCTACAACTTCTCTCTACATTTATTATATGAGTTTCCAAGGATTATAAGTCATCCATAACATTAAGACAAGTGAATCAAGGATAAGGGAGTCATCAAGGATCATCCAAGTCAAGAAATCCAAATAGAGAAAAACTAGGGTTTTGCTCAAAGAAGAGTATTATCAACCAAAGCTTGTTCCTACACCTTCTAAGGTAAGATTCATGATTTTTACAAGATGTTTAAGGTATTGAAGAATTAAAATACATGGATTGTAGAAAATGTGGTCAACTAGGTCATGAATGATGAATAGTGACATTTTGAGAAATAGTTTGAATTGAGATATGAATGTTGTTGTGTTGTGATATGAATGTGTTATAAATGGTATTAAGATCATGAACTAAACACTTTAGACGAATGGACGAAGATGGGTGTTATAATCATGAATGTGGGTAAATTAGAGGCAAATTGAGGAATCTAGATAATGTGGTTAATGTGAATGACTAATGGCCATTGTTATGACATTAATGAAGGTGTAAACGCTAGCATTGGAAGGGAACGTGCAAGTGTAGAATAGATCGACGGAAAGGTATGTAAAGCTAACCCTTCTTTCATAAGGCATGGTTCTTGGCCAAATTCCTAATTCCTCTATATGAGTATGTTATTTTCACATGGTTGACATTCCGAGCTCATAAGCTCACGACCCTTGATATGTACTATGATTATACTACGTTCCTCGTATGACGAGTAAGTCTATAATGTAAATGTAGCTATAATGATGAGGATAGTAATGATGATGAGAGTTAAACGAGACTAGAGATGCTTACGAGCTATGATAAGTATATGTGTGCCTATGAAGGGCTATGATAAGACCCCTAGCTTATGATGCCGGGTAAGACTATATGTATATAACTATGTATAAAGTATGTATATGATTACGTAATGCGCGCGCACTTCTACAGAAGGTACGGATAACCCTGATGCCTAGGTAGGGCCAGGTATGTATGACCTTGAGCCTTGGTTATCCAAGTATGTATAAGACACCGATCCTATGAGGTCGGGTATGCTATGTAAAGGCTATTTATATGAAATGACTATGTATATAATATGAATATGAATGTGAAAAGACTATGTATAGGAATACGAATAAGGACATGTATACGAATATGATCACAAGTATGGTACGAGTATTATTATGGGATACGAACGACGATGTATGCAAGTAAGCGACATGATGATGATATTACTGTCTCCCCTCCTATGATATCTTCATATGATATCTATTATACCTCTATATTGATGTTGATCATCCTCTACATACTCAGTACATTCTTCGTACTGACGTCCTTTTGTTTGTGGACCCTGCGTCATGCCCGCAGGTGCACAGGGAGACAGATTTGATCCTTAGTTGCCTTTTTGGAGATTTCATAGATAGCTTCATTTCCTTCGGAGCCATATCTTTTGGGTACTCATTCTTTTGTGTATATAATTATGGGCATAGCGGGGTCCTGTCCCGCTAATGTGATATGTTATACTCTTAGAGGCTCGTAGACGTGTGTGTGTGTGGGTAGATGTGTTTGGCCTTGTCGGCCTATGTTTTGTATATCATTTTGTCGGCCACGTTGGCCCATGTATATTGATGTAGCATAAATGCCTATGATGATATAAATGTACGGTTGTCCATACGGGACTAGTTGACGAATGAATGGAAATGTATGTATAATTATGTGGCTCACCTAGATGTAAGTATAAGAGTAAGCTAAGAGGGTGCTCGGGTGCGTTAGCACTGGGTGCTCGTCGCGGCCCCGAGTCGGGTCGTGACATGTTTCATATGGTTTGATGCGTATCTATGATGTCCGAAGTCCGGTTGATATGTTTCCGAATGGCATTCGAGAGATAATTGATATGACTAATGTCTTGGTTTTTAAATGATAGCACGTTTGATTATTCCATCGAGTCTTTGATACATTTTGATGCGTACATATGGTTCCAAAAGCTCTATCTGATTTGATCCATAACGACATTCGAAAGGTCCTAACACGATTGTTGCTTTGATTTTCAAAAAATGGCTTCTAAAACGTTCGTAGAAGGTTCTGTACTTCAAACACTCATAACTTCCTTATACTAAATCGGATTGACCCGTAACTTGTTTCTGAGCCTTCAGGTGTCGGTAAGTGTACTTGTCCATCGAGCCTTAAAATTGATTTATATGCATATGATTTTACTAATGATTTAGAGAAGATTAGTTTTAAACTAAAGGAAACACAAAGTGAGATTTACTAATTAAATTTTCAAAACCACTCCGAAGGGGGTGCGAGATTTCACTATTTTGATTTTCAAAACCACTCCGAAGGGGGTGCAAGGTTGTACTATTTCATTCCATATACGGCTCAGGTTTACATTCCATGGAATCATCACTATTCTTATGCCCGAAGGGGCCAAGATTATTATTATTATGTCGGGACCGGCATTCCCGAAGGGGCCAGGGTAGTATTATGTAGGAACCGGCATGCCCGAAGGGGCCAGGGTAGTAATATGTCGGGACCGGCATGCCCGAAAGGGCTATCATCTGTCACGACCCAAACCCCGTGGGCCGCGACTGGTACCCTAACTGGGCACCCATACGTACCTACCTGATCGAACTCGAACCCTACAGATTTTTTTTTTTTTTTTCAAAACAGAAGTACAGAAGTAGGCCGATACAAATACGGCGTGCGCGTAACATACATATATATATATATACATATACCTGAACACACAGTCATTTACAGATGAGCCGATAGGGCTAACATACAGACGGAACCCGTAACCCACACATCTATCTACAGGCCTCTACAGACATACAGAATCATATGACGGGACAGGGCCCTGCCGTACCCAGAATATACAGACATACAGAGCACACAAAGACAGAAGGTATATACCAAAGATATATGCTCCGAGTCAAAGGAGCTCTTCAAGTAGCAGAATCGGAAACCTACGCGGGCGGCGTATCACCTGGTGCGTCTGTACCTGCGGGCATGTAGCGCAGCCCCCGAAGAAAGGGGGTCAGTACGAAAAATGTACCGAGTATGTAAAGCAGAAACGTAACAGATATAAACATAGTCCGAACTAGAGTCGCAGAAATATAACGGGCAAAATCATAAGTCAAACTGACGGACAGAGTTATGATCCAGACAGACATACAGAATCGTGTTACACACAAATGGACAGAATTATAGTTCGGACAGACAGACGAAATCATAATACGGACAGACGAGCAGAATCTGAATCCATACAGACATACAGAAGCAGAAGCCATACGGACAAACAGAAATAGTCGTAACATAGACGGACAGACAGACAGTAGTATGACGGACAGAATTATGCATGCAGAGTAGCACAGAGTCATACAAAATCATACAAAGGCGTGTGCTTTATAAATACAGATGGCACACGCATATATTCATACAGATCCCGGCCCTGTCTGGGGGCGCGGTAACAGAACCCGGCCCTCTTAGTACGGGACGCGGTGGACAGACAGAATCAAATCAGATCATATGCCATCCTGGCCGCCATCCCCATACACAGATCATACAGACATACAGATCCCGGCCCGTACGCCGAGGGACGCGGTGAACAATGCAGAGAAATGTGCACGATAACAGAACCTGGCCCGGGTCGCAGTGAAAGAATGCATTGAGACAGACACGAATCGATAAATGAGAAACCACCTACCTACAGACTCAACATACAGACTCAATCAAACTGAAGGGTGCCAAACGGCGAGCCAAAATCAGAATGTCCAGATAGTATGCATAGTACGCGCCTATAACCTAGTTGGGAAGGCACGACAGATTATCAGAATGGGATGCTCAGATGTTCAGAAAGCATGTTATATAGATTACACAAAAATAGCCATAATATACAAAAAAATAATAATTCAGAAGTTTTTAGAGAAAATCGGACCCGAAACAGAAGTATTTAAAATCGTACCGGAAGTATCGGGCCTTATGGGCCCACCTCGGACCAACCCGAGGCTATATACGTAAATTATTGCTAATTGACCTTATGAGGTAACCCATACTCATTCGGAAGTGTTCCGACTCCGTTTGGGGGAAATTTTGTACAAAATCTCACTTTAAGGGCAATTTGTAAGAAAATAGGTTCAACTGAATTGAAGGAATTGGAGCGGTTTTCCGTCTCGAATTCCGGGGAACGGAGTCGGACCTAAGGCTCGCGGTTGAGCCTACCACATCCAGAACATGCCTAGAAATGTAGGGAAGTGCTTCACATACCTCGCTGGCGCCTTATGCTCGCTTGGCGTCACTCCAAATTTCGTCCAAAATCTGGAAATGGTCAAATTTACCATTTGGTTAGTCTCATTCTTTCAATACCCCAAGCTTACACATACTTGCCTACCGAAATTTCGGCAGCATTTCCTCTGTATATACGACATCCCCAAAAGTTAAAACACAGCCAACAACCAACACAACAACCCAGAGAATGATATCAAAACAACAACA
The DNA here is from genome assembly GCF_019175385.1 of Lycium barbarum. Lineage (NCBI taxonomy): Eukaryota > Viridiplantae > Streptophyta > Magnoliopsida > Solanales > Solanaceae > Lycium > Lycium barbarum. Next base: position 77,861,417 of record NC_083343.1, read on the forward strand.
AACATCAAGACATACATTAAGGCATCATTAGCCATCTTCCAACATAACGAAACATTTTTCGTTTCAAACTTACATTTCCAAACCAAACTTATTATCTTCGCATCTATTATCCATCAAGATCATTATAGCATACGTCGGAGGCATATCATACCATTTCCACACAATATTCACACGATATACAAACATACAAACTTTCTATTAAAGCCACTACTTATCCAATTTTTCCAACCTTCCACATACAAGTTCATCAACACGTTTTTACATTCCAAATTCATTATCCTTAATCATATTTTCAAGAAATCACGATAACGCGACATACTTTCCGACGACAACTTAATCAACACTTTCTTCGTTTTAGCTTAACCATTATCCTTCCGTCTACTTCATAAGGCCATAACAACACAATTAACATGCTAACAAGATTTAACTCACCTTCCAACACCAACACACACACACGGCCACACCCCAAAATTCTCAATTTTCCTTAATTCATTCAACTTTCATTTCTAATACAATCTCCACCATCCTACAACTAACTTACACAAGAATTCAAGCCATTAAAAGCATGCAATACATACATATGCATTCGGCCACCACCCAAGTTGTTCAACACACAAAATTTCCATGTTTTTCCTTCATTCACACATACTACAACATACATACATCATTTTTAACACAACAAAAGCATGAAATCCTTACCTTTCTTCAAGTTCTTCACTTGGGGTTGAAGTTGTTTTCTTGCCACAATCTTTATATCAACTTGAAGAGCACCTTGTGCTTAGTACAAATCTCACAAGAGATGAATTTTAGAACCAAGGAATGGGCTCCAATTTTTTTTTCTTTTCTTCCTTTCTTTTTCTTTCACCCGAAACCTCCCCCTTTCTCTCTATATTTTTTTCTTGAATGTTCTAAGGGATGAACATTGATTCATGTATATATCCTTTATGCTAATTAGTCATGTGACTAGTCACATGACCAATTTTAATGGTCTTGGGCCAACCATGGCCGGTTGGGCCTCCCTAATGGGCCTTGTTTTTCTTATTTTTTTTTTTGTCCAATAGGCTAGAATTTGTAATTTATGGAACAACTTCCCAAAATTCCAATTTTTGCCCTTGGCCACCTTTCGTAATTCCACACCATCAAATTCATAACCTACACGTGCATACCAAGGAATGTCCAATTATGGCCTTATTCATCACAAGCCCATTTATCCTGAATTTTCCGAATGAACAAAAATGTCGGATGTAACATCCTCCCCCTCTTTAGGAACATTCGTCCTCGAATGTTAAATTGACCTCATGGGCATCTTACTACTTCGGGAGGGTTCTCTTTATAGTCGTCCTTTACCGACTTTCCGACATGGCTTCTTTACCAACCTTATGGGGTAAATTTTTTTTTTCATCCCTGATTCAAATACCATTATATTATATCTTCTCATACCCCACATAATCATCGGACCATAAACTATTTTCTCGTGACGGACGAACGCTTTCCAGACATCATAGTCCATCTCGTTTCCTGTTATACTCCTGAGATTCCTACCGCAATTTCGTAATCCCACTTCATACCAGACACTTCTTACCAACAGATTCAGGACTGGAACCGGACGCGTCGAAGCATATCGGACGGGTTCGTAACCGGAAGCGGACATGCTAAACTCTGGCGGATGGATTCATAATCAAAAGAAGAGATACGGAAATATGTCAGACAGGAACGTATTCAGAATCAATCATACAAATCGTCTTGGGTGTCGCTTATCGACTTTTTCAAAGATTCTGCTTACTCGCCCTTCTTATCTCTCTCTTTCCCTACTATCCATACTCTTTTTCCTTTTACAACTATCGTCATACCAGACTAACTTATGATGTACTTGGGCGTTTTCTACCCCCTGACAACATTCGGGTCGTCGCTGACTGTTATCCAGATTCGCTAAATTTTTCCGAGTGGCATCACACCTTTCCTTTTTGCCCACTTAATCCGCGTCGGACTGTGTGGTTTTTATAAAGGCGCTAATTACTCCATACATTCTCTTTTCCTTTAGATTACCCCAAATTTTCATTTATATCAGTCATACCTACACTTGTGCAAAACTTTGCATTACTTCCCAGGGGGTCACCCATCCCAGGATTGTTCTGGCCTGAGCACGCTTAACTCCGAAACTTTCATGCATTTCGACGCGTTAGGGCTAATATAATTTCGTCGATTGCCCCTCACGACCTTTGTCACGAAATTTTAGAGTAACTCGGGGTCTTCGCAGATTTTCGGAAAAATTTTTGGTAGCGGGTCCCACCCCCGGCTAAGTCATACCATTACCATATTGCCTTTCTGAATCTCGGTATCTAACAAATTAACATTTATCTTACTATTTCTAATACCCAGAAGTACGAGATCACGTAATTCAGCAAAATACAAACTTATCCATACATACATTTCTCAAAAAGGATTGGCTGGCGTACCTGGGTGTGCACTCGAAGACGCTCCTGGGTCCTGCCGGCCGGTTAAAGCAAACACGCGGTTCGAAGGACCGCTGTAACCAGAAGCTGCACCACGTCCTCTGCCACGACCCGCTGGCGCTGGTGCTGGTGCTGGTGCTCCTCGCCCCGCAGGGCGCATGGCTGCTGAAGGAGAAGATGAGCCTGCAACGGACCCAGCAGGCCGGGCTGAGCCCGAACTGCCCTTAAGTGGGTACTCTCTGACTCGATGGTCTGGGCTCCCACAAAAATAAAAACCGCCCGTAGCGCGATAACACTCCCCCGGGTGGGGTCTCCCACAGTAAGAACACGGGGGTATGGGTGGCCTCGACTGACCGGGACCTCTAGAGCTCTGTCCTGCGAACTGTGGGGGCGTACTGTAGGCTGGCTGGGACGAGTACCTGTTACCCTGCCGCTGGGAAGGCTCGCCCTGGAACCCCTCTGAATTCCCAGCCGATCTGGCCCTCTTAGGCCGGCCCCTGTCGTAACTCCTATCAGGCCGACGTTCCCTACGTCGGTCCTCCATGCCCTGGGCGTGTGCCTGTACCCGGGCTACATGCATCCCTGGCTGAGCAGCCACAGCCAAACAACCATCAATCAGATAAGAGTCCAGTCCCATCACATACCTGTGCACCCTGTCGGCCATCTCAGCTACTATGGTGGGTGCATACCTAGCCAGTGAATCGAACTCTAGGCTGTACTCGCGAACACTTCTACCATTCTGCCTCAAATTCAAGAACCGATCAACCCTAGCTCTTCGTAGCTCTGGTGGTAGAAAATGGTCAAGAAAGGCCTTAGTAAATTCGGCCCATACTGCTGCGGGCGCATCGGCACCCCTGGAGAGCTGCCAAGACTCATACCAATTTGCTGCCACCTCATACAATCGATACGAAGCCAACTCCACAGACTCAGTCGGCGAAGCCTTAATCAATCGCAGTGTGCTCTCCATCTTTCTGATGAACTCCTGGGGGTCCTCCTCAGATTTTGTCCCGGAGAATTCTGGAGGACTACATGTCAAAAACTCGCGAGCCCTGGAGCTCTCATACCTGTCCGCACGACCACCCCCAAATCCATGCCTACGAACCTGCTCCGCCATTAGTGTGGTCAATAACTGAACCGCATCTCGCATGGCCCTACTCTCCGCCCCTGCCGGTGGAGCTGGAGGCTCGGGCGCTGGAACCTCAGGAGCTTGCGGTGGAGCCGTCTCCCAATTAGCAGCCCCTGCTGTTCTGATATCCTCTCGCGAAGGGGGTGTAACAGACCCAGACGACGGGGGCACATTCTCAAGTGCAGGCTGAACACTGGCCCTGGTAACCCTCGGGGCCTGGCTAGTCTCTCCTGCTTCAATCCTCGCCTTGCCCTTCTGGGCGGCTGTTGCCTTCCTCGGAGGCATCGCTGAAACATAGCAGATCGTTAGGAGAGGATCATCCTACTAATACGGTTCTATCGCGCGATCTAAGAATCCAAAGAAGGGTAACATCCTAAATGCCCTGTAGCTTCCTGTTTATAGATGTGGTGCACAACACATCGATAAACAAGACTCTACTAGACACGGCCTGTAGACATACCGAGGACTAACCGCTCTGATACCACTTTTGTCACGACCCAAACCCCGTGGGCCGCGACTGGTACCCTAACTGGGCACCCATACGTACCTACCTGATAGAACTCGAACCCTACAGATGTTTTTTTTTTTTTTTTTTTTTTCAAAACAGAAGTACAGAAGTAGGCCGATACAAATACGGCGTGCGCGTAACATACATATATATATATATACATATACCTGAACACACAGTCATTTACAGATGAGCCGATAGGGCTAACATACAGACGGAACCCGTAACCCACACATCTATCTACAGGCCTCTACAGACATACAGAATCATATGACGGGACAGGGCCCCGCCGTACCCAGAATATACAGACATACAGAGCACACAAAGACAGAAGGTATATACCAAAGATATATGCTCCGAGTCAAAGGAGCACTTCAAGTAGCAGAATCGGAAACCTACGCGGGCGGCGTATCACCTGGTGCGTCTGTACCTGCGGGCATGTAGCGCAGCCCCCGAAGAACGGGGGTCAGTACGAAAAATGTACCGAGTATGTAAAGCAGAAACGTAACAGATATAAACATAGTCCGAACTAGAGTCGCAGAAATATAACGGGCAAAATCATAAGTCAAACTGACGGACAGAGTTATGATCCAGACAGACATACAGAATCGTGTTACACACAAATGGACAGAATTATAGTTCGGACAGACAGACGAAATCATAATACGGACAGACGAGCAGAATCTGAATCCATACGGACATACAGAAGCAGAAGCCATACGGACAAACAGAAATAGTCGTAACATAGACGGACAGACAGACAGTAGTATGACGGACAGAATTATGCATGCAGAGTAGCACAGAGTCATACAAAATCATACAAAGGCGTGTGCTTTATAAATACAGATGGCACACGCATATATTCATACAGATCCCGGCCCTGTCTGGGGGCGCGGTAACAGAACCCGGCCCTCTTAGTACGGGACGCGGTGGACAGACAGAATCAAATCAGATCATATGCCATCCTGGCCGCCATCCCCATACACAGATCATACAGACATACAGATCCCGGCCCGTACGCCGAGGGACGCGGTGAACAATGCAGAGAAATGTGCACGATAACAGAACCTGGCCCGGGTCGCAGTGAAAGAATGCATTGAGACAGACACGAATCGATAAATGAGAAACCACCTACCTACAGACTCAACATACAGACTCAATCAAACTGAAGGGTGCCAAACGGCGAGCCAAAATCAGAATGTCCAGATAGTATGCATAGTACGCGCCTATAACCTAGTTGGGAAGGCACGACAGATTATCAGAATGGGATGCTCAGATGTTCAGAAATCATGTTATATAGATTACACAAAAATAGCCATAATATACAAAAAATAATAATTCAGAAGTTTTTAGAGAAAATCGAACCCGAAACAGAAGTATTTAAAATCGTACCGGAAGTATCGGGCCTTATGGGCCCACCTCGGACCAACCCGAGGCTATATACGTAAATTATTGCTAATTGACCTTATGAGGTAACCCATACTCATTCGGAAGTGTTCCGACTCCGTTTGGGGGAAATTTTGTACAAAATCTCACTTTAAGGGCAATTTGTAAGAAAATAGGTTCAACTGAATTGAAGGAATTGGAGCGGTTTTCCGTCTCGAATTCCGGGGAACGGAGTCGGACCTAAGGCTCGCGGCCGAGCCTACCACATCCAGAACATGCCTAGAAATGTAGGGAAGTGCTTCACATACCTCGCTGGCGCCTTATGCTCGCTTGGCGTCACTCCAAATTTCGTCCAAAATCTGGAAATGGTCAAATTTACCATTTGGTTAGTCTCATTCTTTCAATACCCCAAGCTTACACATACTTGCCTACCGAAATTTCGGCAGCATTTCCTCTGTATATACGACATCCCCAAAAGTTAAAACACAGCCAACAACCAACACAACAACCCAGAGAATGATATCAAAACAACAACAAACATCAAGACATACATTAAGGCATCATTAGCCATCTTCCAACATAACGAAACATTTTTCGTTTCAAACTTACATTTCCAAACCAAACTTATTATCTTCGCATCTATTATCCATCAAGATCATTATAGCATACGTCGGAGGCATATCATACCATTTCCACACAATATTCACACGATATACAAACATACAAACTTTCCATTAAAGCCACTACTTATCCAATTTTTCCAACCTTCCACATACAAGTTCATCAACACGTTTTTACATTCCAAATTCATTATCCTTAATCATATTTTCAAGAAATCACGATAACGCGACATACTTTCCGACGACAACTTAATCAACACTTTCTTCGTTTTAGCTTAACCATTATCCTTCCGTCTACTTCATAAGGCCATAACAACACAATTAACATGCTAACAAGATTTAACTCACCTTCCAACACCAACACACACACACGGCCACACCCCAAAATTCTCAATTTTCCTTAATTCATTCAACTTTCATTTCTAATACAATCTCCACCATCCTACAACTAACTTACACAAGAATTCAAGCCATTAAAAGCATGCAATACATACATATGCATTCGGCCACCACCCAAGTTGTTCAACACACAAAATTTCCATGTTTTTCCTTCATTCACACATACTACAACATACATACATCATTTTTAACACAACAAAAGCATGAAATCCTTACCTTTCTTCAAGTTCTTCACTTGGGGTTGAAGTTGTTTTCTTGCCACAATCTTTATATCAACTTGAAGAGCACCTTGTGCTTAGTACAAATCTCACAAGAGATGAATTTTAGAACCAAGGAATGGGCTCCAATTTTTTTTTCTTTTCTTCCTTTCTTTTTCTTTCACCCGAAACCTCCCCCTTTCTCTCTATATTTTTTTCTTGAATGTTCTAAGGGATGAACATTGATTCATGTATATATCCTTTATGCTAATTAGTCATGTGACTAGTCACATGACCAATTTTAATGGTCTTGGGCCAACCATGGCCGGTTGGGCCTCCCTAATGGGCCTTGTTTTTCTTATTTTTTTTTTGTCCAATAGGCTAGAATTTGTAATTTATGGAACAACTTCCCAAAATTCCAATTTTTGCCCTTGGCCACCTTTCGTAATTCCACACCATCAAATTCATAACCTACACGTGCATACCAAGGAATGTCCAATTATGGCCTTATTCATCACAAGCCCGTTTATCCTGAATTTTCCGAATGAACAAAAATGTCGGATGTAACATCATCATTATTGTTAATGTTGCAAGGGCATGCCCGAAGGGGCCAGGACTAGTATTATTAATGTCGCAAGCGGCATGACCGAAGGGGCCATCATTTTTATTATGTCGGAACCGGCATGCCCGAAGGGGCCAGGACTAGCATTATTATGCCGGCGGCATGCCCGAAGGGGCCATCATCATTATTATTATTATGTCGGACCGGCATGCCCGAAGGGGCCAGGACTAGCATTGTTATGCCGGCGGCATGCCCGATGGGGCCATCATTGTTACTATACCGGAAGCGGCCGTCCGAAGGGACCATTATGATACTATTTTCTCACAGTGTATTATAGAATTTTGGTATACTGTACTTACATTGTGTATGCTAGAAGGCGTGTAAGGCACTTTATGGCACGGTTCAAAATGCTATTCCAGGTTAATCGCGGGTTGTCTCTAAACTTGTTACTGTTACGCCTTTCCTTGTTTATGATTAAATGATGCTTTACATATTCAGTACATATTCCGTACTGACCCTCTTTCTTCGGGGGCTGCATTTCATGCCACGCAGGTACACCCAGATGAGTGGAAGACTTTGCTAAAGGTGTCCAGCGGGATTGGCGAGCTCCATCTCAGTTCGGAGTGTTGCCGGGTCAAGTACTTATGTCATGGTATTTTGTATATGTTAGAGACTTTGCAGACAGTGTCCTGTGGATAGGGCGTCGAGAAGTGCGAATCATTTGTAGATGTTAAAAGAGTATGTATGATGACTTCAGTTGGTAAAAAGTACGTAATTGATTGAAAGTTTTTCATAATCTGTATAAAGATAATGACCTCTATTTGGAAAAGTTCCATGTTTTTATAAGTTTTTTAAATGACAGGTTTTGGTAAAGCGAACGTTTAAGGGTTCGCTCGACTCTGATGAGAGTCGGGTGCCCATCATGCCCTATCAAGATGAGGGTGTGACAAAGTGGTATCAGAGCAGGTCGTCCTAGGGGTTGTCTGCAAAGTCATGTCTAGTAGAGTCTTGTTTATCGGTGTGTTGTGCACCACATCTATAAACAGGAGGCTACGAGACATTAATAGGATGTCATTCCTTCTTTCATATCTGAGATCGTGCGATAGAGCCAGTCGTAGGAAATGATGTCCCTTGTACTAACCTATGATTCCAGCTAAAGGACGACGTCGACAGAAGGAAGCGACTCATGACATTAGCAATTACAAAGTACTGCGGTAAGTAATGGTGCGGAAGAGGCATGTTGGATAAGGTAAGAATATTGAAATATGATTGAAATGTAAAGTTGGGGGATGGAAGTGAAGGTGAATATTGGGGATTCAAAGGGGTTAAATTAGTAATTGTTAAGGAGAAAAGCGTTTTACGAGAATGTCTCGGAATCTGTAAGACTTCGACTTGCCCCAGATCATGTAATGAAGGTCATGCGGTGAGGTGGATACGAATATACCAGCATTAACGCATCGAATTTCATCAGAGTTTCGAGGTTAAGCGTGCTAGGGCGAGAGAAATTTTGGGATGGGTGACCCCCTGGGAAGTGTACTAAAAGTTCTATAAATGTAGATATAAGAGACAAATAGGAAGATCATGTGGGAGTACGAAGGACAAGGATAATGAGTTGGCGCAGTTGATTAGAAAACCCAGGGCATGGAATGAGGATTCATGTGAAGACTGAGGAGTTTGATTATAAAGAAAACAGGGTGAAAGATAAGGAATGGACATGAAGGAAAGGACAACTATAAGAGAGACCCTCCCGAAGTATTATAACACCCCCATAAGGCCAGTTGAACATTCGAGGACGAATGTTCTAAAGGGAGGAGAATGTTATATCCTGTATTTTGCGTATTCGGATAATTCAAGATAATTGCGGGAAGTTAAGGGCAAGGCTATATTTTTGACCTTGTTTAGCACACAAGTTGCTCATGAACGTTTTGATGTGGAAATATTAAGAAAGACTAGGGGCAAAAGGGGAATTCACAAGGCGGTCTATGGTAATATTGAGGAAGGCTAAGGGCAAATTTGTAATTTGGAAAATAATTTTTCATGGATTCAAAAACAAAAAATATATATAAATAATGGTCTTGAAAAGGGCCAAGTGGGCCGTCCAAGTTGGGTGGGCTAAAGCCCACATGGGAGTTAAATAAAAGTGGATAAAGATGACTAATTGGGTCATACTTTTCATTTTCCACATTTAGAAATTTCAAGAAGCTTGGAGAGAAATAAGAGGAAGGGCCATTTCGGCAATGGCTTACCAAACAAGCTTTGGAAAAATCTTGATCAAAAAAATATATTCTTCTAGCTTTTCTACTAATTAGAAGGTCCTCTTTAACATGGAGTAAGCAAAACATTCGTGTGCAAGTTGTGGATTCTAGCCGAGAAAGAAGATGAGTGAAAAGGTATGTGTTCAATCCTCTTCTACTTGTATTAGGAATGATTTATGCATGTTGTAGTATGTGGAAATGAATGAGATTCGTGAAAGTAAGTGTGTTGTGGTTGTAGCCGTGGATGTGTTGTGTTGTGTGGGAAAGAATGAATCAATTTTACTTAGTATTTTGGTTGTTGTTGTAATGGATTCTATGATGAAAATGAAAGATTAATAAGTCTAATTGAAGTTGAAATAGTTGTGGGATTGTTGAAGAAGTTAAGGTGACATTAGAATGATTCCTTATGCTTGCATGAATGATATTGTTAATATGTAGATTGTTGGTGTAGTTTATGAATTTGGAAGGAAAGAAAATATGTTGTTATTGTTCTTGCTGAATTTGGAAGGTTTCGGATGAAGAGGTATGTTGGTTGAATTGTTTGAAGTATTCTTGAATCATGTTAGAATGATTTCGGATTAGTACTTGAATGTGAAATCATTGATGTTAGCTTGACTATGTGTGGTTGAATTGAATATAAGAGGAATGCCGTCGAATTGTATAGAAAGAATTGCTAGTGATATAATGCATTTGAAATAATTGTTGAAGTTGGAGATATGATTGTTGGTATTGTTGTTGATAATTTGGCCGAGTTGAATTCTCGGATTTGTTGTTGATAAATTGGCCGAGTTAGATTCTCGGGGATGGTGTATTTACAGGGGAAATGCTGCCGAAATTTCGGCAGAATATAAATGAATTCATTTGAAGGACTAAGACAAGCATATGTCGATGAGTCTAATGATTATGTCAATTCTCTTGAATGTAGACTAACAAGTTTGGACGAAAAAGCGTAGCTAATTGGACGTGAGACAGGTATGTAAAGCATACCTTTTCTTTCTTTTGGCATGTCCTAGAGCTAAGTAAGCTATGATACTTATATTGGGGTAACTCTATTCTTGATTCCGAGCTTGTTTACGACTCTTATTCACTTCTTGATATGAGTATGCTTAGTATAGTCGAGATTATTATATGATTGTATAACGAGCAAAGTATAAAGAGTTCTTGTTTTTAAAAGAGTTCTATAAGTATTAATGTCCCAAACTTTCGTAGACAGTCTCGGATTGCTTTAAAACGTTCGTAGAGGTTTCTATAAAGAATAACGTTTCTAACCTTCATATGCTAACTAGGATTGCTTTGAAACGTTCTTGATTTCTATAGGTTTTTTCATATGGTTTGATGCGTATCTATGATGTCCGAAGTTGGGTTGATATGTTTCCGAATGGCATTCGAGAGATAATTGATATGACTAATGTCTTGGTTTTTAACTGATAGCATGTTTGATTATTCGATCGAGTCTTTGATACATTTTGATGCGTACATATGGTTCCAAAAGCTCTATCTGATTTGATCCAAAACGACATTCGAAAGGTCCTAACATGATTGTTGCTTTGATTTTCCAAAAATGGCTTCTGAAACGTTCGTAGAAGGTTCTGTACTTCAAACGCTCATAACTTCCTTATACTAAATCGGATTGACCCATAACTTGTTTCTGAGCCTTCAGGTGTCGGTAAGTGTACTTGTCCATCGAGTCTTAAAATTGATTTATATGCATATGATTTTACTAATGATTTCGAGAATATTAGTTTTATACTAAAGGAAACACAAAGTGAGATTTACTAATTAAATTTTCAAAACCACTCCGAAGGGGGTGCGAGATTTCACTATTTAGATTTTCAAAACCACTCCGAAGGGGGTGCGAGGTTGTACTATTTCATTCCATATACGACTCATGTTTACATTCCATGGCATCACTATTATTGTTATGCCCGAAGGGGCCAGGATTATTATTATTATGTCGGGACCGGCATGCTCGAAGGGGCCAGGGTAGTCTTTTGTCGGAACCGCCATGCCCGAAGGGGCCATCATTATTATTATGTCGGGACCGGCATGCCCGAAGGGGCCAGGGTAGTATTATGTCGGGACCGGCCTGCCCGAAGGGGCCATCATCATTATTGTTAATGTTTGTAGCGGCATGCCCGAAAGGGCCAGGACTAGTATTATTAATGTCGCAAGCGGCATGCCCGAAGGGGCCATCATTCTTATTATGTCTGAACCGGCATGCCCGAAGGGGCCAGGACTAGCATTATTATGCCGCGCGGCATGCCCGAAGGGGCCATCATAATTATTATTATTATTATGTCGGAACCGGCATGCCCGATGGGGCCAGGACAAGCATTGTTATGCCGGCGGCATGCCCGAAGGGGCCATCATTGTTTCTATGCCGGAAACGGTCGTCTGAAGGGACCATTATTGTCACGACCCAGCCCCGTGGGCCGCGACTGGCACCCTATCTGGGTACCCAGACCAAATCACATGTTTATTATCAAATCCAAACTTATTTCAGAGTTTCATAAAAGTCATATCAAACATAACTTATCGAAATATGTCTTAAGCGGTCGCACAAATCAAATACAAACTGAGCGGCGGAATAGACATCGCCGGTCAAAACTGCAAACATAAGCATAAGGGCCATTTGGGGCCATCATAACAAGCAGACCGCTTTAAGACCAGAAAACGAAATCAAACCAACATATACAGGACTGTTATAGCCCGCATTTTGAACGTTCGGATAGTTTGAGGTAATCGCGGGGAGTTAAGGAAGTGACTATTTCTCAAGGTTATTTTAAATATGAATGGACTATGAATATTGTTTATGGGTATTATTAGCACGGAATTATTGAGAAATATTAAGGGTGAAGGAAGAAATTCATGAAATGACTCAAGGTAATCACGCAAAGGTCTAAGGGCAAAATGGTAATTTCACAAGGCCTTCATGAAAAGGCCATGTTGGCCAATTGATTTAGACCATAAAAAGGGGACATGAGATTATATTATATTGCAAGACATGCACATGTGGGCAAAAGTTGACCAAGGCAAGAGACTATGCAAATTTGAAGCCTTAAAGGATAATCTTGAACAATTTAAAGAAATTAGTGGAAAATAGGGGGCACATGACCGGCCATGTGCCCATTTGTGTGTATAAATGTGTTCAAGTCTTGCAAAAGAAGACTAATTTACTACTCTACAATTCAAGAAGGTTCAAGAAGGAAAACTTGAAGGACAAAGGCAAGCAAGATTCGGCCATAGTAAGATCCACAAGGAAAAATTGATAAAATTCTTCCAAAACTCATTTCCTACTAAGTGGAGGGTGCTTAACAAGGTAGAGTTGTTGTTGGAGCAAGAAAGATTCAAAATCATATAAGTTGCCAAGAGATAAGCAAGTGAGAAGTTGAAGAACAAAGGTAAATTCTAACCTTGTTTTATGTGTTATACATGGGTTATATGTGTTGTAGTATGCAAAAATGGATGAAATTCATGAAGGAGATAAATATAGTATATGGCCGTGTACATATATGTATGTGTAGGAGCCATGCTTCAATTGTTTTAACTAGTGTTTGGTTGTTATTGTTGTGAATGATATGTGGAAAATGGAAATTGAATGAGTTTGGAGAATATTGATGTTGTGTTGTGGCCGTGAGGTATATGGTGTGTGTATGGCCGTGTATATTGTATGTATAGTAGTGTATATGTGTTGAAGCATGAAGAAATGGTAAGCAAGTGCTAGTTAGTATTTTGGTTGTTGTGTTGATTGATAATGGTGGCCGAATGTAGTGTTGTTGTGTTGGACAATCGAATTGATTTTTATGTAGTGTTTGATTGTTGTTATCATGGATTCAATAATAAAAATGAAGTTGTAATCATCGTAGATTTCATATCGCAAATAAATGTTTGATAACTTTGGAAGTATTGATAATTGGGAGATTATGTATATTGAAGGAAATATGTGAATTGTTAGTGCGATTGTTGAGTTATGGGACCCGATTACCCTAAGACCCTCACAAGTAACGCTATGACACGTAACATACGTAAATCGTATACGCTACCTCATCCGGCCCGAGGTGGGCCCGTTACTCTCGGATTTTCCTATAGTCTCGGTTGACTTATTTGAAGCGAATCCAAAGGGGGCCTTTGATCTCGATGTCGTCGCTAATGATAAGTACTATGACCACTCTAACGAGAATGCTTCTACGGTGATAATGATAATGACAATGTTAGACGAGAGAGTGTACTTACGATCAGTACGACCGGAACGACTCTATGACTAAGCTAAGTATCTTATGTAAACAATGAAAGTGATAAACTAATTTTTGAATCGTATTTATATTTCCTAGCTATAACTTTATTTGCTAAGACTCCAACGCCTATGACTGTCACCTATAATTCCCACGATTTCATTCTACGGTTACCGTAATATTATTCTTCGTTGATAGTCTCGCCTTAAAATACTTGTTCCTTCAAGGTGAGACGGAGTTATCACTAGCATTCCATGATGTAATCGGAGGTCACCGACCTTACGTCGCTCCGATGAATACATGATTTTTTTTCTTCCTTGGGCTCCCTTGTGTGCTTATATGATATATATATATATATATATAAAACATGTATATGTATATAAGATATGTATAAGTATATGAAATACGTATATGTATATAAGATAAGTAAATGTATATAAGACATGTATATGTATACAAGCTATGTATATGAACCTGGGCTGGGGGGAAAGGGATACATAGGGGAAAGGGAAGGGAAATATGTTTCGCTGCCACCTGATCAGCTGGATTATCATCCCGGACGCGGGATATATGGGTGAGCCGGTACATATCGGCGCTATGTGGGTGAGCCGACATTGTTCGGCGCTATGATATGACCTACTATGTCAAGACCAGACATGCTATGATACGATATGCTATGACATGCTATGCTACGATATGATATGCTATGATATGCCACGACATGACATGATATGACAAGCTATGCTATGATATGATACGCTATGACATGTTATGCTATGGTAAGACATGCTATGACACGCTATGCTATGACACGACACGCCATAACATGCTATGCTATGACACGATATACTATAACGCGACATGCTACGACAAGACAAGATAAGATATGATACGATACGATACGATATGATAATACATGACATGATAATAGTTCTATTTTCTATGTCCTATGACTCCATGACGTTATTCATCATACACTATGTTATTGCTTGTGTTATCTTCCATGTCTTACATACTCGGTACACTATTCGTACTGACGTCCCTTCTTGTGGACGCTGCGTTTCATGCCGCGCAGGTCAGCAGACAGGTGGACTTGATCTTTAGGAGTTTACCAGCAGTACTCTACAGTGCTCCAGTTGTTCCGGAGCTTCACTTCAGTGGTACTATTTTGTATATGTACATTCGGGCACGATAGTACTCGGCCCTTTCTATGTATAAGTATACTATGTCTAGAGGCTCGTAGACAGCTATGTACAGTCAGTCAGGTACAGCTAGATATATGATGTTTGGCATGATAATGCTGTTGTATAAAGTGTTAACGAAGTTTACTAGTCTATGTTCATAATGACGCTGCTAATGTTAATGTTCATTAATGTTCAAAAAAAAAAAAAATATGGCTCTGTTTATACATGATAGATAAGGGGTGCTCGGTACAAGTATCGGGTACTCGTCACGGCCCCTAGTTGGGTCGTGACAAGGACCCTCACCCCACATATATGACTACAGGCCTCTACGAATTCAAAACAAAGACATATGGCGAGACAGGGCCCCGCCGTACCCAAATAGTCAAATATACCGAACATATACAAAGCAGAAGGAGTCTGTACCAAAAGTGGACTCCGGATCAAAGTGGAGTACTCCGGAATAGCAAAGAGGGAAGCCTACTGTGGAGGATCACCAATATCTGCACCTGCGGGCATGAAACGCAGCCCCCGAAGAAAGGGGGTCAGTACGAAATATGTAAAGCACGGAGTACAGAAATATGGATCAAAACTGAAAGCAAATCAGATAACAAAGTGGAGTACAAATCGGGATGTCAAAACCCGTATTAAAATCATATACGTATACATAATGCAAACAAAATCATGCAAACGCTTAAGAACGTGGTCGTCACTCCGACGCTGGCGCCACACACAGCATAACACCAGAAGGTTTCAAATCTCCGTATCTCCGAACACAAACACAAACATAGGTGAGCGTATCGCATCACGAGCCATATCACAGCATAACTCCAAACGAAACCCGGCCCTATGGTGAAGCCTCGGGAACCGTAACACAGCATACGGCCGAATTATCGTAAGGCGCACGAATCATAACCGGCCCGGGAACCGGTGAACGAAGTCATAATAAGGCACGAGCGGAGTCGTGAGCAAACAAATGCAAATCATACTTCAAAATAGTCTTTCAAAACATAATAGCTTTACAAATCGTTCCATAGCACAAAATAAGCGAATACTTAGTCGATGCAAAGATCCGTTTCACAAAAGTTTCCAAAATGGTACGTATGGCTCAAAACGTAACTTAGCATATCATAATATTCCAATTATATCTCATAGGAGGGAGTTCCAAAATCGAAAGTATCATATCAGACTTTATTCACAAAGATAGCCCAATAAGACAAATAGGGCGTCTCGGGGTTAGCGGGCCCACCTCGACTCAAATTGAGGTGGCGAACATAATTTACGAACATTTAGGGGCCAAAAGGTCATACATAATCATTTCTAAGTTACCCGACCACATTTCAATAGGTTTGGGACGATTGGTGGCATCCTAGCCAAAATAGAGCCCTTAGGCTTCAATTGAATTGAATGAATAGTAACTTTTCTGTGGATCGGGTTTCGAGGAGCAGAAATGCTCCGGAAGTTCCAATATTCTCCTATCACACTAAGACATGCCAAATGAAGAAGTGGGAAGCTTTACATACCTTACAGACGTCGTATGCTCTCCCAAAAGTCAAGTCCCGTTTCGTCTGAAATCTGCAAATGGTCAAAGTTACCAATTGAGACTCTTAGGCTTAAAAATGCCTTTAACTTCATTCTTGCCTACCGAAATTTCGGCAGCATTTCCCCTATAAATCTAACATCCCCGAGGCTTAGCTCGGCTCAGAATACATCAACAACAACAACCCAAACATCATTCAACAATATAAACCGTATTCAAACTTCAAAAGCCTACCTTACTACACAAGTTGGAAATCTTTCATTCAAACTTCAAAATTCCAAATCTATATCCATATTATTGTATTCATTCACTCATTCAAGATTATGCCATCACATTAAAAATACATTCCAAGCCATACACGAAATTGCCCAAAATCCATTACTTTCTATAATTCTCCCAAAACACCAAAACTTACAACAAACATTCTAACTTGCGTCGTTTCATTCCGACTTCATTAACATCAACTATAAATTCATATTTAAAGTCTTTAACACCCTAAATATACAATGATATACACAATGATACCAAAGGTATACGCTTTCCGATAATGTCCGAAATCATTTTCCAACGCCAATTTAATTCATCAATCGATCATTTACGACATAATGATCACAACAACACATTATACCAACTAAACAAGATCAATTCACACCACTTTCTTCTTCCTAGGGCTCACGGCCAACATGCAATATACACACACACCCACGGCTTTCTATATACACCAAAGTTACGGAATTCGCGTCTATTCCCAATCCTTAACACATTTATATCAATTCTATAACATTAGAGGGGGAACATTCTTACCTTTTCTTGAATTTCCGACTTGTCACAAACGAGGTTCTTGTGCCATACTAATTATACCCCGTTGAAGAGGGCCTTGAGTACTTCACAACTATGTAGAAATTAGGATTTTTGGATCAACAACCAAGCTTGGAAATTTTTCTTTAGCTTCGGCCGAACCCCTTTTTTGTGGTGTTCTTTGATTTTTGTTCTTGTTCTTGATAATTACAATCCAAGACTTGATATATATCACAATATAGGCCATGTGATAATCACATGACCATTTAAAGTGGGCTTAGACCATGCCATGGCCGGCCACTTCACCTCTTTGGGCCCAAGTTTTTGGTTGTCCAATTCTTGGTCCAATTCACAAAAGTCCCGTTTTGTAATTCCCGAAACTAATTTCTGAAATTCCAAATTTACCCTTGGCCTTCCCCGAGGTCTTGACATTAATGATTCCATAACCAACATAGTCATATTCACTAAAATCAAATTATGTCCTTATAACACACAAGTCGTAATTATTTCTCGATTTCCAATTATACGAAACACGGGACATAACAATTATGATACTATTTTCTCATAGTGTATTCTAGAATTTGGGTATACTGTACTTACATTGTGTATGCTAGAAGGCGTGTAAGGCACTTTATGGCACGGTTCAAAATGCTATTCCAGGTTACTCGCGGGTTGTCTCTAAACTGGTTACTGTTACGCCTTTCATTGTTTATGATTCAGTGATGCTTTACATATTCAGTACATATTCCGTACTGACCCCCTTTCTTCGGGGGCTGCATTTCATGCCACGCAGGTACACCCAGATGAGTGGAAGACTTTGCTAAAGGTGTCCAGCGGGATTGGCGAGCTCCATCTCAGTTCGGAGTGTTGCCGGGTCAAGTACTTATGTCATGGTATTTTGTATATGTTAGAGACTTTGCAGACAGTGTCCTGTGGATAGGGCGTCGAGAAGTGCGAATCATTTGTAGATGTTAAAAGAGTATGTATTTTCAGATGACTTCAGTTGGTAAAAAGTACATAATTGATTGAAAGTTTTTCATAATCTGTATAAAGATAATGACCTCTATTTGGAAAAGTTCCATGTTTTTAAAAGTTTTTGAAATGACAGGTTTTGGTAAAGCGAACGTTTAAGGGTTTGCTCGACTCTGATGAGAGTCGGGTGCCCATCATGCCCTATCAAGATGAGGGTGTGACACCTCCATTTGAATTTCTTCACTTGGATGATCTTTAATGGGTTTTTCTTACACTTGATTCACTTGATTAACGTTGTTAATGACTAACAATTCTTGAAAACTTATATAATAAATGTAGAGAGATGTTTTAGAGTGAAAGGGTGTGATGTAGAAGTCAAATGAAATAAGTCTTGGTCCCCTTATTTAATCACTTAAAAATCTGAATTGAAGTGCACAGTGGTCGTAAACTTGGTTTACGGCCCGTATTCCAGTTTACGGACCGTCCTTCGTGGTCGTGTTTAACCATAGCAGAATCACAAACTCAGGCTGCAACATGGTGATTTACGACCATAGTTTATGGGCCATAAATCACTTTACGGTCCGTATTCCAGGTCGTATTTAACCATTGATCATCTGGCAGAAAGTTGAAGTCTCGAATGCCAAAATACGACAGGACAGTTTACGGACCGTATACCATTTTACGGTCCGTATTTCACTTTACGACCGACTGGCCAGATTGCAAACCTGTAACTTTTCACATTTCTTGACTCTTCATTCTAATCATCCACATCCATTTGCCTACCTTGCTCATCTCATACCTTGCCTTATCTTAGCCAACTTTCTTGTCTTGCATCGGATGCCTTTGAAATCTCGCCTAAGGTCGTCGAACGTCATTTCTTACTCATGGAACGTCATACACTCATACTCATCACTAGTTCATTCACTTTTGTACCAACGGAATATTTTCCGAGGTGTAACAACAAATATGCAACTTTCCACATTTTCAGAACCTATAGTTAGTCATTATGGAGCATAATGTATCTCTTATTGCAATTGCCTTTTGAATCTTACTTAGGGTCGTCAAACGTCGTCCCCTTCTTATTAAAACATCGTACACACTATGCCCCTTGTTAGCCTATCCACTGTACGTTCGCGGGGAAATTTTCAAGGTGTAACAACTACGAACCGTCATAAGTGGCAGTTAAAGAATTAGTCAACACTATGAATCCACGGCAACATACACAATGTGCCAAATATGGCAGGAAGCATACACAATGCTAAGGGAAGCATACACAATGCCCTAATATCATCAAGAAGCATACACAATGCTAAGGGAAGCATACACAATGCCCCAATATAATCAAGAAGCATACACAAGGCTAAGGGAAGCACACACAATGCCCCAATATCATGGCTCACGGCTATATCACATCACAAAATAATTTATCAAGAGAGTTTTGGATTATTTGAAAACAAAGTATATGTGGTTGGCCTTAACGACCACCGATTCTGCCAAGCACACGCTCACCCCACCACATGGACCAGGCAAACAAAATATATTTTTAAAACGGGTTTTGAAAAGAAAGTACCCAAAGCTTAAAGTCTCACTTACCTCAAATTCACAATTCAAGCACACTTCCCAATAAATCAAAACTGCGTTCTCGAGTATCCGGATTGCCTCAAACTACACAAAAATGGATTTAGAATGGTCAAAACCCTTAGGGTAAACCACTTCTATATTTTTAGAGGCTTAAACGGTTAAAGTCAAATGTTAAAGGACGAAAACGCCTTCTGGTCAATGTCTTCAAAACCCGACAAGACTTATGTTTTCAGAAACGCCAAAACGAGAGGATTCCAACGATATATAGAAGTCTAAAATCCGACGCTATTTTCCCTTTCAAATCAATGATTTTGGTTGAAGAACCCTAGAGCTAAACTTTCTCAATTCCTCAAAATATCCCTATGTTTTCACCATAAAGATTCACCCATAATTATGTAATAAACTTAAATAAAAGATTAGAGTCATTACCTTGATGATTTGGGATGAAAGTTCTTGTTTTTATCCTCTCTTTTACTTTTTTTTTCTCCCTTTCTTTTCCTTTGTCCCACTGGTTTTTTTCTCCCTCTGTTGGCACGTTTCCCTTTTTTCTTTTTCTTTCAGCAATTTAGTGATTCACGTCTGATGGCTTAGCCATCAGAATTTTAAAGCCCATTTTTTTTCTTTTTTTTCCTTTCCCTTTTCCTTTTTGGGTTTGGCCCACTAAATTGCTTCTTTTTCTATTTTCTCTTTAATTCTAATTACGAATTTCTTTTCTTTTTAATTCCTTTTAGATAAAATTACCAACTAGACCTTATTTAAAAATTGGGTTATTACATTCTCCACCACTTAAAATAACGTTCGTCCTCGAACGGATCAAGATCATACCTGTCACGTCAAATAATTGAGGATATTTATCTGGCATATCCGTCTCAGACACCCATGTAGCCTCCTCGATTGGATGATTACGCCACAACACTTTGACTGAAGCTACCTTCTTCGACCTCAATTGTCGCACTTGCCTATCAAGAATAGATATCAGACCCTCCTCGTAAGTAAAATTTTCATCGAGCTCCACATCCTCTGGTTGAATCTTATGGCAATCATCACCAACATATCGTCTTAGATAGACACGTGAAATACAGGATGAACAACAGAAAATCTCGGAGGTAAAGCAAGTCTATATGCCACCAACCCAATTCGATCCAAAATCTCATAAGGACCAATGTACCTAGGACTTAACTTACCTTTCCGACCGAATCTCATACTCCTTTCATATGGGATACTTATAGAAAGACTTTTCCCCCCTTCATGAACTCCATATCACATACTTTCTTATCTGCGTAGGACTTTTGTCTGCTTTGTGCTGTCCGAAGCCGTTCTTGTATGAATGCAACTTTTTCCAAGGCTTGCTGAACCAGATCTGGACCTAATAGTTGTGCTTGGCCCAGTTCAAACCATCCTACTGGTGAACGACACCTGTGACCATATAGATCCTCAAACGGCGCCATCTGTATACTCGATTGGTAGCTGTTATTATAAGAAAACTCTGCCAAAGGCAACTGATCGTCCCAATGACCACCAAAATCAATCGTGCAAGCTCTAAGCATGTCCTCTAAAATCTGAATAACTCGCTCAGACTGTCCATCAGTTTGTGGATGAAAAGTTGTACTCAACTCGACCTGTGAACCCCAACGACTTCTGAAAAGACTTCCAAAACTCAGCAGTAAAGTGTGCACCTCTGTCACGACCCAACCCCGTAGGCCGTGACTAGTGCCCGAGTTGGACACTCATATCCCCTGTTAACTATAATCTTTTATAACCAGCATATTATGAACTTATTTGTATAAAAAGGCAGGACGTTATTTTAAAGCTGTCACAATTCTGTATGTCGTAGGCACCTGTCTCCTGAAGAGTTACGATCTTCAACAACAACATATATATATCTACGCAAGCCGACAAGGCTGCCACTACACGCAACCTCCCAAACATATATATATATATGCAAGCCGACGAGGCTGCCATTATGAATGGGTACGCCCCAAACATAAGTCGTATTCATACAACGCAACAACAACTATATACAGACCCACACAAATGTTCACAGACCTCTAAGAGTACTGACAGTATCATATGACGGGACAGGGACCCGCCGTACCCCGAATAAACACATACATATACAACAAAAGAGAGTTATACCACAGGCTAGGCTCCGGAACAAAGGAGCACTCCAAAGTAGCTGAATAGATATCCTAGGCTGGCGGATCTCCGAAATGAGCGTCTGTACCTGCGGGCATGAACGCAGCCCCCCGAAGAAAGGGGGTCAGTACGAAATATGTACTGAGCATGTAAAGCATGAAATATAGTAATAGACTCATACTGAGACAAGGTGTGTAGGACCCAATGCAACAAATAGAAATTCATAAAACTTACCTTTGAACATAATTCATCTGTATCGTTCTCATATCAATATCAATATAGAGTTTTGTAATCAAAGCTGAATAATCATTCTGTATATAACATATATAACGTGTCTCGGCCCTTTAGTGAGGGACTCGGTGAATAATGAACATATGCCCTCCTGGCCGCCATCCCCATATCATCATGTCATCATATCATCATATCATCATATATATATAACGTGTCCCGGCCCTCTAGTGAGGGACTCGGTGAATAATGTAATAAATATACGCACGAAAACGTGTCCTGGCCCGGGACTCAGTGAAGGATATAGCTGTTATATCCCGCGTTTATGCGCATTTGGAAAATTTGGAATAATCTTGCTTTGTAGGAAATGAGGGCTATGTATTTATTTTATCTCATATGTGTGATATTCATGAAAAATATTGATGCCGAAATACGGGGGAAGACCAAGGGCAAAATTGGATTTTTGTTAATTTGTTTCGGGAATTACAAATAAGATCCACAATGAGTTGGGCCCAAAAATAAATAAGAGAAAATTTAGGCCCAACTCAAGAGGGTGGCCAGCCATACATGGCCAAGCCCATGAGAATTATAAAGATTTCCATGTACCAAATTAGTTATAAAGGATCATTATCCCTTAGAAGCTTCATGAAACAAACAAAAGAAATAGAGCAAGAACAAGGGAGAGGGGTTCGGCCCCCTCCAAGAGAAAAAGAAAAAAAAAATCCCAAGCCTTTAGACTTTGATCCAAAAGTCATAATTTTCTAGCAATATTACTAACTCAATGATGCTCTTCAACATGGATAATTTTTAAGGCAAGAAAGTGCTTGTGTTGGCAAGTGGAAGTTTGAGGTAAAAGGTAAGATTTCTATTCTTTTGTGTTATGGAATAAGTATATATGTTATGATGATGAGAATTGGATGAGAATTATGGAGTTGTGATGTGTGTGTGCATAGCTGTGTATGTGTGTGGGTGTGTACATGGCCGTGTGCCATGGTGATGAAGGGAGGAGATGAATTAAATTCCATTTAGTTTGTTAGTTGTGTTGTTGTGGTGTTTGTGATATAAATAAGGGTTTAATGAATCAAGTTGGTATTGAAAATGGTTGTGGGTCGTTATGGGAAATTATGTGATTTTTTAATAAAGATTTTATATAATTGGGGAAGTAAGATTCAAAAATGAGAATTTTGGTTGTTGTTAATGAATTTGGAAGAAAACAATGTGATTTAGTAGTTTTGTTGCATTTGTAGAAGTTTCGGATGGAATATAGAATTGGCGGGATGACTTGAATCCTTGAATATTGTTTGGAATGTTATTGAAATATGTTTGAATAATCTTGAATTAGTTATGGAAAATGTTGATATTAGTTTGGAATTGTGGAGTTGGAATGGAAGGGTTGTATTATGTAGAAAAGAAGACTAGTTGTGTTAGAATATGTTTGGTTGTGGTTGTTGGCATTGTTGTGTTGTTGTTGTTGATATTTTGGGCCGAGATGATTCTCGGGGATGTGAAATTTATAGGGGAAATGCTGCCGAAATTTCGGTAGACAAATATGGATTTAAATTTGAATTCTTAAAAGCTTGAAACTCATATTTGGCAACAATGACCAATTGTAGATTTTGGACGAAACGGGAGTTGAGTTTGGACGAGCGTAAGACGCAAGTAAGGTATGTAAAGCTATCCCTTTTCTTCTTTTGGCATGTCCTAGAGATACTATGGTGAGGTTTGAGCCTCGGGGACAACTCTGTTCATGAAAATCCGAGTTTGATTTTGAGTACTATTCATTCAATGTAATTGAATTAAAATTCTTATGTTTTGTTGGAAAACTATTCGAACATCCATAATTTGCCCAAATGTAATCTGATCGCTTTGAAACTTTCATGGGTGACTCCATAGAGTCTAATGTTCGTGATTCATGTCCGCCACCTCGACTTGACCCGAGGTGGGCCCACTAGCTCAGAGATTTCCTTCGTTTGTCCTATCCGACTTACTTTGGTATAATGTTAGGAAGGAACTTTTGTTTATGATTCTGGCTATCAAAGAATGGTATTTTAGTGGCTTCATTTGACGTGCTCCATAAGTTATTTGAAAGCTCCCCAATGTGAATGATACGAAATTTTCAGAAAAAGGCTTCTGAAGTATATTTTCGAAAGTTTGTAAATTTAAAGGCTTATATCTTTTGTATACTACTTCCGACGGACTCGATACTTACTTTGGACTTTTTGATCTCAAAATATATGTATACGTACTTATTTGTCGAGTCTGGGAATTTAATTATGTATATGCATATGATTTCCGCACTACTCTGCTCGTGCCTGCTATTATGACATCGTTCGCCGGTTCCCGGGCCGGTTTTGTGATCGTGCACACTATGATATATTCAGTCGTATGTTGTGTTACGGTTCCCGAGACCTCGCCATAGGGTCGGGTACCGTTTATAGAGTTATGCTGTGATATGGCCTATGATTTGATTTGATGATGTGATGTGTTATGTTCGGAGATGTACGGAGATTTGAAACCTTCTGGAGTTATGCTGTGTGTGGCACCAGCGTTGGAGTGGTGACCACGTTCCTGAGCTTTATGCATGATTTTTACTTGCATGATATATATATATACATATGCTTTCAGCGCAGACTCTGATGTATTGATTCGGTATTTTCTCTCTGTACCTTTTATGACAGTTATGGTTCGTATTTCTGTACTCTATACTTTACATACTCAGTACATCTTTCGTACTGACCCCCTTTCTTCGGGGGGCTGCGTTTCATGCTCGCAGGTATAGAGGTTCGTGATCCGTCAGTGTAGGCCACATATTCTGCTATCACAAAGTGCTCCTTTTGATTCGGAGCCCATATGTTGGTACATATCTTTTATGATGTATATGTCTCCGTATATCTGACTATTTGGGGTACGGCGGGGCCTTGTCCCGTCATATGATTCCGTTATGATTCGTAGAGGCCTGTAGTCATATATGTGGGTCATGGGTCATGTGTGTGTTTGTTTGTGTATGATCTGCGTCTTAGCGCAGTTCCGTTTGCTATTATGGCCAAAACGGCCCATTTGTCTGTATACGTATATGTATCTGGCGATGTATATTCCGCCAACCTATCAGATTTGGATACGGCCAGAATGGCCTGTATATTTGTATATGTGCATATATTCGGCGATGCATATTCCGCCGGTTCTTTTGGTTCTGATGTGATGTTTTGTACGCACAATCGCGCAAGATAATATTTGTTTTTAACTCTGTTTAAAATGACGAATATGAAATCTGAGTCAAGCTATAATATGATGATTTGGTTTGTATGTCTGTTTGGGTGTCCAAGTAGGGCACCAGTCGCGGCCCACGGGGCTGGGTCGTGACAATAGCGGTAAGCACGAGCAGAATAATAAGCAACCACATACATGCAAATCATCTTTAGAGACTCAATAGATAAGTAACTAACCAGCTCTCAAGTGTCAGGATTATAATCATATTCAGTTCTTTTTTTAAATCTCATTACAAACTATAGCAAGGAACGTTTCCGATTTCATGTACATGTATCAATTTAACGTGGTGTAGCTTTTGAGCCAAGTATGCCTCTAATTATGCAACTCTTTAAGAGTAGGAACTTCTATACATCATTTATTAGTCAATCATATCGTAGGCTCGTGACAATAACATTAAGGAATGAATAGAATCATAAGTTATGCTTGGAACTAGAGAGTAGAATTTACCCAAGGTTCATATCATTTCTTACTTACGTCTAGGACATGCCAAGAAAAAGAAGGAATAGGCTTTACATACCTTTAGCGTTTAGTCGTATTATAACTTGTACTTGCTGCCCAATGGTACTTATCCTATATCAAGATATCAAGAGCTACGATTAGTCTATAAAGGAATTCAATATGTATTTTAACGTTAACAATCCCTTTCTAACATTTAGACGACGTTTCGTTCGTATTCAAACCAACTAGTACTACAAACTAATATTGCTAATCATACTTTCAAGTATCAATCCGAACTTGGTTAAACATGACTTAAGGGAACTTTGGACAGTCCGTACATCATTCAAAACAGTCCCCTATTCACGGCCAAACAGCACGCACAACATTACCATTTTCAATTCGCAGTTTTCCAACTTCAACTACAACGACAACAACACGTTTACAACATTACTTATACGATTATTGGAACTTCTTTGGCATCATATTTATTCCTACAACAGCCCACAAACCATTTCAATTTCAACTTGAATCATTAAGCTTCACTTTCACTATACGTTCATAACAACAATCAACATTCAAAACGCACTAATCCACTCTTATCATTAAAACAGTCCACGGTTTGGGACTGTTTTCCTACTTCAACATAATTCATTTCTTTTACACCCCAATTCATCTTTCCATAATGCATACAATACACCACAATGTCCATAACAACAACAATTAAAACATGACACAAAACAGTCCACAACTTCTCCTAAAGCAGTCCCCTACACGGCTTCAACACAACTACAACAACTTCATGATTTTCATCCATTTATCCATACTACAACACATTCAATTCATTCCCAATACATGTATAAGAAGATTAAGCATCATTTCACCTAGGTCTATAGCACACGGCCCACTTCAACTTCAAGAAAAACAGTCCAATACCAAAATGCACAATCATAAACATTCAATTCACCATAAAACACATGAGAAGGGATCAATTCTTACCTTGTAACTAAACCCTTCAATCGGCTAGCCCTTCACTTTCACTTCTTGAATTTTAACACATGTTCTTGCTATTCCAATGAATGCTACACGTTAATACACACCTTCAAGGGAGTTGAATTGCTTAAGAAAATGATTTTTGGATCAATTTGGAGAAGGTTATTCTCGGCCAGCTTGTAGTCGAGAGCCTCTCTCTCTATCTCTTTATTTTTTTTTTCTTTGCAAATGTGGAAATGAGCTAGTTAGTGATGAATGAATCAGAATTTGTGTTATATATATGCATTAAATGATTTGGACATGTGTCCCACTCAAATTTTGGGTCAATGATCATTGACCACTTCCATCCTCTTACACGGCCACTATGGCTTATTTTATGGATTGATTTTTTTTAATCCCACTTAATAATCTAATCATGGTTAATTTAATCCCAATTTTCCATTAATGCTTCTATACCAAACGAAATTTATAGGTAACTTGTGACTTGAAACGAAACCGGAAGTTAAAGTCTCTACTTCGTATCTTAAAATAGTCTTGTCTTTAACTTGTCGTGTTTAGTTTAAAACGTCCCAATGTATGAAAATATGGGATATAACATCCTCCCCCCCTTTAGAACATTCGTCCTCGAATGCAAATTTTTATCCCGTCGGGTTCTATAAGAGTCTTGGGAAGGGTTTTCCTTATCGCTAACATATAGATTGAGCAGACAATTAACACAATCAAGCAAGGGGGTTTAGATTACCTGTAGGCATGGAAAACAAGTGAGGATATTTCTTTTTCATCTCCTCTTCAGCCTCCCAAGTCATCTCCTCCCTAT
This sequence comes from Lycium barbarum, assembly GCF_019175385.1. NCBI lineage: Eukaryota > Viridiplantae > Streptophyta > Magnoliopsida > Solanales > Solanaceae > Lycium > Lycium barbarum. The sequence goes on from NC_083343.1 coordinate 77,889,103, forward strand.
TATTGTTCCGCCACAACACTTTAACCGACGCCACATCTTTTGTTCGCAACCTTCTGATTTGTCGATCAAGTATGGCTATAGGCTGCTCTTCGTATGATAGCTCCTCTGTTACCTGGATATCATCTGCAGGAAACACCCTGGAAGGATCGCCTATATACTTCCGAAGCATTGACACATGGAAGACTGGATGTACTGCTTCTAAATCCGCTGGTAGATCTAACTCGTAGGCAACTTGGCCTACCTTACGGATAACCTGATAAGGTCCAATGTATCTCGGGCTCAACTTCCCTTTCTTGCCGAATCTCATAACACCCTTCATGGGTGACACCTTCTAGAACACCCAATCGCCAACCTGAAATTCCAAGTGTCGACGTCGATTATCTACATATGACTTCTGCAGACTCTGGGCTGCCAGTAACCTTTCCTGAATAAGCTTCACCTTATTGACAGCCTGCTGAACTGTCACGACCCAACCCCGTAGGCCATGACTAGTGCCCGATCTGGGCACTCAAACGCATTCTAATATATGGCAGAAGCCGACAAGGCTTTATTTCAAATTTAGCTAATTTTTAGAAAAATTTCGGCAGAGTTTCCTTTGTTTTACGGACTATCCCATATATCCTGCACGCAGAAAATACCAACAAAGGCCACACAGGGCCAACAAAGCAACATTTACATATATGCGGACCGGCCGCGGCGGCGAATGGGATCGCCCAAACACAACATAAGCACCCCACTGTACAGAAAGATCCCGACCCACAACATGTCCACAGACCTCTAACAAACCGACAGAATCATATGACGGGACAGGGCCCCGCCGTACCCATGAACGAGAATATACATATATAGAAGTGACATACTATACCAAAAGATGGCTCTGAATAAAAGAGCGCTCCAAGAATAGCAGAATGAGATCCTAAGCAGACGGATCAGCAAACCTGTCGTCGGTACCTGCGCGGCATGAAAACGCAGCCCCCGAAGAAAGGGGGTCAGTACGAAATATGTACTGAATATGTAAAGCCTGAGTTGCAGAAACAAAATCATAACTGGTGCAGAACATACAGAAAGTAAATGGAAAATCCAAAGTGTCAGATACATATTTCCAAAACATGCAGAGTGTGTACAGAACATATGTCATATCAAATCCGGCCCCTGCCAAGGGACTCGGCAGACCGAACGTGGCCACCCTCCCGACCCTGGTGCCACAACACAGAAGAATCAGAATAGGGGCATAACCCCGTAACATAATATGTCATATCAGATGGCCATAGTAAATCATATCAGAACAAACGTACATGGCACAGCATACTCCACAAACCCATGTACGCATATACCTGCCCCCTCACATCGAGGCACGACGAACAATGCAGGGGATTACGCTTGACAACATATCCTGGCCCGGGCTCAGTGTGGGAAACATTGGGGCATCTACGAATAGAGTCGTCAGAAACTAATGCAAGTAAAATATCATAAATGTTTCCATAGACTCGATGAGGCATATCAAAGACAAACCGATCCGATGAAGTCGGAAGGGATCATAGTAAATGAGTTTCGAGTATCAAAACAATTTATCAGACTTAATGGAATATTTAAAACCATATTAGTTAGGTAATTAAAAGGGTAGTCGAAACGTTTCTTTCAAAAATCGTTCAAAAAGGGGACTTTAGTACATCAAGGGCAAAACCGGGAATAGCGGGCCCACCTCGGAACAAGCAAGGCGGTGGGCTCAAATTACGCCCTTTAAGCTTATGGGGTCACCTATAAAGATTCTACGGACATTCTATAGCTTTTCAAGGAGTTTAGAAGAAGTCTACATACTTTCAGGAAAAGCATATCAAAATGGTTCAATTCTACTGAAGGAAAAACTGAGATTTTCTCTTGCGGATTCCGATGGCCAAGAAGGTCTTTTGAGGCCCGAATCCGATCCTAAAACACTTAGACATGCCAAAAGAAGGATCGGGGTAACTTTACATACCTTTCAAGCTCCTTACGCCTTTCCAAACTCACTTCCCGTTTCGTCAAAAATCTGTAAATGGTCAAGTTTGCCCATTGTAAGTTATAGATGCTACAAATTCAATTCAACTCTTATTTGTCTACCGAAATTTCGGCAGCACTTCCCCTATACATATAGCACCCCCGAGAACTTAACTCGGCTCACAATCATCAACAACAACCCAAGCAACAACATCAACATCAACAACAAGCATTAGAAACACAATACGGCAACACTAGTTCTACTTGCCGACATAATGTCATAACCTTTACTTTAACCTTAACTTTCAAACTATTCTCAACAATTTCACATTCATTATCAATCTAGATTACCACAACATAGTTTAAAAGCATTTCATATCGTTTTACACAAGATATTCATACGATATACATAATATACAAACTTTCCGCCAAAGTCATAACGCATTCGAAACTTCTAATCTTTGACTTACGTATTCATAACATGATTCCATCTTCCAAATTCATCAATACCCGTCATAATTTGCAACCTAATAACTTCATTTTCATAATGTCGCAAAATCATACTTAAACGACATAAGTTTTCTACATTCCATTTCAAAGCAAACTCATATCGTTTTACTTTCATTTACATTGCAAGAATCACAATAACACAATTAACACACTAGACAAACTTAATCCATTTCCATTCCACACACCCCATACCACACGGCCAAACACCCCACTACCAACTACTATCCAATTCATTCAATTTTCATTTCCAAGATGCATTTCATCCCAACCACAACTAGAATATGATATAAATTCAACACCTTACAATTATACACATACATATATATATACACGGCCACATGCCTATATACATATCCACTTGGTAAACTTCTATTTTTCCGTACAATCAACTCATTCTCACATACTACAACACAAACAAAACTTCATAACACAATAAAAAGGAATGAATCCTTACCTTTTTCTCTAGTCTTCTTTACTTGAACTAGTGATCAAATTGAGGAACCAAGTGCTTCTTCCTCCAAGACAACTACACCAAGTTGAAGAGGCTACCCAAATTAGTAGGAAAACCACAAAATATAAATTTTTGAAGCAAGATTTTTGTGGCTTATTTTTGCACTCCAAACCCGAAACCCTCTTCTCTTTCTCCTCTCTTGCTTTGTTTTTCTTGTCTTCTAAGTTTTTCTTGAACTCTCCAATGTATATAATAGCCCCTTAATTAAATTGTCACATGGTTGCCATGTGACTTGGGTTTGGGCCAAGTATGTTGGCCGGCCACCCCATTTGAGTTGGGCCCAAATTTTTCTTTCAATTATTTGGGCCCAATGGATTATAATTCCCGTTTTGTAATTCCCGAAACTAATTTTCGAAATCCCAAATTTTCCCTTAGCGTTCCTCGACACTTCCATATTAATATTCTTTCATAACAACTCAAGGGTTACATAAATTCAATTATGACCTTATTTCATACAAGTCCAAATTATTTCCAATTTTACAAAGGTGTGAAAACACGGGATATAACATGAACCATATCTGGGCCTATTAGCTTAGTCTCACCAACGTCAAACCAGCCTATAGGGGATCTACACTTCCTGCCATATAGAGCTTCGTACGGTGCCATCTGAATGCTAGAATGGTAGCTGTTATTATAAGCAAACTCGATCAGCGGCAAGTCATCATCCCAGCTGCCCCTAAAATCAATGACACAGGCCCGTAACATATCTTGAAGCGTCTGAGTGGTACGCTCGGCCTGTCCGTCAGTCTGATGGTGAAATGCTGTGCCGAGACTCACCTGTGTCCCCAATCCCTCCTCGAAGGATCTCCAGAAATTAGCTGTAAACTGGGCCCCTCTATCCGAGATAATAGCTGTGGGAACCCCATGAAGTCTCACTATCTCCTTAAGATACAATCTGGCATAATCCTCAGCTGAATACGTAGTCCTGACTGGAAGAAAGTGGGCTAATTTTGTCAATCTATCAACAATAACCCAGACAGAGTCATATTTCCGTGGAGTGCGAGGTAGACCTGTGACGAAATCCATATTAATTACCTCCCATTTCTAGGTCAGAATCTCCATCTCCTGCAGTAGTCCTCCAGGCTTCTGGTGCTCTATCTTGACTTGTTGCTAATTCGGACACCGGGCCACGAATTCTGCTATGTCCTTTTTCATACCATCCCACCAATACAAACACCTAAGGTCATGATACATTTTTGTTGATCCTGGGTGAACAGAATAACGAGCATAGTGTGCCTCCCCCATTACCTGCTGCCGTTATCCTGCAACCTCAGGTACACATAATCTGTCTCTGTATCGTAGTACTCCATCAGATGACATCTTGAATGGGGTCTCGTCCTTCTGAAGTGTCGTGTCTCTGTAATGTACAAGAATGGGATCCTCATATTGATGTCTCTTCACTTCTTCTACAATAGAGGACTCAGCAACACCTCGCATAAAAATTCTACCATCATCAGAATCAGCCAAACGAACTCCAAGACTAGCAAGCTGATGAATCTCCTAGACTATCTCTTTCCTTCCTGGTTGTACACCTGCCAAACTACCCATAGATTTACGGCTGAGTGCATCTGCTACAACGTTAGCCTTTCCTGGGTGATATAGAATATCGACATCATAATCTTTCAGCAACTCTAGCCACCTCCTTTGCCGCAAATTCAGCTCCTTCTGCTTAGAGATATACTGGAGACTCTTATGATCTGTATAAATATCAACATGCACGCCATATAGATAATGTCTCCATATCTTTAAGGCATGTATCACCGCCTCCAATTCCAGGTCATGGGTAGGATCATTGTTTTCGTGCTTCCTGAGCTGTCGGGAGGCATAGGCAATAACTCTGCTGTGCTGCATCAACACGCAACCCAACCCAACACCGGAAGCATCAAAATAAATAACATAGCCATCTGGCCCCTCAGGAAGAGTTAGAACTGGAGCCGTGGTCAATTTATCTTTCAATAATTGGAAACTTCGTTCACAAGCATCGGTCCACTGGAATTTAGCCGCTTTCTGTGTTAGCCTTGTTAAAGGCGCTGAAATCGAAGCAAACTTTTCTACAAATCTCCTGTAATATCCTGCTAGCCCCAGAAAGCTACGTTCCTCAGTAGGCGTCGTAGGTCTAGGCCAAGTCTTGACGGCCTCAATTTTCTGCGAGTCTACCCAAATACCGTCTGCTCCAACAATATGCCCCAGAAATGCTACTGAAGTCAACCAGAATTCACATTTAGAGAACTTAGCATATAATTTCTGATTCTGGAGAACCTTAAGTACAGTCCTCAAGTGATCTGCATGCTCTTCTTCCGATCGTGAATAGACAAGAATATCATCAATAAATACAATCACGAACAAGTCGAGGAATGGCTTAAACACCCTGTTCATCAAGTCCATAAACACGGCTTGAGCATTGGTCAGCCCAAAAGACATCACTTTAAACTCGTAATGCCCGTATCGGGTCCTGAATGTAGTCTTCGGAATGTCTGCTTCCTTTACCCGCACCTGGAGATAACCTGACCGCAAGTCTATCTTTTAAAAACATTTAGCACCCTGCAACTGGTCAAATAAATCATCAATCCTGGGGAGGGGATATCTATTCTTTATTGTTACTTTGTTCAGCTGCCTATAATCAATACAAATCCGCAACGACCCATCCTTCTTTCTTACAAATAATACCGGTGCGCCCCAAGGTGATGTACTGGGCCTAATGAAGCCCTTCTCTAATAGATCTCTCAGTTGCTTCTTCAATTCTTTCAATTCTACAGGTGCCATTCTCTAAGGAGGAATAGATATGGGCTGAGTATCTGGCAATGCATCTATAGTGAACTCTATCTCACACTCAGGAGGAGGGCCTGGAATTTCATCTGTAAATACATCTGGAAATTCATTAACTACCGGGACTGTCTGAAGAGTCGGTGCCTCAGCTTTCAAGTCATGCACACGAACCAGATGATAAATATAGCCCTTACTGACCATCTTCCTTGCCTTGAGGTATGAAATAAACATACCTCTCGGCGATGCTGTATTCCCTCTCCATTCTATAATTGGTTCCCTTGGGAACTGAAATCGAACTACTTTGCCTCTGCAGTCAACATTAGCATAACAAGAAGTCAACCAGTCCATCCCCATAAGAACATCAAACTCAGTCATGTCTAGTTCTATCAAATCTGCCTTGGTGCAGCGATTACATATAACCACCGAACAATCTTTATACACTAGTCTTGCTAAAAAAAATCCCCTACCAATGGTTCTATAGATTCAAATTTTATCCCAATTTTACTAGCAACAAAAGGGGAAATATATGATAATGTGGAGCCTGGGTCTATCAATGCATATACATCTCGGGAGAAAATCGATAATATACCTGTACCCACATTTGGCGACGCCTCCTGATCCTGTCTGCTGGCTAAAGCATATATACGGTTTGAAGGACCGCCAGAACTGAAAGCCCCTCCACGGCCTCTGCCACGACCTGCTGGTGTCGGAATACCTTGCCCCATAGGGCGCCCAGCCACCGAAGAGGAAGAACCAGGAACTGATCCCGTAGGCTGAGCTGCGCCACCTGCACCACCCGAAAATCGACACTCCCTCATAGTATGGCCCTAACGGCCTCAAGAGAAATAAGCACCAGTAATGAAATGGCATTCCCCTGGATGCCGTCTGCCACATCGAGGACACGGAGGTATAGGTGGTCTCATCTGGCCTGTATTCCTGTGCATCTGGGAACCTGAAGTCATGGAGCTTTGACCAGCTCCCGAATACCCCGTGCTATCAAACCTCCTACCAGTAAATCGTGGAGGTGCACTCCGTGCCGGCTGGGAAGGATATCTACTATACTGCTGTTGGGGCTGCCTGCCCCGAAAGTCACCAGAAAAGTACCCAGCTGATCTAACTCTCTTATGCTGACCCCGGTCCTGCTCCCTATCAAATTGACGCCCTCTCTGTCGATCCTCAACCCCCTGGGCGTATGCCTGCACTCGAGCGATATCCATACCGGGTTGAGAAGCCATTGCCATACAACTATCAATCAAGTAAATATCCAGCCCCATTACGTAACGATGCACCCTATCTGCCATGTCAGCTACAATAGTGGGCGCGTACCTAGCCAGTGAATCAAACTCGAGGCTATAATCTCGAACACTTCTGCCATTCTGCCTCAGGTGTAGAAATCTGTCAACTCTGGCTCGCCTCATCTCCGGAGGCAGAAAGTGACCCAGAAAAGCCTCCACGAACTCGTCCTATACTGCTGGTGGGGCATCCTCACCCCTGGACAACTCCCAGGACTCATACCAATTAACCGCTACGTCACGCAACCGATATGAAGCCAATTCAACCGACTCAGTCTAGGAGGATTTAGTCACCGGCAAAGTACGTAGCATCTGTCGAATAAACTCCTGTGGATCCTCCGCGGGCTTTGACCCATAGAACTCTGGGGGGTTACAAGTCAAGAAATCACGGACCCTCAAACTATCATGTCTGTCCGCATATTCACCTCCTAACCCGCGTCTGCGAGCCTGTCCCGATACCAACCTGGTCAATAACTGTACTGCGTCTCGCATAGCCCTATCCTCCGCCCCTGGCTGGGGAGCTGGAGGCTCAGGTGCTGGAACCTCAAGAGCTGGTGGTAAATCTGTCTCCTGATCTGCAGCTGCTGCTATCCTAGGCCCCTCTGATAATGGTGGTGTAGCGGAGCTCGCTGATTGAAGCCTAATCTCAGGCACATATTGGGCATAAGCCCTAGTAATCCTCCGGGTCTCACTGTCTCTCCAACTACCGCCTTGCCCTTCTGGGCGGCTGTCGCCTTCTTTGGAGGCATCGTTGTAAACATAACAATCTGTTAGGAGAGATTATCCTGATAATACAGCTCTATCGCACGATCTAGAATGAGAAGGAAAGATGACATCCTAAATGTCCTGTAGCTTCCTGTTTATAAATGTGGTGCACAACACATCGATAAACAAGACTCTACTCGACACGGTCTGTAGACACTCCGAGGATTGAACCGTTCTGATACCACTTTTGTCACGACCCAACCCCGTAGGCCGTGACAATATCCCCTGTTAACTATAAGCTTTTATAACCAGCATATTATGAACTTATTTGTATAAAAAGGTAGGACGTTATTTTAAAGCTGTCACAATTCTGTATGTCGTAGGCACCTGTCTCCTGAGGAGTTACGATCTTCAACAACAACATATATATATCTACGCAAGCCGACAAGGCTGCCACTACACGCAACATCCCAAACATATATATATATATATATATATATGCAAGCCGACAAGGCTGCCATTACGAATGGGTACGTCCCAAACATAAGTCGTATTCATACAACACAACAACAACTATATACAGCCCCACACAAATGTTCACAGACCTCTAAGAGTACTGACAGTATCATATGACGGGATAGGGCCCCGCCGTACCCCGAATAAACACATACATATACAACAAAAGGGAGTTATACCACAAGCTAGGCTCCAGAACAAAGGAGCACTCCAAAGTAGCTGAATAGATATCCTAGGCGGGCGGATCTCCGAAACGAGCGTCTGTACCTGCGGGCATGAACGCAGCCCCCCGAAGAAAGGGGGTCAGTACGAAATATGTACTGAGCATATAAAGCAAGAAATATAGTAATAGACTCATACTGAGACAAGGTGTGTAGGACCCAATGCAACAAACAGAAATTCATAAAACTTACCTTTGAACATAATTCATCTGTATCGTTCTCATATCAATATCAATATAGAGTTTTGTAATCAAAGCTGAATAATCATTCTGTATATAACATATATAACGTGTCCCGGCCCTTTAGTGAGGGACTCGGTGAATAATGACCATATGCCCTCCTGGCTGCCATCCCCATATCATCATGTCATCATATCATCATATCATCTTATATATATAACGTGTCCTGGCCCTCTAGTGAGGGACTCGGTGAATAATGTAATAAATATACGCACGAAAACGTGTCCTAGCCCGGGACTCAGTGAAGGATATAGTGGTAAGCACGAGCAGAATAATAAGCAACCACATACATGCAAATCATCTTTAGAGACTCAATAGATAAGTAACTAACCAGCTCTCAAATGTCAGGAATATAATCATATTCAGTTCTTTTTTTAAATCTCATTACAAACTATAGCAAGGAACGTTTCAGATTTCATGTACATGTATCAATTTAACGTGGTGTAGCTTTTGAGCCAAGTATGCCTCTAATTATGCAACTCTTTAAGAGTAGGAACTTCTATACATCATTTATTAGTCAATCATATAGTAGGCTCGTGACAATAACATTAAGGAATGAATAGAATCATAAGTTATTCTTGGAACTAGAGAGTAGAATTTACCCCAAGGTTCATATCATTTCTTACTTACGTCTAGGACATGCCAAGAAAAAGAAGGAATAGGCTTTACATACCTTTAGCGTTTAGTCGTATTATAACTTGTACTTGCTGCCCAATGGTACTTATCCTATATCAAGATATCAAGAGCTACGATTAGTCTACGAGGGAATTCAATATGTATTTTAACGTTAACAATCCCTTTCTAACATTTAGACGACGTTTCGTTCGTATTCAAACCAACTAGTACTACAAACTAATATTGCTAATCATACTTTCAAGTATCAATCCGAACTTGGTTAAACATGACTTAAGGGAACTTTGGACGGTCCGTACATCATTCAAAACAGTCCCCTATTCACGGCCAAACAGCACGCACAAAATTACCATTTTCAATTCGCAGTTTTCCAACTTCAACTACAACGACAACAACACGTTTACAACATTACTTATACGATTATTGGAACTCTTTTAGCATTATATTTATTCTTACAACAGCCCACAAACCATTTCAATTTCAACTTGAATCATTAAGCTTCACTTTAACTATACGTTCATAACAACAATCAACATTCAAAACGCACTAATCCACTCCTATCATTAAAACAGTCCACGGTTTGGGACTGTTTTCCTACTTCAACATAATTCATTTCTTTTACACCCCAATTTATCTTTCCATAATGCATACAATACACCACAATGTCCATAACAACAACAATTAAAACATGACACAAAACAGTCCACAACTTCTCCTAATGCAGTCCCCTACACGGCTTCAACACAACTACAACAACTTCATGATTTTCATCCATTTATCCATACTACAACACATTCAATTCATTCCCAATACATGTACAAGAAGATTAAGCATCATTTCACCTAGGTCTATAGCACACGGCCCACTTCAACTTCAAGAAAAACAGTCCAATACCAACATGCACAATCATAAACATTCAATTCACCATAAAACACATGAGAAGGGATCAATTCTTACCTTGTAACTAAACCCTTCAATCGGCTAGCCCTTCACTTTCACTTCTTGAATTTCAACACATGTTCTTGCTATTCCAATGAATGCTACACGTTAATACACACCTTCAAGGGAGTTGAATTGCTTAAGAAAATTATTTTTGGAGAAGGTTATTCTCGGCCAGCTTGTAGTCGAGAGACTCTCTCTCTATCTCTTAATTTTTTTTTTGCTTTGTAAATGTGGAAATGAGCTAGTTAGTGATGAATGAATCAGAATTTGTGTTATATATATGCATTACATGATTTGGACATGTGTCCCACTCAAATTTTGGGTCAATGATCATTGACCACTTCCATCCTCTTACACGGCCACTATGGCTTATTTTATGGACTGATTTTTTTTTAATCCCACTTAATAATCTAATCATTAGAAACACAATATGGCAACACTAGTTCTACTTGCCGACATAATGTCATAACCTTTACTTTAACCTTAACTTTCAAACTATTCTCAACAATTTCACATTCATTATCAATCTAGATTACCACAACATAGTTTAAAAGCATTTCATATCGTTTTCCACAAGATATTCATACGATATACATAATATACAAACTTTCCGCCAAAGTCATAACGCATTCGAAACTTCTAATCTTTGACTTACGTATTCATAACGTGATTCCATCTTCCAAATTCATCAATACTCGTCATAATTTGCAACCTAATAACTTCATTTTCATAATGTCGCAAAATCATACTTAAACGACATAAGTTTTCTACATTCCATTTCAAAGCAAACTCATATCGTTTTACTTTCATTTACATTGCAAGAATCACAATAACACAATTAACACACTAGACAAACTTAATCCATTTCCATTCCACACACCCCATACCACACGGCCAAACACCCCACTACCAACTACTATCCAATTCATTCAATTTTCATTTCCAAGATGCAATTCATCCCAACCACAACTAGAATATGATATAAATTCAACACCTTACAATTATACACATACATATATATACACGGCCACATGCCTATATACATATCCACTTGGTAAACTTTTATTTTTCCGTACAATCAACTCATTCTCACATAGTACAACACAAACAAAACTTCATAACACAATAAAAAGGAATGAATCCTTACCTTTTTCTCTAGTCTTCTTTACTTGAACTAGTGATCAAATTGAGGAACCAAGTGCTTCTTCCTCCAAGACAACTACACCAAGTTTAAGAGGCTACCCAAATTAGTAGGAAAACCACAAAATATAAATTTTTGAAGCAAGATTTTTGTGGCTTATTTTTGCACTTCAAACCCGAAACCCTCCTCTTTCTCCTCTCTTGCTTTGTTTTTCTTGTCTTCTAAGTTTTTCTTGAACTCTCCAATGTATATAATAGCCCCTTAATTAAATTGTCACATGGTTGCCATGTGACTTGGGTTTGGGCCAAGTATGTTGGCCGGCCACCCCATTTGAGTTGGGCCCAAATTTTTCTTTCAATTATTTGGGCCCAATGGATTATAATTCCCGTTTTGTAAATCCCGAAACTAATTTTCGAAATACCAAATTTGCCCTTAGCATTCCTCGACACTTCCATATTAATATTCTTTCATAACAACTCAAGGGTTACATAAATTCAATTATGACCTTATTTCATACAAGTCCAAATTATTTCCAATTTCCCAAAGGTGTGAAAACACGGGATATAACAGCAAGTATGAAACCAATAAGCGAACCATAGGGTTATAGATGAGAAAGCTTATAAGACTTTGTTAAGAGAAAGTCCAGCATAGGGGTTCCTTAAGGACAGAAATGATAGCAAGCAAAAAGGGGGAAGTCAACTTGAAAAGGAAATCAGAGAAAAGTGATATGTTAAAGTAGCGATAGTTGTAATTAGACTAATCAAGAGCATGAGTGATATTTTTAGCTGGATGCAAAAGACCAAGACTACAGAAAGATGAATAATGAAATAGGACGATTATCAGGAGAAGGATCAACACAATAAGGGTGAGAGGGGATGATCAGGATGAACAGAAAAAGTCTCGAAAGCAAAAAGAATGGAGTGTACAAAGGCAGCATATTCTAAAAGGCAAAGCGGTACTAAATTAGGAATAAAGTTCCTCATGCGAAGAATAAAGGATTAACCATAAAAGGGGAGGAAATAAGATTAATTGAGAAGGAAGGAATGTAAAGGAATAAGAATGAGAATAGAGAGAAAAGGAAATATACGAAGTATGCGTGCTTAAGAAGTAGTCGTGTTATGATTAAAGGAAGGTGCATCTCCTACGAAAATCCTATACCAAGTTAGAACGAGTAAAGTATATGAAGTAAAGAGTTGAAAAGAAAAAGCTGATCATGAGTTATGAGTTTACCGTACGACGCTAAAGCGATAGAGTAATGTTATCATCAACGACAAATATACTACGATTATGATTGGTTTTGAAATCAGTGTTGAGTGCAAAACAAGAGTAAAAGAATATGAGGCATGAGGGGTATTAGGGGCGTATGAGACATAGACCCTGGAAAACAAAGATGACGTTACAAGTGAATTTTGAGCGCCGGAGAAGAGGGCAAGTGACATTCGATGGATGGTATGGATAACTAGACCTACTACTATTGTGAGCATCCCTATAGGGCAGAAAGTTGTTAATTGGAGCGAATTTAGATATTTACTCATGACTACCAGATGAGCTAAGTGAAAATACATCCTTGTTCGGATTGCTATATTCATTGTATTATTTGTTTACAAGACTGCAAGGTGAGTATGTTAAGACTTCACATGAATTATCGTAGCTATAAATTATGGGAAACAGCATAAATGAGATGTAGTATAGTAAGGGATACATGAATTCAAGCTTTGAAGGTGAGGGAACGGATTTGAGGATGGTACAAGTAAAACCCATAAAGGGGGAAGTGAGTAAGGAAAATACGAGTGTAGAAATTGAAGCGATGAACTCGATGATGTGATAGATATAGACTCTAAAACAAAAGTGAGAGTTATGCAGGAATGAGTCTAATAACCAGTAAATAAACGGACACGAATTGAGCGAACATCTGAGACTGTACGAGAAACCATTCGCGAAGACCTTGAGCCCTATGATATTGAGAGCAATTAATTCAAGGGATATTGTAAAAGATGGCGATACTATATTAGAATAGAAGAAAAGGTACTAGCGGTAAATTCGTTGTTACTAATATTGCTATTTATAAGCGACAATTAAGAAAGAGACCTAAGGTTTTCTATAGCAGGACACTAGATATGATAATCAGGGAAAACAAGATAAAGGAAGGAAGAGAGCACGATGAGATAAGTTACTACAGATAGACAAAAGACTTTTGGTATGAACGACACCAAGCCTAGTCATGGTCGGGTGCGCAGAACACCGAACCTTCGTGGTCGGGCATGTTATGTAAATGATATGTATATGAATATGACCATGGATATGATAGGTAAATTAGTACGATTATGAATACGGATGCAGATGCGGATACATGTATATGTATAGATGTGTATGTACAAGAATCATGCAAGAATGATTATGTAACTTGTAAGTAATTATACGTCGCCAATGAAACCAAGTGGGTACTTAAAAAGAGTAAGAGGTAAACAAGAATGGTGTGATCATGATACCACCGGTCAGTTGAAGGAAAATATATGGTAAATTGAGTTGAAATGTTGAGTTGGGATTACTGTTAGGGATAAATAGGATAATTACTTCAAATATGACATAAGTGCATGCTATACGCTTACTATAGTAGCCCTGGGGTGTGACAAATTACGAATGCAATAAGATCACTGAATGAAAGGGAAGCTTAGTCCCCGATGCATTAGGCCTTATCAGATTGTATACGAAATAGGCAAGGTGGCTTATGAGTTAGATCTACCATCCATGCCTCGATGCTTCGTAAATATGTTGGAAATCCTACTAGGATCATGTCAGTAAATGATGTTCAAGTGACAGAAAAGTTAATCTATGAAGAGGTACCCATTGCCATATTAGATAGGCAAGTACGGAGACTTCGAAATAAAGAAATGGCCTCAGTTAAGGTCTTATGGTAGAATAACAACTGAGAAGAAGGACTTGGGAAGCGGAAGAGAAAATGATATCCACATATCCACACTTATTCCAGCCCCCTGAAGAGATTCAAGATGAAACACTAACATTATGAGGTATGTATGCTTACTTTTCATGTTTTTGGTCGTGTGTGGCCATAAATATATTGTTATTGTGTTTTGGCCCTATGAGGTAATATTATTATGGGTTGTTGTGACAGGACGGCAGTGCCATGTTACAGGGGAAACTCTGGCAAAATTTTCGTAGGAATCCCGAGTGTTTAACATTCGAGGACGAATGTTCCAAATGGGGGGAAGAATGTTACACCTTGGAAATTTCATGTCGTCACGTAGTGAATGAACCAATGCACGATTAATGATAATAGGAAGTTATTACGATTATAAGATGGATAATTAGTGGTTTTAGAATGCATACATTAAGATCTTGAAGTTATATGAAATGATGAGATAAGAATTGATAAGGACAAGTGGAGTATAGGTGAGGTTTAGGAAAGGTTCCATAAATTTTTGTGCTAAAGATTGTTTGGTAAGGTTTTGAGGACGAGTTATAGGGATGTTTAGATCATTAATGAAGTATTAAACAAGTGTTAAGAAGGTTGTATAAGGATTGGAGATCAAACGAAACGACGAGAACAACTTCGGAAGAAACTGTGAGTTCCACGACCACAACCACGGGCCGTGAAACCTTCCACGGACCATATACTGGTCCGTGGAATACCCAGCAGAAATGATGTTCAGCCAGTGGTGAACCACGGCCACTTCCACGAACCGTGAAATGTTCCACGGACCGTGAAAGTGTCCGTGGAAGTCCGGACGGGCTGAACTAAGTTCAATTATATAATGATGTTCCCACTTCATTTATTTCATTTCCCACACTTTTCTATCTCTCTCAAGACTTCTAGAGAATTCCACACTCTTCATCCACAAGAACTCAAGAAAGATTGGTGATCAATTTCATCAAACCAACAAGAATCAAGAGTGTGAAACCCATTAAAGTCATCTAAGCCAAGAAATTTCAAAAGAAGTAAGTTAGGGTTTTTGGTGCAAGAAGAGTCTTGCTACTCAAGGCTTGTTCCTACAATATCTAAGGTAAGTTTTATGATATTTTCATGATGTTTAAGATATTGAGAAGTTGAAACACTTGCATTGTTGAAGAATATAGAAAATGGGTCATAAATGTTGGAATAGTGCTATTATTGAGTAGTAGTTTGGAATGAATCACGAATATGGATATGTTGTGATTGTAAGTAGATTATGAATGACATCTATAACATGGAATGAGCATTATACATGAAAGAACGTAATAGTGAATTATGACCATGATTATGGGGGAATTGAAATGATATTGTGAAAGGTGGAAAAATGATGATTGTTGCCTATAATATGGTGAATATGATTATGGTTGTTTGGGATTTGATATAGACTATGGGAAAAGTTGTATAAACAAAGGAAATTCTTCCCAATCTTCTTTAGCTTTAGTAAGCACGTTCTTATAGTCGATTAACTAACGTTAATGCGAATTCTCTTTAAGGTAGAAACGCGAATATTGAAGAGGAACGTTCAAGACATAGAGTAGCTAAACGAAAAGGTATGTAAGACCAATCCTTTCTTTCTAAGGCATGAATCTTTCAAATTTTCCATGATCTTCTTATACGATAGAGACTAGGAGTCCATGAATATAAGAAGCTACACACGCACGTGATTAAGAAAGGAAATACGATACAAGCATGATAATGATGATGATGAACATAAGTATGAGAAATCCTAGTATAATAAAGGATGTCCATGAAGCTAAAAATTCTAAGTATGCTTCCATCGATGCTTCTCTTTGCGTACACTCACCTTAGATTGTTAGTTCCTTCAAGGTGAGATATGATGTCGATGATTACTCCATAATATGATCGGGGGTTCACGACCTTATGTCACCCCGACATAGCCATAACTACCTTCAAATCCTAATGTATGTCTTAATTGATAAATGTATAATGATGCTAAGTCATGATATGTCTGTGAGATGATCGATAATATAAGATTATGTTATGCCTATGAGATGTGTAATAATGATGAAGCTATGATTAATTGTATGACGATATGATTCCACCGTGCCTAGATAGCCGGGCATGTCACCGCTAATACGGGCTGCTATGATTCCACCGTGCTTAGATGGATGGGCATGTCACCGCTAATGCGGGCTGCTATGATTCCACCGTGCCTAGATGGCCGGGCATGTCACCGCTAATGCGGGCTGCTATGATTACACCGTGCCTAGAGGGCCGAACATGACATCACTAGTGGTCGGCGTATGATGGTTACCCGGACGCGGGTTAACGATTATGATGATGATGTGATGTTATATGTGCTATGATAATACATGTTCCATGATTATGTAAATATGCGATATATGTATGAAATGTACTCACATATAGAACTCATGCAGGTTTTATCCTTCTCCTATGGTTTATGAATCTTCTACTATGCTTATTTCATTCATGTCTTACATACTCAGTACAATGTTCGTACTGACGTCCGTTTTCTTTGGACGCTGTGTTCATGCCCACAGGTAGACAGGGAGGTGATCCTGATCCAGACTCGTAGGAGCTACTACCTAATTTGAAGAGCACTCCATCTTCTGGAGATGCCATTGATTATTCTTTTGGTATATATGTATATGTATGTTTTGGGCCTGACGGGGTCCTGTCCCGTCCTTATGTCTAGTACTCCAGTAGAGGCTCATAGATGCACAGTGTGGGTTATATGGTCTCACAAGGTCACTACTGTATATGTATGTGTATATGTGTATATTATCATTTTGATAGCCGAGAGTCTTATGTAAATAAAAGTATTTATGTTCCCAAATGAAATATGATTTTCTTATGATTTGAGTATAAATTTGATAAAATAGCGTTAAACGAGTAAGATGAGTAACAGAACGAGCGGTGCTCGGTGGTTAGCCCCGGGTACCCGTCGCGGCCCCTAGTCAGGTCATGACAGTGACCCACATATTTATACTTGGAAGCCAAAAGGCTACAGCGGTCCGGTTCGACGAGCAGATCGACGGCCCATCATCGTGTCTACGGTTCGTCGACTTGCTCGTCGACCTGCGCCTGCAGAATGTATGGCTGCGGAACCCTTTCGATGTCGCACAACGACGACCCATCGACAGGTTCGACGACCCGTCGATCTTGACTGGTGTCCTGCAGGTTTTTCTTATTCAATTCAGATTGCGTCGATTCAATTCATTCCCCTTCTAATCCTGCAAATCACCAGGAATACCTGCTGGTACCATTTCACACGGGGTGAGACACTTTCTATCTCCAAAACTCGGGCTCGGGTCTCGATTCCCAAGGCATACCCAACTAGAAAATCGTAAGTTCTACCACCGCGAAAGCGAGGGGTGTAACATTCTTTCCCCCTTAGGAACATTCGTCCTCGAATGTTCGAATAATCTTAGGTTATAAAATTTTCGGCAGAGTTTCCCCTGTACTTATACCAATCCGTCCTATACACAACAACCCAAAACAATGC
The DNA here is from genome assembly GCF_019175385.1 of Lycium barbarum. NCBI lineage: Eukaryota > Viridiplantae > Streptophyta > Magnoliopsida > Solanales > Solanaceae > Lycium > Lycium barbarum. The sequence continues at coordinate 77,907,011 of NC_083343.1, forward strand.
CTCACAGGGACACACAGTGTAACACACAATACCATGGCCTCACACGACAAATCACGATAACTGAAATGAAAACAATACATGGGGAAAGTGATGTCTCCAACTGCACCTCCGGTACTGCTGGGAAAAAATGCGGGTACTTAATATTCATCGCTTCTTCCGCTTCCCAAGTCACTTCTTCAACATTCTTGTTCTTCCACAAGACTTTAACAGAGGCTAGATCTTTAGTTCGCAACCGACGGACCTGCCTATCCAATATAGCCACTGGAACCTCTAAGTACAATAACTGCTCTGTCACCTGGATATCATTCACTGGTACAACTCTTGAAGGATCTCCGATACATTTACGAAGCATTGATACATGAAATACTTGGTGCACCGATTCTAACTCAGAAGGCAATTCTTGTTCATATGCCACTGTACCCACTACACGAATGATCTTATATGGCCCAATGTATCGAGGGCTCAGCTTACCCTTCTTACCAAACCTCATCACTCCCTTCATAGGGAAAACTTTCAGGAACACCCAGTCGCCCATTTTAAACTCTAGCTTACGTCGCCAATTATCCGCATAAGATTTCTGTCAGCTCTGGGCTATTAGCAACCTCTCTCTAATTACCTTCACCTTATCAACTGCTTGTTGGATTAAGTCTGGGCCTAGCAACAGATTCTCCCCAATATCAAACTATCCTGTGGGCAATCTACACCTCTGCCCATATAAGGCCTCATAAGGAGCCATCTGAATACTGGAATAGTAACTGTTGTTATATGCGAACTCGATAAGAGTAAAATGATCCTCCCAACTGCCCTTAAAGTCAAGCACAAAAGCCCTGAGCATATCCTCAAGGGTCTGTATAGTACGCTCCGCTTGTCCATCTGTCTGCGGGTGCTAAGACTCACCTGAGTCCCTAATCCCCGCTGAAAAGACTTCCAGATTCTGGCTGTGAACTGTGCTCCCCTATCTAAAATAATGGCTGAAGGAACACCATGGAGTCGTACTATCTCCTTAAGATAAAGCCTCGCATAATCCTCGGCTGCATGAGTAGTTCTGACAGGCAGAAAGTGAGCTAACTTTATGAGCCTATCAACTACGATCCATATCGAATCACACTTCCGCTGAGTACGGGGCAACCCTGTAATGAAGTCCATATTAATTACCTCCCACTTCCATGTCGGGATCTCCGTAGCTTGCAATAAACTTCCAGGCTTCTGGTGTTCTATTTTGACCTGCTGATAATTCGAACACTGAGCGACAAATTCTGCTATATCTCTTTTCATACCATCCCACCAATAAACATCCTTGAGATCATGGTACATCTTTGTTGAGCCTGGATGAATAGAATAGCGGGATTAATGTGCCTCTCCCATAATCTGCTGACGGAGTCCTGCAACACTAGGGACACACAATCTACCTCGATATCTGAGTAACCTATCGCCTGTGATCACAAAGGGCGTCTTTTCTTTCTGCGGTGCTATAACTCGGTAATGAACTAGAACCGAATCCTCATACTGACGCTCCTTTATTTCAACTACCAAGGACGATACCGCTGTGTCTTGAATAGTAAATCCTGCATCACTTGAGTCTAGCAATCGAACTCCGAGGATAGCTAATCGATGAACTTCACGGACCATTTCTCTTCTCTTTGGTGATACGTGAGAAAAAATACCCATAGATTTGCGACTGACGGCATCGGCTACCACATTAGCCTTCCCGGATGATATAAAATGTCCACATCATAGTCTTTTAACCTCTCCAACCATCGCCTCTGACGCAAGTTCAAATCCTTCTACGTAAAGATGTACTGGAGACTCTTATGATCAGTATAGATATCAACATGGACATCGTATAAGTAGTGCCTCCAAATCTTCAAGGCATGAATCATTGCCGCTAAATCCAGATCATGGGTTGGATAATTCTTCTCGTGCTTCTTCAATTGTCTAGAAGCATAAGCGACAACCTCACCATGCTGCATCAATACACAGCCCAATCCAACACCTGCAGCATCACAACACACCACATAGCCATCTGTTCCTTCTGGAAGAGTCAAAACTGGTGCTGAAGTTAGCTTATCTTTCAACGTCCGAATACTCTGCTCATAAGCATCTGTCCATTGGATCTTAGCTGATTTCTGAGTCAATTTGGTCAATGGGGCTGAAAGAGAGGAAAATACCTCTACAAACCTTCTATAATAACCTGCCAAGCCTAAGAAACAACGTATATCTGTTGGTGTCATGGGCCTTGGCCAATTCTTCACAACCTCAATCTTCTGAGCATCCACTCTAACACCTTCTTCTGAAATAATGTGACCCAAAAAAGCCACAGAGTTCAACCAGAACTCACAGTTAGAAAACTTAGCATACCACTCTTTACCTCGGAGAATCTGAAGCACTGCCCGCAGATGTTCTGCATGATCGGCCTCTGACGGTGAATAGACCAGAATATCATACATGAGCACAATCACGAAAAAATCTAGAAAGGGCCTGAATACACCATTCATAAAATCCATGAATATGGCTGGGGCATTAGTTAGCCTGAACGACATAACACGGAATTCATAATGGCCATATCTAGTCCGGAATGCTGTCATCGGAATGTCTTCTTCCTTTACCCTGACCTGGTGGTATCCCGACCTCAAGTCTATCTTCGAGAAATACTTGGCGCCTTGCAACTGATCAAACAAATCATCAATCCTTGGGAGCGGATACTTATTCCTTACAGTCACTTTATTCAATTGCCTATAATCGATACACATTCGCAAGGAGCCATCCTTCTTTCTTACAAATAGTATTGGCGCTCCCCATGGCTATGTACTAGGCCTGATAAAGCCCTTCTCAAGCAAATCCTTCAACTGCTCCTTCAATTCCTTCAACTCCGCAGGTGCCATCCTATAAGGAGGAATAGATATTGGCTGAGTGACTGGCAATAGATCAATAGCAAAATCAATCTCCCTCTCTGGGGGAATGCCCAGAAGCTCTTATGGAAACACTTATGGAAACTCATTAACCACAGGGATGGACTGAAGAGTCGGCGACTCCGCTTGCACATCTTGAACTCGAACTAGATGAAAACTATACCCTTTTCTGATCATCCTCTCTGTCTTAAGGTAGGAAATAAACCTACCTCTAGGTGAAACAACATTGCCCTTCCATTCTAGGACTGGCTCACCTGGAAACTGAAATCGAACCATCTTTGCTCTACAATCAACATTAGCATAACAAGAAGCTAACCAGTCCATGCCCATAATAACATCAAAATCAATCATATCTAACTCAATCAAATCTGCTACGATGTGGCGGTCTCAAACTATAACAACACAGTCCCGGTATACTCTCCTAGCTAAAACCGGGTCACCGACTGGCGTAGACACCTCGAAAGGTTTGATCAACTCAGGCTCTACCCCAAACTTGCCAGCAACAAATGGTATAACATATGATAAAGTGGAACCTGGATTATCAGTGCATAAACATCATGGGAGGAAACCGATAATATACCTGTAACAACATTAGGAGATGTCTCGCGGTCCTGTCTACCAACCAATGCATATACGCGGTGCTGAGGACCGATTGAGCTGGATGCTCCACTCCTCCCTCTACCTCACCCTGATGGCGGCTGGAAAACTTGCCCTGAAGGGCGCACTACGGAAGAAGAGCTAACCACATACCCTGTAGGCTGAACCATACCTGTAACAATCCTCATCGGGCACTCCCTCACCCTGTGGCCTAGCAGGTCACAAGCATAACAACCATCTGTTCCCAGTCGACACTGACCAGCGTATAACTTCCCACACTGGCCAGATCGCGGCAAAGGGGTTCTCATTTGGCCTGACTCTTGTCAGTACTGAGAGCCTGATGCTCTAGAACTCTGGCATGCTCCGAAATAAGGAGACCGGTCAAATCTCGGACCTGAAAACTGCGGAGATGCACTCCCTGCTGAATGGAAAGGATATCGGGGATGCTTTTGTCTCTGTCCTCCTCTAAACTCACCCCTAACATCAAAAGATCTGGACCTCTTACCATGGCCCCGGTCACGATCATGATCTGTCCTCCTCTGGCGCTTGCGATACTCTAAATTCTGCGCATATGCCTGTATACGGGAGATATCCATGCTTGGCTGTAATGTGGCAGTCGTACAGGCTTCGATCAAATGTGGCCCTAGACCAGCCACAAAACGATGAACTCTATCCTCCATCTCAGCCACCATGGCTGGAGCATATCTGGCCATAGAGTCGAAATACACGCAATACTCTTGGACACTCATACTGCCCTGCTCAATACATATGAATCTATATGCTCGGGCCCGCTTGACTTCAGGAGGCAAATAATGGTGGATAAAAGCATCTGCGAACTCTCGCCACACAGCTGGAGGGGCATTCTCTCCCCTAGATAACTCCCAAGTCTGATACCACTATACTGCAATATCACGCAGCCTATAAAAAGCCAACTCTACGGACTCGACCTCATCCGCATGCATAACCCTCAAAGTCCTCTGCATACCATCAATAAAATCTTGAGGATCCATATTCTGCTGTACCATGGAAAACTCTGAAGGACCTAACCCAAGAAAGGTCTTAACCCTCGAGCTACCAGTCCCATCAGCCTAGTCAATACCAATTCCTTGCTGCTGAGCCTGGGCAGCTACTAATCTGGTCAACAACCGTACGACATCCCGCACATCCTGGCCCGGTGCATCCGGCTGAGGAACTAGGGCAGGGGCTGGAGGTGGTGTATATGATGTCTCAGATGGCCCCTCACTCTGAATCTCATCCTGGGCTCTCGTGGCCCGTCGAGTACGGCTAGTGGCCTCATCTGTGGATTTCTTTCCCTTCTGGGCGACTGTAGCTTTCTTGGGAGGCATCACTGAAATCATAACAATTCATTAGAAAATGAACGCCTAACACGTGGCTTTATCGCACAATCTAGGAGAGAAAGAATGACACCATCCTAAATGCCCCGTAGCCTCCTGTTTATAAGTGTGGTGCACAACACACCCATAAATAAGACTCTACTAGACACGGTCTGTAGACATCCCTAGGACGAAACTGTTCGGATACCACTTCTGTCACGACCCAAACCGATGAGCCATGACGAGGGGTCTGACCTCTAGCGACCAAACACCCCTATACTCGTATCTGAAATATACTAAACATTAAAGGCCCATGAATGGCACAACTAATCTCATAAAAAGGAAACATCAGAACTCTGTACAATCTGTATACATGTATACACAATCATGCGGAAGAACAGTGCAAGCCAACTAGGCTACTACATATACTGTACACAAAAGAATAGAAGCCGACAAGGCTACGTCGTCTGACAAATACATACAACTGTCTACAGACGTCTACTGGAATAAAAATTGTAGAAAGGACGGGACAGGGCCCCGTCATACCCATATGCATACACATCTCAAAAGGGGCTTACCAAAACTGACTGTAGCTCCGGATCGAATAGAGCGTACTGACCACTGCTAACGCTAGATGTCCTACTGAGCTGGACCACCTGTCTGTCTCCCTGTACCTGCGGGCATGAATGCAGCCCCCCGAGCAATGGGGAGTCAGTACGGATAATGTACTGAGCATGTAAAGTATAAGAGCAACATAAAATATATATATATGGGAATCATGAATAAGATCTGAACTCATAAGCTGAAATGACAGACTGCATGTACTTGTATGAACTAATATCTGCATGAATTTGTATATCTAACAATGCCTTTGTGGGCGTATAGTACGCATACTCATGCCTATCTATAAGTGTTACACCTCAAAAAATCTTCCGTTGGTACGCAAGTGAATGATCTAGTGAGAAGTATGAGTATACGATATTTCCATAAGTAAGAAACAACGTTTGACAACCCTAAGTAAGATTCAGAAGGCAATTGCAATAAGAGATAGGTTATGCTCCACAGAGACTAATTATAGGTTTTGGAAATGTGAAAAGTTACAGGTTTGCATTCTGGACAGTTGCACGTGAAATAAAATACGGACCGTAAAGTGCTATACGGCCCGTAAACTACCATGTCGTATTTTGGCTTCCAGAACTTCAACTTTCTGCCAAATGAGCAAATGGTTAAATACGACCCAAAATACGGACCGTAAAGTGGTTTACGGCCCGTAAACTGTGTCTGTAAATCACCACGTCTCAGCCTGAGTTTCTGGTTCTGATATGATTAAACACGACCATGAAGGATGGTCCGTAAACTGAAATGCGGACCGTAAACCAAGTTTACGACCCCTGTGCTGTTCATTTAAGATCAGATTTTGGGTTATTGAATAAGGGACCAAGTTTATTATTTCATTTCCACATTTCATCCCTTCTCTCTAAAACATCTCTCTACATTTATTCCACAAGATTTCAAGGATTATTGGTCATCAACAACACAAATTAAGTGAATCAAGTGTAAGGAAACCCATTAAGATCATTCAAGTTAAGAAAATCTTATTGAAGGAAAACTAGGGTTTTTGCTCAAGTGGAGTATTTCGACCAAGTCTTGTTCCTACAACATCTAAGGTACGATTTATGGTATATATATGTTGTTTAAGGTATTTGAGAGTTAAAATGCTTGGACATTAGATGAGTATAGAAAAATAGGTCATGAATGATGAATAGTGACATTTTGAGAGATAGTTTGAATTGAACCATAATTCTTGTTGTGTTGTGATATGAATGTGTTATAAATGATGTTAAGATAATGAAAATGGGCATTTTATATGAATGGACGAAGTCGGGTGATATGACCATGAATATGGGTGAATTGGGAGCGAATTGAGAAATATAGATAATGTGGTTAACGTAAATGATTAATGGCCATTGTTATGGTATTGTGAATGTATTGTTGACGTTTGGGGAGTTGAATTACGATATGGAGGAATGTTGTATAAATAAGGGAGATGCTGTCCGACTTTCTCTAGCTTTAGCCTTGTGTGCTAGTTGTCGATTCTAACGATAGTATGACTTTAATGAAGGTATAAACGCAACCGTTGAAAGAGAACATGCAAGTGGTAAATAGTCAAACGGAGAAGGTATGTAAGGCTAACCCTTCTTTCATAAGGCATGATTCTTTGGCCAATCATCTAAATATTCTACGAGCTTATGATGTTCTCCAAATGCTTCTACCTCCAAAGCTACTAAGCTTATGATTCTCAATATGTTACGATTGTATTAAGTTCCTCGTATGACGAGTAAGCCGATAAAGATAGATGTGATGAATGACGATAATAGTGATAATGATATCGATGACGATAATGATGACGATGATGATAATGATGTTAATAGTAATGATGCACATGAGCTAGTATGTGTATGTATCTATGTATGACTATTATGGAACCCCGAGCTTGTGAGGCCGGGTATGATATGTAAATAAGAATGTATACGATTACGAAACGCGCACACACCTCTGCAGAGTGTACGGATAACCCTGACGCCTTGGTAGGGCCAGGTAGATGTAACCCTGAAGCCTTGGTAGTGTCACGACCCGTCTAGGGGCCGCAACGGGTACCTGGGGCTAACCACCGAGCTCCGCTCGTACTATCATTTTCTTAATCTATTCCACAGTCACTTATCAATTTCCTATTAACTTTAAGGGGAAGATCTGCTTTCCATTACAAAATATAATACTCTGATATACAAGCATATTCCAATATACTTATACACATGCATACTACCCACGTTATGGAACCACACAACCGACATCGAGCACCTACGAGCCTCTATTGAGTGACATACACAATATATACACAAAAGAATCACCCAATTAGCACCTCCGGAAGATGGAGTGCTCCTCAGCTCAGCTGGTAACTCCTATTAGTCTGGACCGCTTTCCTGTCTACCTGTGGGCATGAACACAACATCCAAAGAAAAGGATGTCAGTACGAGCATTGTACTGAGTATGTAAGGAATACATCTAAGAAATAAGGTAAGAATAAGAAAGTAAAGTAAAACAAGAAGATAACCGAATACAGCTTGCCTCTTAAGGCGGATCCATGCATGCATAATAATGCTTTGCTGCGGAACGTGCAGACCGGTCCATAAATATAATATGCTAGTGCCGAGGAACGTACGGCCCAATCCATAACACATATATCCCGCGTCCGGGCATTCCGCGTCCGGGATGGAATCATAATATGACAGCTGATCAGGTGGCCATGCGTCTATAGAGCCTCACCTTCCCCATTTCCCCTGAATACATACATATATATATATATACGCTTATATAGTATACATAGCATGCATGAGAGCCCAAGGAAAGTCATGTTTCTACCGGAGTGACGTAAGGTCGGTAACCTCCGATTATATTATGGAATAATCATCATAGCTTTGCCTCACCTTGAAAGAACAACTATTATAAGGCGAGACTATCAACGAAGAATAACCTTAGGAGAACATAGAATAAATTCATAAATCTCGCAAGGGGTAAATTCATATACTTTGGAATCTTTAAAAATAGTCATCATCCCTGAATAAAATTGAGAAATCAAGGAACAACTCAACATTCTTATGTCGTCATTGAAATCATGACTTGTAACCTTTAGCATGAAATCGTACTTATATTTGGCATCGTTGTCATTGTGATAAAATATGTTCATCATTGTCATCATAAGAGCTTACAAAATCGTAAACTTGTATTTGGAAAGAAACAGGCATTGGAAAGACATTTACGGGTTATCAAGAAAGGAGTCATGCGTTGGAATCATAGAATTCTAAATTTGAAACAATGAGGTCATGAAAGAATTTATGAAACCGTAACATAAGACTCATGCCTTTGAAAGAAGGGATGAGCCTTACATACCTTTGACGTTTACTATTCTTATCGCTTGATCGTTCTCCTTTACCGCACTTGTATATACCTTCAAGAGAACCCGTATCGTCGTTAGCGAAGCAATTATAAGGACAGGCTACTATTTCTAAGGAAGATTGGGCAGCATTTCCTTTGTTCCTACTATGTTTCCCATGTTCTATTTTAGCTCCCAAACATTCGCAACAATATCCACAATATAGAAATCAACAATCATCATTTATATACGTTTAGCAAAATCCACCAACTTCCTCCAATTTCTCCACATTTAGTGGTTTTAGCTAATCGTCACTTTTACTCATGCGTCGCACTTATTCCATGGTCAAAACGTATTTATAATCATAGCATATCAACTTCCATGATTCCATTCGACCATCATTCCATAGTGACACTATTCACTAAATAATGGTGCACTTGCTATGTCTTACTACAATTCAAGTTTCTTAGTCTTCTAATACTTTAAACAACATGCCAAAGTCATGAAACTTACCTTAGTTGATGGTTGAATAAGTCTTGAGTAGTAATACCTTCTTTGCACCAAAACCCTACTTCACCTTTCTTGGATTTTCTTGAGGTACATGGCCTTTACTAGCATTTCATACTCTTGTTGCATGGATTTGGTGTTGATGGTCTTAGGTTTCCTTTGATTCTCCTTGAATTTCTATGGATGAAGTGTTGAGAGAATTCTAGAGTGTTCTTGAATGGTGTAGATGCATAATGAAATAAAATGAAGCTTGGGTCCCTTTTTGATAACTCAAAATCTAATTTTTAATGAATTGTCGTCGGGGTGTATAGTGGTCGTAAACCACAGTTTACGTACCATATAGTATGGTCGTATTTAAGCATGTCCAAAAAAAGAGAAGGTGGCTGAAGAACATGGCAGTTTGCGATCGAGGTTTACGGTCCGTAAACCAGTTTACGGGCCGTATTCCAAGCCGTATTTAACCATTTTCACAATTTACAGAAAGTTGAAGTTTTTGGCAAGCTGGAGGACGATGGCAGTATACGGTCCGTAAATCACTTTACGGGTCGTATACTGATTTACGACCACTGGCTGTGCTGAAATTCTTTAACCTTATTATTTCCAAAAATTCATGAATCATCACCCCTTACTTAGTACAACATCACACACTCATACCCTTCGTTGGTCTATTCATCGTTCATGTACGGGGACTTTTCCGCGGTGTAACATTCTTCCCCCCTTTTGGAAAATTCGTCCTCGAATGTTAAATCAGCGGGGATTCTAAGAAAATTTTGCCAGAGTATCCTTTGTCATATGGAACTACCAACTTGTCACAATAACCCATAATATCATCGCCTCACAGGGCTACATCACGACATCAACATAACTATGGCCACACATGACCAAAAGCATACAAATAAGACACACATGCCTTATATCATTGACGTTTCCTCTTGAATCTCTCCCGAGGGTTGGAATAAATATGGGTAATTGGACCTCATACTCTCTCCCGCTTCCCCGGTCCTTTCTTCCGGTTATTATTTTACCACCAAACTCTGATTTAAGCCACCTTCTTATTTCGATATTCTCGCACTTACCTATCTAATGTGGCAAAGGGTACCTTTTCATACATCAACTTTCTTGTCATTTGAGCATCATTTTATTGACATGCTCCTAGTGGGAGTTCTAACATATTTATAAGCTACCTTACTTGTTGCATACGATCTTATAGGATCTAATGCATCGGAACCTAACTCCCCCTTTATTCCGTGATTCTATCGCTCTCGCAGGTTGTCATATCCTCGGGCTTCTATAGTAAGTATGTAGCCTGTACTTATACCATTTCCCAAGCAATTATTCTAGTTGTCTCTCACAACAATTCCAACTCGACATTTCAGTTCCGTTTAATTTATACCCTCTTTCAACTTACCCCGGGCATCATGACTCCCTTATCCTTATTTTACCTCTTATTCCTCTCCTAAGTGTTGACTTGGTCTCATTGGCGACACGTAAATATCTACGAATTACATACTCTTTTTGCGTGATTCGCATTCATACCTATCTATCTGTATACCTGTATCCATGTCTGTCTTCGCATTCATAGTCATATTCATCTGTATGCCGTATCCATGGTCATATTCATATAAGTATCAATATCCTTCTCAATGCCCTTTTCGCTAACGCCCTTACCTCGAGAACGGGGTAACCTTACAATAAAACCCATGTTAATCTCATGAATTATTCTGTGTCTCAGGCCTGCATGCCTTTTTCTTGGGACTACCATCACCCACTATATTCACAACATTCTCCGGGGTTATATTTTCATTTTGGCTAGAAGAGTATTCAATCCCGTAAGTCATTAAATCAATATAAGGACAGAGAAACGAGAGTTTCCATTCTGCTGGAAGAGTAATAGTAACTAATCAGTACTCCCTAACCCGATTCCAACTCTTCTTTAGCCATGTCACTCAATCCGAGTTTTGTAATTTTTCTCCCCATCTTGCACCACTCGGAACCTTAAGGAACACAACATCTAAGTGTTCGGCCTCATACTTCACTAAAATTCTTCTGGGATTCGTAATTTAGAGGGATGAGGAGATAGTATAATCTTAAGGAACTGTGGGTTCACCCCTACCTGTCGTCGGTGTTTTACCATCTTTGCTGACTCACGGCTCTGCTCCCTCTCCTTCTTGCTTTTGGATGTCACCTCATCCTACCGTCTGTAGTCAATACACTCCCATAAGGCTCATCATCTTAATCTTCACGCTGGTATCCTCTCTATTCGCTTCCCCCCGTTTTTAAGGGTTTTACTCGTACCTGTAAATTTTGATTTCACGTACTCCTAACTACACTGCGTCTTCTCAAACCGTTCCCAGCAATCTATGGCTGTAATAGTTCATGTATAACGTCTTAGCGCACCCACTTTACAGTCCTCGTAACCAAACATTGCACCCGACACAGCAATCTGAGCAAAAAAATTTTTTTTAGCTCATCCAGTAATTATGGGTCTATATCTGAATCTACTCCAATTACCAACTTCCTGCCCCATAGGGATGCTTCCATGAGTAGTAGGTCTAACCATCCACGCCACCCATCTAATGTCACATGCCCTCTTCTTCGGCGCTCGAGATTTGCTCGTAACTCCATCGTCGTTTCTCCAGGGCTTAAACCTCTTACGCCACTAATACGCCCCATACCTTCTATTCCTTTACTCCTAATTACCCTTGACACTAGTTTCATAATCACCTTGTACCACTATCGTTATTAATTGCAACTCTACTCCATCGCATCATCGTCGTAGAATAAATTCATAGCTCATGGCTATCTTTTCCCTTCAGCCCTTTATTTCATGTACTTCACTTGTGATAACTTGGTATAGGACATTCGTAGGGAATACTTTCTCCTTTAATTACCACACAACTATTCCTTAGGCACGTGTACTTCGAATATTTCCTTTTGCTATACTCTCGCTCTTATTCCTTCCTGCTCGACTTATCTTAGTTCCTTCCGTTTATAATCAACCCTTGACTCTTCATATGAGGGACTATATTCTTAACTTAGTACCGCTTTGTCCTCTAGGGTATACTACCTTTGTCAATCCATCCCTTGCTGCCGAAACTAATTTTGTTCGTTCTCATCATCCCCCCTCACTCCTATCATGCTGACCCTTCTCCTACTAATTATCCTACTTTCATCATTTATTATCACTATATTCTCGGTCTTTTACACCTACTAAATGTATCATTCATACTCTTAATTATACCATCCACGGCTACTGCTACTTCGCTATATCACTTTTCTCTAATTCTTTTTAGGTTGACTTCCCCCTTTTTGCTAGCTATTGCCCCGGTCATTGAAGAATTCCTTGCACTGAGCGTTCCCCAACAAAGTCCTTCAAGCTTTTCTCATCTGCTGCTCGCTGGTTCACTCGCTGATTTCATCCTCATATTCGTATAGGGCTTGGCACACCCTTAGGCATTTCCTCACTATACTTTACGTTACAATCCTGTTACATGCTCATTGTATCCAGATCATAACCTACCCCGTGGAGTGACACTTCTTGATCTCGTGCACCAACCTACTCATAACATAGAATAGCCTCATGAAGCCGGCACACTCAACCTGTTATTATTTTTAGTCAGTCACCTTACATTTACCATACGGACTGGTTTCCCACATATTCATATTAATCCAAAAAGGGTGCTAACAATATACCTGGAGCAACATCAGGGGAAGACTCAGGATCCCGTCGTTCAGCTAACGCCTGGGTATGCTGCTGGGATCCACTTGGACTAGGCGTTCTTCGATCTCCACCACTGCTTACTAGGCCCTGTGGCCCTGACCTTGGAGGGCATGCCGATGATGAAGAGCCCATTACCATTCCCATAGTCCAAACCTCACTTTTACCACGTAGCGATGGACAATTTCGTTTTAGATGACCTGGCCGAGCACAGGCATAACATGCATACTATAAACACTCTGGTCCCCGATGCTACTTGCGACACTGAGCACATCGTGGTACTGGTGACCTCGCCTGGCCGGAATCACTCTAAACCCGAGAACTGGCAACTCTGAGACTCTGGGATGAACTTGAATAAGTAGGTCCATCAAATCTGGGTCTGGGAAACTGCGGAGGAACACCGCCAAACTCATGATCAGACCCTAGAGAATTAACTCCCCTTCTCCAACCCCTGTTATCGTGACCACCATCTCGCCGCTGAGCTTGAGCGGCTACCAACTGAGTCAATAAAAGAATAGCCTGTCTCATCTCTTGGCCCGCGGTATCTTGTGGAGGAACGGGGGGTGCTAGAGCTAAGGTTGAGGCTCCCCTCTGATCCTCAAATGTGGACGGAGTATGGGAACATCGAGGTGGTGCCTCATTCTGGGATCCACCTTCCTCTATATCTATAGACGGCTCTCGATCAAACCATTCTTCGACCACCATCTTGCCCTTCTGGGTTGCCGTAGCTTTTCCTTTCATCAGGTTGCTAAAATTATAACGCACCGTTAGGGGAGGAATAATCTTATAACACAGCTCTACCGCACGATCTATTAAGAAGAAGGATGGTCATCTTTCATAAATGCCCGGTAGCCTCCTGTTTATAGATGCGGTGCACAACACACCGATAAACAAGACTCTACTAGACACGGCTCGTAGACGCTTCCTAGGGCGAACTGCTCTGATACCACATCTGTTACGACCCGGCTAGGGGCCGCGACGGGTACCCGGGGCTAACCACCGAGCACCGCTCGTACTATCATTTTCTTAATCTATTCCACAGTCACTTATTGATTTCCTATTAACTTTAAGGGGAAGATCTGCTTTCCATTACAAAATATAATACTCTGATATGTAAGCATATTCCAGTATACTTATACACATGCATACTACCCACGTCGTGGAACCACACGACCCACATCGAGCACCTACGAGCCTCTATTGAGTGACATACACAATATATACACAAAAGAATCACCCAATTAGCACCTCCGGAAGATGGAGTGCTCCTCAGCTCAGCTGGTAACTCCTATTAGTCTGGACCGCTTTCCTGTCTACCTATGGGCATGAACACAGCATCCAAAGAAAAGGATGTCAGTACGAGCATTGTACTGAGTATGTAAGGAATACATCTAAGAAATAAGGTAAGAATAAGAAAGTAAAGTAAAACAAGAAGATAACCGAATACAGCTTGCCTCTTAAGGCGGATCCATGCATGCATAATAATGCTTTGCTGCGGAATGTGCAGACCGGTCCATAAATATAATATGTTAGTCCCGAGGAATGTACGGCCCGATCCATAACACATATATCCCGCGTCCGGGATGGAATCATAATATGACAGCTGATCAGGTGGCCATGCGTCTATAGCGCCTCACCTTCCCTATTTCCCCTGAATACATACATACATATATATATATATACGCTTATATAGTATACATAGCATGCATGAGAGCCCAAGGAAAGTCATGTTTCTACCGGAGTGACGTAAGGTCGGTAACCTCCGATTATATTATGGAATAATCATCATAGCTTTGCCTCACATTGAAAGAACAACTATTATAAGGCGAGACTATCAACGAAGAATAACCTTAGGAGAACATAGAATAAAATCATAAATCTCGCAAGGGGTCAATTCATATACTTTGGAATCTTTAAAAATAGTCATCATCCGTGAATAAAATTGAGAAATCAAGGAACAGCTCAACATTCTTATGTCGTCATTGAAATCATGACTTGTAACCTTTAGCATGAAATCGTTCTTATATTTGGCATCGTTGTCATTGTGATAAAATATGTTCATCATTGTCATCATAAGAGCTTACAAAATTGTAAACTTTTATTTGGAAAGAAACAGGCATTGGGAAGACATTTACGGGTTATCAAGAAAGGAGTCATGCGTTGGAATCATAGAATTCTAAATTTGAAACAATGAGGTCATGAAAGAATTTATGAAACCGTAACATAAGACTCATACCTTTGAAACAAGGGACGAGCCTTACATACCTTTGACGTTTACTATTCTTATCGCTTGATCGTTCTCCTTTACCGCACTTGTATATACCTTCAAGAGAACCCGTATCATCGTTAGCGAAGCAATTATAAGGACAGACTACTATTTCTAAGGAAGATTGGGCAGCATTTCCTTTATTCCTACTACGTTTCCCATGTTCTATTTTAGCTCCCAAACATTGGCAACAATATCCACAATATAGAAATCAGCAATCATCATTTATATACGTTTAGCAAAATCCACCAACTTCCTCCAATTTCTCCACATTTAGTGGTTTTAGCTAATCGTCACTTTTACTCATGCGTCACACTTATTCCATGGTCAAAAAGTCATTTATAACGTATTTATAATTATAGCATATCAACTTCCATCATTCCATTCGACCATCATTCCATAGTGACACTATTCACTAAATAATGGTGCACTTCCTATGTCTTACTAAAATTCAAGTGTCTTAGTCTTCTAATACTTTAAACAACATGCCAAAGTCATGAAACTTACCTTAGTCGATGGTTGAATAAGTCTTGAGTAGTAATACCTTCTTTGCACCAAAACCCTACTTCACCTTTCTTGGGTTTTCTTGAGGTAGATGGCCTTTACTAGCATTTCATACTCTTGTTGCATGGATGTGGTGTTGATGGTCTTAGGTTTCCTTTGATTCTCCTTGAATTTCTATGGATGAAGTGTTGAGAGAATTCTAGAGTGTTCTTGAATGGTGTAGATGCATAATGAAATAAAATGAAGCTTGGGTCCCTTTTTAATAACTCAAAATATGATTTTTAATGAATTGTTGTCGGGGTGTACAGTGGTCGTAAACCACAGTTTACGGACCGTATAGTGTGGTCGTATTTAAGCATGTCCCAAAACAGAGAAGTTGGCTAAAGAACATGGCAGTTTACGATCGAGGTTTACGGTCCGTAAACCAGTTTACGGGCCGTATTCCAAGCCGTATTTAACCATTTTCACAATTTACAGAAAGTTAAAGTTTCGGCAAGCTGGAGGACGATGGCAGTATACGGTCCATAAATCTCTTTACGGGCCGTATATTGATTTACGACCACTGGCTGTGCTGAAATTCTTCAACCTTATTATTTCCAAAAATTCATGAATCATCACCCCTTACTTAGTACAACATCACACACTCATACCCTTCGTTGGTCTATTCATCGTTCATGTACGGAGACTTTTCCGTGGTGTAACAGGTAGGGCCAGGTATGAGTAACCTTGAGCCTTGGTTGGCCATGTATGTATGAAACACCAAACCTTTGGGGTCGGGTATGTTATGTGAATGCTATGTATATGATATGATTATGTATAGGATATGAATACGAATATGATATGACTATGTATATGAATGTGAATAAGGGCATGTATATGAATACAGTACAAATATGGTACGGGTACTATTATGAATACGGATAATGATGTATGTACACAAACACGTATTAGACATGGAAAGTTCCTAAGAAAGGCAAGCAAGTGCATATGACGATGATATTGCCATCTCCCATTCGATGCTATTTCTTATGTTGCTACCTATACTTCTATATTGATATTGATCATGCTTTACATACTCAGTATATTCTTCGTACTGACGTCCTTTTGTTTGTGGACGCTGCGTCATGCCCGCAGGTGCATAAGGAGACAGGCTCGATCCATAGCGGCTTACTCAGAGATTACATAGCAGAGCTCCATTTCATTCGGCGCCATAGCTTTTGGGTACTTATTCTTTTGTGTATATAATCATGGGCATAGCAGGGTCCTGTCCCGCTCATGTGATATGTTATACTCTTCTTAGAGGCTGGTAGTCACGTGTATATGGTTAGACATATCAAGCCTTGTCGGCCTATATTTTGTATATCTTTTGGTAACCTTGTCGGCTTATGTACATTTGATGTGGCATAGATGTCAATGATGATTTAAAGGTTTTGTCGTCCAATGGGACTAGTGTGATTGATGGAAAGAAATGTATGTCTAATTATGTGTCTCACCTAGATGTAAGCATAAGCGTAGCTAAAGGGTGCCCGGTTGGGCTAGCACCGGGTGCTCGTCGCGGCCCTCTAGACAGGTCGTGACAAAAGTGGTATCAGAGCAGTTCAATCCTAGGGTGTGTCTACGAGCCGTGTCTAGTAGAGTCTTGGTTATGGGTGTGTTGCGCGCCACACTTATAAACAAGAAGCTGCGGACATTATAGGGATGAATGACCTTCTTTCTTCGTAAGAATCGTGCGATAGAGCTATGATGTAAGAAATTCTTGTTCCTTAATCGTGTGTTGTGTATTTCAGAAATGCCTATAAAGAGAAAGGCTACAGCAGCCCAAAAGGGCAAGACGGTGGCAGAAAAATGGGCTGAAAGAGCGCCGCCACCGGTAGTAGAGGAAAGTGAGTCCCAGAGTGCGGCTCAATCTCAGTCCTCCCGTTCAGTGCCTATATTAGAGGAGCGTGAGGGAGCCTCAGCCCCAGCTCCAGCTCCTCCACCGGATGCTTCGGGCCAAGATGTGAAAGAGGCCATTAATTTGCTGACTCAATTGGTTGCAGCCCAGACTCGGATCCAAAGTTCAAGGCAACGTGATAGGGCTGTTAGTGCAAGGGCCCGCGACTTCATTACTTTGAACCCTCCGGAATTCTTTGGGTCAAAGCCGGAGGAGGACCCTCAGGATTTTATCGATGGTATGTTGAGGACGCTTCGATTGATACATGTTTCGGACACCGAGTCGGTGGAGCTAGCGTCGTATAGATTGAGAGATGTCTCGATCCAATGGTATACGGTATGGATGGCTTCACGGGGAGCCAATGCACCTCCCCCGGTATGGCAAGAGTTTGTTGATGCTTTCCTCCGATACTACATGCCTCCAGAAGTTCGGCGAGCTAGGGTCGATAAATTCTTGAACTTGAGGCAAGGTAGTATGAGTGCCCTAGAGTATAGTCTCCGCTTTAACTCCTTGGCTAGGTATGCTTCAGCCATGGTAGCGGATATGGGTGACCGGGTACACCGATTTGTGAAGGGCCTAGGGCCACACTTGATGGACAGCTGCTTGACTGCGTCCCTTCAAGACGGTATGGATATTGCACGCATTCAGGCCCACGCTCAGAACTTAGAAGAAAGTTTACAACAGCAGAGAAGTGAACGTGAGCTAGATCGGGGACATGGCAAGAGGGCTAGATCTTCGGGTCCGATAAGCGAGTTTAGAGGGGGGCACAGGCAGGAGTTTCCCAGACATTCAGGATACTCTATGACCAGTGTACCTCCACAGTTTTCAGGTCAGAGATTTGATAGATCTACTCGTTCGGGGCCGAGTCATAGTTATTCGGGGTCTCAGTTTAGAGATGATTCGGGTCAGGCAAGGCCACCCGCACTATGATGTTCCCAGTGTGGGAAGTTGCATTGGGGTCGATACCGGTTGGGTTCAGATGTTTGCTATTCATGTGGTCGACCAGGCCATATCATGTGTGATTGCCCTTCAGTACATGGTAGAGGTAGGACCCAGCCATCTGGGTCGGTAGCCGGATCTTCAGCATCTGTACGCCCTACGGGGCTAGGTTCACATGCGCCAGTCGGCCATGGTAGAGGCAGAGGGAGAGCTCCCAGTTCTAGCGGTCCTCCGCACCGTATTTATGCTTTGGCTGGACGCCAAGATCTTGAGTCTTCTCCTGACTTGGTTACAGGTATATTATCGGCATTCTCTCATGATGTATATGCTTTGATTGATCCGGGCTCCACATTGTCATATGTTACTCCATATATTGCGAGTCGATTTAGGGTCGAACCAGAGTCAATCAAACCTTTTGAGGTGTCTACACCCGTTGGTGAATCGGTAATAGCTAGCCGAGTATATAGAAATTGCATAGTTTTGATTTATGACCGCCGTACTATAGTTGACTTACATGAGCTAAAGATGGTAGACTTTGATGTCATTATGGGCATGGATTGGTTGGCCTCTTGCTATGCCAATGTTGATTGTAGAATGAAGATGGTTCGTTTCTAATTTCCGGGAGAACCAGTTTTTGAATGGAAGGGGAATACGACATCACCAAAAGGTAGGTTTATTTCCTATCTAAAGGCGAGGAAAATGATAACAAGGGGATGTATCTATCACTTAGTTCGGGTTCAAGATGTGGAAGCTGAATCGTCAACTCTTCAGTCAGTCCCCATAGTACATAAGTTTCCGGATGTGTTCCCGGAAGAGCTTCCAGGCCTTCCTCCCGAGCGGGAGATCGATTTTGCTATTGATGTGTTACCAGACACTAAGCCTATATCTATTCCTCCCTACAGAATGGCACCTGCATAATTGAAAGAGTTGAAGGAGCAATTGAAGGATTTGCTTGTTAAAGGCTTTATTAGGCCTAGTTCATCCCTGTGGGGAGCACCCGTATTGTTCGTTCGTTCGAAAGATGGCTCCTTGAGAATGTGCATTGATTACCGGCAATTCAATAAAGTGACGATTAAGAATAAATATCCTCTTCCGAGGATCGATGACTTATTTGACCAATTGCAAGGTGCCAAATGGTTTTCAAAGATCGATTTGAGGTCCGGGTATTATCAAGTAAGAGTTAGGCAGAAAGATATCCCTAAGACAGCCTTTAGAACAAGATATGGTCATTTTGAGTTCCGGGTGATGTCATTTGGGCTAACTAATGCGGCGGCGGCATTTATGGATCTGATGAATAATGTGTTCAGGCCTTTTCTGGATTTATTTGTGATAGTATTTATGGACGACATCTTGGTATATTCTAGATCCGAGGCAGAACATGCAGATCATTTGCGTACTGTCCTTGGAGTTCTTCGAACTCGAGAGTTGTTTGCAAAGTTTTC
The DNA here is from genome assembly GCF_019175385.1 of Lycium barbarum. Taxonomy (NCBI): domain Eukaryota; kingdom Viridiplantae; phylum Streptophyta; class Magnoliopsida; order Solanales; family Solanaceae; genus Lycium; species Lycium barbarum. The sequence goes on from NC_083343.1 coordinate 77,927,091, forward strand.
CAAATGTGAGTTTTGGTTGAATTCAGTGGCATTTTTAGGACATATTGTGGCAGCCGATGGCATTCGAGTGGATAGTCAAAAGATTGAGGCCGTGAAGACTTGGCCAAGGCCCACAACTCCTATGGAGGTTCGTAGCTTTCTGGGCTTAGCAGGTTATTACAGGAGGTTTGTTGAAGGCTTTTCTTCCATTTCTGCACCGCTCACAAAGTTGACCCAGAAATCGGCAAAGTTTCAATGGACAGATGCTTGTGAACGTAGTTTCCAAGAGTTAAAGGGTAGATTGACTTCTGCCCCAGTTTTGACACTTCCAGAGGGATTGGAAGGATATGTTGTCTATTGTGATGCTTCAGGTGTTGGGCTAAGCTGTGTATTGATGCAACATGGTAAAGTGATTGTGTATGCCTCAAGGCAATTGCGTAAGCATGAGCAGAATTATCCTACCAATGATTTAGAATTGGCCGCAATGGTTCACGCATTAAAAATATGGAGACATTATTTATATGGTGTCCATATGGATATTTATACAGATCATAAGAGCCTTCAGTATATCTTTAAGCAGAAAGAGTTAAATTTGCGGCAACGACAATGGTTGGAATTGTTAAATGACTATGATATTGATATCTTGTATCACCCCGCAAAGGCAAATGTTGTGGCTGATGCTCTTAGCCGTAGATCGATGGGAAGTTTATGTGATGTACGACCAGAGAAGAGAGAAATGACCCGTGAGCGCCAAAACCTAGCTAGCCTAGGGGTCCGAGTAGTGGACTTATGTCACGACCCAACCCCGTAGGCCGTGACTAGTGTCCGTGCTGGACACCCATACGTACCCAATAACCCCAAACTAGCATATTAGCAGAATATATCAATATAAGAGTCAATTTGGCGTTACTAGATATCGCATATGCACAGATATAGCACGTGGAAGCCGATAGGGCCATCACAGATCATAACAATCCCAGAAACATATACAGAACCCACATGCATGTCTACAAACCTCTACAGAACAAAACAGAATCATAAGACGGGACAGGGCCCCGTCGTACCCCTGAATGGCATACATATATACAATGGCAGAAGACTGTACCCAAAGATAGGCTCCGGACAAAAGAGCGCCTCAAAATAGCAGAATAAAGTCCTATGCGGGCGGATCAGCAAACCTGTCGTCTGTACCTGCGTGGCATGAAAACGCAGCCCCCGAAGAAAGGGGGTCAGTACGGAATATGTACTGAATAAGTAAAGCCTGAGGTACAGAAACAAGATCATACCCGGAAACAGAATGAACAGAAAAAGAATGCAAAATCCAGAATATCAAATGCATATTTTCAAAACATATGAAGTGTGTACAGAGACATATTCCATATCATATCCGGCCCCCGCCAAGGGACTCGGTAGACAGAACGTGGTCACCCCCCCGACGCTGGTGCCACAACACATAAGAATCAGAATAGCGGATAACCCCATAACATAGCATAACATATCCGATGGCCATATCAGATCATATCATATCAAAATAGAGTACATGGCACAGCGTACTCCACAACCCATGTACATGTATACCTGCCCCCTCACATCGAGGCACGGCGAACAATGCAGTGGAAATCGCTTGAGAACATATCCTGGCCCGGGCTCAGTGTGGGAACCATTGAGGCATCCACGAATGGAGTAGTGAGAGACTAAATGCAATAAAATACCATATATATTTCCAGAGACTCAATGAGGCATACCGAATGACAGATCAAAGCAATGAAATCGGACGGAATCATAGTAAGTGAATGATGTCATAATGGGTTACGGAGGTATAATCTTTCTGAGATCGTTTCAAAGATCCAAAACGATTTATAAGACGTAATGGAGTATTAAAAATGACTTTTATTTAGATGTTAAAACCTTTCCTTTAAAGCCGCTCAAAGAGAAGTCATAAACACAAAAGGGTAAAATCGGAAATAGTGGGCCCACCTCGGGACAACCGAAGCGGTGGGCTTAAATTACATATTTTAAGCTTATGGGGTCACATATAGAGGTACTAGGGACATTTCATGACATTCTAAACAATTTGTGAAAGTTTGCCTAATTCTTCCAACAAAGCATTCCTAAAGGGTTCAATTCTATTGAATGAAAAAGTGACAATTTCAAACGCGGATTCCAATGGACAGAATATATTCCGAGACTCAAATCCGATCCTAGTACACCTAGGACATGCCAAAAGAAGAATCGTGATAGCTTTACATACCTTATATGGTCTTTACGCCTTTCCGAATTCAATTCCCGTTTCGCCCGAAATCTACAAATGTTCACGTTTACCAATTGTTAGCCATAAGACTTAAGACCTAAATCTTAAGTCATTATTTTCTACAAAAATTTGGGCAGCATCTCCCCTATACATATAGCGCCCCCGAGAATTCTACTCGGCCAAAACAATCAACAACGACCCAACAACAACACCAACACCAACAATAATCACTACAAAACACAATATAACATAATTATTCATCTTTCCAACATCATGTCGTAACCTTCATTCCAACTTCGTATTTTCAAATCAATATCGACATTTTCATATTCATTACTAATCAAGATCATAACAACACAATTCGGAAGCATTTCATATCATTTCCACAAAATATTCCCAAGATATACAAAATATACAAACTTTCCACCAAAGTCATAATTCATCCAAAACTTCTAATATTCAACCTACATATCCATAACATATTTCCATCTTCCAATTTCATCAATCATAATCATAATTCACATCTTAACAATTTCATTTCCATAATATCACAAAATCATTCTAAGGTGACATAATCTTCTACATTCCAACTTCAACCAAAATTCATTCAACTTTCATTCCCAATATAATTTTCACCCTAACCACAACTAGAATACAACTCACCATATGTATACAACATATATACACTCACGGCCACATATATATATATATATATATATATATATATATATATATATATATATATATATATATATTCACTTTGTAAACTTCCATATTTCCATAGTTTCTACTCATTTCCATATACTACAACACAAACAAACCTTCATAACATAATAAAAAGGTATGAATTCTTACCTTTTTCTCCAATCTTCTTCACTTGTCCAAAGTGTGAGATTGATGAAACTAATGCTCAATCTTCCAAAACAACTACACCAAGTTGTAGAGGGACCTTGAATTAGTAGGAATTCAACAAGAAAATAATTTTAGAGGCAAGATTTTGAGGGATGATTTTTCTATGGCCAAACCCGAAATGGCTCTTATGTTGTTGCTCTTGTTTTTCTTCTTTTCTTTCTCTTGAAAGTTCTAGGGGATTTAATGAATAATTGCCCCTTTTATCCTTTAGCACATGGAAATTAATTAAAATCATGGGCTTGGGCCGTGGCATGGCCGGCCACCCCTCTCCAAGTTGGGCCAATTTTTTTCTTTTCATTTTTTTGGGCCAACTCGGTTGGTCCCGGGTTGGGCCTAGCCCACTGACCTTTCGACCTTAAAACGTTCATATCTCCTTGTACCGACGTCACCTGGGAACCCACGACCTATGGATGGAAAGCTAATTCAATTATCTACAACTTCTATTTCTTGGTATGTTTCCAAATTCCAAACTTATAATACCGTGTTTGCCCCTCAAAGTCAGGTCACCCGAAAACGTTTTCTTAAAAATATTCGTTTGGAGGGCTTCCACTTTGATTTAGCCCAAGGGTACTTCATGAGTTGTGTTTAACTTTACATATGTGATTCATATGAATTTTCAGATGTTCCAAAAAAAAATCTCGGTGTGTGGGCCCCACCCCAGCAGATATTCCGAGGTTCAAAAATACGGGATATAACATCCTCCCCCCCTTTAGAACATTCGTCCTCGAATGTTAGATTAATCTTATAAGGTCTTGTAAGTATTTTGGGGAAGGTTCCGTATATGGGCAGCATACATAACTTATTAATCAATCAACATAATCCGTTACAGAATTTAAATTACCTGTAGATGGAGGAAACAGGTGAGGGTACTTCTTCTTCATTTCTTCTTCAGCCTCCCAAGTCATCTCCTCCCTGTTCTTATTTCGCCACAGTATTTTAACCGAGGCTACATCCTTATTGCGCAATCTCCTCACCTGGCGATCCAGAACGGCTACAGGCTGCTCCTCGTAAGATAACTCTTCTGTCACCTGAATATCATTCACTGGAAATATTCTGGAAGGATCGCCAACACATTTGCGGAGCATGGATACATGAAATACCGGATGTACCGCTTCCAAATCAGATGGCAGGTCTAGTTCATAGGCGACACTCCCAATTTTCCGAATAATCTGATAAGGTCCAATGTAACGCGGATTGAGCTTACCCTTTCTGCCGAATCGCATTACGCCTTTCATAGGCGATTCCTTCAGAAATACCCAATCACCAACTTGGAATTCCAAAGGTCGACGCCGTTTATCAGCGTATGACTTCTGTCGACTCTGGGCTGCTAATAGTCGCTCTCGGATAAGTTTCACCTTATCAACGACCTGCTGGATCATATCTGGGACAATTAATTCTGTCTCGCCAATATCAAACCAGCCGATCGGTGACCTGCATTTTCTGCCATACAAAGCCTCGTACGGAGCCATCTGGATGCTGGAATGGTAGCTGTTATTATAAGCAAACTCTATCAACGGCAGATGATCATCCCAGCTACCTCTGAAAACAATAACACTGGCCCGCAACATATCTTCAAGTGTCTGTATAGTACGCTCGGCCTGCCCGTCGCTCTGAGGATGGAAAGTCGTGCTCAGACTCACCTGAGTCCCTAATCCCTCCTGAAAAGATCTCCAGAAGTTCGCCGTAAACTGGGCACCTCTGTCAGTGATAATTGATATAGGAACTCCGTGAAGTCGCATGATTTCTCTAATATAAAGCCTGGCATAATCCTCAGCGGAATAAGTAGTTCCGACGGGGAGAAAATGGGATGATTTTGTCAGCCTATCGACAATAACCCAGATGGAATCGTACTTCCGTGGAGTGCGAGGCAAACCTGTAATGAAGTCCATATTAATTATCTCCCACTTCCATGTCGGAATTTCCATTTCTTGCAACAGTCCACCCGGCTTCTGATGCTCAATTTTGACCTGCAGACAGTTTGGGCACTGGGCGACGAATTCTGCAATATCCCGTTTCATGCCATCCCACCAGTATAGGCATCTGAGATCATGGTACATCTTCGTAGACCCAGGATGAACAGAATAGCGAGCATAGTGTGCCTCGCTCATAACTTGCTGCCATAGCCCTGCAATATCAGGTACACACAACCTGCCTCTGTACAATAATGTCCCGTCCGATGTAAACTCGAACGGAGTCTTCTCCTTTTCAGGTGTTGTGTCTCTGTACCGAGCTAAAACAGGATCTTCATATTGGTGCCGCTTAATATCTTCCTTAATAGATGATTCAAAAACCCCTCGGACAGAAATCAGCATACCTCCAGAATCGGCCAGACGAACCCCAAGATTAGCCAACTGATGAATATCACGTACTATCTCTTTCCTGTCTGGCTGTAGGTCTGCCAAGCTGCCCATAGACTTGTGGCTGAGTGCATCCGCAACAACATTAGCTTTGCCCGGATGATACAGAATATCCACATCATAGTCTTTCAGTAGCTCCAGCCACCGCCGCTGCCGCAAATTAAGCTATTTCTGCTTAAAAATATACTGGAGACTCTTATGATCTGTATAGATATCAACATGAACGCCATATAAATAGTGTCTCCATATCTTCAGAGCATGGATTACCGCTGCAAGCTCCAGATCGTGGGTAGGATAATTCTTTTCATGCTTTTTGAGCTGCCGGGAAGCGTAGGCTATAACTCTGCCGTGCTGCATCAATACACAGCCTAACCCCACACCAGAAGCATCACAATAAATAACATACCCGTCTGGTCCCTCTGGAAGAGTCAAAACTGGAGCTGTGGTCAATTTCTCTTCCAGCAATTGGAAGCTTCGTTCACAAGCATCAGTCCACTGGAACTTGGCTCCCTTCTGAGTTAGCCTTGTCAAAGGCGCTGAAATCGAAGCAAACTTTTCCACAAATCTTCTGTAATAGCCTGCTAATCCCAGAAAACTACGTACTTCCGTGGGCGTCCTGGGTCTAGGCCAATTCTTTACGGCTTCAATCTTCTGTGTATCCACCCGGACACCATCAGCTGAAATAATATGTCCCAAGAATGCCACTGAAGCCAGCTATAATTCACATTTAGAGAATTTTGCATATAATTTCTGATGTCGAAGCACCCCAAGTACCACCCTCAGATGATTTGCGTGTTGCTCCTCTGACCGAGAATAAACTAGAATATCGTCAATAAACACAATCACAAACATATCCAAGAACGGCCTGAATACCCAGTTTATCAGATCCATGAATACCGCTGGAGCATTTGTCATCCCAAAAGACATCACTCTGAATTCATAATGCCCATATCGAGTCCGGAATTCTGTCTTAGGAATGTCGGCCTCACGTACCCATACCTGGTGATAACCTGACCGCAGATCTATCTTCGAAAAGCACTTAGCGCCCTGCAACTGATCAAACAAATCATCAATTCTGGGGAGTGGGTATTTATTCTTGATAGTTACCTTATTTAGCTGCCGATAATCAATACACATACGCAACGACCCTTCTTTCTTCCGTACAAATAATACCGGAGCTCCCCAAGGCGAAGTGCTGGGTCTGATAAATCCTTTTTCTAACAGATCTTTCAGCTATTCTTTCAATTCTTTTAATTCTGCAGGTGCCATTCTGTACGGGGGAATAGATATAGGCTGAGTATCTGGCAGCAAATCAATAGTAAAATCTATCTCCCGCTCCGGAGGAAGACCTGGAAGCTGATCCGCGAATACGTCTGGAAATTCATTAACAACTGGGACTGACTGAAGAGTCGGTGCTTCTGCTTTCAAGTCTTGTACACGAACCAGATGATAGATATACCCTTTTCTGATCATTTTCGTCGCCTTAAGGTATGAAATAAACTTACCTTTCGGCGACACTGTATTACCTGCCCACTCTATAACTGGCTCCTCGGGAAACTGAAAACGAACCACCTTTTCCTGACAATCAACACTGGCATAACAGGAAGCTAGCCAATCCATGCCCATAATAACATCGAATTCGATCATATCTAACTCCACCAGATCTGCCTTAGTATCTCGGACACATATAATTACAGAACAGTCTTTATATACCTGTCTCGCTATAATAAAGTTCCCAATCGGTGTGGCTACTTCAAATGGCTTTATAGGTTCAGGCATTATACCAATTTTGCTAGCGCCGAGAGGAGAAATATATGACAATATAGAACCTGGATCAATCAATGCATACACAGATCGAGAGAAGACCAATAATGTACCTGTGACGACATTAGGCGATGCCTCCTGATCCTGGCGGCTGGCCAAAGCATAAATGCGGTTCGAAGGACCGCTAGTACTGGGAACTCCACCACGGCCTCTGCCGCGACCTGCTGGTGCTGATGTACTCGGCCTCGTAGGGCGCATAGCCACCGAAGAAGATGATGACCCAGCGGCTGATCCGGTAGGCTGCACTGCACCACCCAAATTACCCTTATATGGGCAATCTCTCACAGAATGGCCCTGGCGGCCACAAGAAAAACAAGCACCGGTGGCCCGGTAACACTCTCTCGGATGGTATCTGTCACAATAAGAACACTGAGGCCTGGGTGGCCTCATCTGGACGGAACTCCTGTCTGCTCGCGAACCTGAAGCCCTGGAGCTCTGGCCTGCTCCTGAATACCCTGGGCTATCAAATCTCCGACCTCTAACCTATGGAGGTGTACTCTGTGTCAGCTGGGAAGACTGTCTGCTGGTCTGCTGCTGCTGCTGGGGCTGCCTGCTCCGAAAATCCCCAGAATACCCAGCTGATCTGGCCCTCTTGGGCCGTCTCCGATCCTGACTCCGGTCGGGCTGATGTCCCCTGTGCCGGTCCTCCATGCCCTGGGCATGTGCCTGTATACGGGTAATATCCATATCGGGCTGAGCAGCCAACACCAAACAACTGTCGATCAAATAATCATCTAGCCCCATAATATACCGGTGCATCCTGTCGGCCATAGTAGCTACCACAGCAGGTGCATATCGAGCCAATGAGTCAAACTCCAGGCTGTAGTCTCGGACACTGCGGCCTCTCTGTCTTAGCAATAAAAACCTGTCAGCCCTGGCCCGCCGTAACTCCGGAGGCAGAAAATGGCCAAGAAAAGCCTCAGCAAACTCATCCCAAACTGCAGGGGCAGCACCGTCGCCTCTGGCTAACTCCCAGGACTCGTACCAATTAGCTGCTAGATCATACAACCGGTACGAAGCCAACTCAACTGACTCGGTCGTAGAAGCCTTAATCAAGTGTAGCGTGCGCCGCATCTTTCTGATAAACTCCTCTGAATCCTCCTCGGGCTTTGTCCCGAAGAACTCTGGTGGGCTACAGGTCAGGAACTCATGAGCTCTCGAACTGTCACGCCTGTCAGCACGGTCACCTCCCAATCCGTGCCCCTGAACCTGCCCTGCTACTAGTCTGGTCAACAACTGGACCGCATCTCTCATAGCCCGATCCTCAGCTCCTGGCTGTGGAGCTGGAGGCTCAGGTGCTGGAATCTCAGAAGCTGGCGGTGAAGCCGTCCCCCGATCCGCGGCTGCTGCAATCCCTTCTGGGTGTGGCGGTGTAGAGGAGCCCTCTGCCTGGGGCAAAGTCTCAGGAATAATATATGCACGGGCCCTGGTAGTCCTCTGGGCCTGGCTAGTCTCCCCCGCTGCCACTGACTTGGCCTTCAGGGCCGCTGTCGCCTTTTTCGGAGGCATGACTGCAAATGTAACAATTCGTTAGGGAGGAATAATCCTGATAATACAGCTCTATCGCACGATCTAAGACAAGAAAGAAGGGTAACATCCTAAATGCCCTGTAGCCTCCTGTTTATAGGTGTGGTGCACAACACACCGATAAACAAGACTCTACTAGACACGGTCTGTAGACACTCCGAGGACGGACCGCTCTGATACCACTTTTATCAAGACCTAACCCCGTAGGCCGTGACTAGTATCCGTGCTGGACACCCATACGTACCCAATAACCCCAAACTAGCATATTAGCTGAATATATCAATATAAGAGTCAATTTGGCGTTACTAGATATCGCATATGCACAGATATAACACGTGGAAGCCGATAAGGCCATCACAGATCATAACAATCCCAGAAACATATACAGAACCCACATGCATGTCTACAGACCTCTACAGAACAAAACAGAATCATAAGACGGGACAGGGCCCCGTCGTACCCCTGAATGGCATACATATATACAATGGCAGAAGACTGTACCCAAAGATAGGCTCCGGACAAAAGAGCGCCTCAAAATAGCAGAATAAAGTCCTATGCGGGCGGATCAGCAAACCTGTCGTCTGTACCTGCGGGGCATGAAAACGCAGCCCCCGAAGAAAGGGGGTCAGTACAGAATATGTACTGAATATGTAAAGCCTGAGGTACAGAAACAAGATCATACCCGGAAACAGAATGAATAGAAAAAGAATGCAAAATCCAGAATATCAAATGCATATTTTCAAAACATATGAAGTGTGTACAGAGACATATGCCATATCATATCCGGCCCCCGCCAAGGGACTCGGTAGACAGAACGTGGTCACCCCCCCGACGCTGGTGCCACAACACATAAGAATCAGAATAGCGGATAACCCCATAACATAGCATAACATATCCGATGGCCATATCAGATCATATCATATCAAAATAGTGTACATGGCACAGCATACTCCACAACCCATGTACATGTATACCTGCCCCCTCACATCGAGGCACGGCGAACAATGCAGTGGAAATCCCTTGAGAACATATCCTGGCCCGGGCTCAGTGTGGGAAACATTGAGGCATCCACGAATGGAGTAGTGAGAGACTAAATGCAATAAAATACCATATATATTTCCAGAGACTCAATGAGGCATACCGAATGACAAATCAAAGCAATGAAATCTGACGGAATCATAGTAAGTGAATTTCGGATGTCATAATGGGTTACAGAGGCATAATCTTTCCGAGATCGTTTCCAAGATCCAAAACGATTTATAAGACGTAATGGAGTATTAAAAATGACTTTTATTTAGAAGTTAAAACCTTTCCTTTAAAGCCGCTCAAAGACAAGTCATAAACACAAAAGGGTAAAATCGGAAATAGTGGGCCCACCTCGGGACAACTGAAGCGGTGGGCTCAAATTACATATTTTAAGCTTATGGGGTCACATATAGAGGTACTAGGGACATTTCATGACATTCTAAACAATTTGTGAAAGTTTGCCTAATTCTTCCAACAAAGCATTCCTAAAGGGTTCAATTCTATTGAATGAAAAAGTGACAATTTCAAACGCAGATTCCGATGGACATAATATATTCCGAGACTCAAATCCGATCCTAGTACACCTAGGACATGCCAAAAGAAGAATCGGGATAGCTTTACATACCTTATATGGTCTTTACGCCTTTCCGAATTCAATTCCCGTTTCGCCCGAAATCTACAAATGGTCACGTTTACCAATTGTTAGCCGTAAGACTTAAGACCTAAATCTTAAGTCAACATTTTCTACAAAACTTTGGGCAGCATCTCCCCTATACATATAGCGCCCCCGAGAATTCAACTCGGCCAAAACAATCAACAACGACCCAACAACAACACCAACAACAACAATAATCACTACAAAACACAATATAACATAATTATTCATCTTTCCAACATCATGTCTTAACCTTCATTCCAACTTCGTATTTTCAAATCAATATCGACATTTTCATATTCATTACTAATCAAGATCATTACAACACAATTCGGAAGCATTTCATATCATTTCCACAAAATATTCACAAGATATACAAAATATACAAACTTTCCACCAAAGTCATAATTCATCCAAAACTTCTAATATTCAACCTACATATCCATAACATATTTCCATCTTCCAATTTCATCAACCATAATCATAATTCACATCTTAACAACTTCATTTCCATAATATCACAAAATCATTCTAAGGTGACATAATCTTCTACATTCCAACTTCAACCAAAATTCATTCAACTTTCATTCCCAATATAATTTTCACCCTAACCACAACTAGAATACAACTCACCATATGTATACAACATATATACACTCACGGCTACATATATATATATATATATATATATATATTCACTTTGTAAACTTCCATATTTCCATAGTTTCTACTCATTTCCATATACTACAACACAAACAAACCTTCATAACATAATAAAAAGGTATGAATTCTTACCTTTTTCTCCAATCTTCTTCACTTGTCCAAAGTGTGAGATTGATGAAACTAATGCTCAATCTTCCAAAACAACTACACCAAGTTGTAGAGGGACCTTGAATTAGTAGGAATTCAACAAGAAAATAATTTTAGAGGCAAGATTTTGAGGGATGATTTTTCTATGGCCAAACCCGAAATGGCTCTTATGTTGTTGCTCTTGTTTTTCTTCTTTTCTTTCTCTTGAAAGTTCTAGGGGATTTAATGAATAATTGCCCCTTTTATCCTTTAGCACATGGAAATTAATTAAAATCATGGGCTTGGGCCGTGGCATGGCCGGCCACCCCTCTCCAAGTTGGGCCAATTTTTTTCTTTTCATTTTTTTGGGCCAACTCGGTTGGTCCCGAGTTGGGCCTTGCCCACTGACCTTTCGACCTTAAAACGTTCATATCTCCTTGTACCGACGTCACCTGGGAACCCACGACCTATGGATGGAAAGCTAATTCAATTATCTACAACTTCTATTTCTTGGTATGTTTCCAAATTCCAAACTTATAATACCGTTTGTGCCCCTCAAAGTCAGGTCACCCGAAAACGTTTTCTTAAAAATATTCGTTTGGAGGGCTTCCACTTTGATTTGGCCCAAGGGTACTTCATGAGTTGTGTTTAACATTACATATGTGATTCATATGACTTTTCAGATGTTCCAAAATAAAATCTCGGTGTGTGGGCCCCACCCTAGCAGATACTCCGAGGTTAAAAAATACGGCATATAACAACTTAGGTAGCAAGGGGACTATTATTCAGAATTCTGCAGTCTCGTCGCTAGTAATAGAAGTGAAAGAGCGACAATACGAAGATTCCATGCTAATGCAGTACAGAGATACACTCCCTCAGAAAGAGGAGTCCTCATTTGGTATTTCAGGAGATGGAGTTCTCCGATGGCGAGGCAGATTATGTGTTCCCGATGTGGTAGGTTTACGCCACCAGATTTTGAGAGAAGCTCATTGTTCTCGTTATTCTATTCACCCCGGTGCAACGAAAATGTATCATGATCTTAAGTCTATATATTTGTGGAATGGAATTAAGAAAGATATAGTGGAATTCGTAGCTCAATGTCCCAATTGTCAACAAATGAAAATCAAGCACCAAAAGTTGGGTGGATTGTTGCAAGCTATAGAAATCCCAACATGGAAATGGGAATTCATTAACATGGACTTCATTTCAGGCTTACCCCGTTCTCGACATAAGTATGATTCCATATGGGTGATTGTAGATAGGCTCACAAAGGCAGCTCATTTCTTACCAGTCAGAATGACCTATGTGGCAGAAGATTATGCAAGGCTTTATGTTAAAGAGATAGTGAGACTCCATGGTGTTCCGGTATCTATTATCTCCGATAGAGGGACTCAGTTTACAGCTAACTTTTGGAAGTCTTTCCAAGAGGGTCTAGGGACCCAAGTGAGCCTTAGCAGGACATTTCATCCACAGACGGATGGACAGGTTGAACGTACCATTCAGACACTTGAAGATATGTTACGGGCATGTATGATAGACTTTGGAGGTAATTGGGATGATCATTTGCCACTCATTGAATTTTCTTACAATAACAGTTATCATTCTAGCGTCCAAATGGCACCGTATGAAGCTTTATATGGGCGAAAGTGTAGGTCCCCAATTGGGTGGTTCGAAACAGGAGAGGCCAGACTGATAGGGCCAAACTTGGTCCAGCAAGCCATAGAGAAAGTCAAGCTCATACAAGATATGTTATTAGCAGCCCAATGTCGTCAGAAGTCCTATGCGGATAATCGCCGAAGAGACTTAGAGTTCCAAGTGAAAGATTGGGTATTCTTGAAAGTGTCACCGATGAAAGGTGTAATGAGATTTGGTAAAACGGGGAAGCTTAGTCCCCGGTACGTTGGAATTTATGAGATTGTGCGCAAAGTGGGCAAAGTGGCCTACGAGTTAGATCTACCTCCGGATTTGGAGTCAGTTCACCCAGTTTTTCATATCTCAATGCTTTGAAAATGTGTTGGAGATCCTACTAGGATCGTCCCAGTAGATGATGTGCTAGTGACAGAGAAATTGACTTACGAAGAGGTACCCATTGCCATTCTAGATAGGAAAGTACGGAGGCTTAGAAACAAAGAAGTGGCCGCAGTTAAGGTTTTATGGAGAATCAGTAAACGAGAAGAAATGACATGGGAAGCGGAAAAAAGTATGCGATCCAGATACCCTCGTTTATTTCAGCCCTAGGGAGAGATTCAAGATGAAACATCAGCGGTATGAGGTATGTGTGATTTCTTTTTCATGCTTTTGGTCGTGGGTGGCCATAGATATGTTGATATTGTGACGTAGCCCTGTGAGGAGATGATATTTTGGGTTGTTGTGACAGGTTGGTAGTGCCATATTATAGGGGAAACTCTGGCGAAATTTCTATAAAATCCCTGAAGACTTTAACATTCGAGGACGAATGTTCTTAAGGGGGGGGGGGGGGGAGAATGTTACACCTCGGAAAATCTTCCGTTGGTACGCAAGTGAATGATCTAGTGAGGAGTACGAGTATACGATATTTCCATAAGTAAGAAACAACGTTTGACGACCCTAAGTAAGATTCCGAAGGAAATTGCAATAAGAGATAGGTTATGCTCCACAAAGAATAATTATAGGTTTTGGAAATGTGAAAAGTTACAGGTTTGCATTCTGGCCAGTTGCACGTAAAATGAAATACGGACCGTAAAGTGGTATATAGCCCGTAAACTGCCATGTCGTATTTTGGCTTCCAGAACTTCAACTTTCTGCCAAATGAGCAAATGGTTAAATACGACCCAAAATACGGACCGTAAAGTGGTTTACGGCCCGTAAACTGTGTCCATAAATCACCACGTCTCAGCCTGAGTTTCTGGTTCTGATATTGTCACACCCCAACCTTACTAAGGTGTGATGGGCACCCAACCCTTACTTAGGGCCGAGCGAACCCTCAGACTTTGCTGTGCATAAAATCACGTCAAACTTTTTAAATCAAAGAAGATAAAATACATAGTAAATTTTTTTTTCTTTTTGAAATATTCTTTCTCGTAGCTTCCAGGCCGAACAAATCTATGATCATACAAAATTCAGTACATAACACAAACCGACATATCGGCTGACGGAGCAGCTTACAAACTGACAACCAATACCCACGACTCTGTCTGCAAAGTCTCTAACATTAACAGAACCTTTAACACATATATTCTGACTCGGCAGTTCTCCGGGAGCAAATGGAGCTTGCCATCCTCGCTGGAACATCTTCCATAATATCTTCAACTCATCTCGGAGTACCTGCACGGCATGAAACGCAGCCCCCGAAGAAAGGGGGTCAGTACGGAATATGTACTGAGCATGTAAGGCATGAAACACCAAAAAAACGAAGCCATAACCGAAGTAAAATGTACAGAAGGTGAGCACAATAGCCAGAATACCAAAGTGTTGCATCTGACGTACAAATCATACATAAAAGGTTCCGGAAGACAAATACGGCAATCAAAATACCAAAATACTTTGCTTTCCTTTGAAAAACATTTCCGTCTCTTACACACAGAAAATCAAACAGACAATTACCGCGGCCAAAAGTCCAGCGGTCACTATCACACATACCGCGACCAAGTGTCCAGCGGTTAGCATCCCAAAACCGACATATCGCGGTCAGCGGTCCAGCGGTCAATGTCGCAGATACCGCGGTCAGGGGTCCAGCTGTCAACATCACAAATGCGGCATACCGCGGTCAGGAGTCCAGCGGTCAATGTCGCACATACCGCGGTCAGGGGTCCAGCGGTCAATATCACATAATGCGGCATACCGCGGTCAGGGGTCCAGCGGTCAATGTCGCACACACCGCGGTCAGGGGTCCAGCGGTCAATAACCAAATTTATTACTTTCCAAACATAAATCACACATGTCAGAATCATGCGTCACACATACATACAACGTGCCCCGGCCCTCGGTGAGGGACTCGGTGAATAGATTCATGTATACCAAAATCGTATATCAGAAAAATACCAAAGGTAAGTAGCTTATCCAGAATATCAGAATACTTACTTTTCAACCACAACTGATGCATAACAAAGTCATGCAAAGGGCACAGGAACATGGTCGCCACTCCCGTCTCTGGCGCCATAACACACCATGCTCCAGAAGATTTCATAACATGTATACGGTATCTCGGGAACCGGACATATACCACGAGAACCCGGGGACCAGTCACATCATAATCCATATACACAGTAATTGGGGACGGACATATACCAAAGTACCCCAGAACCGTACACGGTAACCGGAGACGGACATATACCGCAGTACTCCGGAACCGAACACATCATACTCCATATACACGGCAACCGGGGACGGACATATACCACAGTACCCCGGAGCCGGACACATCATACTTCGAAATTACATACATGGAACCCGACTCCTAGACAAGGGACTCGGCGAACCATACGCACGATACATACTGGCCCGGAACTCGGTGAAAGGGATCATAGCATATATACGAGCGGATTAGTAAGAAACTAGGTGCACATAAATTAAAACCCGATGAAGGAATCGAATGTATTACCAGGATATTCGTAATGGATTATTTATAACCGAATACTTATTTCGGATACTTATATCAGATTACCTGTGTCAGGATGTTTCTGTCAACATACCTATATCAGATTACTCATAGCAGACTCTTTATATCGAATTACATGCTCACATCAGGATATTCATATTAAGGAGCTTTCCAATGACTTATGGAACGAATCAAACGGAGTCTTAGATTCATAGACGAAAGTCTTACTTTTATATCATACAAACATATCTCAAGTGAGACAAACGTAGGAAGTTTCGGAACTTGTGGGCCCACCTCGAGTCAAGTCGAGGTGGCGGATATAAATTACAAACATTGGACTCTATGGAGTCATCCATGAAGGTTTCAAAGCGAGCCAATCACGTCTGTACGAGTTATGGATGTTTGAACAGTTTTCCAACAAAACTTAAGGGCTATAATTCAATTGTGCTGAATGAATAGTACCAAAAATTCAGACTCGCATTCCCATGAGCAGAATAACTTTTATATCCCGTATTTTTGAACGTCAGATTAATTGCTGAGGTGGGACCCACACATCGAGATTTTTTTTGGGACATCTGAAAATTCATATGAATCAGATATGAGAAGTTAAACACAACTCAAGAAGGACCCTTGGGCCAAATCAAAGTGGAAGTCCTCCAAACGAATATTTTAAGAAATAGAAGTTGTAGATAATTGGAAAACGGTATTATAAGTTTGGAATTTGGAAAAGTACTAAGAAATAGAAGTTGTAGATAATTGAATTAGCTTTCCAACCATAGGTCGTGGGTCTCCAGGTGACGTCGGTACAAGGAGATATGGACGTTTTAAGGTCGAAAGGTCAGTGGGCTAGGCCCAACTCGGGACCAAACCGAGTTGGCCCAAAAAAATAAAAAACAATAAGTGGGCTAAGGTTTGGGCCTTGTTTGGCCGTCCATTTGGTGTGGGCTTAAGCCCACATCATGGTTAATGAGTAAATAACGAGATGACCAAGTCATCTTTTTCATCAAACTCTCTAGAATTTTCAAGAAAGTAAGAACAAGAAAAGAAGGAGAAAAACTTGAAGGCCATTTCGGCCAAGATCTAAAACCAACAAGAAAATTGATAAAAATTCTTCAAAAATCATTTTCTACCAAGTAAAGGGTGATTAACAATGTGGAGTTGTTGTTGGAGCAAGAAAAATTCAAAATCATACAAGTTGTCAAGTTGTAGTCAAGTGAGAAGTTGAAGAAGAAAGGTGAGTTTTGATCTTGTTTTATGTGTTATATATGGTTTATATGTGTTGTAGTATGCTAAAATGGATGAAATTCATGAAGGAGATAAATATAGTACATGGCCGTGTGTATGTATATATGTGTAGGAGTCATGCTTCAATTATTTTAATTAGTGCTTGGTTGTTATTGTTGTGAATGATATGTGGAAAATGGAAGTTGAATGAATTTTGAGAAGTTGTAGTGTGTATGTTGGTGTTGGCCGTGTGGTTATGGTGAAAAAATGGAAGAGAATGAGTCCATTTTATTTAGTATTTTGTTTGTTGTTATGTTGTGGACTCTATGTTGCTAATGAATGTCTAGGAACCTTAGTGAAGTTGAAGTAGGTGGAGGTTTGTTTTAGAAGTTGTGTAAATTGAATGTAATGTTCTTGCATGCATGGAAGGTAATGTGGTTAGTATGATGTTGTTGGAATATAGATTATGAGGTTGTTATTGTTTTCATTAAAGTTAGAAAGTTTTTGGAAGAAGTAGTAAGTTGATTGAATATGGAAGTTGTTAGTATTGTTGTTGTTGGAATTGTGGTTGATATTTTAGCCGGGTTTGAATTCCCGGGATTGTTGTTGATTGAAATTAGCCAAGTTGAACTTGGTGGGATGGAGTATTTATAGGGGAAGTGCTGCTGAAATTTCGGTAGCCAAATGTTTCCTTAAGATTCTAACTCTAAGTACCCTAATAAGAGTTTTGGTAAACATGACCAATTTGCAGATTTTGACGAGATTGCGACGTGAATTTGGAATAGCAAAAGGAGCGGAAAGAGGTATGTAAGGCTTCACTCTTCTTTCTATGGCATGTCTTAGATGTAATAAGTCGGGTACGAGCCTCGGGGACAACCCTATCCCCCGGAATCCGCACCTAAAGTTTTCCACTTTTTGTTCAATAGAATTGAACTAGAAAGTGTGCAAATGATGGAAAGACCTCTTAAACCCTTAGAACTTGCACGAGTGGGACCCGATTACCCTAGAACCCTCACAAGTAATGACATGACACGTAATATATGTAAATAACATACGCCACCCCATCCGGCCCGAGGTGGGCCCGCTACTCTCAGATTTTTCCTTACAGTGTTGCTTGACTTATTTGAAGTGAATCCAAAGGGAACTTTTGATCCCGAGTTCGTTACCAAATGATAAGTACTATGACTCCTCCAACGAGGACCCTTCCATGACGAGAATGATAACAATGACATTACATAAGAGGATATGCCTATGATACGCACTACCGGAACGACTCTATGACCAAGATAACTAAGCTAAGTATCTTATGTAAATATGAAAATGATAAATTAATTTTTTAATCTTATTTATATTCCCTAGCTATGCCTTTATTTTCTAAAGATTTCAAAGTCTATGAACTGTCATCTATGATGCCCACAATTTCATTCTACGTTTACTTTAATACTATTGTCCATTGACCATCTCACCTCAAAATATTCGTCCCTTCGAGGTGAGACAAGAGCGATCACGAGTATTCCATAATGTAATCGGAGGTCACCGGCCTTACGCCGCTCCGATGGCTATATGATTTTTCCTTGGGCTCCCTTGTGTGCTTATAGGATATATACATATAGAAAACATGTCTATGTATATAAGACATGTATATATATATATAAAACATGTATATGTATATAAGATATGTATAAGTATATAAAAGATATATATGTATATAAGATAAGTAAATGTATATAAGACATGTATATGTAAGCAAGCTATGTATATGAACCTGGGTTAGGGGGAAGGGATACATGGGGGAATGGGAAGGAAAACATGTTTCATTGCTACCTGATCAGCTGGCTTATCATCCCGGACGCGGGGTGCCCGGACGCGGGATATATGGGTGAGCCGGTGTATATCGGCGCTATGTGGGTGAGCCGGCATTGTTCGGCGCTATGATATGACCTACCATGTCATGACCAGACAGGCTATGATAAGATATGCTATGGTAAGCTATACTATGACATGATATGCTATGATCTGCTACGACAGGACATGATATGACAAGCTATGCTATGCTATGATATGCTATGCTATGGTAAGACATGCTATGACACGCTATGCTATGACACGACATGCTATAACATGCCATGCTACGATATGAGGTACTCTGTTATGATATACTATAGCCTGACACTCTATGACACGATATACTATGACGTGATATACTACGACAAGACAAGATAAGATATAATACGATATGATACGAGATGATAATATATGACATGAGATATGTTCTATCTTCTATATTCTATGACTCCATGACATTATTAATTATACATTATGTTACTACTAGTGTTATCTTTCATGCCTTACATACTCGGTACACTATTCGTACTGACGTCCCTTCTTGTGGACGCTGCGTTTCATGTCGCGCAGGTCAGCAGATAGGCGGATTTGATCCTTAGGAGCCTTACCAGCAGTGTTGACAGCGCTCCAGTTGTTCCGGAGCCTCACTCCTGCGGTACTATTTCGTGTATGTATATTCGGGCACGGCAGCACCCGGCCCTTTCTATGTATAAGTGTACTGCGTCTAGAGGCTCGTAGACAGTTATGTACAGTCAGTTAAGTACAGTTAGAGATATGGTGTTTTGGCATAATTCAACATCTTCCATCCCAACTTCACACTATCAACCTAACGTCAACATTTTTATGTTTATTCACTAATTCAAGACCATTCAAATACAATTCAAGAACATTTTCCATTATCCTACAAAATATGCAAAAGTTCCACCAAACCATAATCAACCCAAAACCTTCAATTTTCAACATAAATATTCACAACACATTTTTATCTTCCAATTTCACTTACAACAATCACCACTTACACCTTACAACTTCTTTTCCTCAATTGCATAATTTATAATGAAATCACATACTTTCCGACAACATCTTAACAACAAATTCTGCATACTAACTTGAACTAAAATTCTTCCATTTGCATTCAAAAGGCCATTACAACACAAGTAACATACTAATTAATATTTGTTCATCTTTCCTTCACCCACACAACATCACACGGCCTCATCCAAAACACAACATATTCATGCTTTTCATTCACTTCTACATTCTACAACACACATAAACCTTCTATAACATATAAAGGAATAGAATTCTTACCTTTCTTTTCTTCAACTTCTTCACTTGCCCAAGGTATGAATTTGCAACTAAGAGTGATTCTATCCTTCTAACAATTGTATCATGTTGAAGAGGACCTCCAAATTAGCGGAAATATCACAAGACAATAATTTTTGGATCAAGATTTGGAGGGGTGATTTTTCCCTAGTCTTGGCCGAATGGCCTCTTTGTTGCTCCTCTTGTTCTTGTTTTTCTCCTTCACTTATTTCTCTTGAAGGTTCTAATGGATAATGATCCCTTTATAATTAATTTAGCACATGGAAAATATTTATTAATTTGGTGGACTTGGGCTTATTAATGGCCGGCCACCCTTCCCCCCTCCATATTGGGCCTTAGTTTCATCTTTTGTTTGAACCATTCTAGCCCAATTAATTTGGGCCTATTTTGAAATTCCCGAAACTAATTTCCGAAATTCCCAATTTTGCCCTTGGCTTTCCTCCATATTTCCACACAAACACCTTTCATGAACAACCTATATGTTAATTAAAATCATAATATGGCCTTACCTCTTACAAGTCACAATTATTTCAAATTTTTCCTAATGTGCGAAATACGGGATATAACATCCTCCCCCCCTTTAGAACATTCATCCTCAAATGTTCAACTGACCTTATGGGGTATTATAGTACTTCGGGAGGGTCCCTCTTTCTTCATCCACAGGCGCTGCGTTCTTTCTTTCTTTCAAAAATTTCCAGATTACCAATTGTCACGACTATCTGGCCGTTTAGGGTCTCTAACCATTCCTCATACGCTAATTTCCCTTTTGGTTACTCTATCCTTTTCATTTGTCTCTGACAGCAAAATCTTTAGAGTATTTTGCATACTTCCCAGGGGGTCACCCATCCTCCCACTTTAGCACGCTTAACCCCGAAACGTTGGCGGAATTCGGTTCCTTAATACCGACATAATCACGTCCACTTTCTCCTATAGTCTTTATTACATGATTCAGGGCGACTCGAGGTCTTACAGATTCCGAGGCATGTTCGTAATACGTTCCTTCTTTTACAATTACCATTTTACCCTTTTTGGTCTTCAATAGTCGCCTTTACAAATTCGTATCATCCGAAATTTGTACACAGCAAATACCAACAACACCTTACAGAGCATACAGCTATATAACATATTCTAGCCACCCAGAACATTCTGTCTCAGGTAACAGATCAAATACATCCAGACTTGTCCTCGTGACCTTTCCATATCGTCACTTACCCTTCTCCATTGTATGCAAGGCTTACGGAAAGGGTTTCATTTTTCCTATGTCTTGGCTCTATCACACGATCTTATTACGGAAAGAAGGTCAACAATCCCTAAATGCCCCGTAGCCTCCTGTTTATAATGTGGCGCGCTACACACCATAAACAGGACTCTACCGGACACGACTTTGCAGACAACCCCTAGGACAGACCTGCTCTGATACCACTTTGTCACACCCCAACCTTACAAGGGTGTGATGGGCACCCGACCCTTACTTAGGGCCGAGCGAACCCTCAGACTTTGCTGTGCATAAAATCACGTCAAACTTTTTAAATCAAATAAGATAAAATACATAGTAAATTTTTTTTTTCTTTTTAAATTATTCTTTCTCGTAGCTTCCAGGCCGAACAAATCTATGATCATACAAAATTCAGTACATAACACAAACCGACATATCGGCTGACGGAGCAGCTTAAAGACTGACAACCAATACCCACGACTCTGTCTGCAAAGTCTCTAACATTAACAGAACCTTTAACATATATATTCTGACTCGGCAGTTCTCCAGGAGCAAATGGAGCTTGCCATCCTCGCTGGAACATCTTCCATAATATCTTCCACTCATCTCGGAGTACCTACGCGGCATGAAACACAGCCCCCGAAGAAAGGGGGTCAGTACAGAATATGTACTGAGCATGTAAGGCATGAAACACCAAGAAAACGAAGCCATAACCGAAGTAAAATGTACAGAAGGTGAGCACAATAGCCAGAATACCAAAGTGTTGCATCTGACGTACAAATCATACATAAAAGGTTCCGGAAGACAAATACGGCAATCAAAATGCCAAAATAGTTTGCTTTCCTTTGAAAAACATTTTCGTCTCATACACACAGAAAATCAAAACACAATTACCGCGGCCAAAAGTCCAGCGGTCACTATCACACATACCGCGACCAAGTGTCCAGCGGTTAGCATCCCAAACCGGACATACCGCGGTCAGGGGTCCAGCGATCAATGTCGCAGATACCGCGGTCAGGGGTCCAGCGATCAATGTCGCAGATACCGCGGTCAGGGGTCCAGCGGTCAACATCACAAATGCGGCATACCGCGGTCAGGAGTCTAGCGGTCAATGTTGCACATACCGCGGTGAGGGGTCCAGCGGTCAATATCACATAGTGCGGCATACCGCGGTCAGGGGTCCAGCGGTCAATGTCGCACACACGCGGTAAGGGGTCCAGCGGTCAATAACCAAATTTATTAATTTCCAAACATAAATCACACATGTCAGAATCATGCGTCACACATACATACAACGTGCCCCGGCCCTCGGTGAGGGACTCGGTGAATAGATTCATGTATACCAAAATCGTATATTAGAAAAATACCGAAGGTAAGTAGCTTATCCAGAATATCAGAATACTTACTTTTCAACCACAACTGATGCATACCAAAGTCATGCAAAGGGCACAGGAACATGGTCGCCACTCCCGTCTCTGGCGCCATAACACACCATGCTCCAGAAGATTTCATAACATGTATACGGTATCTCGGGAACCGGACATATACCACGAGAACTCGGGGACCAGTCACATCATAATCCATATACACAATAATTGGGGACGGACATATACCACAGTACCCTAGAACAATACAAGGTAACCGGAGACGGACATATACCACAGTACTCCGGAACCGAACACATCATACTCCATATACACGGCAACCAGGGACGGACATATACCACAGTACCCCGGAGCCGGACACATCATACTTCGAAATTACATACATGGAACCCGACTCCTAGACAAGGGACTCGGCGAACCATACGCACGATACATACCGGCCCGGAACTCGGTGAAAGGGATCATAGCATATATACGAGCGGATTAGTAAGAAACTAGGTGCACATAAATTAAAACTCGATGAAGGAATCGAATGTATTACCAGGATATTCGTAACGGATTATTTATAACCGAATACATATTTCGGATACTTATATCAGATTTCAGGATGTTTCTGTCAACATACCTATATCAGATTACTCATAGCAGACTCCTTATATCGAATTACATGCTCACATCAGGATATTCACATTAAGGAGCTTTCCAATGACTTATGGAACGAATCAAACGGAGTCTTAGATTCATAGACGAAATTCTTACTTTTATATCATACAAACATAGCTCAAGTGAGACAAACGTAGGAAGTTTCGGAACTTGTGGGCCCACCTCGGGTCAAGTCGAGGTGGCGGATAAAAATTACAAACATTGGACTCTATGGAGTCATCCATGAAGGTTTCAAAGTGAGCTGATCACGTCTGTACGGGTTATGGATGTTTGAACAGTTTTCCAACAAAACTTAAGGGCTATAATTCAATTGTGCTGAATGAATAGTACCAAAAATTCAGACTCGCATTCCCATGAGCAGAATAACCTACGAGGCTCAAATCCGAATCTAGTACACCTAGGACATGCCAAGAGAAGAAAAGGGATAGCTTTACATACCTCACTTGCGCCTTATGCTCGTCCAAACTCATTCCCCGTTTCGTCCAAAATCTACAATTGGTCATAGCTGCAAAATGTAAGTTTCAAGCTTAAATTCATATTGTCTACCGAAATTTCGACAGCATTTCCCTTATAAATTCAACGTCCCCAAGAATCATCTCGGCCCAAAATATCAACAACGACAACCCAACAATACCAACAACATCAACCATCATCACAAAATACATTATAATATAAATAGTCTTCTATTCTACATAATTCAACATCTTCCATCCCAACTTCACACTATCAAACTAACGTCAACATTTTTATGTTTATTCACTAATTCAAGACCATTCAAATACAATTCAAGAACATTTTCCATTATCCTACAAAATATGCAAAAGTTCCACCAAACCATAATCAACCCAAAACCTTCAATTTTCAACATAAATATTCACAACACATTTTTATCTTCCAATTTCACTTACAACAATCACCACTTACACCATACAACTTCTTTTCCTCAATTGCATAATTTATAATGAAATCACACACTTTCCGACAACATCTTAACAACAAATTCTGCATACTAACTTGAACTAAAATTCTTCCATTTGCATTCAAAAGGCCATTACAACACAAGTAACATACTAATTAATATTTGTTCATCTTTCCTTCACCCACACAACATCACACGGCCTCATCCAAAACACAACATATTCATGCTTTTCATTCACTTCTACATTCTACAACACACATAAACCTTCTATAACATATAAAGGAATAGAATTCTTACCTTTCTTTTCTTCAACTTCTTCACTTGCCCAAGGTATGAATTTGCAACTAAGAGTGATTCTCTCCTTCTAACAATTGTATCATGTTGAAGAGGACCTCCAATTAGCGGAAATATCACAAGACAATAATTTTTGGATCAAGATTTGGAGGGGTGATTTTTCCCTAGTCTTGGCCGAATGGCCTCTTTGTTGCTCCTCTTGTTCTTGTTTTTCTCCTTCACTTATTTCTCTTGAAGGTTCTAATGGATAATGATCCCTTTATAATTAATTTAGCACATGGAAAATATTTATTAATTTGGTGGACTTGGGCTTATTAATGGCCGGCCACCCTCCCCTCCTCCATATTGGGCCTTAATTTCATCTATTGTTTGAACCATTCTAGCCCAATTAATTTGGGCCTATTTTGAAATTCCCGAAACTAATTTCCGAAATTCCCAATTTTTCCCTTGGCCTTCCTCCATATTTCCACACCAACACCTTTCATGAACAACCTATATGTTAATTAAAATCATAATATGGCCTTACCTATTACAAGTCACAATTATTTCAAATTTTTCCGAATGTGCGAAATACGGGATATAACATCCTCCCCCCCTTTAGAACATTCGTCCTCGAATATTCAACTGACCTTATGGGGTATTATAGTACTTCGGGAGGGTCCCTCTTTCTTCATCCACAGGCGCTGCGTTCTTTCTTTCTTTCAAAAATTTCCAGATTACCAATTGTCGCGACTATCTGGCCGTTTAGGGTCTCTAACCATTCCTCATACGCTAATTTCCCTTTTGGTTACTCTATCCTTTTCATTTGTCTCT
Source organism: Lycium barbarum (assembly GCF_019175385.1). Lineage (NCBI taxonomy): Eukaryota > Viridiplantae > Streptophyta > Magnoliopsida > Solanales > Solanaceae > Lycium > Lycium barbarum. The sequence continues at coordinate 77,952,672 of NC_083343.1, forward strand.
GACAGTTAAATCTTTAGAGTATTTTGCATACTTCCCAGGGGGTCACCCATCCTCCCACTTTAGCACGCTTAACCCCGAAACGTTGGCGGAATTCGGTGCCTTAATACCGACATAATCACATCCACTTTCTCCTATAGTCTTTATTACATGATTCAGGGCGACTCGAGGTCTTACAGATTCCAAGGCATGTTCGTAATACGTTCCTTCTTTTACAATTACCATTTTACCCTTTTTGGTCTTCAATAGTCGCCTTTACAAATTCTTATCATCCGAAATTTGTACACAGCAAATACCAACAACACCTTACAGAGCATACAACTATATAACATATTCTAGCCACCAAGAACATTCTGTCTCAGGTAACAGATCAAATACATCCAGACTTGTCCTCGTGACCTTTCCATATCGTCACTTACCCTTCTCCATCGTATGTAAGGCTTACAGAAAGGGTTTCATTTTTCCTATGTCTTGGCTCTATCGCACGATCTTATTACGGAAAGAAGGTCAACAATCCCTAAATGCCCCGTAGCCTCCTGTTTATAATGTGGCGCGCTACACACCATAAACAGGACTCTACCGGACACGACTTTGCAGACAACCCCTAGGACAGACCTGCTCTGATACCACTTTGTCACACCCCAACCTTACAAGGGTGTGATGGGCACCCGACCCTTACTTAGGGCCGAGCGAACCCTCAGAATTTGCTGTGCATAAAATCACGTCAAACGTTTTAAATCAAATAAGATAAAATACATAGTAAATTTTTTTTTTCTTTTTAAATTATTCTTTCTCGTAGCTTCCAGGCCGAACAAATCTATGATCATACAAAATTCAGTACATAACACAAACCGACATATCGGCTGACGGAGCAGCTTAAAGACTGACAACCAATACCCACGACTCTGTCTGCAAAGTCTCTAACATTAACAGAACCTTTAACATATATATGCTGACTCGGCAGTTCTCCAGGAGCAAATGGAGCTTGCCATCCTCGCTGGAACATCTTCCATAATATCTTCAACTCATCTCGGAGTACCTACGCGGCATGAAACACAGCCCCCGAAGAAAGGGGGTCAGTACAGAATATGTACTGAGCATGTAAGGCATGAAACACCAAGAAAACGAAGCCATAACCGAAGTAAAATGTACAGAAGGTGAGCACAATAGCCAGAATACCAAAGTGTTGCATCTGACGTACAAATCATACATAAAAGGTTCCGGAAGACAAATACGGCAATCAAAATGCCAAAATAGTTCCTTTCCTTTGAAAAACATTTTCGTCTCATACACACAGAAAATCAAACACACAATTACCGCGGCCAAAAGTCCAGCGGTCACTATCACACATACCGCGACCAAGTGTCCAGCGGTTAGCATCCCAAACCCGACATACCGCGGTCAGGGGTCCAGCAATCAATGTCGCAGATAACGCGGTCAGGGGTCCAGCGGTCAACATCACAAATGCGGCATACCGCGGTCAGGAGTCCAGCGGTCAATGTTGCACATACCGCGGTCAGGGGTCCAGCGGTCAATATCACATAGTGCGGCATACCGCGGTCAGGGGTCCAGCGGTCAATGTCGCACACACCGCGGTCAGGGGTCCAGCGGTCAATAACCAAATTTATTACTTTCCAAACATAAATCACACATGTCAGAATCATGCGTCACACATACATACAACGTGCCCCAGCCCTCGGTGAGGGACTCGGTGAATAGATTCATGTATACCAAAATCGTATATCAGAAAAATACCGAAGGTAAGTAGCTTATCCAGAATATCAGAGTACTTACTTTTCAACCACAACTGATGCATACCAAAGTCATGCAAAGGGCACAGGAACATGGTCGCCACTCCCGTCTCTGGCGCCATAGCACACCATGCTCTAGAAGATTTCATAACATGTATACGGTATCTTGGGAACCGGACATATACCACGAGAACCCGGGGACCAGTCACATCATAATCCATATACACAGTAATTGGGGACGGACATATACCACAATACCCCAGAACCGTACACGGTAACCGGAGACGGACATATACCACAGTACTCCGGAACCGAACACATCATACTCCATATACACGGCAACCGGGGACGGACATATACCACAGTACCCCGGAGCCGGACACATCATACTTCGAAATTACATACATGGAACCCGACTCCTAGACAAGGGACTCGGCGAACCATACGCACGATACATACCGGCCCGGAACTCGGTGAAAGGGATCATAGCATATATACGAGCGGATTAGTAAGAAACTAGGTGCACATAAATTAAAACCCGATGAAGGAATCGAATGTATTACCAGGATATTCGTAATGGATTATTTATAACCGAATACTTATTTCGGATACTTATATCAGATTACCTGTGTCAGGATGTTTCTGTCAACATACCTATATCAGATTACTCATAGCAGACTCTTTATATCGAATTACATGCTCACATCAGGATATTCATATTAAGGAGCTTTCCAATGACTTATGGAACGAATCAAACGGAGTCTTAGATTCATAGACGAAAGTCTTACTTTTATATCATACAAACATAGCTCAAGTGAGACAAACGTAGGAAGTTTCGGAACTTGTGGGCCCACCTCGGGTCAAGTCGAGGTGGCGGATATAAATTACAAACATTGGACTCTATGGAGTCATCCATGAAGGTTTCAAAGCGAGCCGATCACGTCTGTACGAGTTATGGATGTTTGAACAGTTTTCCAACAAAACTTAAGGGCTATAATTCAATTGTGCTGAATGAATAGTACCAAAAATTCAGACTCGCATTCCCATGAGCAGAATAACTGTTATATCCCGTATTTTTGAACGTCAGATTAATTGCTGAGGTGGGACCCACACATCGAGATTTTTTTTGGGACATCTGAAAATTCATATGAATCACATATGAGAAGTTAAACACAACTCAAGAAGGACCCTTGGGCCAAATCAAAGTGGAAGTCCTCCAAACGAATATTTTAAGAAAATGTTTTCGGGTGATCTGACTTCAAGGGGCAAAAACTGTATTATACGTTTGGAATTTGGAAACGTACTAAGAAATAGAAGTTGTAGATAATTGAATTAACTTTCCAACCATAGGTCGTGGGTCTCCAGGTGACGTCGGTACAAGGAGATATGGACGTTTTAAGGTCGAAAGGTCAGTGGGCTAGGCCCAACTCGGGACCAAACCGAGTTGGCCCAAAAAAATAAAGAAAAATAAGTGGGCTAAGGTTTGGGCCTTGTTTGGCCGTCCATTTGGTGTGGGCTTAAGCCCACATCAAGGTTAATGAGTAAATAACGAGATGACCAAGTCATCTTTTTCATCAAACTCTCTAGAATTTACAAGAAAGTAAGAACAAGAAAAGAAGGAGAAAAACTTGAAGGCCATTTCGGCCAAGATCAAAAACCAACAAGAAAATTGATAAAAATTCTTCAAAAATCATTTTCTACCAAGTAAAGGGTGATTAACAATGTGGAGTTGTTGTTGGAGCAAGAAAAATTCAAAATCATACAAGTTGTCAAGTTGTAGTCAAGTGAGAAGTTGAAGAAGAAAGGTGAGTTTTGATCTTGTTTTATGTGTTATATATGGTTTATATGTGTTGTAGTATGCTAAAATGGATGAAATTCATGAAGGAGAGAAATATAGTACATGGCCATGTGTATGTATATATGTGTAGGAGTCATGCTTCAATTATTTTAATTAGTGCTTGGTTGTTATTGTTGTGAATGATATGTGGAAAATGGAAGTTGAATGAATTTTGAGAAGTTGTAGTGTGTATGTTGGTGTTGGCCGTGTGGTTATGGTGAAAAAATGGAAGAGAATGAGTCCATTTTATTTAGTATTTTGTTTGTTGTTATGTTGTGGACTCTATGTTGCTAACGAATGTCTAGGAACCTTAGTGAAGTTGAAGTAGGTGGAGGTTTGTTTTAGAAGTTGTGTAAATTGAATGTAATGTTCTTGCATGCATAGAAGGTAATGTGGCTAGTATGATGTTGTTGGAATATAGATTATGAGGTTATTGTTTTCATTAAAGTTAGAAAGTTTTTGGAAGAAGTAGTAAGTTGATTGAATATGGAAGTTGTTAGTATTGTTGTTGTTGGAATTGTGGTTGATATTTTGGCCGGGTTTGAATTCCCGGGATTGTTGTTGATTGAAATTAGCCAAGTTGAACTTGGTGGGATGGAGTATTTATAGGGGAAGTGCTGCTGAAATTTCGGTAGCCAAATGTTTCCTTAAGATTCTAACTCTAAGTACCCTAATAAGAGTTTTGGTAAACATGACCAATTTGCAGATTTTGACGAGATTGCGACGTGAATTTGGAATAGCAAAAGGAGCGGAAAGAGGTATGTAAGGCTTCACTCTTCTTTCTATGGCATGTCTTAGATGTAATAAGTCGGGTACGAGCCTCGGGGACAACCCTATCCCCCGGAATCCGCACCTAAAGTTTTCCACTTTTTGTTCAATAGAATTGAACTAGAAAGTGTGCAAATGATGGAAAGACCTCTTAAACCCTTAGAACTTGCACGAGTGGGACCTGATTACCCTAGAACCCTCACAAGTAATGACATGACACGTAATATATCTAAATAACATACGCCACCCCATCCGGCCTGAGGTGGGCCCGCTACTCTCAGATTTTTCCTTACAGTGTTGCTTGACTTATTAGAAGTGAATCTAAAGGGAACTTTTGATCCCGAGTTCGTTACCAAATGATAAGTACTATGACTCCTCCAACGAGGACCCTTCCATGACGAGAATGATAACAATGACATTACATAAGAGGATATGCCTATGATACGCACTACCGGAACGACTCTATGACCAAGATAACTAAGCTAAGTATCTTATGTAAATATGAAAATGATAAATTAATTTTTGAATCTTATTTATATTCCCTAGCTATGCCTTTATTTTCTAAAGATTTCAAAGTCTATGAACTGTCATCTATGATGCCCACAATTTCATTCTACGTTTACTTTAATACTATTCTCCATTGACCATCTCACCTCAAAATATTCGTCCCTTCGAGGTGAGACAAGAGCGATCACGAGTATTCCATAATGTAATCGGAGGTCACCGGCCTTACGCCGCTCCGATGGCTATATGATTTTTCCTTGGGCTCTCTTGTGTGCTTATAGGATATATACATATAGAAAACATGTCTATGTATATAAGACATGTATATATATATATATAAAACATGTATATCTATATATGATATGTATAAGTATATAAAAGATATATATGTATATAAGATAAGTAAATGTATATAAGACATGTATATGTAAGCCAGCTATGTATATGAACCTGGGTTAGGGGGAAGGGATACATGGGGGAATGGGAAGGAAAACATGTTTCATTGCTACCTGATCAGCTGGCTTATCATCCCGGACGCGGGGTGCCCGGACGCGGGATATATGGGTGAGCCGGTGTATATCGGCGCTATGTGGGTGAGCCGGCATTGTTCGGCGCTATGATATGACCTACCATGTCATGACCAGACAGGCTATGATAAGATATGCTATGGTAAGATATACTATGACATGATATGCTATGATCTGCTACGACAGGACATGATATGACAAGCTATGCTATGCTATGATATGCTATGCTATGGTAAGACATGCTATGACACGCTATGCTATGACACGACATGCTATAACATGCCATGCTACGATATGAGGTACTATGTTATGATATACTATAGCCTGACACTCTATGACACGATATACTATGACGTGATATACTACGACAAGACAAGATAAGATATAATACGATATGATACGAGATGATAATATATGACATGAGATATGTTCTATCTTCTATATTCTATGACTCCATGACATTATTAATTATACATTATGTTACTGCTAGTGTTATCTTTCATGCCTTACATACTCGGTACACTATTCGTACTGACGTCCCTTCTTGTGGACGCTGCGTTTCATGTCGCGCAGGTCAGCAGATAGGCGGATTTGATCTTTAGGAGCCTTACCAGCAGTGTTGACAGCGCTCCAGTTGTTCCGGAGCCTCACTCCTGCGGTACTATTTTGTGTATGCATATTCGGGCACGGCAGCACCCGGCCCTTTCTATGTATAAGTGTACTGCGTCTAGAGGCTCGTAGACAGTTATGTACAGTCAGTTAAGTACAGTTAGAGATATGGTGTTTTGGCATGCTAATGTTGATGTATAAGTGATAACGAAGTTTATTAGTCTATGTTCAGAATGACGCCGCTAATGTTAATGTTAAAAAAAAAATGGCTCTGTTTACATGGCTTGCTAAGAGGTAAAGGTAAAACGATAGACAAGGGGTGCTCGGTACAAGTATCGGGTACTCGTCACGGCCCCTAGACGGGTCGTGACAGAAGTGGTATCAAAGCAGTTTGGTCCTAGGAGTTTGTCTACGAGCCGTGTCCAGTAGAGTCTTGTTTATGGGTGTGTAGCGCGCCACACTTATAAACAGGAGGCTACAGGGCATTTAGGAAATACGACCATCTTTGTTTCCTAAGATCGTGCGATAGAGCTATGCTATTAGGTATCTATGTTCCCTTCCTAATCCTATGCTATGGTTTCAGTACTGTCGATGAAGAGATCAGCTTCAGATGATGGGGGCACCAGTAAGGCCCCTAGAGTATCTCCAGAGCCGAGTAGGGGGAGCCTCGGCTATTCGATTGAGTCAGATCCGTCAGAGGACCCAGCCACAACTCCTCCAGATTTTCTGACCCCCAGAGCGGAGGATCCCGCGGAGGACAGCTATGATGCGGACCCGTCGGAGGATCCAGCGACAATTCCTCCAGAGATTCTGACCCCTAGAGCAGGGGATTCCACAGACAGTGGCTATGATACAGATAACTCAGAGGATTCGACGATGACTCCCCTAGAGCTTCTTACCTCCAGGGAGGAGGATAGTCATGGCACAGATCCGTCGGAGCACTCTTCGGGGACGACGGACGAGGAGGCTTCCGGGGGTACGCCAGTTACCCCCGTGATGGAGGACCGTGTCAGTCCGGCCACCTCGGAGAGTGCTACGGATTTCTCCTGTCCCTTGTTCTGGCCATCAGAGAACCAGGAATCACCGCTATTCTCTTCGGACTCGGACGCGAGAAATGATGAGGGTCGGGCGAGCGATGAGCAGACAGACGAGAATGAAGAATATACTTCGCATGGTAGCTCCCCGGGCCAGGCTCGAGATTGATCGGCTACAGGTATATGAGATTTTCTTTAAAACTTTCTATGTATACGTAATCTCTGCAGGAATACTGATTAATAACGGCAGGTAGAAATTCAAAAAGGGATCAAAGGTTTAGCGGCTATAAGTAATGGCGACTGAGATGTCCCCGCCACCAGTGTGAGTTTAGAAACCCCGGTAAAAGATAGTTATATGTATGGATAGGAGTAAATAGCGAAGATTTAAGCAGAGGCAATATGGTAGTTGTATGGTTAGGAAAGTGAAGATAGGAGCGGGACACGCCGTGAGGACGTTTTGGGAGTTGTTAGAACCCCGACTTACTTTAAATAATGTGACAAAGGCCGTACGAGACAGTCGGAAAAATTACACCAGCGTTCGCGTATTAAAATGCACCAGAGTTTCAAGGTTAAGCGTGCTCAGGTGGGAGCAATTTCATGATGGGTGACCCCCTGGGAAATATGCTGAAATTTTCACAAATGTGGGAACAAGAGACGAATGTGAAGCTAGGTAGTCCAATGTAAATTAGAGTGTGTGGAGTGGTTACAAACCCTATAAAAGTCATGTAGGCTGAGACGGACAAGACTAACGGAAGAGGAGAAAGCGTGACAGAAAGGGGACTTATTAACGTGGGGCCAACGTTCGGAGCTTACTCAATGGACTTACGACATAAAAGCGACCTAAGCGACATGTGAGATGTCTACGAAGGAGACCTCCCCGAAGTATTATGATACACTATGAGGCCAGTTTAACATTCGAGGACGAATGTTCTAAAGGGGGGGAGAATGTTATATCCCGTATTTTTGAACGTCAGATTAATTGCTGAGGTGGGACCCACACACCGAGATTTTTTTTGGGACATCTGAAAATTCATATGAATCACATATGAGAAGTTAAACACAACTCAAGAAGGACCCTTGGGCCAAATCAAAGTGGAAGTCCTCCAAACGAATATTTTAAGAAAACGTTTTCGGGTGATCTGACCTCAAGGGGCAAAAACGGTATTATAAGTTTGGAATTTGGAAAAGTACTAAGAAATAGAAGTTGTAGATAATTGAATTAGCTTTCCAACCATAGGTCATGGGTCTCCAGGTGACGTCGGTACAAGGAGATATGGACGTTTTAAGGTCGAAAGGTCAGTGGGCTAGGCCCAACTCGGGACCAAACCGAGTTGGCCCAAAACAATAAAAACAAATAAGTGGGCTAAGGTTTGGGCCTTGTTTGGCCGTCCATTTGGTGTGGGCTTAAGCCCACATCAAGGTTAATGAGTAAATAACGAGATGACCAAGTCATCTTTTTCATCAAACTCTCTAGAATTTTCAAGAAAGTAAGAACAAGAAAAGAAGGAGAAAAACTTGAAGGCCATTTCGGCCAAGATCAAAAACCAACAAGAAAATTGATAAAAATTCTTCAAAAATCATTTTCTACCAAGTAAAGGGTGATTAACAAGGTGGAGTTGTTGTTGGAGCAAGAAAAATTCAAAATCATACAAGTTGTCAAGTTGTAGTCAAGTGAGAAGTTGAAGAAGAAAGGTGAGTTTTGATCTTGTTTTATGTGTTATATATGGTTTATATGTGTTGTAGTATGCTAAAATGGATGAAATTCATGAAGGAGAGAAATATAGTACATGGCCGTGTGTATGTATATATGTGTAGGAGTCATGCTTCAATTATTTTAATTAGTGCTTGGTTGTTATTGTTGTGAATGATATGTGGAAAATGGAAGTTGAATGAATTTTGAGAAGTTGTAGTGTGTATGTTGGTGTTGGCCGTGTGGTTATGGTGAAAAAATGGAAGAGAATGAGTCCATTTTATTTAGTATTTTGTTTGTTGTTATGTTGTGGACTCTATGTTGCTAATGAATGTCTAGGAACCTTAGTGAAGTTGAAGTAGGTGGAGGTTTGTTTTAGAAGTTGTGTAAATTGAATGTAATGTTATTGTTTTCATTAAAGTTAGAAAGTTTTTGGAAGAAGTAGTAAGTTGATTGAATATGGAAGTTGTTAGTATTGTTGTTGTTGGAATTGTGGTTGATATTTTGGCCGGGTTTGAATTCCCGGGATTGTTGTTGATTGAAATTAGCCAAGTTGAACTTGGTGGGATGGAGTATTTATAGGGGAAGTGCTGCTGAAATTTCGGTAGCCAAATGTTTCCTTAAGATTCTAACTCTAAGTACCCTAATAAGAGTTTTGGTAAACATGACCAATTTGCAGATTTTGACGAGATTGCGACGTGAATTTGGAATAGCAAAAGGAGCGGAAAGAGGTATGTAAGGCTTCACTCTTCTTTCTATGGCATGTCTTAGATGTAATAAGTCGGGTACGAGCCTCGGGGACAACCCTATCCCCCGGAATCCGCACCTAAAGTTTTCCACTTTTTGTTCAATAGAATTGAACTAGAAAGTGTGCAAATGATGGAAAGACCTCTTAAACCCTTAGAACTTGCACGAGTGGGACCCGATTACCCTAGAACCCTCACAAGTAATGACATGACACGTAATATATGTAAATAACATACGCCACCCCATCCGGCCCGAGGTGGGCCCGCTACTCTCAGATTTTTCCTTACAGTGTTGCTTGACTTATTAGAAGTGAATCCAAAGGGAACTTTTGATCCCGAGTTCGTTACCAAATGATAAGTACTATGAGTCCTCCAACGAGGACCCTTCCATGACGAGAATGATAACAATGACATTACATAAGAGGATATGCCTATGATACGCACTACCGGAACGACTTTATGACCAAGATAACTAAGCTAAGTATCTTATGTAAATATGAAAATGATAAATTAATTTTTGAATCTTATTTATATTCCCTAGCTATGCCTTTATTTTCTAAAGATTTCAAAGTCTATGAACTGTCATCTATGATGCCCACAATTTCATTCTACGTTTACTTTAATACTATTCTCCATTGACCATCTCACCTCAAAATATTCGTCCCTTCGAGGTGAGACAAGAGCGATCACGAGTATTCCATAATGTAATCGGAGGTCACCGGCCTTACGCCGCTCCGATGGCTATATGATTTTTCCTTGGGCTCCCTTGTGTGCTTATAGGATATATACATATAGAAAACATGTCTATGTATATAAGACATGTATATATATATATAAAACATGTATATGTATATAAGATATGTATAAGTATATAAAAGATATATATGTATATAAGATAAGTAAATGTATATAAGACATGTATATGTAAGCAAGCTATGTATATGAACCTGGGTTAGGGGGAAGGGATACATGGGGGAATGGGAAGGGAAACATGTTTCATTGCTACCTGATCAGCTGGCTTATCATCCCGGACGCGGGGTGCCCGGACGCGGGATATATGGGTGAGCCGGTGTATATCGGCGCTATGTGGGTGAGCCGGCATTGTTCGGCGCTATGATATGACCTACCATGTCATGACCAGACAGGCTATGATAAGATATGCTATGGTAAGCTATACTATGACATGATATGCTATGATCTGCTACGACAGGACATGATATGACAAGCTATGCTATGCTATGATATGCTATGCTATGGTAAGACATGCTATGACACGCTATGCTATGACACGACATGCTATAACATGCCATGCTACGATATGAGGTACTATGTTATGATATACTATAGCCTGACACTCTATGACACGATATACTATGACGTGATATACTACGACAAGACAAGATAAGATATAATACGATATGATACGAGATGATAATATATGACATGAGATATGTTCTATCTTCTAAATTCTATGACTCCATGACATTATTAATTATACATTATGTTACTGCTAGTGTTATCTTTCATGCCTTACATACTCGGTACACTATTCGTACTGACGTCCCTTGTTGTGGACACTGCGTTTCATGTCGCGCAGGTCAGCAGATAGGCGGATTTGATCCTTAGGAGCCTTACCAGCAGTGTTGACAGCGCTCCAGTTGTTCCGGAGCCTCACTCCTGCGGTACTATTTTGTGTATGTATATTCGGGCACGGCAGCACCCGGCCCTTTCTATGTATAAGTGTACTGCGTCTAGAGGCTCGTAGACAGTTATGTACAGTCAGTTAAGTACAGTTAGAGATATGGTGTTTTGGCATGCTAATGTTGATGTATAAGTGATAACGAAGTTTATTAGTCTATGTTCAGAATGACGCCGCTAATGTTAATGTTCAAAAAAAAAATGGCTCTGTTTACATGGCTTGCTAAGAGGTAAAGGTAAAACGATAGACAAGGGGTGCTCGGTACAAGTATCGGGTACTCGTCACGGCCCCTAGACGGGTCGTGACAATAACCTACGAGGCTCAAATCCGAATCTAGTACACCTAGGACATGCCAAGAGAAGAAAAGGGATAGCTTTACATACCTCACTTGCACCTTATGCTCGTCCAAACTCAATCCCCGTTTCGTCCAAAATCTACAATTGGTCATAGCTGCCAAATGTAAGTTTCAAGATTAAATTCATATTGTCTACCGAAATTTCGGCAGCATTTCCCTTGTAAATTCAACGTCCCCAAGAATCATCTCGGCCCAAAATATCAACAACAACAACCAAACAATACCAACAACATCAACCATCATGACAAAATACATTATAATATAAATAGTCTTCTTTTCTACATAATTCAACATCTTCCATCCCAACTTCACACTATCAAACTAACGTCCACATTTTTATGTTTATTCACTAATTCAAGACCATTCAAATACAATTCAAGAACATTTTCCATTATCCTACAAAATATGCAAAAGTTCCACCAAACCATAATCAACCCAAAACCTTCAATTTTCAACATAAATATTCACAACACATTTTTATCTTCCAATTTCACTTACAACAATCACCACTTACACCTTACAACTTCTTTTCCTCAATTGCATAATTTATAATGAAATCACATACTTTCCGACAACATCTTAACAACAAATTTTGCATACTAACTTGAACTAAAATTCTTCCATTTGCATTCAAAAGGCCATTACAACACAAGTAACATACTAATTAATATTTGTTCATCTTTCCTTCACCCACACAACATCACACGGCCTCATCCACAACACAACATATTCATGCTTTTCATTCACTTCTACATTCTACAACACACATAAACCTTCTATAACATATAAAGGAATATAATTCTTACCTTTCTTTTCTTCAACTTCTTCACTTGCCCAAGGTATGAATTTGCAACTAAGAGTGATTCTATCCTTCTAACAATTGTATCATGTTGAAGAGGACATCCAAATTAGCGGAAATATCACAAGACAATAATTTTTGGATCAAGATTTGGAGGGGTGATTTTTCCCTAGTCTTGGCCGAATGGCCTCTTTGTTGCTCCTCTTGTTCTTGTTTTTCTCCTTGACTTATTTCTCTTGAAGGTTCTAATGGATAATTATCCCTTTATAATTAATTTAGCACATGGAAAATATTTATTAATTTGGTGGACTTGGGATTATTAATGGCCGGCCACCCTTCCCCCCTCCATATTGGGCCTTAATTTCATCTTTTGTTTGAACCATTCTATCCCAATTAATTTGGGCCTATTTTGAAATTCCCGAAACTAATTTCCGAAATTCCAAATTTTGCCCTTGGCTTTCCTCCATATTTCCACACCAACACCTTTCATGAACAACCTATATGTTAATTAAAATCATAATATGGCCTTACCTCTTACAAGTCACAATTATTTCAAATTTTTCCGAATGTGCGAAATACGGGATATAACATCCTCCCCCCCCCCCCCCCCCCCCCCCCCTTTAGAACATTCATCCTCGAATGTTCAACTGACCTTATGGGGTATTATAGTACTTCGGGAAGGTCCCTCTTTCTTCATCCACAGGCGCTGCGTTCTTTCTTTCTTTCAAAAATTTCCAGATTACCAATTGTCACGACTATCTGGCCGTTTAGGGTCTCTAACCATTCCTCATACGCTAATTTCCCTTTTGGTTACTCTATCCTTTTCATTTGTCTCTGACAGCTAAATCTTTAGAGTATTTTGCATACTTCCCAGGGGGTCACCCATCCTCCCACTTTAGCACGCTTAACCCCGAAACGTTGGCGGAATTCGGTTCCTTAATACCGACATAATCACGTCCACTTTCTCCTATAGTCTTTATTACATGATTCAGGGCGACTCGAGGTCTTACAGATTCCGAGGCATGTTCGTAATACGTTCCTTCTTTTACAATTACCATTTTACCCTTTTTGGTCTTCAATAGTCGCCTTTACAAATTCTTATCATCCGAAATTTGTACACAACAAATACCAACAACACCTTACAGAGCATACAGCTATATAACATATTCTAGCCACCCAGAACATTCTGTCTCAGGTAACAGATCAAATACATCCAGACTTGTCCTCGTGACCTTTCCATATCGTCACTTACCCTTCTCCATCGTATGTAAGGCTTACGGAAAGGGTTTCATTTTTCCTATGTCTTGGATCTATCGCACGATCTTATTATGGAAAGAAGGTCAACAATCCCTAAATGCCCCGTAGCCTCCTGTTTATAATGTGGCGCGCTACACACCATAAACAGGACTCTACCGGACACGACTTTGCAGACAACCCCTAGGACAGACCTGCTCTGATACCACTTTGTCACACCCCAACCTTACAAGGGTGTGATGGGCACCCGACCCTTACTTAGGGCCGAGCGAACCCTCAGACTTTGCGGTGCATAAAATCACGTCAAACTTTTTAAATCAAATAAGATAAAATACATAGTAAATTTTTTTTTCTTTTTAAATTATTCTTTCTCGTAGCTTCCAGGCCGAACAAATCTATGATCATACAAAATTCAGTACATAACACAAACCGACATATCGGCTGACAGAACAGCTTACAGACTGACAACCAATACCCACGACTCTGTCTGCAAAGTCTCTAACATTAACAGAACCTTTAACATATATATTCTGACTCGGCAGTTCTCCAGGAGCAAATGGAGCTTGCCATCCTCGCTGGAACATCTTCCATAATATCTTCAACTCATCTCGGAGTACCTACGCGGCATGAAACACAGCCCCCGAAGAAAGGGGGTCAGTACAGAATATGTACTGAGCATGTAAGGCATGAAACACCAAAAAAACGAAGCCATAACCGAAGTAAAATGTACAGAAGGTGAGCACAATAGCCAGAATACCAAAGTGTTGCATCTGACGTACAAATCATACATAAAAGGTTCCGGAAGACAAATACGGCAATCAAAATGCCAAAATACTTTGCTTTCCTTTGAAAAACATTTTCGTCTCATACACACAGAAAATCAAACACACAATTACCGCGGCCAAAAGTCCAGCGGTCACTATCACACATACCACGACCAAGTGTCCAGCGGTTAGCATCCCAAACCGGACATACCGCGGTCAGGGGTCCAGCGATCAATGTCGCAGATACCGCGGTGAGGGGTCCAGCGGTCAACATCACAAATGCGGCATACCGCGGTCAGGAGTCTAGCGGTCAATGTTGCACATACCGCGGTGAGGGGTCCAGCGGTCAATATCACCTAGTGCGGCATACCGCGGTCAGGGGTCCAGCGGTCAATGTCGCACACACGCGGTCAGGGGTCCAGCGGTCAATAACCAAATTTATTAATTTCCAAACATAAATCACACATGTCAGAATCATGCGTCACACATACATACAACGTGCCCCGGCCCTCGGTGAGGGACTCGGTGAATAGATTCATGTATACCAAAATCGTATATCAGAAAAATACCGAAGGTAAGTAGCTTATCCAGAATATCAGAATACTTACTTTTCAACCACAACTGATGCATACCAAAGTCATGCAAAGGGCACAGGAACATGGTCGCCACTCCCGTCTCTGGCGCCATAACACACCATGCTCCAGAAGATTTCATAACATGTATACGGTATCTTGGGAACCGGACATATACCACGAGAACCCGGGGACCAGTCACATCATAATCCATATACACAGTAATTGGGGAAGGACATATACCACAGTACCCCAGAACCGTACACGGTAACCGGAGACGGACATATACCACAGTACTCCGGAACCGAACACATCATACTCCATATACACGGCAACCGGGCACGGACATATACCACAGTACCCCGGAGCCGGACACATCATACTTCGAAATTACATACATGGAACCCGACTCCTAGACAAGGGACTCGGCGAACCATACGCACGATACATACCGGCCCGGAACTCGGTGAAAGGGATCATAGCATATATACGAGCGAATTAGTAAGAAACTAGGTGCACATAAATTAAAACCCGATGAAGGAATCGAATGTATTACCAGGATATTCGTAACGGATTATTTATAACCGAATACATATTTCGGATACTTATATCAGATTACCTGTGTCAGGATGTTTCTGTCAACATACCTATATCAGATTACTCATAGCAGACTCCTTATATCGAATTACATGCTCACATCAGGATATTCACATTAAGGAGCTTTCCAATGACTTATGGAACGAATCAAACGGAGTCTTAGATTCATAGACGAAAGTCTTACTTTTATATCATACAAACATAGCTCAAGTGAGACAAACGTAGGAAGTTTCGGAACTTGTGGGCCCACCTCGGGTCAAGTCGAGGTGGCGGATAAAAATTACAAACATAGGACTCTATGGAGTCATCCATGAAGGTTTCAAAGTGAGCTGATCACGTCTCTACGGGTTATGGATGTTTGAACAGTTTTCCAACAAAACTTAAGGGCTATAATTCAATTGTGCTGAATGAATAGTACCAAAAATTCAGACTCGCATTCCCATGAGCAGAATAACCTACGAGGCTCAAATCCGAATCTAGTACACCTAGGACATGCCAAGAGAAGAAAAGGGATAGCTTTACATACCTCACTTGCGCCTTATGCTCGTCCAAACTCAATCCCCGTTTCGTCCAAAATCTACAATTGGTCATAGCTGCCAAATATAAGTTTCAAGCTTAATTCATATTGTCTATCGAACTTTCGGCAGCATTTCCCTTGTAAATTCAACGTCCCCAAGAATCATCTCGGCCCAAAATATCAACAACAACAACCCAACAATACCAACAATATCAACCATCATCACAAAATACATTATAATATAAATAGTCTTCTTTTCTACATAATTCAACATCTTCCATCCCAACTTCACACTATCAAACTAATGTCAAAATTTTTATGTTTATTCACTAATTCAAGACCATTCAAATACAATTCAAGAACATTTTCCATTATCCTACAAAATATGCAAAAGTTCCACCAAACCATAATCAACCCAAAACCTTCAATTTTCAACATAAATATTCACAACACATTTTTATCTTCAAATTTCACTTACAACAATCACCACTTACACCTTACAACTTCTTTTCCTCAATTGCATAATTTATAATGAAATCACATACTTTCCGACAACATCTCAACAACAAATTCTGCATACTAACTTGAACTATAATTCTTCCATTTGCATTCAAAAGGCCATTACAACACAAGTAACATACTAATTAATATTTGTTCATCTTTCCTTCACCCACACAACATCACACGGCCTCATCCACAACACAACATATTCATGCTTTTCATTCACTTCTACATTCTACAACACACATAAACCTTCTATAACATATAAAGGAATAGAATTCTTACCTTTCTTTTCTTCAACTTCTTCACTTGCCCAAGGTATGAATTTGCAACTAAGAGTGATTCTCTCCTTCTAACAATTGTATCATGTTGAAAAGGACCTCCAAATTAGCGGAAATATCACAAGACAATAATTTTTGGATCAAGATTTGGAGGGGTGATTTTTCCCTAGTCTTGGCCGAATGGCCTCTTTGTTGCTCCTCTTGTTCTTGTTTTTCTCCTTCACTTATTTCTCTTGAAGGTTCTAATGGATAATGATCCCTTTATAATTTAATTTAGCACATGGAAAATATTTATTAATTTGGTGGACTTGGGCCTATTAATGGCCGGCCACCCTCCCCCCCTCCAAATTGGGCCTTAATTTCATCTTTTGTTTGAACCATTCTAGCCCAATTAATTTGGGCCTATTTTGAAATTCCCGAAACTAATTTCCGAAATTCCCAATTTTGCCCTTGGCCTTCCTCCATATTTCCACACCAACACCTTTCATGAACAACCTATATGTTAATTAAAATCATAATATGGCCTTACCTCTTACAAGTCACAATTATTTCAAATTTTTCCGAATGTGCGAAATACGGGATATAACAGATATGATTAAACAGGACCACGAAGGGCGGTCCGTAAACTGGAATACGGACTGTAAACCAAGTTTACGACCACTGTGCTGGTCATTTAAGATCAGATTTTGGGTTATTAAATAAGGGACCAAGTTTATTATTTCATTTCCACATTTCATCCCTTCTCTCTAAAACATCTCTCTACATTTATTCCACAAGATTTCAGGGATTATTAGTCATCAACAACACAAATCAAGTGAATCAAGTGTAAGGAAACGCATTAAGATCATTCAAGTCAAGAAAATCTTATTGAAGGAAAACTAGGGTTTTTACTCAAGTGGAGTATTTCGACCAAGGCTCGTTCCTACAACATCTAAGGTAATATTTATGGTATATATATATGTTTTTTTAAGGTATTTGAGAGTTAAAATGCTTGGACATTAGATGAGTATAGAAAAATGGGTCATGAATGATGAATAGTGACATTTTGAGAGATAGTTTGAATTGAACCATGATTCTTGTTGTGTTGTGATATGAATTTGTTATAAATGATGTTAAGATCATGAAAATGGGCATTTTTTATGAATGGACGAAGTCGGGTGATATGACCATGAATATGGGTGAATTGGGAGCAAATTAAGAAATCTAGATAATGTGGTTAACGTAAATGATTAATGGCCATTGTTATGGTATTGTTAATGTATTGTTGACGTTTGGGGAGTTGAATTACGATATGGAGGAATGTTGTATAAATAAGGGAGATGCTGTCCGACTTTCTCTAGCTTCAGCCATGTGTGCTAGTTGTCGATTCTAACGATAGTATGACTTTAATGAAGGTCTAAACGCAACCGTTGAAAGAGAACGTGCAAGTGGTAAATAGTCGAATGGAGAAGGTTTGTAAGGCTAACCCTTCTTTCATAAGGCATGGTTCTTTGGCCAATCATCTAAATTTTCTACGAGCTTATGATGTTCTCCAAATGCTTCTACCTCCAAAGCTACTAAGCTTATGATTCTCAATATGCTACGATTGTATTAAGCTCCCCGTATGACGAGTAAGCCTATAAAGATAGATGTGATGAATGATGATAATAGTGATAATGATATCGATGACGATAATGATGACGATGATGATAATGATGTTAATAGTAAAGATGCTCATGAGCTAGTATGCGTATGTATCTATGTATGACTATTATGGAACCCCGAGCTTGTGAGGCCGGGTATGATATGTAAATAAGTATGTATACGATTACGAAATGCGCGCACACCTCTCTAGAGGGTACAGATAACCCTGACCCCTTGGTAGGGCCAGGTAGATGTATCCCTAAAGCCTTGGTAGGGCCAGGTATGAGTAACCTTGAGCCTTGGTTGGCCAAGTATGTATGAAACACCGAACCTTCGGGGTCGGCTATGTTATATATATGTTATGTATATGATATGATTATGTATAGGATATGAATATGAATATGATATGACTATGTATATGAATGTGAATAAGGGCATGTATACGAATACGAGTACAAATATGGTACGGGTACTATTATGAATACGGATAATGATGTATGTACACAAACACGTATTAGACATGGAAAGTTCCTAAGAAAGGCAAGCAAGTGCATATGACGATGATATTGCCATCTCCCATTCGATGCTATTTCTTATGTTGCTACCTATGCTTCTATATTGATATTGATCATGCTTTACATACTCAGTACATTCTTCGTACTGACGTCCTTTTGTTTGTGGACGCTGCGTCATGCCCGCAGGTGTACAGGGAGACAGGCTCGATCCATAGTGGCTTACTCAGAGATTACATAGCAGAGCTCCATTTCATTCGGCGCCATAGCTTTTGGGTACTTATTCTTTTGTGTATATAATCATGGGCATAGCGGGGTCCTGTCCTGCTCATGTGATATGTTATACTCTTCTTAGAGGCTCGTAGTCATGTGTATATGGTTAGACATGTCAGGCCTTGTTGGCCTATATTTTTTATATCTTTTGGTAGCCGTGTCGGCTTATGTACATTTGATGTGGCATAGATGTCAATGATGATTTAAAGGTGTTGTCGTCCAATGGCACTAGCGTGATTGATGGAAAGAAATGTATGTCTAATTATGTGGCTCACCTAGATGTAAACATAAGCGTAGCTAAAGGGTGCCCAGGTGGGCTAGCACCGGGTGCTCGTCGCGGCCCTCTAGACAAGTCGTGACAATAAAGGTCATGCATCTATATATAGGTGCGTATATAACGCCTGTTTCTTTTCTTATATCGTATCGGCTTCTCTGCGGCTATCATCATATACATTGCTACGATACTTGCAGCCTAATTCTCATATCATCATATTAGTACACCAGTTGATCAGGTGGTGATGCGTATATAATGCCTGCTCCTTTCCATACCCCATATACATATTATACTTGCGTATATAACGCCTTCTGGTCACGGGTCAACACACATATATATATAAATGAATGCAATGCATGAACAACTGTATACATAAAACTGGACACATGAACAAAAGGAATTATCGTAAAGGGGTACATGAACATCAAAGACTGTAATACTCCTAATACTTCTAAGAGTAGAGTAATATGGACCCGCTTACTCGCTTATTGGATCGTATCATAGGATGATGCCAAAAGAAGAAAAAGGTAGCTTAACATACCTCGACGTATATCAAATCGACCAACTCCTACTTCTCGACTTGTAAATCTACAATTAAGACAACATAGACCTTCATTAGACTAGGTACTTCACTTGCTAACCCCCTTTTTGATGCATAGAGGGCTTAACGAATCATGAACAACATTTCTCTCCTAAGCTTAACAACTCTTCAACTTCTCACTCGATTCCACATTAACTACGATACTCACATCAACAATGACAACACAGATATATATATCAAAATATACGTAAGCCCGTTTGCTCTTCATCAACTCAACACTTCCACAATTACCTTCTCTTCACTTAGAATAACTAAAACTCTTGATACTCAACTTAAATACAAAGGTAGAAATCATTTACATACCTTGAGGGGTCAAGAATCACTCCAACTTCAACTCCCTAAATTCCACTCTTGAAGAAGCCCTAGAAGCAACCTTTCTTCTTCACCATCTCGAGTTTACGGGGTCCGGGTCTCGTCAAATCTTCACTAATAGGATGAAAAATATTGGGAGGAAATATTTTAGGGTTTTCTAATTTTTGTAAAGAGGAAAATGTGCAATGAAGTCGTGACACACATATTTGTACTTGGAAGCCAAAAGGCTACAGCGGATCGGTTTGATGAGCGGGTCGACGACCCATCGACGTGTCGACGGTCCGTCGACGTGTCGTCGGTCCGTCGACCTGCGCCTACAGAATGCATGGCTGCGAAACCCTGTTGACGCCGCACAACGACGACCCGTCGATCTTGACTGGTATCTTGTAAGTTTTTCTTATTCAGTTCAGATTGCACCGATTCAATTCGTTCCTTTCTAATCCTGCAAATCACCAAGAATACCTGCTGGTACCATTTCACACGGGGTGAGACACTTTCTATCTCCAAAACTCGGGCTCGGGTCTTGATTCCCAAGACATACCCAACTAAGAAATCGTATGTTCTACCACCGCGAAAGCGAACAGTGTAACACATGCTCCGTCATTCGAACCATCCGAAGTTTTACCTAGAAAGGATACGTTTTTATAAGAAAGCTGGATTTTGAGAAAAATCCATTTTTTACGAGATTTACCGATTTATGGAAAAGAATATTTTATATGATTTTCTCTAAAAGAGCTTATTGATTATGACTGAAAGTACGTTAGTGCGCATTCCTTGACCCCTGTTAAATTCCACAAAATGTCACGTATAATCCTTATGCTTGTTTATTCATATCATAACTATTATTGATTGTCCTTTTGGCCTCGATATACATCCCATAACTAATTCGGAGGTCATGACCTTACGTCACTCCAAAAGGCCCGTGTCTATTTCTTGAACTCTACATGCATTTATATATATACTCTATTTGCACTATTTTACTTACCGAGCCGCGCTATAGTCGGCCGGGTACGGCACGTAGATATGGAACCACTAATCAGTTGGGTATGTTTACCGAGTCCCGAAAAGGGACGGGTACTTTATGCTGATGATGATATGAAATTTCTTTAGACGCGGGATACCCCTGATGCGGGATGATATGATGATGATGATGATGATGCTTATTTACCGAATCCCGGAAGGGCCGTGTACGATTGTGACATCTCAGAAAGTTTGAGTTGTTGCCTTGTGAATAGACTAATGCGAGAACAAGGTAAATATGAAGTCCTTATGAAGTTAAGGAGAGTATTTGACAGCTTTAAAGTGCGTTCTACAAGATTTTGAAGTCACATGAATCAGTGGAACTAAGTTCGTTGAAGCAAGTGAAATATAAGTTGCGTTTGGGAAGGTTTTCGCAATAATTGAGTTAATATTTATTTAGTGATGTTTTGAGGAAGAGCTATAGGACTCCTTAGATGGTTAATGAAGTGTTATACAAGTGCCAAGAAGGTTCCACGAGAATTGGAAGCCAAACAAATCAATGAGAACAAGTTCGGAAAAAAATGGGTTGTACGACCACTTATACAGTCCGTATAGCTTATACAGTCTGTATAACTTGTATGGTCCATATAACCTGTCACGACCCAACCCCGTAGGCCATGACTAGTGTCTGTGATGGACATCCATACGTACCCAATAACCCCAAACTAGCATTTTAGCAGAATATATCAATATAAGAGTCAATTTGGCGTTACCAGATATCGCATATGCACAGATATAGCACGTGGAAGCCGATAAGGCCATCACAGATCATAACAACCCAAAAACATATACAGAACCCACATGTATGTCTACCGACCTCTACAGAACAAAACAGAATCAAAAGACGGGACAGGGCCCCGTTGTACCCCTGAATGGCATACATATATACAATGGCAGAAGACTGTACCCAAAGATAGGCTCCGGACAAAAGAGCGCCTCAAAATAGCAGAATAAAGTCCTATGCGGGCGGATCAGCAAACCTGTCATCTGTACCTGCGTGGCATGAAAACGCAGCCCCCGAAGAAATGGGGTCAGTACGGAATATGTACTGAATATGTAAAGCCTGAGGTACAGAAACAAGATCATACCCGGAAACAGAATGAACAGAAAAAGAATGCAAAATCCAGAATATCAAATGCATATTTTCAAAACATATGAAGTGTGTACAGAGACATATGCCATATCATATCCGGCCCCCGCCAAGGGACTCGGTAGACAGAACGTGGTCACCCCCTCGACGCTGGTGCCACAACACATAAGAATCAGAATAGGGGATAACCCCATAACATAGCATAACATATCCGATGGCCATATCAGATCATATCATATCAAAATAGTGTACATGGCACAGCATACTCCACAACCCATGTACATGTATACCTGCCCCCTCACATCGAGGCACGGCGAACAATGTAGTGGAAATCGCTTGAGAACATATCCTGGCCCGGGCTCAGTGTGGGAAACATTGAGGCATCCACGAATGGAGTAGTGAGAGACTAAATGCAATAAAATACCATATATATTTCCAGAGACTCAATGAGGCATACCGAATGACAAATCAAAGCAATGAAATCTGACGGAATCATAGTAAGTGAATTTCGGATGTCATAATGGGTTACGGAGGCATAATCTTCCTGAGATCGTTTTCAAGATTCAAAACAATTTATAAGACTTAACGGAATATTTAAAACAATTATTTAGATCGTAGTTAGAGGAGTAGTTAAGACATTTCCTTTAAAATCGCTCGAAGACAAGTCATAAATACAAAAGGGTAAAATCGGAAATAGTGGGCCCACATCGGGACAAACGAAGCGGTGGGCTCAAATTACGTATTTTAAGCTTATGGGGTCACCTATAGAGGTACTAGGGACATTTCATAACTTTCTAAGCCATTTGTGAAAGTTTACCTAATCCTTCCAACAAAGCATACCTAAAGGATTCAATTCTATTGAATGAAGAAGTGACAATTTCAAACGCTGATTCCGATGGGCAGAATATATTCTGAGG
Organism: Lycium barbarum; assembly: GCF_019175385.1. Taxonomy (NCBI): domain Eukaryota; kingdom Viridiplantae; phylum Streptophyta; class Magnoliopsida; order Solanales; family Solanaceae; genus Lycium; species Lycium barbarum. The sequence continues at coordinate 77,976,096 of NC_083343.1, forward strand.
TTCAAATCCGATCCTAGTATACCTAGGACATGCCAAGAAAACAATCGGGATAGCTTTACATACCTTTTATGCTCTTTACACCTTTCCAAGTTCACTTCCCGTTTCGTCCAAAATCTGCAAATGGTCACATTTACCAAATGTTGACCATAGGGCCTTAGGACTTAAATCTCAAATCAACACTTTTCTACAGAAATTTGGGCAGCATTTCCCCTATACATATAGCGTCCCCGAGAATACAACTTGGCCAAAACAATCAATAACAACCCGGCAACAACACCAACAACAACAACAATCACAATAATACATAACTAGTCATCTCTCCAACATAATGTCATAACCTACATTCCGACTTCGTATTTTCAAATCAACACCATCATACTCACATTCATTACTAATCAAAATCATTACAATGCCATTCGGAAGCATTTCATATCATTTTTACAATCTATACACAAGATATACAAAATATACCAACTTTCCACCAAAGCCACATTTCATCCGAAGCTTCTAATCTTTAGCATATTTATTCATAACATGTTTCCGTCTTCCAAGTTCATCAACAATCATCATAATTTGTACCTTAGCAACCTAATTTCCATAACGACATAAAATCATACTAAGACGACATAAGCTCCTACATTCCATTTCAATGAAAACTTACATCATTCTACCTTCATTTACATTGCAAGAATCACAACAACACAACTAACATATTAAACAACATTAATCCATCATTATTTCATCATAACACAACCCACGACCAACATGGCAATTTTCCAACTTCAACCAAATTCTTTCAACATTCATTTCCAATATAATTTCCATCATAACCACAACTAGAATACAACATAAAATTCGACACACTATAGGTATACACATACATCTACACACGGCTACATTTATATATATTCACTTTGTAAACTTCCATATTTCCATAGTTTCTACTCATTTCCATATACTACAACACAAACAAACCTTCATAACATAATAAAAAGGTATGAATTCTTACCTTTTTCTCCAATCTTCTTCACTTGTCCAAAGTGTGAGATTGATGAAACTAATGCTCAATCTTCCAAAACAACTACACCAAGTTGTAGAGGGACCTTGAATTTGTAGGAATTCAACAAGAAAATAATTTTAGAGGCAAGATTTTTAGGGATGATTTTTCTATGGCCAAACCCGAAATGGCTCTTATGTTGTTGCTCTTGTTTTTCTTCTTTTCTTTCTCTTGAAAGTTCTAGGGGATTTAATGAATAATTGCCCCTTTTATCCTTTAGCACATGGAAATTAATTAAAATCATGGGCTTGGGCCATGGCATGGCCGGCCACCCCTCTCCAAGTTGGGCCAATTTTTTTTTCTTTTCATTTTTTTGGGCCAACTCGGTTGGTCCCGAGTTGGGCCTAGCCCACTGACCTTTCGACCATAAAACGTTCATATATCCTTGAACCGACGTCACCTGCGAACCCACGACCTATGGATGGAAAGCTAATTCAATTATCTACAACTTCTATTTCTTGGTATGTTTCCAAATTCCAAACTTATAATACCGTTGTTTCCCCTCAAAGTCAGGTCACCCGAAAACGTTTTCTTAAAAATATTCGTTTGGAGGGCTTCCACTTTGATTTGGCTCAAGGGTACTTCATGAGTTGTGTTTAACTTTACATATGGGATTCATATGACTTTTCAGATGTTCCAAAAAAAAATCTCGGTGTGTGGGCCCCACCCCAGCAGATACTCCGAGGTTCAAAAATACGGGATATAACATCCTCCCCCCCTTTAGAACATTCGTCCTCGAATGTTAGATTAATCTTATAAGGTCTTGTAAGCATTTTGGGGAAGGTTCCTTGTATGGGCAGCATACATAACTTATTTATCAATCAACATAATCCATTACAGAATTTAAATTACCTGTAGATGGAGGAAACAGGTGAGGGTACTTCTTCTTCAGCCTCCCAAGTCATCTCCTCCCTGTTCTTATTTCGCCACAGTATTTTAACCGAGGCTACATCCTTATTGCGCAATCTCCTCACCTGGCGATCCAGAACGGCTACAGGCTGCTCCTCGTAAGATAACTCTTCTGTCACCTGAATATCATTCACTGGAAATATTCTGGAAGGATCGCCAACACATTTGCGGAGCATGGACACATGAAATACCGGATGTACCGCTTCCAAATCAGATGGCAGGTCTAGTTCATAGGCGACACTCCCAATTTTCTGAATAATCTGATAAGGTCCAATGTAACGCGGACTGAGCTTACCCTTTCTGCCGAATCGCATTACGCCTTTCATAGGCGATACCTTTAGAAATACCCAATCACCAACCTGGAATTCCAAAGGTCGACGCCGTTTATCAGCGTATGACTTCTGTCGACTCTTGGCTGCTAATAGTCGCTCTCGGATAAGTTTCACCTTATCAACGACCTGCTGGATCATATCTGGGCCAATTAATTCTGTCTCACCAACATCAAACCAGTCGATCGGTGACCTGCATTTTCTGCCATACAAAGCCTCGTACGGAGCCATCTGGATGCTGGAATGGTAGCTGTTATTATTAGCAAACTCTATCAATGGCAGATGATCATCCCAGCTACCTCTGAAATCAAGCGTCTATATAGTGCGCTCGGCCTGCCCGTCGCTCTGAGGATGGAAAGTCGTGCTCAGACTCACCTGAGTCCCTAATCCCTCCTGAAAAGATCTCCAGAAGTTCGCCGTAAACTGGGCACCTCTGTCAGTGATAATAGATATAGGAACTCCGTGAAGTCGCACGATTTCTCTAATATAAAGCCTGGCATAATCCTCAGCGGAATAAGTAGTTCTGACGGGGAGAAAATGGGCTGATTTTGTCAGCCTATCAACGATAAGCCAGATGGAGTCGTACTTCCGTGGAGTGCGAGGCAAACCTATAATGAAGTCCATATTAATTATCTCCCACTTCCATGTCGGAATTTCCATTTCTTTCAACAGTCCACCCGGCTTCTGATGCTCAATTTTGACATGCTGACAGTTTGGGCACTGGGTGACGAATTCTGCAATATCCCGTTTCATGCCATCCCACCAGTATAGGCATCTGAGATCATGGTACATCTTCGTAGACCCAGGATGAACAGAATAGCGAGCATAGTGTGCCTCGCTCATAACCTGCTGCTGTAGCCCTGCAATATCAGGTACACACAACCTGCCTCTGTACAAAAATGTCCCGTCCGATGTAAACTCGAACGAAGTCTTCTCCTTCTCATGAGCCGTGTCTCTGTACCGAGCTAAAACAGGATCTTCATACAGGTACCGCTTAATATCTTCCTTAATAGATGACTCAGAAACCCCTCGGACAGAAATTTGCGTACCTCCAGAATCGGCTAGACAAACTCCAAGACTAGCCAGCTGATGAATATCACGTACTATCTCTTTCCTGTCTGGCTGTAAATCTACTAAACTGCCCATAGATTTCCGGCTGAGCGCATCTGCAACCACATTAGCCTTGCCCGGATGATACAGAATATCCACATCATAGTCCTTTAATAGCTCCAGCCACCGTCGCTGCCGCAAATTAAGCTCTTTCTGCTTAAAAATATACTGGAGACTCTTATGATCTTTATAAATATCAACATGAACGCCATATAAATAGTGTCTCCATATCTTCAGAGCATGGATTACCGCTGCAAGCTCCAGATCGTGGGTAGGATAATTCTTTTCATGCTTTTTGAGCTACCGGGAAGCATAAGCTATAACTCTGCCGTGCTGCATCAATACACAGCCTAACCCCACACCAGAAGCATCACAATAAATAACATACCCGTCTGGTCCCTCTGGAAGAGTCAGAACTGGAGCTGTGGTAAATTTCTCTTTCAGCAATTGAAAGCTTCGTTCACAAGCATCAGTCCACTGGAACTTGGCTCCCTTTTGAGTTAGCCTTGTCAAAGGTGTTGAAGTCGAAGCAAACTTTTCCACAAATCTTCTGTAATAGCCTGCTAATCCCAGAAAACTACGTACTTCCGTGGGCGTCGTGGGTCTAGGCCAATTCTTTGCGGCTTCAATCTTCTGTGTATCCACCCGGACACCATCAGCTGAAATAATATGTCCCAAGAATGCCACTGAAGCCAGCCAGAATTCACATTTAGAGAATTTTGCATATAATTTCTGATGCCGAAGCACCCCGAGTACCGTCCTCAGATGATCTGCGTGCTGCTCCTCGGACCGAGAATAAACCAGAATATCTTCGATAAACACGATCACGAACATATCCAAGAACGGCCTGAATACCCGGTTCATCAGATCCATGAATACCGCTGGAGCATTTCTCAGCCCAAAAGACATCACTCTGAATTCATAATGTCCATATCGGGTCCGGAATGTTGTCTTAGGAATGTCGGCCTCAAGTACCCGTACCTGGTGATAGCCTGATCGCAGATCTATCTTCGAAAAGCACTTAGCGCCCTGCAACTGATCAAACAAATCATCAATTCTGGGGAGGGGGTATTTATTCTTGATGGTTACCTTATTTAGCTGCCGATAATCAATACACATACGCAACGACCCGTCTTTCTTCCGTACAAATAATACCGGAGCTCCCCAAGGCGAAGTGCTGGGTCTGATAAAGCCTTTTTCTAACAGATCCTTCAGCTGCTCTTTCAATTCTTTTAACTCTGCAGGTGCCATTCTGTACGGGGGAATAGATATAGGCTGAGTATCTGGCAGCAAATCAATAGTAAAATCTATCTCCCGCTCCGGAGGAAGATCTGGATGTTCGTCCGGGAATACATCTGGAAATTCGTTAACCACTGGAACTGACTGAAGAGTCGGTGCTTCTGCCTTCAAGTCTTGTACACGGACCAGATGATAAATATACCCTTTTCTGATCATCTTCCTCGCCTTAAGGTATGAAATAAACTTACCTTTCGGCGTTGCTGTATTACCTGCCCACTCTATAACTGGCTCCCTGGGAAACTGGAAACGAACCACCTTTTTCTGGCAATCAACATTAGCATAACAGGAAGCTAGCCAGTCCATGCCCATAATAACATCAAATTCAATCATATCTAATTCCACCAGATCTGCCTTAGTATCTCGGCCACATATAATTATAGAACAGTCTTTATATACCTGTCTCACTATAATAAAATCCCCAATCGGTGAGGCTACTTCAAATGGCTCTATAGGTTCAGGCATTATACCAATTTTACTAGCGACGAGTGGAGAAATATATGACAATGTAGAACTGGGATCAATCAATGCATACACAGATCGAGAGAAGACCAATAATGTACCTGTGACAACATTAGGCGATGCCTCCTGATCCTGGCGGCTGGCCAAAGCATAAATGCGGTTCGAAGGACCGCTAGTACTGGGAACTCCACTACGGCCTCTGCTGCGACCTGCTGGTGCTGATGTACTCGCCCTCGTAGGGCGCATGGCCACGGAAGAAGATGATGACCCGGCGGCTGATCCGGTAGGCTGCGCTGCACCACCCATATTACCCTTATACGGGCAATCTCTCACAGAATGGCCCTGGCGGCCACAAGAAAAACAGGCGTCGGTGGCCCGGTAACACTCTCCAGGATGGTGTCTGCCACAATAAGAACACTGAGGCCTGGGTGGCCTTATCTGGCCGGAACCCCAGTCTGCTCGCGAACCTGAAGCCCTGGAGCTCTGGCCTGCTCCTGAATACCCTGGGCTATCAAATCTCCAGCCTGTAAACTGTGGAGGTGTACTCTGTGCCGGCTGGGAAGACTGTCTGCTAGTCTGCTGCTGCTGCTGCTGGGGCTGCCTGCTCCGAAAATCCCCAGAATACCCAGCTGGTCTGGCCCTCTTGGGTCGTCTCCGATCCTGGCTCCTATCGGGCTGCTGTCTCCTGTGCCGGTCCTCCATACCCTGGGCGTGTGCCTGTATACGGGCAATAGCCATACCGGACTGAGCAGCCAACACCAAACAACTGTCGATCAAATAATCATCTAGCCCCAAAATATACCGGTGCATCCTGTCGGCCATAGTAGTTACCACAGCAGGTGCATATCGAGCCAATGAGTCAAACTCCAGACTGTAGTCTCGGACACTGCGGCCTCTCTGTCTCAGCAATAAAAACCTGTCAGCCCTGGCCCGCCGTAACTCCAGAGGCAGAAAATGGCCAAGAAAAGCCTCAGCAAACTCATCCCAAACTGCAGGGGCAGCACCGTCGCCTCTGGTTAACTCCCAGGACTCGTACCAATTAGCTGCTACATCATACAACCGGTACGAAGCCAACTCAACTGACTCGGTCGCAGAAGCCTTAATCAAGTGTAGCGTGCGCCGCATCTTTCTGATAAACTCCTCCGGATCCTCCTCGGGCTTTGTCCCGAAGAACTCTGGTGGACTACAGGTCAGGAACTCACGAGCTCTCGAACTGTCACGCCTGTCTGCACGGTCACCTCCCAATCCGTGCCTCTGAACCTGCCCAGCTACCAGTCTGGTCAACAACTGGACCGCATCTCTCATAGCCCGATCCTCAGCTCCTGGCTGTGGAGCTGGAGGCTCAGGTACTGGAATCTCAGGAGCCGGCGGTAAGGCCGCCCCCTGATCTGCAGCTGCGGCCGCCCTAATCTCCTCTAGGTGTGGCGGTGTAGAGGAGCCCTCTGCCTGGGGCAAAGTCTCAGGAATAATATATGCACGGGCCCTGGTAGTCCTCTGGGCCTGGCTAGTCTCCCCCGCTGCCACTGACTTGGCCTTCTGGGCCGCTGTCGCCTTTTTCGGAGGCATGACTGCAAATGTAACAATTCGTTAGGGAGGAATAATCCTGATAACACAGCTCTATCGCACGATCTAAGACAAGAAAGAAGGGTAACATCCTAAATGACCTGTAGCCTCCTGTTTATAGATATGGTGCACAACACACCGATAAACAAGACTCTACTAGACACGGTCTGTAGACACTCCGAGGACGGACAGCTCTGATACCACTTTTGTTACGACCCAACCCCGTAGGCCGTGACTAGTGTCCGTGCTGGACACCCATACGTACCCAATAACCCCAAACTGGCATTTTAGCAGAATATATCAATATAAGAGTCAATTTGGCGTTACTAGATATTGCATATGCACAGATATAGCACGTGGAAGCCGATAAGGCTATCACAGATCATAACAACCCAAAAACATATACAGAACCCACATATATGTCTACAGACCTCTACAGAACAAAACAGAATCATAAGACGGGACATTGCCCCGTCGTACCCCTGAATGGCATACATATATACAATGGCAGAAGACTGTACCCAAAGATAGGCTCCGGACAAAAGAGCGCCTCAAAATAGCAGAATAAAGTCCTATGCGGGCGGATCAGCAAACCTGTCGTCTGTACCTGCGGGGCATGAAAACGCAGCCCCCGAAGAAAGGGGGTCAATACGGAATATGTACTGAATATGTAAAGCCTGAGGTACAGAAACAAGATCATACCCGGAAACAGAATGAACAGAAAAAGAATGCAAAATCCAGAATATCAAATGCATATTTTCAAAACATATGAAGTGTGTACAGAGACATATGCCATATCATATTCGGCCCCCGCCAAGGGACTCGGTAGACAGAACGTGGTCACCCCCCCGACGCTGGTGCCACAACACATAAGAATCAGAATAGGGGATAACCCCATAACATAGCATAACATATCCGATGGCCATATCAGATCATATCATATCAAAATAGTGTACATGGCATAGCATACTCCACAACCCATGTACATGTATACCTACCCCCTCACATCGAGGCACGGCGAACAATGCAGTGGAAATCGCTTGAGAACATATCCTGGCCCGGGATCAGTGTGGGAAACATTGAGGCATCCACGAATCCATAAAATACCATATATATTTCCAGACACTCAATGAGGCATACCGAATGACAAATCAAAGCAATGAAATCGGACGGAATCATAGTAAGTGAATTTCGGATGTCATAATGGGTTACGGAGGCATAATCTTCCTGAGATCGTTTTCAAGATTCAAAACAATTTATAAGACTTAACGGAATATTTAAAACAATTATTTAGATCGTAGTTAGAGGAGTAGTTAAGACATTTCCTTTAAAACCGCTCGAAGACAAGTCATAAATACAAAAGGGTAAAATCGGAAATAGTGGGCCCACCTCGGGACAAACGAAGCGGTGGGCTCAAATTATGTATTTTAAGCTTATGGGGTCACCTATAGAGGTACTAGGGACATTTCATAACTTTCTAAGCCATTTGTGAAAGTTTACCTAATCCTTCCAACAAAGCATACCTAAAGGATTCAATTCTATTGAATGAAGAAGTGACAATTTCAAACGCTGATTCCGATGGGCAGAATATATTCTGAGGTTCAAATCCGATCCTAGTATACCTAAGACATGCCAAGAAAAGAATCGGGATAGCTTTATATACCTTTTATGCTCTTTACACCTTTTCAAGTTCACTTCCCGTTTCGTCCAAAATCTGCAAATGGTCACATTTACCAAATGTTAACCATAGGGCCTTAGGACTTAAATCTCAAATCAACACGTTTCTACAGAAATTTGGGCAGCATTTCCCCTATACATATAGCGTCCCCGAGAATACAACTCGGCCAAAACAATCAATAACAACCCGGCAACAACACCAACAACAACAACAATCACAATAAAACACAATAATACATAACTAGTCATCTCTCCAACATAATGTCATAACCTACATTCCGACTTCGTATTTTCAAATCAACACCATCATACTCACATTCATTACTAATCAAAATCATTACAATGCCATTCAGAAGCATTTCATATCATTTCTACAATCTATACACAAGATATACAAAATATACCAACTTTCCACCAAAGCCACATTTCATCCGAAGCTTCTAATCTTTAGCATGTTTATTCATAACATGTTTCCGTCTTCCAAGTTCATCAACAATCATCATAATTTGTACCTTAGCAACCTAATTTCCATAACGACATAAAATCATACTAAGACGACATAAGCTCCTACATTCCATTTCAATGAAAACTTACATCATTCTACCTTCATTTACATTGCAAGAATCACAACAACACAACTAACATATTAAACAACATTAATCCATCATTATTTCATCATAACACAACCCACGGCCAACATGGCAATTTTCCAACTTCAACCAAATTCTTTCAACTTTCATTTCCAATATAATTTCCATCATAACCACAACTAGAATACAACATAAAATTCGACACACTATAGGTATACACATACATCTACACACAGCTACATTTATATATATATATATATATATATATATATATATATATATATATATATATATATATATTCACTTTGTAAACTTCCATATTTCCATAGTTTCTACTCATTTCCATATACTACAACACAAACAAACCTTCATAACATAATAAAAAGGTATGAATTCTTACCTTTTTCTCCAATCTTCTTCACTTGTCCAAAGTGTGAGATTGATGAAACTAATGCTCAATCTTCCAAAACAACTACACCAAGTTGTAGAGGGACCTTGAATTAGTAGGAATTCAACAAGAAAATAATTTTAGAGGCAAGATTTTTAGGGATGATTTTTCTATGGCCAAACCCGAAATGGCTCTTAAGTTGTTGCTCTTGTTTTTCTTCTTTTCTTTCTCTTGAAAGTTCTAGGGGATTTAATGAATAATTGTCCCTTTTATCCTTTAGCACATGGAAATTAATTAACATCATGGGCTTGGGCCATGGCATGGCCGGCCACCCCTCTCCAAGTTGGGCCAATTATGTTTTCTTTTCATTGTTTTGGGCCAACTCGGTTGGTTCCGAGTTGGGCCTAGCCCACTGACCTTTCGACCTTAAAACGTTCATATCTCCTTCTACCGACGTCACCTGCGAACCCACGACCTATGGATGGAAAGCTAATTCAATTATCTACAACTTCTATTTCTTGGTATGTTTCCAAATTCCAAACTTATAATACCGGTCTTTCCCCTCAAAGTCAGGTCACCCGAAAACGTTTTCTTAAAAATATTCGTTTGGAGGGCTTCCACTTTGATTTGGCCCAAGGGTACTTCATGAGTTGTGTTTAACTTTATATATGTGATTCATATGACTTTTCAGATGTTCCAAAAAAAAAATCTCGGTGTGTGGGCCCCACCCCAGCAGATACTCCGAGGTTCAAAAATACGGGATATAACATAACCCTTCCAGAGAGGGGTTATCCCATGGTGGTATTATACGACTATTTATACGGACCGTATAAGTTATACAGACTGTATAAGTGGCCGTATAATCGAGTCGGGTCAAATTGTTTTTCTCTTTTTATATATAGATGACCCTTGTGCTTATTTTTCATTTCCCACATTTTCTCCAAGTCTTGAAGGCTCTAGAACATTCCCCCTACCATATTAACACAACCCAAGAGAAATCAAAGGTTAAATAGCAAGAATCAAGTGTGGAGAGACTCCCTAGGGTTTGTAGAGTTCAAGATTTCCTTTGGTGTTGAAGTTGGAGTTTCATTCAAGTGAAATACATTAATCCAAAGTTCATCCTTGTACAATAAAAGGTGAGTTTTTTTTTTATCTATTTCATGTTATTAAGAGTATTTGGTTGAATAACTTGGATAAGGGAAGAAAGTAGAAGATGAAGCTCAAATATGGATTTAATGATATTTTTGAGTAGTAAATTAACTTGAGTCAGAATCCTTAGTAGGGGATGAGTATAATCTTGTTGTGGGTGGTGCTAATGATGTTGGGGAAATATTATAAGTAAGTGAATATGGGGTCGTGTTGTAACTATTGTTATGGATGACCTTGAAAAAGAGTTTGCGAATTAGACAATGCTTAATTTGAAAGAAGCCTCTCGATTATGGTATTATGGATATTATATGGTTAGGAGTTGTTTATTATATGGAGGAAGTCAATGAAACAAAGGAAATGCTGCCCAAATTCCGTTAGCTCTTAGTTACTTTAGTTTAAGCTTAATCATGCTTTTAATGACCTCACCTTAGTACGAATTCTCTGGAATGTAGAGTCGCGAGCTTGAGAGGAGAACATTTAGTCGTTAAGTAAAGGAGATGTGAAGGTATGTTAAGGCTAGTCCCCTTCTTTCAAAGGAATGATTCCTATGTTGTAATTTTATCCATAGTTTTCATAACCTTCTTATTTCTAAAAGTAGAAGTTCATGATTATTAAAGCTTCTTATGATGTTAACGATAAGTATGTTCCATGACGATAATGACGATGATAATGATTCCATTCCTGGAGATTCCAAAGCTTATGGATTTGACGTTATTATGAGATTATTGAGCTTATTTCATGATTTCCTTGATTTTATTCATTGTGTTGATCTCATAATAACGTCAAATTTTATTCATTGTTCCTTCAAGGTGAGATATAGCGATGATGATTGTTCCATAATATAAATCGGAGGTCGCCGAACTTACGTCATTCCGATAGAGTTGTAGCTTTTAATTGGCTCTCATGCATGCTTATTTTTATGTATGATTGCACCGAGCCTAGTTTGCCCGATAGACACCACTACGGTAGGCGTAGTGGGCGGCTTATGGATAATAACACTGTGCCTAGTTGGCCGGGCAGTCACCACTAGTGGGTGGCATGAGATGGTTACCCCAGACGCTAGCTAATGATGATTACACCGTACCAATATGGTTTGGGAGTTTATATATATGTTATGATGTTGTTTTAAAAGGTAAAAGTTAGCATGCCTGGTTTCTCCTTAAGAGGCAATCAGTTACAGGTTATGTCTTTATCTTATATTTCTTTATCCTTTATGATGTTATTATTCATGCCTTACATACTCAGTACAATGTTCGCACTGACATCCTTTCTTTTGTAGACACTGCGTTCATGTCCGCAGGTAGACAGAGCGAGGGTCAGATCCCTAGGAGCTTTATTAGCTGATATACAGGAGCACTCCACTACTCCGGAGTTGTGGTTTATTGGTATATTCTTTTGTGTCTATATTTGGGGCATGGCGGGGTCATTTCTCGTCCTCATGACTTTCAATACTCCAGTTAGAAGCTCGTAGACATCTGTGGATAGTAGATATTTCATGACCTTATTAGTGCATATTCTGTATATCATCTTGTAGCCTTGCAGGCTTGTTCATATATATGTATGAGGTAGAATTGAAGGATGCTTCGTAACGAGTTTTATTTTTTAGAATGGCTCTTAATCAGGTTCAGTTATTTGTTAATTAGAAAAGAGGTCCACCGAGATATATTGGAAGAAGTATGATAAGTGGTGTTCGGTAGGCTAGCTCCGGGTACCCGTCATGCCCCCCCTGGTTAGGTCGTGACAAAAGTGGTATCAGAGTAGTTCCATCATAGGGTGTGTCTACGAGCCGTGTCCGGTAGATTCTTGGTTATGGGTGTGAAGCGCATCACACTTATAAACAAGAGGTTGCGGGCATTTTGGAATAATGACCGTTCTTTCCCTTCATAGATCGTGCGATAGAGCCATAATATAAGATTCCTCCTTTTCTTAATTGTGTGTTATGATTTCAGCGATGCCTATGAAGAGGAAAGCAACAGCTTCCCAAAAGGGCAAGAACGGGAGCCACCGGTGAATATAGCGGAGGGTGAGTCCCATAATGAAGCTCCATCTCGTATTTCTCACACTCCGCCTATTTTAGAGGAGCATGAAAGAGCCTCAGCTCCAACTCTAATGCCTCCAGTTCCTCCTCCAGGTGCCTCCGGCCAACAGATGACAGAGGCTATTCAATTACTGACCCAGCTAGTTGTCGCCCAGGCTCAGCGGCAGGGTGCGGGTCAAGGTGACAGAGTGGTTAGTGCAAGAGCCCGTGATTTTATCAGCTTGAATCCTCCAGAATTTTTTGGGTCAAAGACGGATGATGAACCACAGGGCTTTATAGATGAGATGCTGAGAACGTTGAGGATAATACATGTTTCTGATACTGAGTCAGTGGAGTTAGCTTCTTATAGACTACGGGATGTGGCCGTTCTTTAGTACAATAATTGGATATCTTCGAGAGGGGAAAATGCGCGTCCCCCGGTATGGCAGGAGTTTGTAGATGCCTTTATCAACCATTATTTGCCACCTGAGGTCCAACGGGCCCGAGCTGATAGGTTTTTGAGTCTAAGGTAAGGAAATATGAGTGCTCGGGAGTATAGTCTCCGCTTCAATTCATTGGCTAGGTATGCTCGGGCTATGGTAGCCGCTATGGGAGACCGGGTGCATCGGTTTGTGAGTGGCTTGGGGCCATCTTTGATTAAAGACTGCTTGACAACTTCCCTCAAGGAAGGGATGGATATCTCTCGTATTCAGGCCCATGCCTTGAATTTTAAAGAGCAGGAGCCGCACAGGAGTGAGCGCGATATTGACAGAGGGCATAGTAAGAGAGCCAGATCTGCAGGTGCTAGCAGTGAGTATAGAGGGGGGTCACAGGCAATAGTATTCCAGATATTCAAGACAATCTGCGGCTAGTGCGCCTCCTCAATTTGCAGGCAGGAGATTTGATCGCCCTATTTATTTTGGACCGGGTCAGGGCTCGAGAGTTCTGGGTTCCCAGTTTGGAGGCGATTTTAGTTAGAGGAGACCACTTGTACCACGATGCAGTCTGTGCAGTAGACTACATGCAAGTAAGTGTCGCTGAGGCTCAGATGCTTGTTATTCCTGTGGTCAGACTAGGCATATGATGCGTGATTATCCATCGATGAGTGGTAGAGGTGGGATCCAGCCCACAGGATTAGTAGCCAGCTTTGCTTCATCTGTGCACCCTGTGGGGCAAGGTTCACAGGCGCCATCAGGTCGTGGTAGGGGCAAAGGGGGAGCATCCAGTTCAAATGGCCCTCAGCCCCGTATTTATGCATTGGCCGGGCGACAGGATCTTGAGTTCTCCCCTGACATTGTCACATGTATATTATCAGTATTCTCTCATGATGTTTATGCATTGATTGATCCGGGATCTACTTTGTCATATATTACTCCTTATATTGCTGATCGTATTATGGTGAAACCCAAGCCAATTAAACCTTTTGAGGTGTTTACTCTTGTTGGTGACCCGGTAATAGCTAGACAAGTATATAGAAATTGTATGGTAATGGTATGTTATCGTCATACTGTAGCTGATTTGGTCGAGCTGAAAATGTTAGATTTCGATGTCATTATGGGCATGGATTGGCTGGCTTCTCATTATGCTAATGTGGATTGTAGAACAAAAATGGTTCGATTCTAATTTCCAGGAGAACCAATGCTTGAATGGAAAGGTAATACAGCATCCCCAAGAGGTAGGTTTATTTCCTACCACAATGTGAGGAAGATGATTCCGAAGGGCTATATTTATCATTTAGTCCTGGTTCATGATACCAAAGAAGAACAGCTAACTCTTCAATTTGTTCCGGTAGTAAATGAGTTTCCAGATGTATTTCTAGATGAGCTTCCAGGTCTTCCGCCAGAGTGGGAGATTGATTTTACTATTGATGTGCTACCGGACACCAAACCCATATCTATTCCTCCTTGCTGAATGACTCCTGCAGAATTGAAAGAGCTAAAGGTACAACTAAAGGATTTACTCGAGAAGGGATTTATTAGCCCAGTTCATCGCCATAGGGAGCACTTGTCTTATTCATAATAAATAAAGATGGTTCCTTGCGAATGTGCATTGATTACAAGCAGTTGAACAAGGTGACAATAAAGAATAAATATCTGTTTCCGAAAATCAACGATTTATTTGATCAATTGTAGGGTGCTATTTGGTTTTCAAAGATAAATTTGAGATTAGGATATCACCAAGTGAGGGTTAGAGAAGAGGATATTCTGAAAACGGCTTTCAGAACCAGATATGGTCACTACGAATTTCAGGTAATGTCGTTTGGATTGACTAACGCCCCGGGAGTGTTCATGAATTTGATGAATAATGTGTTCAGGCCTTTCCTAGATTTTTTCATAATTGTGTTCATCGATGACATTCTGGTATACTCCCGATCAGAAGTAGAACATTCAGATCATCTACGTACTATCCTTGGAATTCTTCGGACTCGAGAATTATACCAAGTTTTCCAAATGCAAATTCTGGTTGAATTCTGTAACTTTTCTGGGCCTTATTATCTCAGCCGATGGTATTCTAGTAGATACTCAGAAGATTGAAGCTGTGAAGACTTGGCCAAGGCCTACAACACCTATAGAGGTCCGTAGCTTTCTGGGATTGGCAGGCTATTAGAGAAGATTTGTAGAAGGTTTTTCTTCTATTTCTGCTCCATTGACAAAGCTAACTCAGAAATCAACAAAATTCCAACGGCCCGATGCTTGCAAGCGTAGTTTCCGAGAATTGAAAGATAGATTGACTTCAGCTCCGGTTTTGATACTTCCAGATGATTCAGAAGGCTATGTTGTTTATTGTGATGCCTTCGGTGTTGGGTTGGGCTATGTGTTGATGCATCACGGTTAGGTCATTGCCTATGCGTCCAGGCAATTGTGGAAACACGAGAAAAACTATCTGACCCATGATCTTGAACTAGCTGCAGTTATTCATGCCCTAAAGATGTGGAGACATTACTTGTATGGTATTTATGTTGATATTTATACAGATCACAAGAGTCTCCGGTATATTTTCAAGCAGAAGGAATTAAATCTACGGCAGAGGCGGTGGTTAGAGCTATTGAAAGACTATGACATGAGTATTTTATATCATCCTGGAAAGACATATGTGGTGGCTGATGCTCTTACCCGTAAATCCATGGGAAGTCTATGTGACGTTCAGCCGGAGAACAGGGAATTAGCCCATGAACTTCAACAGCTAGCTAGCCTAGGAGTTCGCTTCATGGACTCAGGAAATGCAGGAGTTGCTGTTCATAGCCCATCTATTTCATCCTTAGTAGTGGAGTTGAAAAAGTGCCAATATGAAGACCCCAAGTTGAGTTATTACAAAGATACACATCCTCAGAAATAGAAGCCACCATTTGAAATTTTACCGGATGGAGTTCTCAGGTATCGAAGCAGGCTATGTGTCTTGGATGTTGCAGGATTATGCCGTCAGATTGTAGAAAAAGCCCATTACTCCCGTTATTATGTTCATCTAGGAGCAACAAAGATGTACCATGATCTTAAGTCAATGTATTGGTGGGACGGAATGAAGAAGGATATAGATGAGTTTGTAGCTCAGTGCCCAAATTGTCAACAAGTGAAAATTGAGCATCAAAAGCCAGGAAGATTGTTGCAAGCTATGGAAATTCCAACTTGGAAATGGGAAGTGATCAACATAGATTTCATTGTAGGCTTTCCTTGTTCTCGGTGTAAGTATGACTCCACATGGGTAATTGTGGACAGACTTATAAAGTCAGCTCATTTTCTACCAGTCAGCACTACATACCCAGCAGAAGATTATGCAAAGCCGTACCTTCAAGAGATAGTGTGACTTCATGGTGTCCTAGTATCCCTTATCACAGATAGAGAGGCTCAATTTACAACTAATTTCTGGAAGTCCTTTCAAGAAGATTTGGGAACTCAAGTAAGACATAGCACAGCATTTTATCCGCAGACTGATGGAAAAGCTGAACGCACTATTCAGACCCTCAAAGATATGTTGCGAGCATGTGTATTAGATTTCGGAGGTAACTCAGATGATCATTTGCCACTTATTGAATTTGCGTATAACAACAGTTATCATTCTAGTATCCACATGGCCCCGTATGAGGCTCTATATCGGAGAAAGTGTAGATCGCCGATTGGATGGTTTGAAGTAGGAGAGACACAACTAATAGGCCCAGAACGGATCCAGCAAGCAGTAGAAAAGATCAAGCTTATCCGAGACCGATTGTTGACAGCCCAGAGTCTTCAGAAATCTTATGCGGACAATGGTCGACGAGACTTGGAATTCCAAGTTAATGATTGGGTATTCTTGAAACTGTCGTTGATGACAGGTGTAATGAGATTCCGCAACAAGGGAAAGCTTAGTCCCCGGTATATTGGGCCTTACAAGAGTGTGCGCAAGGTAGGCCGAGTGGCTTATGAATTGGATCTACCTTCGGATTTGGAGTCAGTCCATCCGGTTTTCCATGTGTCAATGCTTCGTAAGTGTGTTGGAGACCCTTCTAGAATTGTCCCTGTAGATGATGTCCAAGTTACTGAGAGATTGTCTTATGAAGAAGTACCCATTGCCATTCTAGATAGGCAAGTGCGGAGACTTAAAACCAAAGATGTCGCTTCAGTTAAGGTCTTATGGAGAAACAATAACAGAAAGGAAATGACTTAGGAAGCAGAAGAGGATATAAAGTCCAGATGTCCGCATTTGTTTCCACCCCCAGAAGGGGTTTAGGACGAGACGCTATTGTCCTCAGGCATGTAATACTGTCTTTTGATGCTTTCTTGGTCGTGTGTGGCCATACTCTCTTGTTGTCGTCATTGTAGCCCTGTGAGGCCATGCATTTTGGGTTGCTATGATAGGATGGTAGTGCCATGTTACAGGGAAAACTCTAGCACAATTTCTGTAGAATCCCTGAGAGCCTAACATTTGAGGACGAATGTTCCTAAAGGGGGGGGGGGGGAGTATTTGATAGCTTTAAAGTGTGTACTACAATATTTTTAAGTCACATGAATCGGTGGAACTAAGTTTGTTGAAGAAAGTGAAATATAAGTTGTGTTTGGGAAGGCTTTCGCAATAATTGAGTTAATATTTATTTAGTGATGTTAACGAAGTGGTATACAAGTGTCAAGAAGGTTCCACGAGAATTGGAAGTCAAACAAATCAACGAGAGCAAGTTCGGAAAAAAATGGGTTGTACGACTACTTATACGGTCTGTATAACTTATATGGTCCGCATAACCCTTCCAGAGAGGGGTTATCCCATGGTGGGATTATATGCCCATTTATACGGACCGTATAAGTGGCTGTATAATAGAGTCGGGTCAATTTTTTTTTTCTATTTTTATATATAGATGACCTTTGTGCTTATTTTTCGTTTCCCACATTTTCTCCAAGTCTTAAAGGCTCTAGAACATTCCCCCTACCATATTAACACAAACCCAAGAGAAATCAAAGGTTAAATAGGAAGAATCAATAGAATTAAGTGTGGAGAGACTCTCTAGGGTTTGTAGAGTTCAAGATTTCCTTTGGTGTTGAAGTTGGAGTTTCATTCAAGTGAAATAAATTAACCCAAAGTTCATCCTTGTACAATAAAAGGTTAGTTTATATATTTCGTGTAATTAAGAGTATTTGGTTGAATAACTTGGATAAGGGAAGAAAGTAGAGGATGAAGCTCAAATATGGATTTAATGATATTTTTGAGTAGTAAATTAGCTTGAGTCATGATCCTAAGTAGGCTATGAGTATAATCTTGTTGTCGGTGGTGCTAATGATGTTGGGTAAATATTATAAGTAAATATGGTGTCGTGTAGTAACTAATTTTATGGATGACCTTGAAAAGGAGTTTGAGGATTGAACAATGCTTAATTTGAAAGAATCCTCTCGATTGTGGTATTATGGATATTGCTATTAATGGTTGGGAGTTGTTTATTATATGGCGGAAGTCAATGAAACAAAGGAAATTATGCCCAAATTCCATTAGCTATTAGTTACTTTAGTTTAAGGTTAATCATGCTTTTAATGATCTAACCTTAGTACGAATTCTCTGGAACGAAGAGTCGCGAGCTTGTGAGGAGAACACTTAGTTGTTAAGGAAAGGAGACGTGAAGGTATGTTAAGGCTAGTCCCTTTCTTTCAAAGGCATGATTCCTATGTTGTAATTTTATCCATATTTTTTATAACCTTCTTATTTATAAAAGTAGAAGTTCATGATTCTTAAAGCTTCTTTGTCACGACCCGTCTAGGGGGCCGCGACGAGCGCCCGGTGCTAGCCCACCCGGGCGCCCCTTGGCTTACACTTACACTTACATCTAGGTGAGCCACATAATTAAACATACATTTCTATTCATCAGTCATACTAGTCCCATTGGACAACAATGCCTTTATATCATCATTGGAATCTATACCACGTCAATGTACATGAGCCGACAAGGCTAACAAAATGATATACAAAATATAGGCCGACAAGGCCAAACACTTCTAACCACGTACACATGTCTACGAGCCTCTAAGGAGAGTATGTCATATCACATAAGCGGGACAGGACCACGCTATGCGCATAATTATGTACACAAAAGAATAAGTACCTAAAAACTATAGCTCCGAATGAAATGGAGCTCCGCTATGTAGTCCCTGAGAGTGTAGCTATAGATTAAGCCTGTCTCCGTGTGCACCTGCGGGCATGACACAGCGTCCACAAACAAAAGGACGTCAGTACGAAGAATGTACTGAGTATGTAAGGCATGATCAATATCAATGTAGAAGCATAATAAGCAACATGAAAAATAGCACAGGATGGGAGATGGTAATATCATCGTCATAGGCACTTACTTGCCTTTCATAGGAACTTTCCATTTCTAATGCGTATTGTGTACATACATCCATATCCGTATCCATAATCATATCCGTTCCATATTTGTGCCCGTATTCGTATACATACCCTTATTCACATTCATATCATATAATATCCGTATTCGTACTCGTATCTATATCATATACATAATCATATCATATAGATAGCATTTACATAGCATACCCGACCATGCCGGATCGGTGTTTCATACATACTTGGCCAACCAAGGCTCAAGGTTACACATACTTGGCCCTACCAAGGCGTCAGGGTTACATCTACCTGGCCCTACCAAGGCGTCAGGGTTATCCATACCATCTGCAGAGGTGTGCGCACGTTACATAATCATATACATACTTATTTACATATCCTACCCGGCCTCATAACCTCGGGGTTCCACAATAGTCATACATAGATACATATACATAATAGCTCATAAACGTCTTTACTATTATAGTTACTATCATCGTCGGCATCGTTATAGTCATCGCTATTACTACCATAGTCGTCTTCCATATCATTGTCACTATTATCGTCATTCATCACATCTATCTTTATAGGCTTACTCATCATACGAGGAACTTAGTACAATCGTGGCGTATCAAGAATCGTGAGCTTACAAGCTCGGAAGATCAAATCATTTGAAAGATATCATAGTCTTATAGAAGATTTAGACGTTTGGCCAAAGAACCATGCCTTATGAAAGAAGGGTTAGCCTTACATACCTTTCCGTTGAACTATTTACCACTTGCATGTTCTCCTTCAACGCTCGCGTTTCTACCTTAATTAAAGTCATACTATCATTAGAAATCGATAGCTAGCATACATGACAAAAACTAGAGAAAATCAGGCAACGTCTCCTCTATTTATACGACATTCCTCTATAGCGTATATCAACTCTCAAACGTCAATAATATATTCACAATACTATAACGATAGTCATTATTCATCCACATTATCCATGGCCATAACGCACAACGACGTCCATTCTCATACATTGCTCATCTCATGTTCTCAACATCATTTATAACATATTTACATCACAACACATAAAGAATCGTAACTCATGTTAAGCTATTTCTCAAAATGGCACTATTCCACATTCATGACCCATTTTTCTATACCCTTCTACAATCCAAGTATTTCAACTCTCAAATACATTACACAACATAGAAATATCATAAATCTTATCTTAGATGTCGTAGGAACAAGCCTTGGTTGATAATACTCCACTTGAGAAAAAACCCTAGTTCATCTCCAATGAGATTTCTTGACTTGTATGATCTTTAATGGGTTTTCTTACACTTGATTCACTTGGTTTATGTTGTTGATCACTAATAATCCTTGAATTCTTGTGGAATAAATGTAGAGAGATGTTTTAGAGAGAAGGGGTGAAATGTGGAAATGAAATAACAAACGTGGTCCCCCTTTTAATAACCCAAAATCTGATCTGAAATGAACAGTCGTCGAAAGTCCAACAGTGGTCGTAAACTCAGTTTACGGTCAGTATTCCAGTTTACGAGCCATCTTTCGTGGATGTATTTAATCATAACAAAACCAGAAAGTCAGGCTTAGACATGATGATTTACGAACACAGTTTACGAGCCGTATTTCAGTTTACGGTCCGTATTTCAGTTTACGGGTCCGTATTTCAAGTCTTCTTTAACCATTCAAGCATTTGACAGAAAGTTGAAGTTTTGGAAGTTGAAATACGACATGGCAGCTTACGGCCCGTAAACTAATTTACGGTCCGTATTTCATTTTACGATCAACTAGCCAATGTGCAAATCTGTAACTTTCCACATTTTCAGAACCTATAGTTAGTCATTATGGAGCATAACTTATCTCTTATTGCAATTTCCTTTGAAATCTTACTTAGGGCCGTCAAACGTCGTTCCCTTCTTATAAAAATATCATACGCGCTATGCCCTTTGTTAGCCTATCCACTGTACGTTCGCGGGGAAATTTTCAAGGTGTAACATTCCCCAACCCCCCCCCCCCCCCCCCCCCCCCCCTTTTGGAACATTCGTCCTCGAATGTTAAACACTCAGGATCCTGTGAAAATTTCGCCAGAGTTTCCCCTGTAATTTGGCACTACCAACCTGTCACAACAACACATAATATCATAACCTCACAGGGCTACATCACAATATCAACATATCTATGGCCACACACGACCAAAAGCATGAAAAGTAAGCATATATACCTTATATCGTTAGTGTTTCATCTTGAATCTCTTCTGGGGGTTGGAATAAATACGGGTATCTGGATCGCAAACTTTCTTCCGCTTCCCATGTAATTTCCTCTCGTTTACTACTCCTCCATAGAACCTTAACTGAGGTCACCTCTTTGTTTCTAAGCCTCCGTACTTGCCTATCTAGTATGGCAATGGGTACTTATTCATAAGTCAACTTTTCTGTCACCTGCACATCACTTATTGGCACGATCTTAGTAGGGTCTCCAACACATTTCCGAAGCATCGAAACATGAAAAACTGGATGGACTGACTCCAAATCCGGAGGTAAATCTAGCTCGTAGGCCACTTTGCCTATCTTTCGTACAATCTCGTAAGGCCCATTGTACCAGGGACTAAGCTTCCCCTTTTTGCCAAATATCATAACGCCCTTCATCGGTGACACTTTCAAGAATACCCAATCCTTCACTTGGAACTCTAAATCTCTCCGGCGATTATCCACGTAGGACTTTTGATGACTTTGGGCGGCTAACAACCGATCTTGTATGAGCTTGACTTTCTCTATGGCTTGCTGGACCAAGTCTGGCCCTATCTGTTTAGTTTCTCCTATCTCGAACCACCCAATTGGGGATCTACACTTTCGCCCATATAAAGCTTCATACGGTGTCATTTGAATGTTAGAGTGACAACTATTGTTGTAAGCAAATTCAATGAGTGGCAAATGATCGTCCCAATTACCTCCAAAATCTATCATACACGCCCGCAACATATCTTCAAGAGTCTGGATGGTGCGTTCACCTTGCCCATCGGTGTGTGGATGGAATACCGTGCTAAGGCTCACTTGGGTCCCTAAACCTTCTTGGAAAGACTTCCAAAAATTTGCTGTAAACTGAGTCCCTCTATCAGAGATAATAGATGCTGGAATACCTTGGAGTCTAACTACCTCTTTAATATAAAGCCTTCAATAATCTTCTGCCACAGAGGTCGTTCTGACCGGTAAGAAATGAGCTGAATTTGTGAGCCTATCCCCAATCACCCATATAGAATCATACTTACGTCGAGAACGGGGTAAGCCTGCAATGAAGTCCATGTTAATTACTTCCCACTTCCAAGATGGAATTTCTATGGTTTGCAACAATCCACCCGGCTTTTGGTGCTCAATTTTCACTTGCTGACAGTTGGGACATTGAGCTACGAATCCCGCTATATCTTTCTTCATTCTATTCCACCAATATATAGACTTAAGATCATGATACATTTTCATCGCACCGGGGTGAACAGAATAACGGGAACAATGAGCTTCTCTTAATATTTGGTGGCGTAAATCTGCCACATTGGGAACGCATTATCTGCCTCGATATCCGAGAACTCCGTCTCCTGAAAGCTCAAATGATGACTCCTCTTTCTGAGGGAGTGTATCCTTGTAATGCATTAGCATGGAATCTTCGTATTGTCCCTTCTTCACTTCTGCTACTAGCGACGAGGTTGTTGAATTCTGAATAGTACTTCCCTTGCCACCCGAGTCCACTACTCGAACTCCTAGACTAGCTAGTTGCTGGAGCTCACGAGCCATTTCTCTTTTCTCTGGTCGTACATCACATAGACTTCCCATAGATCTGCGGCTAAGGGCATCAGCCACAACATTTGCCTTTCCGGGGTGATACATGATGTCGACATCGTAGTCGTTTAGCAATTCCAACCATCGTCGTTGCCGCAAATTTAACTCTTTCTGTTTGAAGATATACTGAAGATTCTTATGATCTGTATAAATATCCACATGGACACCATATAAATAATGTCTCCATATCTTTAATGCATGAACCACTATGGCCAATTCTAGATCATGGATAGGGTAATTCCTCTCATGTTTCCGCAATTTCCTTGAAGCATACGCAATCACCTTACCATGTTATATCAATACACAGCCTAGCCCAACACCTGAAGCATCACAATAAACACCATATCCTTCTAATCCCTCTGGAAGTGTCAAAACTGGGCGGAAGTCAATCTACCTTTCAACTCTTGGAAGCTACGTTCACAAGCATCTGTCCATTGAAACTTTGCTGATATCTGGGTCAACTTTGTGAGCGGGGCAGAAATAGAAGAAAAGCTCTCAACGAATCTCCTGTAATAACCTGCTAAGCCCAGAAAGCTATGAACCTCTGTTGGAGTTGTGGGCCTTGGCCAAGTCTTCACGGCCTCAATCTTTTGACTATCCACTCGAATACCATCGGTGGCAACAATGTGCCCCAGGAATGCCAATGAGTTCAACCAACTCTCGAGTTCGAGAATTTTGCAAACAACTCTCGAGTTCGAAGAACTCCAAGGACAGTACGCAAATGATCCGTATGTTCTGCCTCGGATCTAGAATACACCAAGATATCATTGATGAATACAATCACAAATAAATCCAGAAAGGGCCTGAACACATTGTTCATAAAACCCATAATCACTGCCGGTGCATTAGTTAGCCCAAATGACATTACCCGAAACTCGAAATGACCATATCTTGTTCTGAAAGCTGCCTTAGGGATATCTTTCTCCCTAACTCTCACTTGGTGATATCTGGATCTCAAATCTATCTTGGAAAACCATTTGGCGCCTTGCAATTGATCAAATAAGTTATCAATCCTCGGGAGAGGATATTTATTCTTAATCGTCACCTTATTCAATTGCCGATAATCAATGCACATTCTCAAGGAGACATCTTTCTTTCGGACAAACAATACGGGTGCTCCCCACGGGGATGAACTAGGCCTAATAAAGCCTTTATCAAGCAAGTCTTTCAACTGCTCCTTCAACTCTTTCAATTTTGGAGGTTCCATTCTATAGGGAGGAATAGATATAGTCTTAATGCCTGGCAACACATCAATAGCAAAATCAATCTTCCGCTCGGGAGGAAGGCCTGGAAGCTCTTCCGGGAACACATCCGAAAATTCATTTACTACAGGAACTGATTGAAGAGTCAGTGATTCAGCTTCTACATCTTGAACCCCGACTAGATGGTAGATACACGCTTTTGTGATCATTTCCCTTGCCTTTAGGTAGGAAATAAACCTACCCTTTGGTGACACCGTATTTCCTTTCCATTTTAAAACTGGTTCTCTCGGAAATTGGAAACGAACGATTTTCATTCTTCAATCAACATTGGCGTAGCAAGAAGCCAACCAATCCATGCCCATAATAACATCAAAGTCTACCATTTTTAGCTCATGTAAGTCAACCATAGTACGATGACAACAAATCTTAATGACACAATTCCTAGGCTAGCTATTACCGATTCACTAACGGGTGTAGACACCTCATAAGGTTTGATCGACTCCGGTTCGACTCTAAATCGACCCACAATATATGGAGTAACATATGACAATGTGGAACCCGGATCAATCAAAGCATATACATCATGAGAGAATACCGATAATATACCTGTGACCACGTCAGGAGAAGACTCAAGATCTTGGCATCCAGCCATAGCATAAACACGGTGCTGAGGACTGCTAGAACTGAGAATTATCCCTCTGCCTCTACCATGGCCGACTGGCGCATGTGAACCTGGCCCCATAGGGCGTACAGATGCTGAAGATCCAGCTACCGACCCTGAAGGCTGGGTCCTACCTCTACCATGAACTGAGGGGCAATCATGCATGATATGGCCTGGTCGACCACATGAATAGCAAACATCTGAACCCAATCGGCATCGACCCCAATGAAACTTCCCACAATGGGAATATCGTGGTGCGGGTGGCCTCGCCTGACCTGAATCATCTCGGAGCTGAGACCCCGAATAACTCTAACTCGGCCTGGAACGAATAGATTTATCGAATCTCTGGCCGGAAAACCGTGGAGGTGCACTAGTCATAGAATAGCCTGAGTGCCTAGAAATTTGCTGTCTGTGCCCACCTATAAACTCACTCATCGGACCTGAGGATCTGAACCTCTTGCTATGACCCCTATCCTGCTCACGTTCACTTCTCTGCTGTTGTAAACTTTCTTCTAAGTTATGGGCATGAGCCTGAATGCATGCAATATCCATATTGTCCTGAAGGGACGCAGACAAGCACCTATCCATCAAATGCAGCCCTAGGCCTTTCATAAATCGGTGCACTCGGTCATCCATATCCGCTACCATAGTCGAAGCATACCTAGCAAAGGAATTGAAGCGGAGACTATACTCTAGAGCACTCATGCTACCTTACCTATAATTTAAGAACTTATCGGCTCTAGCTCGCCGAACTTCTGGAGGCATATAGTGTCGGAGGAAAGCATCAACAAACTCTTGCCATATCGGGGGAGGTGCATTGGCTCCCCGTGAAGCCATCCAAACCGTGTACCATTGGATCGAGACATCTCTCAGCCTATACGATGCTAACTCCACCGATTCGGTGTCCGAAGCATGTATCAGTCAAAGCGTCCTCAACATACCATCAATAAAATCCTGAGGGTCCTCCTCCGGCTTTGATACAAAGAATTTCGGAGGGTTTAAGGTAATGAAGTCACGGGCCTTTGCACTAACAACCCTATCACCATGCCCTGCACTTTGCCGCTGAGTCTGAGAAGCAGCCAACTGAGTAAGCAAACGTATGGCCTCTTTCACATCTTGGCCTAAAGCATTCGTTGGAGGAGCCGGAGGTGCTGGAGCTGGGGCTGAGGCTCCCTCACACTCCTCTAATAGAGGTACTAAATGAGAGGACTGAGATTGAGCCTCACTCTGGGACACACTTTCCTCTACTACCGGTGGCGGTGCTCTTTCGGCCCGCTTTTCTGCCACCGTCTTGCCCTTTTGGGCTGCTGTAGCCTTTCTCTTTATAGGCATTTCTGAAATACACAACACACGATTAACGAACAAGCATTTCTTATATGATAGCTCTATCGCACCATTCATATGAGGGAAGAAGGTCAATAATTCCTAAAATGCCCACAGTTTCTTGTGTATAAGATAAGTGTGGCGCACAACACACCCATAACAAAGACTCTACTAGACAAGGCTCGTAGACACCCCATAGGACTGAATTTCTCTGATACCACTTTTGTCACGACCCATCTAGGGGGCCACGACGAGCGCCCGGTGCTAGCCCACCCGGGCGCCCCTTGGCTTGCACTTACACTTACATCTTGGTGAGCCACATAATTAAACATACATTTCTATTCATCAGTTATACTAGTCCCATTGGACAACAATGCCTTTATATCATCATTGGCATCTATACCACGTCAATGTACACGAGCGACAAGGCTAACAAAATGATATACAAAATATAGGCCGACAAGGTCAAACAAATCTAACCACGTACACATGTCTACGAGCCTCTAACGAGAGTATGTCATATCACATAAGCGGGACAGGACCCCGCTATGCCCATAATTATGTACACCAAAGAATAAGTACCCAAAAACTATAGCTCCGAATGAAATGGAGCTCCGCTATGTAATCCCTGACAGTGTAGCTATAGATCAAGCCTGTCTCTCTGTGCACCTGCGTCCACAAATAAAAGGACGTCAGTACGAATAATGTACTGAGTATGTAAGGCATGATCAATATCAATGTAGAAGCATAATAAGCAACATGAAAAATAGCACAGGATGGGTGATGGTAATATCATCGTCATAGGCACTTGCCGTTCATAGGAACTTTCCATTTCTAATGCGTATTGTGTACATACATCCATATCCGTATCCATAATCGTATACGTTCCATATTTGTACTCGTATTCGCATACATACCCTTATTCACATTCATATCATATCATATCCGTATTCATACTCGTATCTACATCATATAAATAGCATTTACATAGCATACCTTACCATGCCGGATCGGTGTTTCATACATACTTGGCCAACCAAGGATCAAGGTTACACTTACCTGGCCCTACCAAGGCGTCAGGGTTACATCTACCTAGCCCTACCAAAGCGTCAGGGTTATCCGTACCATCTGCAGATGTGTGCGCGCGTTACATAATCATATACATACTTATTTACATATCCTACCCGGCCTCATAAGCTCGGGGTTCCATAATAGTCATACATAGATACATATACATAATAGCTCATACGATTACTATTATAGTTACTATCATCATCGGCATCGTTATCGTCATCGCTATTACCACCATAGTCGTCTTCCATATCATTGTCACTATTATCGTCATTCATCACATCTATCTTTATAGGCTTACTCGTCATACGAGGAACTTAGCACAATCGTGGCGTATCAAGAATCGTGAGCTTACAATCTCGGAAGATCAAATCATTTGAAAGATATCATAGTCTTATAGAAAATTTAGACGTTTGGCCAAAGAACCATGCCTTATGAAAGAAGGGTTAGCCTTACATACCTTTCCATTGAACTATTTACCACTTGCACGTTCTCCTTCAACGCTCGCGTTTCAACCTTAATTAAAGTCATACTATCATTAGAAATCGATAGCTAGCGTACATGACAAAAACTAGAGAAAATCGGGCAACGTCTCCTCTATTTATACGACATTCCTCTATAGCGTATATCAACTCTCAAACGTCAATAATACATTCACAATACTATAACAATAGTCATTATTCATCCACATTATCCATGGCCATAACGCACGACGACTTCCATTCTCATACATTGCTCATCTCATGTTCTCAACATCATTTATAACATATTTACATCACAACGCATCAAGAATCGTAACTCAAGTTAAGCTATTTCTCAAAATGGCACTATTCCACATTCATGACCCATTTTTCTATACCCTTCTACAATCCAAGTATTTCAACTCTCAAATACCTTACACAACATATAAATATCATAAATCTTACCTTATATGTCGTAGGAAAAATCCTTGGTTGATAATACTCCACTTGAGCAAAAACCCTAGTTCATCTCCAATGAGATTTCTTGACTTGTATGATCTTTAATGGGTTTTCTTACACTTGGTTTATGTTGTTGATCACTAATTGTTATACCCCGTAAGAGTCCGTGCTATTTTAATTAAGACAAGAAAGAATGAGTTAAGAAAGTTCAAGGAAAGTTAATCGAGTTAGTAAGAATATCGTTATATATATATGGTTGCCTTAAGTATCCCGAGGTGTCATCGTAACCTAAAGGATTTTAAATCGCGTTATGAGCGTATATGAGTATGTATATGTATGTATAAGAGGTTACATGAGGGTCGGAAGAGGATTAGAAGTTAAACGAAGCTGAACGAAATGAATCCAAACAACTTCAGAAAATATCTCGGACCAGATTTTTAGCCCATATTGTTGGAGGCATATCTCCTAGTACATGAGGAGTTTTAAGGTGTTTCAAAATTCTAAAATTAAGTTCATCGAGCATAGTTTCTAACGCAACAAACCGCTCGTCAAAACGATATCTGGATAAGCAGATATGGACGATGCAAGTTGGGCTGGCGGGGGCAGAAAATTGTGACCCGATCCAAACATTCACATTTCGGCCCATGAGGCCCATTAACGTCAAGTATATAAGGAAAAATTATTTGAGGGCTTTTCATTTAACATAAAATCTTCCCAGAACATTAGAGAGAGAGAGAGAAAACATCAAGGCTAAGAAGGTCATTTTGATCAAAATCCTAGCCCCGAATCCCGAAGCTCATGAAGAGAAAAGCATTGTACGTTGAGTTGCCTTCAATTTGAGCTAAATATTGGTCTTGGGGAATGAAATTTTCGTGTTTGAGCTGCTTCTAAGGTATTTATAAGATTCATTTTATGTTATTAAAGTGTTTATTTAGAGTTTTAACGAATTAGAACGGAGAAAACAACATTATAAACTCGTTTGTTGTTTTGTTGAGATTTATGGATTAGGGGTTGTTTTAATTGAAATTGATGGACTGATTTGAATTAATATTTTGGTTGTTGTAATCATAGATTATGTGATGAGAATGAAGGAATTTGAAGGTTAGAGTTGGAGTTAAAAATTGTTGTGGGTTGTTGTAAGGATTATAGAGATAATAATGTGGTTTAGTTGCATATGAATAGATGATGTGGTGTCGTGTGGCTGCTGTTGTATTTCTCAGAAATTTGCTGAAAAGATTGCATGGAATAAGGTATAAGAAGTGCATACGGGCTGCTTGGTGTATTGCAAGTGTTCGTTAGAATTTCGGGCATCGTTATGTTATAGTTGGGGGCTGTTTTGATATGTTGTTGTTCTTGTTGAAATAAAAGAATTGAAGATGTGGTTGTGTCCATATGTTATTGTTGGTATTTCTGTGTCAACAGGAGAGCAATTGGAAATTCGGATAGGCGAGTTTATAGGGGAAATGCTGCCGAAATTTCGGTAGGCAATTATGTGATTAAGCTTAGATTCTTGAAAAGCTTGAAATTGACAATTGGTAAACATGACCATTTGTAGATTCTGGACGAAATTGGAATTGAAGCCAAGCGAGCATAAGGCGCAATCGAGGTATGTAAAGCCTTCCCCTTTGTTCTTTGGCATATCCTAGGTGTGCTAGGTGGAGATTTTAGGCTCGGGGGCAATTCTGCTCATCGGAAACCGAGATTGATTTCTTGGTACTATTCATTCAATTCAATTGAACTTCAAAAGGTGCTTTTGTTGAAAAAAAGTGGTTAAACCTCCATAACTTTCACAAATGTAATCCAATCACTCCGAAACTTTCCTGGATGACTCCGTAGAGTCTAATGGGCGTGATTCATGTCCGCCACCCCGACTTGACCCGAGGTGGGCCCGTTACCCCCGGCGCCCCTCCTATGGTTTTGTTTGTCTCACTTCGGTGCGACAAGTCTAGGGACTTATGGCTATTGTCCCGACTACTAAACGGGAGATATTTTATCTATCCTGAGACAGATTTTAATTATTATTGAACCAACTGCGGGGACAGAAACCCTGATATGTGCTGTATGGCTTTAGCCAATGTACTCTTGTCCGGAGTTCGCAGGTAACTCCTGGTTATTATGCTGTTTACTATACGATAGGTGTTATGACCACCTTCATGAGCGTTATAAAATGCTTTTGACATCTAAAACGTTTTGAAAACCTTACCCTGATAATTTGGATAAACTACTTATCTTCTGTATTTTCTGATATACGATTTTGGCATACCTGAATCTTGTGTGATGCATGATCCTGGCACGTGTGATTTATGTTTGGGAAGTAGTGATTTGGTATCCTGTATGGTTGTTTTCTGTTTCACCGAGTCCCGGGCCGGTTATGTGAATATGCGCATATGTAATATTGGCCGCTGGACCCTCGACCGCGGCGTGTCCGACATTGATAGCTGGACCCTTGACCGCGTCATGCCAGACGTGTGGCATTGACTGCTGGACCCTTGACCGCGTCTGCCGCACTTGTGATTGTGCCTGACATAGACCGCTGGACCCTTGACCGCGGTATGTCAAATGTGTGATTATGACCGCTGGACCCTCGACCGCGGTATGTGTGATTGTAACCGCTGGACTTTTGGTCGTGGTATGTGTGATTATAACCGCTGGACCCTTGGCCGCGGTACGTGTGATAGTGACCGCTGGGTACTTGGCCGCGGTATGCGTGGTAGCGACCGCTGGACTTATGGCCGCGGAAATTGTGCGTTGATTCTTTTATATGTGTGAAACAAAAATGTTTTTCAAAAGAAAGTAAAGCATTTTGACATTCTAACTGCCGTATTTGCCTGCTGGAACCTCTTGGGTATGACTTGTGCACTAGAGGCGACCCTGTGGCGACCTGGTTATTCGTGCACACCCCAGTGCACTGTCCATTGCGCCCCTCACTAAAGGGCCGAAACCTGAGGTAAATGTATACTACCTGTGCTTGTGTAAGTTTATGATTCTGCATGCATGGTTCTGCCTGTTACATTTCTGGACAGCGGATTCGGAGAATGATTCTGTTGGTGTTGCTTCTGCATGATTGAGCCGGACTATGCTTCAGTCGGCTATAGTTCTACACCCCTAGCTTCGGTTGCGGGTATGTCAGTCGCACTCTGTGCCCCTGTCACGACCCAGCCCCGTGGGCCGCGACTGGCACCCTACCTGGGTACCCAGACCAAATCGCATATTCGTTTCCAAATCCAAACTGATTTCATAGTTTTACAAAAGTTATGTCAAATATAATTTATATCGAAAATATGTCTTAAGCGGTCATATCAAATCAAACTCAAACAAAGCGGCGGAATAGGCATCGCCGGTCAAAATACAGATATATATACAGAAGGGCCATTTGGGGCCATCATATCAAACAGACCGCTTTAAGACCCGAAAGCAAAATCATACAGTATACACATAGGACCCTCACCCCACAAAGATGACTACAGGCCTCTACGAATTCAAAACATAACATATGGCGAGACAGGGCCCCGCCGTACCCAAACTGTCAAATATCCAAAATATATACAGAGTAGGGAAGTCTGTACCAAGAGTGGACTCCGAATCGAATAAGAGTACTCCGAGAAAGCAAAGAGTGGAGCCTACTGCGGAGGATCACCAAGATCTGCACCTGCGGGCATAAAACGCAGCCCCCGGAGAGAGGGGGTCAGTACGGAATATGTACTGAGTATGTAAAGCACGGAGTACAGAAATATGAATCGAAATCGAAAGCAAATCAGATGTCAAAGTCTGTATCGAAATCATATACATATATATTATGCAAGTAAAATCGTGCAAACGCTTAAGAACGTGGTCGCCACTCCGACGCTGGCGCCACACACAGCATAACACCAGAAGGTTTCAAATCTCCGTACATCCCCGAACATAATCATAATCATCGGTGAGCGTATCGCATCCCGAGCCATATCACAGCACAACTCCAAACGGAACCCGGCCCTATGGCGAAGCCTTGGGAACCGTAACACAGCATACGGCCGAATTATCATATGGCGCACGAATCAAAACCGGCCCGGGAACCGGCGAACGAAGTCATAATAAGGCACGAACGGAGTCGTGAGCAAACAAATGCAAATCGTCTTTCAAAATAGTGTTTCAAAACAAAGTAAATTCATAAAGCATATCGTATTACAAAATAGTCGAATACTTAGTCGACATAAAGTTTTATTTCGCAAAGCGTTTCCAAAATGGTCCATATAATTCGAAGTATAAGTTAGCGTATCGAATTGTCCCAAATCTACCCCGCAGGAAGATGTTCCAAAGCTCCGAAGTAATATTTATATCTTTGTTATCAAAGGTGGCCCGAAGGGCAAATCGGGCATTTTTGGGGTAGCGGACCCACCTCGATTCGAAATGAGGTGGCGAGCATATTTTTTTGAGCATTTATATGCCAAGGGTCATACATAATCATTTCTAGGTCACCCGACCACATTTCGATAGGTTTCGGACGAATGGTGGCATACTAGCCAAATTGGAGCCTTTAGGCTTCAATAGAATTGAATGAATAGTGACTTTTCTGTGGATCGGGTTTCGAGGAGCAGAAATGCTCCGGAAGGTCTCATATTCGACTGACACACTAAGATATGCCAAATGAAGGAGTGGGAGGCTTTACATACCTCACAGACGTCGTAAGCTCCTCCAAGTGTCTCGTCCCGTTTCGTCAAAAATCTGCAAATGGTCAAAGTTACCAAATGAGATTCTTAGGCTCAAAGAATGCCTTAAACTCCAAAATTGCCTACCGAAATTTCGGCAGCATTTCCCCTATAAATCTAACATCCCCGAGGCGTAGCTCGGCTCAAATTAACCAATTACAACAGCCCACACATCAACAACCAAATCAAACAACAATAACACCATTCTAGTTTCAAAGTTCTACACGACTTCTAAAGTTGGCAACTTTCCGTTCAATGTTCAAAATCCCGATTCTATATTCACATAATTTGTATTCATTTAACCATTCAACACTAGTCAAACACATTCCAAATTCAATCTAGCCATACACGAAATTGCACCAAAATAAATTTATTTCCATAATTCTTCAAAACGTCTAAAATGCACTACGAGCATTCTAACTCATGTAGTTTCATTCCGAATTCATCAACATCGATATAGATTCACATCTAAAGTCCATAACACCCAAGATATACATTGATATACATAAAGATACCGAAGGTATACGCTTTCCGATAATATTCAAAATCATTTTTAAATGCCAATTTCATTCACCAATTAATCATTTACGATATATGGGCCATAACAACACATTCTACCAACTTAAACAAGATCAATTCACACCAATTTTTCCATCTATGGCTCACGGCCAAACCTACTACAAACACACACCCACACGTTTCCATTTATGTCCAAAGTACGGGATTCTCGTCTACTTCCAATCCTTAACACATTCACATCAATTCTATAACATTAGAGGGTAGGAATTCATACCTTTCTTGAAACCCCGACTTGTCGAAGACGTCGTCCTCGTGCCAAACTAATTATACCCCGTTGAAGAGGGCCTTGAGTACTTCACAAATATGTAAAGAACAAGATTTTTAAGCCACCACACAAGCTAGGAAAATTTTCTTTTCTTTCTCTCTAACTCACGGCCGAAACCTCACTTTTGGGGGTGTTCTTGATTTTTATGATTTGTAATGATAATTCCAAGTCTTATAATGGATATATATCCTTGTATGGGTCATGTGCTATGCACATGACCTCAACTTAATGGGTTTGGGTTTGCCAAGGCCGGCCACCCCTCTCTTCCTTTGGGCTTCCAAATTACATTTTGGTTTCTTGGCCCAATGCTTAAAAGTCCCGTTTTGTAATTCCCAAAACTAATTTCCGAAGTTCCAAGTTTATCCTCGGCCCTCCCCGAGGTCTTAGCATTAAAGATTACACAACCAACATGGTCATATTCTCAAAAATTAATTTATGTCCTTCTAACACCCGAGTCATAATTATTTCTCGATTTCCAATTGTGCGAAAACGCGGGACATAACATTCTTCCCCCCTTAAGAACATTCGTCCCCGAATGTTAAATAAATCTTATGGAGACTCACAAACATAACGAGAAACCATTTTATATATATAACACATGGCCCATCCGTTTATTGGTACAACAAATACACAAGTCTCTAGATTACAGGGGGCGTAGGGAATAAATGGGGGAATCTCTTCTTCATCTCATCCTCCGCCTCCCAAGTCATCTCTTCCCGGTTGTTATTGCGCCACAGAACCTTGACCGAAGGCACCTCCTTAGTGCGCAATCTCCTCACCTGACGATCCAGAATAGATATTGGCTGCTCGTCATAAGATAGCTGCTCCGTCACCTGAAGATCATCTACTGGGAATACCCTGGAAGGGTCACCAATACATTTCCGCAGCATAGATACATGAAACACCGGGTGCACGGACTCCAAATCGGGTGGCAAGTCTAGCTCGTAGGCGACTGCGCCTATCCTCCGAACAATCTGGTATGGCCCGATGTACCGCGGACTCACCTTACCCTTCCTGCCAAATCTCATAACGCCCTTCATAGGCGACACCTTCAGGAATACCCAGTCACCAGTCTGGAACTCTAACGGTCGACGTCGTCTATCAGCATACGCTTTCTGTCGACTCTGAGCAGCTAACAGTCGCTCCCGAATAAGCTTCACCTTATCTACAGCCTCCTGGATCACATCTGGCCCAATCAGCTTAGTCTCGCCCACATCAAACCAGCCAATAGGAGATCTGCACCTCCTGCCATAAAGGGCCTCATACGGGGCCATCTGAATGCTGGAGTGATAACTGTTATTGTAGGCAAACTCTATAAGCGGCAAATGATCATCCCAGCTGCCCCTGAAGTCAATAACACAGGCCCGTAACATATCCTCGAGCGTCTGAATAGTGCGCTCAGCCTGCCCGTCGGTCTGAGGGTGGAAAGCTGTACTGAGGGTCACCTGGGTCCCTAATCCCTCCTGAAACGACCTCCAAAAATTAGCTGTAAACTGAGCACCTCGGTCGGTAATAATAGATACAGGGACCCCGTGAAGTCTGACTATCTCTCTGATATATAATCTGGCATAGTCCTCAGCCGAAAATGTGGTCCGGACCGGAAGGAAATGGGCTGATTTCGTCAGCCTGTCCACAATAACCCAAATGGAGTCGTACCTGCGTAGAGTACGCGGCAACCCAACAATGAAGTCCATATTAATCATCTCCCATTTCCAGGCTGGAATCTCCATCTCCTGTAACAACCCACCGGGCTTCTGATGTTCAACCTTGACTTGCTGACAGTTCGGGCACTGACTAACAAATTCAGCAATATCCTTCTTCATGCCGTCCCACCAATATAAACACCTGAGGTCCCGATACATCTTGGTGGAACCAGGATGAACAGAATACCGGGCATAGTGTGCCTCGCCCATAATCTGCCGCCGTAAGCCCGCAACGTCCGGTACACAGAACCTGCCGTCGTACAATAATACTCCTTCAGGCGAGATTTCGAACTGAGTCGTTGCTTTATTAAGGGCCACATCCCTGTACTGAATCAAAGTAGGATCCTCAAACTGGCGCTGCTTTACCTCCTGAATAATAGATGACTCAGCAACTGGGCGAACAGAAATCCCAGAATCTCCAGAATCTGTCAAACGGACTCCGAGGCTGGCCAGCTGATGAATATCACGAACCAGATCTCTCTTATCAGATGGAACATCAGCCAGACTGCCTACGGACTTGCGGCTAAGCGCATCAGCTACCACGTTGGCTTTCCCTGGATGGTACAGAATATCAACGTCATAATCCTTTAGTAGCTCAAGCCATCTCCGCTGCCGCAAATTTAGCTCCTTCTGCTTAAAAATATACTGGAGACTCTTATGGTCCGTATAGATATCAACGTGGACTCCATATAAATAATGCCGCCAAATCTTCAAGGCATGAATCACCGCGGCCAACTCAAGATCATGAGTGGGATAGTTCTTCTCGTGCGGTCTGAGCTGCCGGGAAGCATAGGCTATAACTCGACCGTGCTGCATCAATACACACCCTATCCCAATACCAGAGGCGTCACAATATACAACGTACCCATCAGACCCCTCTGGAAGGGCCAAAACTGGCGCTGAAATCAATCTCTCCTTCAGCATCTGAAAGCTGCGCTCGCAGGCATCTGACCACTGGAATTTTGCTGCTTTCTGGGTAAGCCTCGTCAGTGGTGCTGCAATAGAAGAGAAGTCCTCCACAAACCTGCGATAATACCCAGCCAATCCCAGAAAACTGCGCACCTCAGTCGGTGTAGTAGGCCTGGGCCAATTCTGCACAGCCTCAATCTTCTGCGTATCGACCCGAATACCGTCTGCGCCGACAATATGACCCAAGAATGCCACAGAAGTCAACCAGAACTCGCATTTAGAGAATTTAGCATATAACTTCTGCTGACGGAGAATGCCAAGTACCGTCCGCAAATGATCTGAATGCTCCTCAGCTGATCGCGAGTAAATCAGGATATCATCAATAAATACAATAACAAACATATCCAGGAATGGCCGAAATACCCGGTTCATCAGATCCATAAATACTGCTGGAGCATTAGTCAGCCCGAAAGACATAACTCTGAACTCATAATGCCCGTACCGGGTCCTGAATGCAGTCTTCGGGATATCGGACTCCCGTACTCGCACCTGATGATAGCCCGAGCGCAGATCTATCTTGGAAAAGTGTCTAGCACCCTGCAGCTGGTCAAACAAGTCATCAATCCGGGGAAGGGGATATTTATTCTTAATAGTCACCTTATTCAGCTGCCGGTAGTCAATACACATCCGCAACGACCCATCCTTCTTTCTAACAAACAATACCGGCGCTCCCCAGGGTGATGTGCTGGGCCTGATAAAACCCTTATCCAGCAAATCTTTCAGCTGCTCCTTCAACTCCTTCAACTCTGCTGGTGCCATCCGATACGGAGGAATAGATATAGGCTGCGTGTCCGGCATCAACTCAATAGAAAAATCAATCTCCCGCTCAGGCGGAAGGCCAGGAAGCTCGTCCGGAAAAACATCTGGGAACTCACTGACGACCGGGACAGACTGAAGGGTAGGCACCTCCGCTGCGGTATCATGCACACGGACCAAATGATAGATATAACCCTTCTGGATCATCTTCTTAGCCTTGAGGTATGAAATAAACTTACCCCTCGGCGATGCAGTAGATCCGAACCACTCTATAACTGGTTCCCCTGGAAACTGGAAACGGACTACCTTTTTCTGGCAGTCGACATTAGCATAACAGGAAGACAACCAGTCCATACCCATAATGACGTCAAACTCAAACATGTCTAGCTCTACCAAATCAGCCTTAGTGGTACGATCATAAATGGTCACAGAACAATCCCTATAGATCTGTCTCGCTACAATAAAATCCCCAACTGGCGTAGCTACCTCGAATGGCTCTATAGGCTCAGACACTATCCCAATCTTACTAGCAACGAGCGGGGAAATATATGATAAAGTAGAGCCAGGGTCAATCAATGCATATACAGATCTGGAGAAAACCAGTAATGTACCTGTGACGACGTTTGGCGAAGCCTCCTGATCCTGGCGGCTGGCCAAAGCATATATGCGGTTTGAGGGACCGCTAGAACCTGAAGCGCCTCCGCGGCCTCGACCGCGTCCTGCCGGTGCTGGAATACCCCGCCCTCCAGGGCGTGCAACAGATGGTACAGAGGAAGAACCGGCGGCTGACCCTGTCTGCTGAGCCGCATTACCCGAACCACTGGCCAATGGGCAGTCTCTCATAAAGTGGCCCTGACCGCCACAAGTAAAACAAGCTCCCGTCGCTCGGTAACACTCCCCGGGATGAGACTTCCCGCAATGTGGACAACGGGGTCTAGGTGGTCTGGCCTGACTGGGACCCCTGGATATCTGTGATCCTGCCACTCTGGAGCCCTGACCGGCCCCAGACGGTCCCGTACTGTCGAATCTCCGGCTACCTGACTGAGTACCCCGGCCGGAGGGAGGATAATATCTGTCAGATTGCTGCTGCTGCTGAGGCTGTCCGCCTCGAGAATCCCCTGAATAACCCGCGGATCTAGCCCTCTTGGGCGGCCTCCTGTCTCGATCTCTGCCAGCAGGATCAGATCTGCGACGGTCCTCCATACCCATCGCATAGGCCTGAAGCCGGGAAATATCCATGTCTGTCTGCAGTGACACGGCCATACAGCTGTCTACCAAGTACCGGTCCAATCCCATAACATATCTGTGCATCCGATCGGACATGTCTGCTACCACGGCCGGTGCATATCGGGCCAGAGAATCAAACTCAAGGCTATACTCGCGAACACTCCGACCCCTCTGCTGCAGGCGTAAAAATCGATCAGCCCGTGCCCGCCGTAACTCTGGTGGCAAAAAGTGGCGGGTGAATGCTGTCACAAACTGATCCCAAGTGGCTGGAGGGGCACCCTCTCCCCTAGACAGCTCCCAAGTCTCGTACCAGTGGGTAGCCACATCTCGAAGCCTGTGCGACGCCAGCTCAACCGACTCGGTCTCCGAAGCCCTGACTAGGTCCAGTGAGCGTCGCATCCCCCGAATAAAGTCATGGGGGTCCTCATCGGGCTTAGACCCGAAGAACTCTGGAGGGCCACACAACAGAAACTCCCGAACTCGCAGGCTGTCCCGCCTGTCATCGTCATCATCATCCCTCCGCCCGCGTCTGCGAGCCTGCCCTGCTACCAGCGTAGTCAGCAACTGCACAGCCTCTCTCAGGGTCCGATCCTCCGCCCCTGGCTGAGGAGCTGGAGTCTCAGGTGCGGGTATACGGACCTCTGGAGCTGCTGAAGGTCCTGCTCCAGGCTGTACTAGTGGGGGTGTAGCAGACCCCTCAGAATGAGGAACATCCTCAGGCAAATCATAAACACGAGCCCGAGTAGCTCGCTGTGCCTGGCTAGTCTCTCCAATCCTCGGCTTGCCCTTCTGGGCCGCCGTTGCCTTCTTCGGAGGCATCACTGCAAACACGAAGGCGAGTCAGATCAAAATCATCCTAATAGCACAGCTCTATCGCACGATCTAAGATTACAAAGAAAGTAACATCCTAAATGCCCTGTAGCTTCCCGTTTATAGATGTGGTGCACAACACATCGATAAACAAGACTCTACGAGACACGGCCTGTAGACATTCCGAGGACAAACCGCTCTGATACCACTTTTGTCACGACCCAGCCCCGTGGGCCGCGACTGGCACCCTACCTGGGTACCCAGAACAAATCGCATATTCGTTTCCAAATCCAAACTGATTTCATAGTTTTACAAAAGTTATGTCAAATATAATTTATATCGAAAATATGTCTTAAGCGGTCATATCAAATCAAACTCAAACAAAGCGGCGGAATAGGCATCGCCGGTCAAAATACAGATATATATACAGAAGGGCCATTTGGGGCCATCATATCAAACAGACCGCTTTAAGACCCGAAAGCAAAATCATACAGTATACACATAGGACCCTCACCCCACAAAGATGACTACAGGCCTCTACGAATTCAAAACATAACATATGGCGAGACAGGGCCCCGCCGTACCCAAACTGTCAAATATCCAAAATATATACAGAGTAGGGAAGTCTGTACCAAGAGTGGACTCCGAATCGAATAAGAGTACTCCGAGAAAGCAAAGAGTGGAGCCTACTGCGGAGGATCACCAAGATCTGCACCTGCGGGCATAAAACGCAGCCCCCGGAGAGAGGGGGTCAGTACGGAATATGTACTGAGTATGTAAAGCACGGAGTACAGAAATATGAATCGAAATCGAAAGCAAATCAGATGTGAAAGTCTGTATCGAAATCATATACATATATATTATGCAAGTAAAATCGTGCAAACGCTTAAGAACGTGGTCGCCACTCCGACGCTGGCGCCACACACAGCATAACACCAGAAGGTTTCAAATCTCCGTACATCCCCGAACATAATCATAATCATCGGTGAGCGTATCGCATCCCGAGCCATATCACAGCACAACTCCAAACGGAACCCGGCCCTATGGCGAAGCCTTGGGAACCGTAACACAGCATACGGCCGAATTATCATATGGCGCACGAATCAAAACCGGCCCGGGAACCGGCGAACGAAGTCATAATAAGGCACGAACGGAGTCGTGAGCAAACAAATGCAAATCGTCTTTCAAAATAGTGTTTCAAAACAAAGTAAATTCATAAAGCATATCGTATTACAAAATAGTCGAATACTTAGTCGACATAAAGTTTTATTTCGCAAAGCGTTTCCAAAATGGTCCATATAATTCGAAGTATAAGTTAGCGTATCGAATTGTCCCAAATCTACCCCGCAGGAAGATGTTCCAAAGCTCCGAAGTAATATTTATATCTTTGTTATCAAAGGTGGCCCGAAGGGCAAATCGGGCATTTTTGGGGTAGCGGACCCACCTCGATTCGAAATGAGGTGGCGAGCATATTTTTTTGAGCATTTATATGCCAAGGGTCATACATAATCATTTCTAGGTCACCCGACCACATTTCGATAGGTTTCGGACGAATGGTGGCATACTAGCCAAATTGGAGCCTTTAGGCTTCAATAGAATTGAATGAATAGTGACTTTTCTGTGGATCGGGTTTCGAGGAGCAGAAATGCTCCGGAAGGTCTCATATTCGACTGACACACTAAGATATGCCAAATGAAGGAGTGGGAGGCTTTACATACCTCACAGACGTCGTAAGCTCCTCCAAGTGTCTCGTCCCGTTTCG
The DNA here is from genome assembly GCF_019175385.1 of Lycium barbarum. NCBI lineage: Eukaryota > Viridiplantae > Streptophyta > Magnoliopsida > Solanales > Solanaceae > Lycium > Lycium barbarum. Next base: position 78,017,207 of record NC_083343.1, read on the forward strand.
TCAAAAATCTGCAAATGGTCAAAGTTACCAAATGAGATTCTTAGGCTCAAAGAATGCCTTAAACTCCAAAATTGCCTACCGAAATTTCGGCAGCATTTCCCCTATAAATCTAACATCCCCGAGGCGTAGCTCGGCTCAAATTAACCAATTACAACAGCCCACACATCAACAACCAAATCAAACAACAATAACACCATTCTAGTTTCAAAGTTCTACACGACTTCTAAAGTTGGCAACTTTCCGTTCAATGTTCAAAATCCCGATTCTATATTCACATAATTTGTATTCATTTAACCATTCAACACTAGTCAAACACATTCCAAATTCAATCTAGCCATACACGAAATTGCACCAAAATAAATTTATTTCCATAATTCTTCAAAACGTCTAAAATGCACTACGAGCATTCTAACTCATGTAGTTTCATTCCGAATTCATCAACATCGATATAGATTCACATCTAAAGTCCATAACACCCAAGATATACATTGATATACATAAAGATACCGAAGGTATACGCTTTCCGATAATATTCAAAATCATTTTTAAATGCCAATTTCATTCACCAATTAATCATTTACGATATATGGGCCATAACAACACATTCTACCAACTTAAACAAGATCAATTCACACCAACTTTTCCATCTATGGCTCACGGCCAAACCTACTACAAACACACACCCACACGTTTCCATTTATGTCCAAAGTACGGGATTCTCGTCTACTTCCAATCCTTAACACATTCACATCAATTCTATAACATTAGAGGGTAGGAATTCATACCTTTCTTGAAACCCCGACTTGTCGAAGACGTCGTCCTCGTGCCAAACTAATTATACCCCGTTGAAGAGGGCCTTGAGTACTTCACAAATATGTAAAGAACAAGATTTTTAAGCCACCACACAAGCTAGGAAAATTTTCTTTTCTTTCTCTCTAACTCACGGCCGAAACCTCACTTTTGGGGGTGTTCTTGATTTTTATGATTTGTAATGATAATTCCAAGTCTTATAATGGATATATATCCTTGTATGGGTCATGTGCTATGCACATGACCTCAACTTAATGGGTTTGGGTTTGCCAAGGCCGGCCACCCCTCTCTTCCTTTGGGCTTCCAAATTACATTTTGGTTTCTTGGCCCAATGCTTAAAAGTCCCGTTTTGTAATTCCCAAAACTAATTTCCGAAGTTCCAAGTTTATCCTCGGCCCTCCCCGAGGTCTTAGCATTAAAGATTACACAACCAACATGGTCATATTCTCAAAAATTAATTTATGTCCTTCTAACACCCGAGTCATAATTATTTCTCGATTTCCAATTGTGCGAAAACGCGGGACATAACAGCCCCGATCCGCACGATGATCCTTCCAGTTAGGCTTTGTACCTCTGTTTCATATCACGATTCAGACGGCTACACCCCGTGCTTATGATATATATCGTGGTCCTGGCCACACACTCTGTATTTTCGTTTTGGACTCGGATCCGATACTACCTGTTCTAGTTCTATACTTCTGGCTCGGTTTTGCTTATATTGTTATATTTCCGCTTTACATACTCGGTACATTTCCGTACTGACCCCCTGTTCTTCGGGGGCTGCGTTTCATGCCGCGCAGGTACTCCCAGTTGAGTTGAGGACAGATGGAAGATGTTCCAGTGCAGAGGGCAAGCTCCATTTGTTCCCGGAGTGCTACCGAGTCAGATTCTGTATGTTATGCTTTTTGGATCTTACTAGAGACTTTGCAGACAGTGTCGTGGGTATTGGTTGTCGGTCTGTGTACGTAATGAATTTTGTATGATCACAAATTTGTTCGGCTTGAAAGCCACGAGAAAGAATATTTCTGAAAGAAAAGTTTTGCTATGTACTTTATTATTTGTTTTAAAGAAAAAAAAAGAGTTGACGTGATTTTATGTGCAGCGAGAGTCTGAGGGTTCGCTCGGCCCTAAGTAAGGGTCGGGTGCCCATCACACCCCAGCGAGGTCGGGGTGTGACACTAATAATCCTTGAATTCTTGTGGAATAAATGTAGAGAGATGTTTTAGAGAGAAGGGGTGAAATGTGGACATGAAATAATAAACTTGGTCTCCCGTTTAATAACCCAAAATCTGATCTGAAATGAACAGTCGTCGAAAGTGCAACAGTGGTCGTAAACTCAGTTTACGGTCCGTATTCCAGTTTACGAACTGTATTTCATGGACGTATTTAATCATAACAGAAACAGAAAGTCAGGCTGAGACATGATGATTTACGAACACAGTTTACGGGCTGTGTTTCAGTTTACGGTTCGTATTTCAAGTCGTCTTTAACCATTCAATCATTTGACAGAAAGTTGAAGTTTTGGAAGTTGAAATATGACATGGAAGTTTTCGGCCCGTAAACTACTTTACGGACCGTAAACTGCTTTACGGTCCGTATTTCATTTTACGATCTACTGGCCAAAGTGCAAATCTGCAACTTTCCACATTTTCAGAACCTATAGTTAGTCATTATAGAGCATAACCTATCTCTTATTGCAATTCCCTCTGAAATCTTACTTAGGGTCGTCAAACGTCGTTCCCTTCTTATTAAAACATCGTACACGCTATGTCATTTGTTAGCCTATCCACTGTACGTTCGCGGGGAAATTTTCAAGGTGTAACATTCTTATGATGTTAAAGATAAGTATGTTCCATGAGGATGATGACGATGATAATAATTCCATTCTTGGAGATTCCAAAGCTTATGGATTTGACGTTAATATGAAATTATTGAGCTTATTTCATGATTTTCTTGATTTTATTCATTGTTGTTGATCTCACCTTATGATCATTGTTCCTTCAAGGTGAGATATAGCGATGATGATTGTTCCATAATATAAATCGGAGGTCAACAAACTTGCGTCACTCCGATAGAGTTGTTGCTTTTAATTGGGATCTCATGCATGCTTATTTTTATGTATGAATACACCGGGCCTAGTTGGCCGGGCAAACACCACTACGGTGGGTATAGTGGGCGGCTTGTTGATAATAACACCGTGCCTAATTGGCCGTGCAGTCACCACTAGTGGGTGGCATGCGATGGTTACCTTGGACGTGGGAGGCTCGGACGCGGGCTAATAATGTTTACATCATATCTATATGGTCGGGCAGTTTATATGTATGTTATGATATTGTTTTGAATGGTAAAAGTTAGCATGCATGGTTTCTCCTTAAGAGGCAATCAGTTATATGTTATGTCTTTATCTTATATTTCTTTATTCCTTTATGATGTTATTATTCATGCCTTACATACTCAGTACAATGTTCGTACTGACGTCTTTTCTTTTGTGAGTGTTGTGTTCATGCCCGCAGGTAGACAGAGAGAGGGTCCAGATCCCTAGGAGCTTTATCAATAGATATACAGGAGCACTCCACTACTCCGGAGTAGCGGTTTATTGGTACATTCTTTTGGGCCTATATTTGGGGCATGGTGAGGTCTTATCCGTCCTCATGAATTTCAGTACTCCAGTTAGAGGCTCATAGACATGTGTGGATAGTAGATATTTCATGACCTTGTTAGTGTATATTCTGTATATCATCTTGTAGCCTTGCAGGCTTGTTCATATATATGTTTGAGATAGAATTGAAGAATGCTTCATAATGAGTTTTATTTTTTAGAATGGCTCTTATTCAGGTTCAGTTATTTGATAATTAGAAAAGTGGTCCACCGAGATAGATTGGAAGAAGTATGATAAGTGGTGCTCGGTAGGCTAGCTCCGGGTACCTGTCATGGCCCCCTGGTTGGGTCATGACAACGATATCTCACCGAGTCCCACTAGGGCCGAGTACGTCATATATATATATATATATATACACACACTATATTGCATATGGAAAATGGTTTTATCATGCATTGCATGTTAGCTGCTTTCAGAATATGTCTTTCGTTTTTTTATCTTATTGTTATGTCTTGTTTCATTACCGTATTTCATCCTTTCTTACATACTCAATACATATTTTCCGTACTGATTGTTCCACTTTGGGACCTGCATCTCGTGCTGTAGGTCTGGATGGGTTTACTGAAGACACACCGTGATAGAAGCATCATCAGCGGGTCAGCAAGTGCCATTCATCCGGACTTGCCTGTTTTGGTATACAATTATGACTGCATCGTTACTGTATATGTTTCTGGATACATCGGTGGACGTGCGAACTTTTATGATGATGATATTTTCTACTCTTAGAGGCTCGTAGACGCTGTGTAGTGTGTTGGTTTTGGTCGTGAGAATCATGTTTTGATAAAGGGGCCTATTGTCTTGTGATATTGTTTAGTGGCGGCCTCGTCGGCACGCATACTATAATTATGTGTATATATAGGTGATGTTGTGTACTGTTCGGTTTGGGTTTTGCTGAATGAAGGTGCCGCTAAGGCTTATGCAAAGTTATTGCAAGTCCATTATGATTATCTTATCAAGTTCAGGTTAGCTCAACCGACATTCCGGCCGTGAGTTTGGGTACCATGTCACGCCTGGGTGTGACAATAAAACGTCATGTGCTAGGAGATTTATCCTGAATAAGAGCCATTCTCAAAAATAAAACTCATTATGAAGCATTCTTCAATTCTACCTCAAACATATATATGAACAAGCCTGCAAGGCTACAAGATGATATACAGAATATACACTAATAAGGTCATGAAATATCTACTATCCACACATGTCTATGAGCCTCTAACTGGAGTACTGAAATTCATGAGGACGGATAAGACCTCACCATGCCCCAAATATAGACCCAAAAGAATGTACCAATAAACCGCTACTCCGGAGTAGTGGAGTGCTCCTGTATATCTATTGATAAAGCTACTAGGGATCTGGACCCTCTCTCTGTCTACCTGTGGGCATGAACACAACACTCACAAAAGAAAAGACGTCAGTACGAACATTGTACTGAGTATGTAAGGCATGAATAATAACATCATAAAGGAATAAAGAAATATAAGATAAAGACATAACATATAACTGATTGCCTCTTAAGGAGAAACCATGCATGCTAACTTTTACCATTCAAAACAATATCATAACATACATATAAACTGCCCGACCATATAGGTATGATGTAAACATTATTAGCCCGCGTCCGAGCCTCCCACGTCCAAGGTAACCATCTCATGCCACCCACTAGTGGTGACTGCCCGGCCAATTAGGCACGGTGTTATTATCAACAAGCCGCCCACTATACCCACCGTAGTGGTGTTTGCCCGGCCAACTAGGCCCGGTGTATTCATACATAAAAATAAGCATGCATGAGATCCCAATTAAAAGGAACAACTCTATCAGAGTGACGCAAGTTTGTTGACCTCCGATTTATATTATGGAACAATCATCATCGCTATATCTCACCTTGAAGGAACAATGATCATAAGGTGAGTTCAACAACAATGAATAAAATCAAGAAAATCATGAAATAAGCTCAATAATTAGAAAAGTTCAGTTATTTGATAATTAGAAAAGTGGTCCACCGAGATAGATTGGAAGAAGTTTGATAAGTGGTGCTCGGTAGGCTAGCTCCGGGAACCTGTCATGGCCCCCTGGTTGGGTCATGACAACGATATCTCACCGAGTCCCACTAGGGCCGAGTACGTTATATATATATATATACACACACTATATTGCATATGGACAATGGTTTTATCATGCATTGCATGTTAGCTGCTTTCAGATTATGTCTTTCGTTTTTCTTATCTTATTGTTATGTCTTGTTTCATTACCGTATTTCATCCTTTCTTACATACTCAATACATATTTTCCGTACTGATTGTTCCACTTTGGGACCTGCATCTCGTGCTGTAGGTCTGGATGGGTTTACTGAAGACACACCGTGATAGAAGCATCATCAGCGGGTCAGCAAGTGCCATTCATCCGGACTTTCCTGTTTTGGTATACGATTATGACTGCATCGTTACTGTATATGTTTCTGGATACATCGGTGGACGTGCGAACTTTTATGATGATGATATTTTCTACTCTTAGAGGCTCGTAGACGCTGTGTAGTGTGTTGGTTTTGGTCGTGAGAATCATGTTTTGATAAAGGGGCCTATTGTCTTGTGATATTGTTTAGTGGCGGCCTCGTCGGCACGCATACTATAATTATGTGTATATATAGGTGATGTTGTGTACTGTTCGGTTTGGGTTTTGCTGAATGCAGGTGCCGGTAAGGCTTATGCAAAGTTATTGCAAGTCCATTATGATTATGTTATCAAGTTCAGGTTTGCTCAATCGACATTTCGGCCGTGAGGTCGGGTGTCATGTCACGCCTGGGTGTGACAATAAATCGTCATGTGCTAGGAGATTTATCCTGCTCAAGAAAGACTTCAAATTATTGATTGGATCCTTTAATGTCTGTTTGTGTCTCATGCCCTAGAAAGGTATGAGATTGCTTTCCTGGCGGGCCAAAGACTAGACTCCTCGTACCCATGTGGTGAATCCAGTTTGTCGGTTATACTAAGGCTCTCCCATTTAAAATATTTTACTCAGTTTATAGCTTGATCATATTTTTTCCTATGCTACCCGAAACTCGCCTCTCTCCTCCCATGCAAACCGTAATTTTAAAACCCTAAAATTTCTATAGCCACTCCGGCCACTGGCCAGCCACCACGTCTGGTGGTTGGTCAGCGTCTCTCTCTTCAAGATTTCCCTCATCTCTCCTCATCCAGCAATCCTTAACATCCAAACACAGCAACCCCTACGAACACTGAGCATAAATATCTCCATACCCTTATGCATGATACTGTTAAAAAACCCATGCAGACGTGTAAACCCATCCCTATGAAGAAGGTGGAGATTATAGATGGTAAACACGTTGTAAGATGGTCCTCCTCTGATGTCTAACGAATGGAGATGATTGAAAACCTACAAAATTCCATAGTTGGTAAGTTTTCGTATGGATGGCCCGAGTTAGATGAACTGAGAATTATTATACCTCAATAGTGTGGTGCAAAGGGTAACTATCGTGTAAGCTTTTTGAGAGATAGACATGTATTAATAAGATGTGATTTAAGAGAAGATTTTATTGCTATCTCGTCAAAAAGTGTTTTTTGGTTGAAATCAAAGGATGGTCGTTCTTATCAAATGCGACCTTTGATATATGACTCTAAGTTTAGAATTGAAAAGGAGACTTCAATTTCTATGGCTTGAATATCAATTCCAAACCTTATTCCTACTTTTTTTTGTTAAGGAATCATTGTTTACATTAGCATCAGCTGTGGGCAAACCAATTCAACTAGATGTTTCTACTATAAACAAAACTAGGCCAAATAGTGCAAGAGTGAAAGTGTAAGTAGATTTGCTTGCAGATTTGCCTAAGTCTGTGTGGATGGAGATTGAAGATGATGTTACAAAGGATATCAGGTCTATTCAAGTTAATATTCAGTATGACTACCTACCAAAGTATTGCACAAAGTTTTTTTTGCAAAGTCATTCCAATGAAGATTGTTGGGTGCTTCATCCAGAACTGCTAGAAAATGAGGTGGAAGACAAAAAAGAAGTGGTTCAGAACAATGGAAAGGCTATAGTTGTAGCAAAAGAACCTAGAATAAGTAAACAAGGGCAGTTCCAACGAACAAGATATGGAGGATATAGTGTTACACCTTGGAAAAATCCCCCGTATATGTATAGTGAACAGGCTAGCAGAGGACATAGCATATGTGATGTTTTTACGAGTAAGAAAGAGTATTAGATGACCCTCAACGAGATTTTAAAGGCATACAATGCAAGCAAAGAAAGTTGTTAAGGAAAGCGAATCATACGTTGTGTATCGGATAAGAATTTCGAGTAACAAGTCTATGATGGCATAATGATGTCTTAGAGAAGTGTAATAATGTCCCTAAGGTTGATGTTGAGATGTTAAACAAGTGCCAAGAAGGTTCCATAAGGATCGGAGATCAAACGAGACAACGAGAACGAAAACGAAATCATTGGGCATTATACGGCCCAACCTACGGACCGTATAAATTGTACCAGCCATATGTGGGAACGTATAATTGGCCACGAAGGCCACCAGCTACTGGACCAAACATACAGCTACACATACGGTTCGTATAAATAGTACAGACCGTATGTTTGGTCCATATAATATGGTCGGGCAGATTTAAGTTTAAGTATAAGGACCCCTTTTTCATTCCACTCTCACTCTACACTTCAAGAAACATCTAGAACCCTCCCTACTCTTCAATTACAAGAGAAATCAAAGGGAAACTAAGATCAACAACACATAATCCATGAATCAAAGTGTATGAAACCCAAGTAAAGTTCATCTTCCTCAAGGAAAACCAAAAGAGAGGACATAGGGTTTTGGTGCTAGAGGAGAAACTCCACTCAAGACTTGTTCAACCATTTCATGTTGTTTAAGGTATTGGAAGGTTAAGATACCCGAATTGTAGAAAAGCATAGCAAATGGGTCATAAATGAGTGAATAGTGTCATCAGTGAATGGTAGTTGAATTGAATCATGAATGTTAGTGTGTTGTGAGTATGAATATGTTATAAATGACATGTAGACCATAAGATAAGTGTGATACATGAGAAAATGCGATAGCGAACCCAAAACCATAAATGTGGGAAAAATTAAGAGAAATGGTGGATCATGGTCATTGTATATGAATAATGATTGTTGATTGCTATATTGTAATTGTTGTTGTGAGTGTTGGGAGTTGATATGTAATATGGGAAAAGTAGTATAAACAAAGGAAGTGCTGCCCAATTGTCTCTAGAAATAGTAGTGCGTTCTTATAGATGATTAACTAACGATAGTACGAATCCTCTTTTGAAGGTAGAGACGTGACATTGAAGGAAAATAAGTGAACGCTAGATTGCTTAAATGAGAAAGGTATGTGAGGCTTAAATCTTCTTTCAAAAGGCATGAATCCTTCAAGTTTTCCATAATCCGTCTATAAGATGAAGCTTATGAGTCCGTCTATATATCGAATCACCTATAAGCATGATAATAATGACAATGAGCTAGAGTATAGGGATTCAAGAAATTGTGGCACGATGTTCCTACAATGCTAATGATGTTATTATTGTTAACACTGCCCTTATGCTTTATTTCCTTCAAGGCGAGGCATGATCCTCATAAAATTTCCATAATACAATCGGGGGTTCACGACCTTACGTAACCCCGACATAGTGTGGTTGCCTTAAAGCCTAATGTATGCTCTTAATGCTAATGTATGCTATGACAATAAGATGATGAATAATGCTAACTTGTAATACGACTATGGGATGCATGGAATACCAAGAAATGATAAGATAATGCTATGGCATGAGATGTGTAATAGTGATGTGTTATGATTGATTTTGTGATGATATGATTCCACCGCGCCTATATGGCCAGGCATGTTACCGCTAATGCGGGCTGCGTATCATTCCACCGCGCCTATATGGTCGGGCATGTCACCGCTAATGCGGGCTGCTATGTTTACACCGAGCCTAGAGGGCCGGGCATGATCACCACTGGTGGGCAGCATATGAGGGTTACCCGGACGGGGGTAACGATGCAGATTACGATGTGAGGATTTATGTGATGACGTATATGACGTATATGATGATGTATGTGATGATGTATGGGATGTGATAGCATGTATACTATGATTATGTAAAATGCGATATATGTAGAGAGTATGTTGTCCATGATAAACATTCAGGTTATATCCTTCTCTCATGATTCCTGATCCCTCTATTATGTTTGTTTATTTCATTCCTGTCTTACATACTCAGTACAATATTCGTACTGACGTCCGTTTTCTTTGGATGCTGTGTTCATGCCCACAGGTAGACAGGGAGGAGATCTTGCTCCAGATTCTTAGAGGCTGTTAGCTGACAGAAAGCACCCCATTGTCCTTGAGGTGCCTATGATGATTCTTTTATGTACAATTGTAGATGTCATCTCATAGAGGCTCGTAGATACTCAATGTGGGTCATGTGGTTTGACGGCGTGGTCATTGTGTAAATATATACATATATATTATTTTGCTAGCCTAAGGGCTCATGTGTATAAAAACATTATGTTTCTAAAGGAAAACGGGTTCTCTTATAATTCGAGCATGAATCTGATAAATGATTGTTAAATAAGCCTAAGGAGTACTAGTACGAGCGGTGCTCAACGGTTAGTCCCGGGTACCCGTCACGGCCCCTAGCCGGGTCGTGACATATAGGGGTGGAAAAAACCAATGCAACAATATCTACCAAAAGTGGTACTATGGTAACATATCCTGGAAACAAAGGGCAGCACAAGAACAAAATTGTTATGCCCCGTATTTTTGGTACGTCGAATTGTTCGCAAGTAAATCGATTCAAGTTGGAGGCGGAATCATTTTCGGACACGAAATAGAAATCTTTAATTTCAATTTTAAGTAGAACATAAATTGTTTATACATTTTATTTAATGTAAAAATATTATTGGAGATTAGGGACTAATTAATTGTGATTAGATTATTAAGTAGGAATTAGTGATTAATTAAATTAATTAAAGTTAATTACAGAGTGGGCCCCACTTGATTATTAATAAAAAATAATAATAATAAATTTAATGGGATGCCACGTGGCACCAAAGTAGGCTGCCACATGGCAGCAAGTGGCCAAGAATAGTGGCATTAACGTGTCAAAATTGGAGGAAACGTATATGTGCAAAGAAAAGTAAGGAACAATTCATTTTCCTAAGATCATAATGTTGCAAAAAAAAAAAAAAAAAAAAAGAAAAAAATCAAGAACACATCCATGGCTGCTCACGGCCAGCCATTGATGGGAGGGAAAAAATATTTTTCTTGTGTTGATTGAGTTCCAAGATAATTTGAAAATGCAAGGAGGTGATAGCAACATTGGATTTTAAGTTGGAGGAGAAGAAATTGTAAAATTGGAGCAATTAAGCGTAGAAATTCCTCCGAGAAAATTGTGGTAAGATTTTCTTCTTTTATGGTGTAATGGAGTTAATAGTATTGTAATGGAATTATTAAAATTGGATTGGATGAAATTGGAAATAAGAAAATACATGAAATCGTTGTTATACGGAATTGTGGGTTGAAAAGGGTTCAGAAGAATTGTTGGATTGTTAGAATTGTTATGGGCTGAGTTGGGAGAATTTTGTATGTATATATACATTGTTGGTATTTCTGTGTTAACAGGGCAATAATTGGAAATTCAGGATAAGCGAGTATATAGGGGAAGTGCTGCCCGATTTCGTTAAGTCTTAGATAATAGAAAACCCTAAACGAGAATATATATAAGTTGAAGTATAGGTTCTATAAGAACGGGATATAAATTTGTGAACTACAAAATATAGTTACTTACAATGTTACTTTTATATAAATAGGATAAAAGAGCGACGAGGCGAAAAGGATTCACGAATAGTCGCAAACAAGAATGTAAAGATATCCCTTCCTTCTTTTGGCATGTCTTAGACTTAAGTGATGACTGATATGCACTTTGGGGTAATTCCATTCATAAGCTTTGAGTGATATTTATGATCCTTATTCACTTCTTGATGTTACAATTCTCAAGTGATTGAGCCTCCCTCTTCAGTTTTCTGTACGTTGGTTAATAGTCGATATATATCTGTTCCTATTCTTAGGAACTCTATAATAACTAGTGACATATGACTATGATCCTTAAGGCTTTGTGATATACTTATGATGACGTCAAGGGATGTTTGATATGTTTCCGATGACCTTCAAAAGGTATTTGATACGACTATTGTCTTGATTCTCAAATGGTAATTCGTGTTGATTATTCTATTGAGTCTTTGAAAATGTTTTTAAATTGCATATAGTTTCTCACTACTCTGCTCGTGCATGCCTCAATATGTCTGTCACTGAGTCCCGAGCCAGGATCTGTTATCGTGCATAGTTTAACTACATTGTTCACTGAGTCCCTCACTAGAGGGTCGGGTACGGTATATATATATATATATATATATATTATGGTATTACCCTGTGTTATGGCGTTATGCTGTGTTATGGCGTTATGCTGTGTTATGGGGTTATGCTGTGTTATGGCGTTATGCTGCGTTACGGAGTTATGATATATTTTGGAGTATGCTGTGTTATGGCGCCAAAGATGGGGTGGCGACCATGTTCACCGAATCCCATAATGGGCCGGATATGATATATGATATTGGCATGCATGATTTATGTTTCAAAGACAAGTATTTTGGTATTCTGGTTATTGTACTTGTTTTCTGTACTCCTTATTTCAGATATGATCTTGTTTATGGTATTTCATGCTTTACATGCTCAGTACATATTCCGTACTGACCCCCTTTCTTCGGGGGGCTGCGTTTCATGCCCGCAGGTGCAGATGCTCCCTCTGGTAATCCGCCAGCTTAGGAGTCCCTTTCTGTTGTCTTGGAGAGCTCCGTTGTTCCGGAGTCTAGACCTTTAGTTTGAATCTTATGATATATATATGTATATGTTATCCAGGGGTACGACGGGGCCCTGTCCCGTCATATTTCGCTATTCGTACTCTTAGAGGTCTGTAGACATATGTGTGGGTTGTGTATGGGTTCTGTTCAGCTGTGTCTATACGATGTGCTGTGGTATAATATTCGTCTATAGTGGCAGCCTTGTCGGCTTGCATATGATATTGATATGTGATGGCAGCCTTGTCGGCTTGCGTATTAGTTCATGATATGATTAGTTGTGACTCCTCAGGCGACAGTGAACTGGAAGCATATATATATGTGACGATGTTACAAACTTTGCAGTTCCTTTACAAGTTTCCGTATTGTTGTAGTTTTAGTATGACTATATCTGATAGGTACGTATACGGGTGTTCAGGTCGGGCAGCAGTTGCGGCCTACGGGGTTGGGTCGTGACAAAACTGATTCCAACTAGGAAGGATGATGGAAACAAAGAAGTTACTGTGTCAAACAAATTTGAGGCTTTGAACCAAGGAGTAGCGGATACTGAAGTTAGTAAGTTGAACAATGATAATAAAAGTAATATGGAGGATGTGGTAGAAGATGATGTTTCTGTAGAGCAAAGGGTTGCAGTTGCATTTGTAGATGACATGAAGGATCATAATCAAGTTAATAATGTGCACGATATTGTAGAAGCTGCAATTTTGTCTTAGGACAAAGATCAGGCTAAGAATAGGATCATTTCTCTGGAAGAGGGTGAATTTGATGAGAATAAAGATGATAAGGTGCAAAATAGTGAAGCTGATAATCAAAGTGTAGTAGCTATTGACAAAACACAACAGATTAATGGTGATTATGTTCAAAAATAGATTAATAATCAACAGGTGGATGGCAAAGCAGAAGCTCAGGAGGTTAATGTCGATTATGATTCAAAAGAGGCTTATGACTGTCAAGAACATGAGAATAATGGAATATCTGATGAGGTACAAGAGTCTGTAATGGTGCATGGAAGAATTGATGAAGATCCTGATGTTGGAGAAGGAGTGTCTGAACCCATTGATCAATATGGGGGCAAAGATGAAGTTGATCAGAATACAGGTGTTTTGGAAGTTATGCATGATCCTGGGGATCGGGTGAATAATCTGATTAATAAGGATCAAGTACAAGTTAACAGTATACCAGCACTTGCAGATACAGATGATCAGCAACTAAGAGAGAAAGATAGGGGTGTTAGAGATGAAGATGAAGATGAAGATTTTACTGAGATTTCTAATATAATTAACATGCATCATGATATAAAGGAGGTTTCTAAAGCTTTTCAGGAAAATCAGATGTCTGAATGTACTCAAGCAGGTAAGTTGAATATGAATGAAGTATCTAATGAGGAAGTTCAAGGTGAGATTAGAAAGTATTCAATTAGCTTGGAGAATGAAGATGAAAGGGTTATTGGTTGCTTTCTAAGTAAGACTGGTTCCATGGATCAAGAGGCTTCTGCTCAAGATCTAATTCTGAAAGATAATTCTAATGTAGTATCTACATAGAAGAAACCTTCTCCTCATAAAGAATTACATGATCTGGTGTCACATAATCTGAAGGATTTGGAGAATAAATGTTGCTTTACTGAATGGCAAGATGTGATCAGTACATATGGTAAGCAAGCTGAGAGTAATCTAATATTGGAGGAGTGTTCTTCACATGAGACTAAAGGTAGTAAGAAAGGGAGGAAGGGAAATCCTAATGTTGAATTGGTGGTTACTAGATCTGCTTCTAAAAGAAACATAGGTGTAAGTAAGAAAACTGGAGAACAACAATCCAGGATTCTGTCAAAGAGGGGTGCTAGTACTAAATTAAGCTCCTAATGATGAAGGCATTCTTTGGAACATAAGATCTGTGAATACTTAGAAGGCATTTCATAGAGTTCAGATGTTGCATAGACATCATAAATTCTTTCTAATAGCATTCATGGAGCCTTTTCAAGATTCTAGACACATTGACAAATATAAAAGGAGATTGGGTATGCAGGTGGCTGGCTTTAACTGCAATGGTAAAATCTAGATTTTTGTTAATGATGGCATTGAGGTGGAAGTATTGATGAACTCTGATCAGTAGGTTAGTCTCAAGCTTACTTTCCTAGACAGTGGCAAAATGTTAGTCACTACCTTAGTTTATGCAAAGTGTGATGCTGTGGATAGATTGGAACTGTGGGATAATATCTATTCTTTATCAAGCAGCATGAATTTTCCATGGTTGGTAGGTGGAGATTTCAATGTCATTTTACATGAAGAAGAGAAGATAGGTGGGTTTCCTGTTCACCAAACTGAAGTTGAGGATTTTGCATTTTGCAAAAACTCTTGTGACTTGCAGGATATTGACTTTAGGGGCAGTCCTTTCACTTGGTGGAATGGTAGAGCTGGGGAAGATTGAATATTCAAAAGATTGGACAGGATCTTAGTCAATAATCAGTTGCAAGTGTCAGGACCCAACCCTATGGGCCATGACTAGTGCCCGAGCTGGACACTTACATACGTACATGTTAGGTATAGTCAAACCGAATCTATGAAACAATATGGAAACTTGCATAAGAACTCCAAAAGTTCGTAACGTCATCATATATATACATACTCAAATAACCTGTCTCCTGAGGAGTCACCACTAATCAGAACATACTATGATACGCAAGCCGACAAGGCTGCCACTACATATCAATATCATACGCAAGCCGATAAGGCTGTCGCAACATATCAATATCATACGCAAGCCGACAAGGCTGCCATAACATATCAATATCCATAGCACATCATATAGACACAGCTGAACAAACTTATACACAACCCACACATATGTCTACAGACCTCTAAGAATATCGATAGCGAAATATGACGGGACAAGGCCCCTCCATATGTTATAGCCCGTATATTGTACGTTTGGAAATTCTAAAGTCGTCGTGGAAAGTTAAGGGCGAAACCATTTTCAAAAGTTATATTAACGCACAAGTTGTCATGAATATTATTTGTGACTATTATTAGTATGGAAATATGGTAAGAGGCTAAGGGCAAGAAGAGAAATTCGCAAAATGGCTTATGGAAATATTGCGGAAAGAATAGGGGCAAAACGGGAATTTCACCAAGAGGTTCATGAGAATTTAAAAAGGGCCATATTGGCCATGTGACAAAAAATATATATATGAAATGAAAAAGAAAAAGAATTAAAAAGGATGACAAATTAGTCTTCTTTTTATGGAATTTCAAGAAAACTCTAGAGAGGGGCATGTTCCCCTCACATGCCACTAAAACTATATGTATATATAGGACTAAAGTCTTGAAAAAGAAGACAAAAATCTATCACTTGCATTCTAGACAATTCAAGAAAGAAATAAGAGAGCAAGAAGGCCATGGTTTCGGCCATGACCATGGAAATCCAAGTCTTCAATTTTAATTCCAAAAATTATTTTCTTCATGTATTCCTACTAATTCAAGGGCCCTCTACAACGTGGTGTAATTGTTTCGGAAGATAGGCCATCCGTTTCATTGTTTTCCGCACTTTGGTTGAGTAAAGAAGTTGGGAGGAAAAGGTAAGAATTCATGTTCTTTTGTATGTTATAGGAGGCTTGTGTATGTTGTTGTATATAGGAATGGATGAAATTCATGAAAGCATGGAAATTGGGTGTTGGCCGTGCATGCATGTGGTATGTAGGAATAATGGTGTAATTATTTTGTTTGGTGTTTTAGTTGTTGTAAGTTCTATGTTGACAGTGAAAGTGGATGAAACTCATTAGGTTATAGGTGTTGGAGTCTTGGCAGTGTGGTATGTGTGTTGTGTAGGAAAAATGAATAAATTTCTATGTAGCAATTTGATTGTTGTTGATATGTATTCTATGATGGGAATGGGAACTTGGTGGTTTAAATTGATGTTGGAATGATTATGGACTGATTTGGAAGCTAATGAGATTATAGTGTCATTTCTTGTATTTGTGCAAATGATGTAGTTAACATTCTAGTTGCTAATGTGGTTTATGAATTTGAAAGATGAAAATGTGTTGTGAAAGTATATGCTAAAAATTTGGAGGTTTCGAATGGATTGTGGTCTTGGTGGAAAATTTGTATATGTTGTAGAATGGTATAAAATGCTTTTGAATGGTGTTTGGTTGATCTTGAGTTAGTAATGAATGTATGAGCATTGGAATTAGCTTGAGACATCTAGTGAATGGTATGTTGATGAACTATGTAGAAAAGAGTTACTAATGTTAGAATGTATTCTTGAATTGATTATTGATGCCATATGTGATGACCCGCCACGTCATCATGCCACCTAAGTGCCATTTGGAGCTATTTATGCCATGTGGAGGCTTACATGGAAAAAAAAGTCTAGTATGTGTTGGATGATTCTAGAGCTATGGAAATTCATGCGGAGATGCTCTAGATATTTATGAACTTCCTAGAAGATTTCTTAGGAAGACCTTAGAACATTCTAGCCTAGTGGATAATTCTAGAGTAGGGACTTCTTTGTAAATAAGTAGGGACTTATACATTAATTATTATTTATCCATTAGCCCCTAGGTGAGTAGTATAAATAGAGGGGCATACATTTGTAAAAACCACCAAGAAAAACAATTCAAGTTCTCTCTAATAAAAAGCCTCCTTCTAGCAAATTTCTCTTGTCTTTCTCAATTACTATTCCCTTAGCGATCTTGAGTGTAGTAAACTAGGCTGACTTGGCATAGCAAGATCGTGAGCAAGTTGTGCAAGAACGTGAGCGAGTTGTCAAGTGCCGCACGTGCGCTTAGTTGAAGACTAAGGACGTGACAACGTGGTATCAGAGCGAAGGTTACGACTGAGGGAATGGCAAATGACGGAGAAATCAACGCTGCTAAAACCCAAGCCAATGTCACCCAGGATGCTGCTGGCAAGAAGGGCCATAACAAAAAGAGGAATGATGCCAACAACAGCCAGGAGGTGCCGCCAGAGGTTGTGCCAAATGAAAGGCTTACATCCCAAGAACCATCTACTACTGAGGCGAGCGAGGATGACGTGGAGGTCCTGTCCGAGGACGTCTCGCTCGGTAAAGAGTGGGTTATGAAGGTTAACGTGGGGATGGACGCCATCGACATATTTGGCCAACGTTTGGGCAAGGTGGAGGGCACTCTTAGCGTTCTTGAGAGGCATACTCTTGAAGAGATTGAAAGCATCCGAAATGACTTGGAAGGGCACATGCAGGCTGAGATTGAGGCAAAGCAAACCATCACTGCCTTAGAGTGCAGACTCATGGAGGCGTTGAGTACTATCGATGCCATGAAGGCAAAGATAGTGGCACTCGAAGAGCAGGTCAACGTTAGTGTGACCGAGGCAGCCAACAATGTTGTCGTGATGAGGGAGGCTAAGATCGAGGCTCCTAAGCCACCAGTGTTCAAAGGGGTTTGTGATGCACAAGAGGTGGAGAACTTTCTTTGGCACTTGGAGAACTATTTCAAGCATGGCAAAGTAAGGGACGATGAGGCCAAGATCAATACTGCTGTGTTGTACCTAACAGAGACTGCCATGCTGTGGTGGAGAAGAAAGTTCGCTGATACTGACAGAGGTCTATGCACAATCAACACGTGGGATCAGTTCAAGAATGAGTTCAAGCGACAGTTCTATCCAAATAATGTCTTGTACGAGGCAAGGCGCAAACTTAGGGAGTTGAAGCAAACGGGGAGCATACGAGACTATGTCAAGGAGTTCACCACCCTTACGCTTCAAATTCCTAACCTCACTAATGATGACTTATTGTTTCACTTTATTGACGGGTTGCAAAATTGGGCTAAGCAGGAGTTGCAACGCCGTCGAGTCGTAGACATAGACCAGGCCATAGTGGAGGTCGAGTCTTTGATGGACTTCAAGCATGACAAGCACGACAAAGGCCAAGGTAATGAGTCAAGGGGTAGCGATACCAAAGGTGAGGGAGACCGTGGCGAGAGCAAGGAGTCACATCAACAATACTCTAAGACTCAAAATGAGAACAGGTTTGATGGCAAAAAGTCAAGTGGTCGTCAGGGCTATGCTGAAAAGAAGGCGCAGAACGAGAAGAAGGAATGCTACTTATGCGGAGGGCCGCACAGCTTCAAAAATTGCCCTGACCTGAAGAGCATTAGCGCTATGGTACACTCAAGTCACGATCAGACGCAAACACAGAGTACGGGAATCGCACAGTTGGGGACGATTGGACTATGTGGCGCTATCGCGAAGCAAGATAGTCAAACCAGTGATAGTAAAAACCAGTACGTGGATCTCACCATCAATAACAAGCCCGCTCGTGCATTGGTGGACACTGGAGCGACTCACAATTTTGTGACCGAAGCTGCAGCGAAGAGACTAGAGTTGAAGCTCGCTCCAATTAACGCCCTCGTCAAGACCGTGAATGCTAAGCCAGAAAATGCTCGTGGTGTAGCTAATGGCGTTGGTGTCAAATTGGACGATTGGAAAGGTACGACAAATTTTACCGCCACTACTATGGATATCTTTGACATTGTTCTGGGACAAGAGTTCTTTAGGCATTGCCACGCGATGATCGACCCCTACCTCAAATGTCTCTTGGTCTTAGAGCGAAAAGGAGCTTGCATGGTGCCTACAGTGACTATGTCACATGAACAAGGCCATGCGCAACTTTCAGCTATACAGCTTGTCGAAGGGCTCAAGAAAGAGGAGCCAACATTCATGGCAACCATTACAAGTTTGAAGGAAGATAATGGTACCCAAGAGATACCGCCGCCTTGGATAGATAATTTGCTCGAAGAAAATAAAAATGGTATTTCCGAATAACTACCTAAGAGCTTGCCTCTTAGGCGTGAGCAGGATCACAAGATTGAGTTATAGCATGAACCGAAAAAGGGTCAAGTCATGCACCGATTACTGTCACTGCCTCACACGATAACGGGATTGAGGCTATCATTGACTATTAGGCCAGGCGGAAACAAGGGCAAAAGGACACTGCCATTTTCCTTATATATTGGAGGGGGAAATCACCGGAGGAGGGCGCATGGGGGCGGTACGAAGACTTGTGGAAATTTAAAGACAAGATTCGAGAGTTTATACAGCAGCATTGCGCCGCGGTCGTCGCAACATCAGGTGGGGGAGAGTGTGATGACCCGCCACGTCATCATGCCACCTAAGTGCCATTTGGAGCTATTTTTGCCATGTGGAGGCTTACATGGAAAAAAAAGTCTAGTATGTGTTGGATGATTCTAGAGCTATGGAAATTCATGCGGAGATGCTCTAGATATTTATGAACTTGCTAGAAGATTTCTTAGGAAGACCTTAGAACATTCTAGTCTAGTGGATAATCTAGAGTAGGGACTTCTTTGTAAATAAGTAGGGACTTATACATTAATTATTATTTATCCATTAGCCCCTAGGTGAGTAGTATAAATAGAGGGGCATACATTTGTAAAAACCACCAAGAAAAACAATTCAAGTTCTCTCTAATAAAAAGCCTCCTTCTAGCAAATTTCTCTTGTCTTTCTCAATTACTATTCCCTTAGCGATCTTGAGTGTAGTAAACTAGGCTGACTTGGCATAGCAAGATCGTGAGCAAGTTGTGCAAGAACGTGAGCGAGTTGTCAAGTGCCGCACGTGCGCTTAGTTGAAGACTAAGGACATGACACATAGCTTGGTTGTTGGTTGGGTTGTTGTTGAATTGGGCCGAGTCATTGTCACGACCCAACCCCGTGGGCCACGACTGGTATCCTAACTGGATACCCACACGTACCTACTTAACAAAATTTCGTTCCATACTGATTTTTTTTTTCAAACAGATGTGTACAGAATCAGGCCGATACAGATGCGGCGCACGCGAACATATACATACCTGAACATACAGAAATTTACAGACAAGCCGATGAGGCTAACATACAGACGGAGTCACAAAATCATTCGTACTTACCTAAACAGATGAAACCTGTAACCCACATATCTATCTACAGGCCTCTACAGACATACAGAATCAGATGGCGGGACAGGGCCCCGCCGTACCCCAACATACCATACATACAGAGTCTACAGATGACAGAAGATATATACCAAAAGTATTTGCTCCGGATTAAAGGAGCTCTTCCAAAATAGCTGAATCGATGCCCTAAACTGGCGGCGTATCTCCAGGTGCGTCTGTACCTGCGGGCATGTAACGCAGCCCCCGAAGAACCGGGGGTCAGTACGAAAAATGTACCGAGTATGTAAAGCAGAAACATAACAAACATAATCATAGTCTGAACCGGAAGCATATATATATAGCGGACAGAACCATAAGTCAAACGGACGGACGGAATCATAATCCCGACAAACGGACAGAATCATGGTTCAGACAGACAGATAGAATCGTAAACCATACGGACATACAAAATCAGAATCCATACGGACATACAGACAAAATCGTAATCCAGACGGACGGACAGAATTATGCATGCAGAGTCATACAGAGTTATACAGAATCATACAGAGTTATACAGAATCATACAGAGGCATGTGCCTATATAAATGCTGATGGCACATACATACATACATACAGATCCCGACCCTGTCTAGGGGCACGGTAACAGAACCCGACCCTCTTAGTACGGGACGCGGTGGACAGACAGAATCAGATCAGATCATATGCCATCCTGGCCGCCATCCCTATACACAGATCATAATATCATAGTCATACAGATATAACAGATCCCGGCCCGCACGCCGAGGGACGCAGTGAACAATGCAGAGGAACATGCACGATAACAGAACCTGGCCCGAGATGCAGTGAAGGAATGCATTGAGACAGCCACGAACAGATTAATGAGAAACCACATACATATAGACTCAATCAAACTGAAGGGTGCCAAACGGCGAGTCAAGTCAGAGTATCCGGATAGTATGCATAATACGCGCCTATGTCCTACTTGGGAAGGCACGACAAATTATTATCAGGATCAGATTCTCAGATGTCCAGAAATCATTTTGTAAGATTTGCATAAAAATAGTCATTTCATAATCAAAATAATAGTCCAGATGTTTTCGGAGGAAATCGGACAGAACCAAAGTAATTAAGGTTATACAGAAGGCATTCGGCCTTGTGGGCCCGCCTCGGACCAACTCGGGGCGACATATGTAAATTACTGATAATAGACCTTATGAGGTCATCCATAATCATTTGGAAGTGTTCCGACTCCGTTTGGGAAGGTTTCGTGCAAAAGTTCACTTTGAAGGCATTTTATAAGGAAATGGTTTCAATTGTACTGAAGGAATTGGAGCGGATTTCCATCTCGAATTCCGAGAAACGGAGTCGTACTTAAGGCTCGCGGCCGAGCCTATTACATCCAGAACATGCCTAAGAATAAAGGGGAAGACATTACATACCTCGATTGCGCCTTACGCTCGCTTGGCTTCAATTCCAATTTCGTCCAAAATCTAGAAATGGTCAAGTTTACCAATTGTTAATTTCAGACTTTAAGACTCCAAACTTAATACATACTTGCCTACCGAAATTTCGGCATCATTTCCCCTATATATATAACATCCCCGAGACTTAGCTCAGCTTGGTTCATCAACACAGCAACCCAGAAACAACATCAATAACAACAACAAGCATAACATAATACACGATATGGCTTTACTAGCCGTCTTTCCGGCATAACGAAACATCTTTCATTTCAACCTTACACTTCCAAACCAATCCTACCATTTTCATATTCAACACTTATGAAGATCATTACAACATATTTCAGGGCATATCATACCATTTTCACAAGATATACACAAGATATACGCAATATACAAGTTTCCTACTAAGGGCAGATTTCACCCATAACTTCCAATCTTTTAGCATAAACATCCATAACATATTCTTACCTTCCAACTCCATCAATGATAACCATAATTTGCATCTTCCTACTTTCACTTCCGCATTCACATAATTATAATAAACTTGCATGTTTTCCTACAACAACTTAATAATCATTTTTCCATAACAACAAAAACCACCACTCTTTCATTCACTTCACAATTAACACAATTAACATACTAACAAAATTTAGTTCACCTTCCAACATCAACACACACCACACGGCCACATACTATATTCTCCAACTTCCATTAATTCATTCAACTTTCATTTCTAATACAATTCCCACATTAACTACAACTAGATTTTAACATGAATTCAAGTCACCATAACCATGCAATATATATGCATATATTCGGCCAACACATATCCAATTCCAACACACAAAATTTTCATGCTTTTCATTCATTTCCACTTACTACATCATACATACACCTCTCATAACATAACAAAAGCATACAATTCTTACCTTTCCTTCAAGTTCTTCACTTGCCACTAAAGTTGTCCTCTTGGAAAGATACTTATATCACCTTGTAGAGGACTTTGTACTTAGTAATAATCCCACAAGAAATTGAATTTTGAATCAAGGAGTTGGCTCCAAGAAATTTTTTCTTTCTTTTTCTTTTCTTTCTTGCTTTGGCCGTGAGCCTCCCTTCTCTTTTTCTCTCAATTTTTCTTTTGATTTCTTGAAACTTCTTGAAACTAGCTTCATATTTATACTAGTTAGTCACATGACTTAGTCACATGACTAACTCCCATGGGTTTGGGCCTTTAGTTGGCCGGCCACCCCTCTAATTTGGGCCCAAGTTTTCTTATTTTTTTTAGCCCAATTAGCAAATTTTTTGTAATTCATGGCACAAGTTTCCAAAATTCCAACTTTGCCCTTGGCCTCCTTTCGTAATTCCACACCAATGTATTCATAGCCAACACATTCATACCAAGTAAGGTCCAACTATGGCCTTATTCGTTACAAGTCAAGTTATCTCAAATTTTTCGAATATGCAAAAATGTCGGATGTAACAGCCATATTCTCGGGGTTGGTACATTTACAGGGGAGATGCTGCCGAAATTTCGGCAGAATATAAAAGAATGTGTTTGAAAGATTAGGGCAAGTATGTGACAACGAATCTAATGAATGGATGAATTCTCTTGAATGTAGATTAACAAGTTGGAGGCACAAGCGTAACTAGTTGGTCACGGCGCAGGTATGTAAGGCTTACCCTTTTTTTCTTTGGCATGTCCTAGAGCCAAGTAAGGTATAATGTGATATGCTGCCTTGGGGTAACTCTGTTCTGTGATGCTGAGTCTGATTATGATTCTAATTCACTTCTTGACCTGAGTTTGTGATCCTAATTCATCCCTTGATATAAGTATTTGATATAAGTATTTTGGTACAAGTATTCTGATATATGTATTTTGATATAGGTATTCTGATATAAGTATTTTGATATAAGTGTCTTGATATAAGCATTTTTGATATCAGTCTTCTGATATAAGTGTGTCGATATGAGTATTTTGATATAAGTATTCTGATGTAAGTATGCTGATATAAGTATTCCGATACAAGTATCCTGATATGAGAATTCCGAAATCAGTATCCTGATAAGAGCATTCTGATATGTTTATTCTGGTTCGAGAACTTCTGTAAGATTTAATGTCCCTAACTTCCGTATACGATCTCGGATTGCTCTGAAATGTTCGAAGAGGTTTCTGTATCAAGACGTCTACAATTTTCTTATACGTAAGTATGGTTCCAAAAATCTCTATTTGATATGATTCGTAAGGACATCTGAAGGTGTCTGATATGACTATGATTCTGATTTCCCGAAAAAGGCTTCTAAAATGCTTATAAAGGGTTCTGTACTTTGAACGCTTGTAACTTTCTCATACTACGCCGGATTGACCTGAAATCTGTTCCGAGCCTCCAGGTATCGGTAAGTACACTGGTTTGTCGAGTCTTGATTTCTATGCATGTGGTTTCTCACTATTCTGCTCGTGCATATGTTATGATTTCCTTCACCGAGTCTCGGGCCGGTATGTATCGTGCTGATGGTTCGCCGAGTCCTCTGTTGAGGGCCGGGTTCCATATACGAATTTCGAAGTGTAATGAGTCCGGTTCCGGGGTACTGTGTTATATGTCCGTCCCCGGTTACCGAGGATATATTATGAAGTATGGTGTGTCCGGGCTCGGGGTGCCGTTTTATCTGTCCGCCGCCGGGTACCGTGGTTATATTATGATGTGTGACGGAGATCGGAGCAAATTTTCTGAAATATGATGTGTTGTGGCGCCAAAGGTAGGAGTGGCGACCACGTTCCTATGTTATCGTGCGCATCCCTTGGCATTGTTCACCGGTTCCTCGGCGTGTTACCTGTCCCCGAGGTTACCATGTATATGATAGGATGTGACTGGTCCCTCGGCGTATTATTTGTCCCCGAGGTTACCGTATGTATGATATGGTATTTGTCCCGGCGTGGTATATGTCCCCGGGGTTACCGCGTTTGTGATATGATATCCGATTCCGATATGCATGACTTGTGTTGGAGAGTAAGCATTCTGACCTTCCGTATATCCTGTATTCCGTTTGCTATATGACATCCTCTGAGTAATCTGTACGTTCTGAATCCCGTCCGATATATGGCATTATCCGAGTATACTGTACGTTCTGTATTCCGTCCGATATATGACATCATCGGAGCAATCAGTACATTCTGAACTCCGTCCGACGTATGACATTATCTGTGCGTTCTGTACGTGCCACACTTCTTCTGATATCTGACAACGGTATGTACGATCTGTGTCTGGAAAGTGAGTTTGTCAGCATTCTATATGCTCTGTATGATTTGTACGGTCTGTATGATCTGTATTGGTCTGTACGATCTGTGTCGGCCTGTATGATCTGTATTGGTCTGTATGATCTGTGACTGAGAAGTAAGTAATTCGACAATCTGGATATGTTTACCCTTTGTACTATTTGTTTCGATTATGGTTCTGCTTTCTGTATTTCATGCCTTACATACTCAGTACATATTCCGTACTGACCCCCTGTTCTTCGGGGGCTGCGTTTCATGCCGCGCAGGTACTCCCAGATGAGTTGAAGATATTATAGAAGATGTTCGCTTGGAAGATTCGAGAAGGAATATTTCTGAAAAGAATATTTCAAGAAAAAAAAAATTTACTGCGTATTTTGCCTGATTTGATTTAAAAAATTTGACGTAATTTTATGTGCGGCAAGAGTCTGAGGGTTCGCTCGACCCTAATGTCACACCCCGACCTTACTAGGGTGTAATGGGCACCCGACCCTTACTTAGGGCCGAGCGAACCCTCAGACTCTTGCCGCACATACAATTACGTCAAACTTTTTAAATCAAATCAGGCAAAATACGCAGTAAAATATATTTTTTTTTGAAATATTCTTTTCAAAAATATTCCTTCTCGAATCTTCCAAGCGAACAAATCTGTAGTCATACACAATTCAATACACAACACAGACCAACATATCGGCTGACGGAGCAGCTTACAGACTGACACACCATACCCACGACGCTGTCTGCAAAGTCTCTACCATATATCAGACATCACAACACACATACTCTGACTCGGCAGCACTCCAGGAGCAAATGGAGT
This sequence comes from Lycium barbarum, assembly GCF_019175385.1. Taxonomy (NCBI): domain Eukaryota; kingdom Viridiplantae; phylum Streptophyta; class Magnoliopsida; order Solanales; family Solanaceae; genus Lycium; species Lycium barbarum. The sequence continues at coordinate 78,043,033 of NC_083343.1, forward strand.
TTGCCATCTTCGCTGGAGCATCTTCTATAATACCTTCAACTCATCTGGGAGTACCTGCGCGGCATGAAACGCAGCCCCCGAAGAACAGGGGGTCAGTACGGAATATGTACTGAGTATGTAAGGCATGAAATACAAAAAGCAGAACCATAATCGAAACAAATAGTACAAAGGGTAAGCATATTATCCAGATTGCCGAATTACTTACTTCTCAGACACAGATCATACAGACCAATACAGATCATACAGGCAGACACAGATCGTACAGACCAAAACAGATCATACAGGCCGACACAGATCGTATAGACCAATACAGATCATACAGACCGTACAAATCATACAGAGCATATAGAATGCTGACATACTCACTTTCCAGACACAGATCGTACATACCGTTGTCAGATATCAGAAGGAGTGTGGCACGTACAGAACGCACAGATAATGTCATACGTCGGACGGAGTTCAGAACGTACCGATTGCTCTGATGATGTCATATATCGGACGGAATACAGAACGTACAGTATACTCGGATAATGCCATATATCGGACGGGAGTCAGAACGTACAGATTACTCAGAGGATGTCATATAGCAAACGGAATACAGGATATACGGAAGGTCAGAATGCTTACTCTCCAACACAAGTCATGCATATCGGAATCGGATATCATATCACATACGCGGTAACCCCGGGGACATATACCACGCCGGGACAAATACCATATCATACATACGGTAACCTCGGGGACAAATAACACGCCGAGGGACCGGTCACATCCTATCATATACATGGTAACCTCGGGGACAGGTAACACGCCGAGGAACCGGTGAACAATGCCAAGGGATGCGCACGATAACATAGGAACGTGGTCGCCACTCCTACCTTTGGCGCCACAACATATCATATTTCAAAAAATTTGCTCCGATCTCCGTCACACATCATAACATAACCACGGTACCCGGGGGCGGACAGATAACACGGCACCCCAAGCCCGGACACATCATACTTCATAATATATCCTCGGTAACCGGGGACGGACATATAACACAGTACCCCGGAACCGGACTCATCACACTTCGGAATTCGTATATGGAACCCGGCCCTCAACAGAGGACTCGGTGAACCATCTGCACGATACATACCGGCCCGGGACTTGGTGAAGGAAATCATAACATATGCACGAGCAGAATAGTGAGAAAGCACATGCATAGAAATCAAGACTCGACAGACCAGTGTACTTACCAATACCTGGAGGCTCGGAACAGATTTTAGGTCAATCTGGCGTAGTATGAGAAAGTTACGAGCGTTCGAAGTACAAAACGCTTTATAAGCGTTTCAGAAGCCTTTTTTCGGGGAATCGGAATCATAGTCACATGTGACACCTTCAGATGTCCTTACGAATCAGATCAAATAGAGATTTTGAAACCATACTTACGTATAAGAAAGTTATAGCCGTCTTGATACAGAAACCTCTCCGAACATTTCAGAGCAATCCGAGATCGTATACGGAAGTTAGGGACATTAAATCTTACAGAAGTTCTCGAACAAGAATAAACATATCAGAATGCTCTTATCAGGATACTGATTTCGGAATTCTCATATCAGGATACTTATATCGGAATACTTATATCAGCAAACTTACATCAGAATACTTATGTCAAAATACTTATACCGACACACTTATATCAGAAGACTGATATCAAAATGCTTATATCAAGACACTTATATCAAAATACTTATATCAGAATACGTATATCAGAATACTTGTACCAAAATACTTATATCAAAATACTTATATCAAATACTTATATCAAGGGATGAACTAGGATCACAAATTCAGGTCAAGAAGTGAATTAGAATCATAATCAGACTCGGCATCACAAAACAGAGTTACCCCAAGGCAGCATATCACATTATACCTTACTTGGCTCTAGGACATGCTAAAGAAAGAAAGGGTAAGCCTTACATACCTGCGCCGTGACCAACTAGTTACGCTTGTGCCTCAAACTTGTTAATCTACATTCAAGAGGATTCATCCATTCATTAGATTCGTTGTCACATACTTGCCCTAATCTTTCAAACACATTCTCTTATATCCTGCCGGAATTTCGGCAGCATCTCCCCTGTAAATGTACCAACCCCGAGAATATGGCTCGGCCCAATTCAACAACAACCCAACCAACAACCAATCTATGGCATCAATAATCAATTCAAGAATACATTCTAACATTAGTAACTCTTTTCTACCTAGTTCATCAACATACCATTCACTAGATGTCTCAAGCTAATTCCAATGCTCATACATTCATTACTAACTCAAGATCAACCAAACACCATTCAAAAGCACTTTATACCATTCTACAACATATACAAATTTTCCACCAAGACCACAATCCATCCGAAACCTCCAAATTTTTAGCATATACTTTCACAACACATTTTCATCTTCCAAATTCATAAACCACATTAGCAACTAGCATGTTAACTACATCATTTGCACAAATACAAGAAATGACACTATAATCTCATTAGCTTCCAAATCAGTCCATAATCATTCCAACATCAATTTAAACCACCAAGTTCCCATTACCATCATAGAATACATATCAACAACAATCAAATTGCTACATAGAAATTTATTCATTTTTCCTACACAACACACATACCACACGGCCAAGACTCCAACACCTATAACCTAATGAGTTTCATCCACTTTCATTGTCAACATAGAACTTACAACAACTAAAACACCAAACAAAATAATTACAACATTATTCCTACATACCACATGCATGCACGGCCAACACCCAATTTCCATGCTTTCATGAATTTCATCCATTCTTATATACAACAACATACACAAGCCTCCTATAACATACAAAAGAACATGAATTCTTACCTTTTCCTCCCAACTTCTTTACTCAACCAAAGTGCGGAAAACAATGAAACGGATGGCCTATCTTCCGAAACAATTACACCACATTGTAGAGGGCCCTTGAATTCGTAGGAATACATGAAGAAAATAACTTTTGGAATTAAAATTGAAGACTTGGATTTCCATGGTCATGGCCGAAACCATGGCCTTCTTGCTCTCTTATTTCTTTCTTGAATTGTCTAGAATGCAAGTGATAGATTTTTGTCTTCTTTTTCAAGACTTTAGTCCTATATATACATATAGTTTTAGTGGCATGTGAGGGGCACATGCCCCTCTCTAGAGTTTTCTTGAAATTCCATAAAAAGAAGACTAACTTGTTATCCTTTTTAATTCTTTTTCTTTTTCATTTCATATATATATTTTTTGTCACATGGCCAATATGGCCCTTTTTAAATTCTCATGAACCTCTTGGTGAAATTCCCGTTTTGCCCCTATTCTTTCCGCAATATTTCCTTAAGCCATTTTGCGAATTTCTCTTCTTGCCCTTAGCCTCTTACCATATTTCCATACTAATAATAGTCACAAATAATATTCATGACAACTTGTGCATTAATATAACTTTTGAAAATGGTTTCGCCCTTAACTTTCCACGACAACTTTAGAATTTCCAAACGTACAATATACGGGCTATAACACCTAAGTAAGGGTCGGGTGCCCATCACACCCTAGTAAGGTCGGGGTGTGACAAAGTGGTATCAGAGCAGGTCTGTCCTAGGGGTTGTCTGCAAAGTCGTGTCCAGTAGAGTCCTGTTTATGGTGTGTTGCGCGCCACATCTATAAACAGGAGGCTACGGGGCATCTAGGGATTGTTGACCTTCTTTTTGTCATAGATCGTGCGATAGAGCCCAGACGTAGGGAAAACGAGATCCCAAATATAAGCCTTACATACGTTGAAAAGGCGAATAATGATACGGAAGGCCACGAAGGAAAGTTTTGATATGTTCATTCTGTTATCAGAAACCGGAAGCCCTTTACGGCTGTGGCCTGGTACGATATGATATGATCCCATATGAAATGACACGACGCGATATGATACGATATGATATGATACGATACGATACGATACGATACGATATGATATGACAAGATATGATATGACACAATATGACATGATATGGTCTGATATGAGGTAATATGATATGATACGGTGTGAAACAACATATAAAGGCCCTGGCCGGCTGGAATATGTTATATATATGTACGATCTGTGAGATGTTGTTGATATTTGTTATGTGTGAGTGAATTATGAATAGTAAGGATTGGAAAAGGGTAAAATGGTAATTGCAAGGATAGAACGGGTTACAGAAATGTCTCGGAATCTGTGAGACCTTGATCTGCTCCGGATCAGGTAATAAAGGTTATAAGGGAAAGTGGACGCGATTATATCGGCCCTAAGGCACCGAAATCCATCAAAGTTTCGAGGTTAAGCGTGCTCAGGCGGGAGCAATTTCGTGATGGGTGACCCCCTGGGAAGTTTTCAAAAAAAAAAAAAAAATGAAATTCAGATGTGAGCAGCCGATCAGGAGCTGGAGTAGTCCAAGACAAATTTAATGTATACGGAATGGTTGGGGAACCATAAGAGGTTACATAGAATGCGACAGGCTAGACTAGGAAAGAGACAGAAAGTGCAGTGCAGTTTTGGAAATTAGATAGGCTTGAATAGCGTCTGAAGGTATTTTGTGGGTCAGTTGATACTAATTATATGTGCATATGTATATGAACATGTATGATATCTCATATGTCAGGATATGGACGGAAGATGAAAGGAAAACATATGATAAGGAATTTTGCTATGTTGTGCACGGAGTCGAAAAGAAGAACCGTTGGCTTATAAGGAGCCCCTTAAAGGGGGGGAGGCCATATTAGGCTTATGACGAATAATGATGAGCGAAATGGGCACCCCCATATGATGTCAAAGACAAGTATGCCTGTATCGAGAAATACAAAAAGGGACTAAAGAAGAGTTGTAGTAAGAATCTAAGAGTGTGACTTTTGTTAAGATACGGTCACAAAACAGTAACAGAAAGGAGATGACCTGAGAAGGACAAGGAAGATATGTCGGCCCAGCGTATTAGAAAACTTAAGGCACGGAATAAGGACCTACAAGGATGGAGAGACTCGATTATATGAAATGGGCATGGAGAAACGGCCAACTATAAAAGAAACCCTCTCCCGCAGTGCTACGAGTCCCCAAGAGGTCAGTTGAACATTCGAGGACGAATGTTCTAAAGGGGGGGGGGGGGGGGAGGATGTTATAGCCCGTATATTGTACGTTTGGAAATTCTAAAGTCGTCGTGGAAAGTTAAGGGCGAAACCATTTTCAAAAGTTATATTAATGCACAAGTTGTCATGAATATTATTTGTGACTATTATTAGTATGGAAATATGGTAAGAGGCTAAGGGCAAGAAGAGAAATTCGCAAAATGGCTTATGGAAATATTGCGGAAAGAATAGGGGCAAAACGGGAATTTCACCAAGAGGTTCATGAGAATTTAAAAAGGGCCATATTGGCCATGTGACAAAAAATATATATATGAAATGAAAAAGAAAAAGAATTAAAAAGGATGACAAATTAGTCTTCTTTTTATGGAATTTCAAGAAAACTCTAGAGAGGGGCATGTGCCCCTCACATGCCACTAAAACTATATGTATATATAGGACTAAAGTCTTGAAAAAGAAGACAAAAATCTATCACTTGCATTCTAGACAATTCAAGAAAGAAATAAGAGAGCAAGAAGGCCATGGTTTCGGCCATGACCATGGAAATCCAAGTCTTCAATTTTAATTCCAAAAATTATTATCTTCATGTATTCCTACTAATTCAAGGGCCCTCTACAACGTGGTGTAATTGTTTCGGAAGATAGGCCATCTGTTTCATTGTTTTCCGCACTTTGGTTGAGTAAAGAAGTTGGGAGGAAAAGGTAAGAATTCATGTTCTTTTGTATGTTATAGGAGGCTTGTGTATGTTGTTGTATATAGGAATGGATGAAATTCATGAAAGCATGGAAATTGGGTGTTGGCCGTGCATGCATGTGGTATGTAGGAATATTGGTGTAATTATTTTGTTTGGTGTTTTAGTTGTTGTAAGTTCTATGTTGACAATGAAAGTGGATGAAACTCATTAGGTTATAGGTGTTGGAGTTTTGGCCGTGTGGTATGTGTGTTGTGTAGGAAAAATGAATAAATTTCTATGTAGCAATTTGATTGTTGTTGATATGTATTCTATGATGGGAATGGGAACTTGGTGGTTTAAATTGATGTTGGAATGATTATGGACTGATTTGGAAGCTAATGAGATTATAGTGTCATTTCTTGTATTTGTGCAAATGATGTAGTTAACATTCTAGTTGCTAATGTGGTTTATGAATTTGGAAGATGAAAATGTGTTGTGAAAGTATATGCTAAAAATTTGGAGGTTTCGGATGGATTGTGGTCTTGGTGGAAAATTTGTATATGTTGTAGAATGGTATAAAATGCTTTTGAATGGTGTTTGGTTGATCTTGAGTTAGTAATGAATGTATGAGCATTGGAATTAGCTTGAGACATCTAGTGAATGGTATGTTGATGAACTATGTAGAAAAGAGTTACTAATGTTAGAATGTATTCTTGAATTGATTATTGATGCCATAGCTTGGTTGTTGGTTGGGTTGTTGTTGAATTGGGCCGAGCCATATTCTCGGGGTTGGTACATTTACAGGGGAGATGCTGCCGAAATTCCGGCAGAATATAAGAGAATGTGTTTGAAAGATTAGGGCAAGTATGTGACAACGAATCTAATGAATGGATGAATCCTCTTGAATGTAGATTAACAAGTTGGAGGCACAAGCGTAACTAGTTGGTCACGGCGCAGGTATGTAAGGCTTACCCTTTCTTTCTTTGGCATGTCCTAGAGCCAAGTAAGGTATAATGTGATATGCTGCCTTGGGGTAACTCTGTTCTGTGATGCTTAGTCTGATTATGATTCTAATTCACTTCTTGACCTGAGTTTGTGATCCTAATTCATCCCTTGATATAAGTATTTGATATAAGTATTTTGATATAAGTATTTTGGTACAAGTATTCTGATATACGTATTTTGATATAGGTATTCTGATATAAGTATTTTGATATAAGTGTCTTGATATAAGCATTTTTTATATCAGTCTTCTGATATAAGTGTGTCGATATGAGTATTTTGATATAAGTATTCTGATGTAAGTATGCTGATATAAGTATTCCGATACAAGTATCCTGATATGAGAATTCCGAAATCAGTATCCTGATAAGAACATTCTGATATGTTTATTCTGGTTCGAGAACTTCTGTAAGATTTAATGTCCCTAACTTCCGTATACGATCTCGGATTGCTCTGAAATGTTCGAAGAGGTTTCTGTATCAAGACATCTATAATTTTCTTATACGTAAGTATGGTTCCAAAATCTCTATTTGATCTGATTCGTAAGGACATCTGAAGGTGTCTGATATGACTATGATTCTGATTTCCCGAAAAAGGCTTCTAAAATGCTTATAAAGCGTTCTGTACTTTGAACGCTTGTAACTTTCTCATACTACGCCGGATTGACCTGAAATCTGTTCCGAGCCTCCAGGTATTGGTAAGTACACTGGTCTGTCGAGTCTTGATTTCTATGCATGTGGTTTCTCACTATTCTGCTCGTGCATATGTTATGATTTCCTTCACCGAGTCCCGGGTCGGTATGTATCGTGCGGATGGTTCGCCGAGTCCTCTGTTGAGGGCCGGGTTCCATATACGAATTCTGAAGTGTGATGAGTCCGGTTCCGGGGTACTGTGTTATATGTCCGTCCCCAGTTACCGAGGATATATTATGATGTATGATGTGTCCGGGCTCGGGATGCCGTGTTATCTGTCCGCCCCCGGGTACCGTGGTTATGTTATGATGTGTGACGGAGATCGGAGCAAATTTTCTGAAATATGATGTGTTGTGGCGCCAAAGGTAGGAGTGGCGACCACATTCCTATGTTATCGTGCGCATCCCTTGGCATTGTTCACCGGTTCCTCGGCGTGTTACCTGTCCCCGAGGTTATTATGTATATGATAGGATGTGACCGGTCCCTCGACGTGTTATTTGTCCCCGAGGTTACCGTATGTATGATATGGTATTTGTCCCGGCGTGGTATATGTCCCCGGGGTTACCGCATATGTGATATGATATCCGATTCCGATATGCATGACTTGTGTTGGAGAGTAAGCATTCTGACCTTCCGTATATCCTGTATTCCGTTTGCTATATGACATCCTCTGAGTAATCTGTACGTTCTGAATCCCGTCCGATATATGGCATTATCCGAGTATACTGTACGTTCTGTATTCCGTCCGATATATGACATCATCGGAGCAATCGGTACCTTCTGAACTCCGTCCGACGTATGACATTATCTGTTCGTTCTGTACGTGCCACACTCCTTCTGATATCTGACAACGGTATGTACGATCTGTGTCTGGAAAGTGAGTATGTCAGCATTCTATATGCTCTGTATGATTTGTACGGTCTGTATGATCTGTATTGGTCTGTACGATCTGTGTCGACCTGTATGATCTGTATTGGTCTGTATGATCTGTGTCTGAGAAGTAAGTAATTCGGCAATCTGGATAATATGCTTACCCTTTGTACTATTTGTTTCAATTATGGTTCTGCTTTCTGTATTTCATGCCTTACATACTCAGTACATATTCCGTACTGACCCTCTGTTCTTCGGGGGCTGCGTTTCATGCCGCGCAGGTACTCCCAGATGAGTTGAAGATATTATAGAAGATGTTCCAGCGAAGATGGCAAACTCCATTTGCTCCTGGAGTGCTGCCGAGTCAGAGTATGTGTGCTGTGATGTCTGATATATGGTAGAGACTTTGCAGACAGCGTCGTGGGTATGGTGTGTCAGTCTGTAAGCGGCTCCGTCAGCCGATATGTTGGTCTATGTTGTGTATTGAATTGTGTATGACTACAGATTTGTTCGCTTGGAAGATTCGAGAAGGAATATTTCTGAAAAGAATATTTCAAAAAAAAATATATATATTTTACTGCGTATTTTGCCTGATTTGATTTAAAACGTTTGACGTAATTTTATGTGCGGCAAGAGTCTGAGGGTTCGCTCGGCCCTAAGTAAGGGTCGGGTGCCCATCACACCCTAGTAAGGTCGGGGTGTGACACCATACCCTTGGGTAAACATATATATATACACCATAAGATCTGTACCAAAAGTCTAGGCTCCGGAACAACGGAGCTCTCCAAGACAGCTGAGTAGAAGTCCTATGCTGAAGGGTCACCAAACTGACTATCTGTACCTGCGGGCATGAAACGCAGTCCCCCCGAAGAAAGGGGGGTCAGTACGGAATATGTACTGAGTATATAAAGCATAAGAACATCAAGTACAGATGAATCATGAAAACTAGCCTCAATAATAGAATGCATCTGTGGCTAACATCTGAGAATATCTGCGTAACTCTATATGACAGAAACTGACTCTACGATGTATGATAGGCATAGATTATAATATAACTGATAGTGCTATGGAACGTGCAGCCCGATCCATATATAATATAATAGTGCCGAGGAACGTACGACCCGATCCATATATAATATAATATGTTAGTGCCGAGGAACGTACGGCCCGATCCATATATAATATAATATGTTAGTGACGAGGAACGTATAACCCGATCCATATATATAATATGTTAATGCCAAGGAACGTACGACCCGATCCATAAATATAATATGTTAGTGCTGAGGAACGTACGACCCGATCCATATATAATATAATATGTTAGTGCCGAGGAACGTACGGCCCGATCCATATATTATATAATGTAATATGTTAGTGCCGAGGAATGTATGGCCCGATCCATATATAATATAATATGTTAGTGCCGAGGAACGTACGACCTGACCCATATATAATATAATATATATAAATGCATATAAAACTCGGAAAAGAATACTCTGAACCCCTCTGGTGACATAAGAAGCTAATATGAAAAGTCTCTGGGAGTTATGGACATAAAACATAGGAGGCCAACGATACAAATATCTCTACACTCTCTAAGAACAGAGTCTTTGGAACTTGCTTGCTCCCTGTGTTCGTTCAGATGATAAGGATCATGCCAAAAAGAAAGAAAGGATAACTTTACATACCTTTAATGCTTATTAATATGTCCAACGTCTACTTCTCGAGCTCGTAGGTCTAAAATTAGGATAACATAAGCCACAGTTAGATCATCCACATCACTTACTAACCAATCCAAGTACGAATGAAACTTAACGAAATTCGGGCAGCATTTCCCCTGAAAACTTAACAATCCTCGAGATTCCAATTTAGCTAAACATTAATCAAAATACCAACAACAACAACACCAACAATTTCATTTCAAACTAGAATTAAATCCATTCTTAAATCACTTCCAAAACAGCCCAATATACATTCGTATACCAATGCTTGTATACACTTCTATATTTTCGTATATCTATAGTATAACATCAAACACAACAACAACAATAACAACTATAGCCAATCCCACGATATTCCAGCCCACAAAATAATTCATAACAACCACCAAACAACCCCAAAATGTTGTCACAAAACAGCCACGAAAATCATATAAAAACAGCCCGGTATACGCTTTGTATATGATATCTTCATACACTTTATCCTCCAAAATTCAAGAACAGCAACTTGTCAACAAAATAAACAATTATTATACATCATAACTCAGCTAATTCCATCCATTTAATCCAACTAAAACAGCCCCCGATCTATAAATCTCAACAAAACAACAAACGAGGTTATAACGCTACTTTCTCCGTTCTAATCCATTAAAACTCTAAATAAACACTTTAATAACATAAAAGGAATCTTATACATACCTTAGCAGCAGCTCAACCATGAAAATATCCTCCCCCGGGATCATTATTTAGCTTAAAACGACGATGATAACTCGTACTACACTTTATCCTTCACGAGCCTCGGGATTCGGGGCCTCGAACTTGATCGATTCTCCACTTTCTCTCTCTAACTCTCCTCTCTCTCTCAAATATTCTGGATTTTTCTAGTGTAAAAATGAGGCTAAAGGCTGAAAATTTCCCTTAAATAGCAAGGGAAATGGGCCTGACCCGACTTGGAATCGGGTTGGGCCCATTTCACTGCCCAGCTTGACCTTTCTTCCTTAAAACGTCCATAACTCTTTATCCCGATGTAACATAGAGGACCACGACCTATGGTTGGAAATCTAATTCAATTATCTACAACTTTCATTTTAGGAGTTTTCCTAAATTCCCAAATACTGATGGGGTTATGGTCTCCCGAAGTCAGATCACCCGAAAATGTAACTTAAAAACATCTTTTTGGAGGGCTTACACTTGGATTTGGCTCAAGGGTCCTTCTTGAGTTGTGTTTAACTTCACATATATTGTCCATATAACTTATCATATGTCCTTTATAAAAATCCCATCATGTGGGCCCCACCCCAGCTTACGGTTACGAGGGCTATATATCGTTTAACATATTATTCCAATCATATTGTACGAATTCCAAATGTCATACTCATGCTACTACAGTAGAATTTCAATCTTTATACTTGTGATATTTGCTCCCCCTCGAGCTCACATTAAGCCGTCTGTAGCCTTAGTAACACGAAATTTTTTGGGGTGTAACAGGAAGAATGGCTTGGTAATCTACAAATGAAGCATTTATCCAGAACTGGATCAGATCATGCACCTCTGTTGCTTATAGCAGGAGAACAAGTTCAACAATTCCCCAAGCCTTTTAGATTTCTAAAATTTTGGGTAGATCATGAGTCTTTCTTGCATACAGTAGAACAACTGGAGTACTAAGTATATTGGAGATGCTTTTACTACTTTCAAGTTGAAAATGAAGAAGTTGAAAGTTGCTCTATCTGTATGGAGTAAAGAGACTTTTGGTGATATCTTTAAGCAATTAACTATTAGAGAGGATATTGTTAAGATCAAAGAGTTGTTGTTTGAAGAGGATCCCTCTGAAGTTAATAGATTGGTTTTGCAACAAGCTCAAGCTGAATTCAAAAGATATATGCATTTTGAAGAAGAGTTTTGGAAACAAAAGGCTGGTGTTGAATGGAAATTAGAAGGAGATAGAAATACAAGGTTTTTTCACAACTTGGTAAATGGAAGAAGGAAGAGAATGCAACTTAATAGAATACAGAATGATGAAGGTGCATGGTTGGAAGATAGGGATCAGATTTAAGCAACAACTATAGACTTCTATTAGTAACAATTCTCTTCTGAGCCAACATCATCAGACTATAGCATCTTAGAGCATGTGCACGAAGCTGTTACTCAGGATCAAAATGATTTATTATGCTCTATGACATGTTTGGAGGAAGTGCATAAAGTTGTATTTGGGTTAGCAGGTGATAGTGCATATGGCCCTGATGGTTTATCAGGAATCTTCTATCAGAAATGTTGGGATATTGTTGGGGCAGATGTATACAATGTAGTTAAGGCTTTCTTTGATATTCAAACTCTTCCAAAATCTGTCACTCATACTAATTTGGTTTTACTACCAAAGAAGGAAATTAGCAACAATTTGTTTTTATCTCAGGCCTATCCGTTTAAGTAACTTCATCAACAAGATCATTACTAGAGTTATTCATGACAGATTGGAATCTATTCTGCCTTCCTTAATTTCTCAAAACCAATCTGGTTTTGTAAAAGGAAGGAATATTATAGAAAATGTGTTACTTACCCAAGAGGTTGTTGCAGATATTTGAAAGAAGGGACGGCCAGCAAATATGGTCATCAAACTAGACATGGCAAAGGCATATGATAGGGTCTGTTGGAAGTATTTAATTCAGGTGATGAAGAGGATGGGATTTTTAGAGGTATTTGTGGATATGATTTGGAGAATACTTGCTAGTAACTGGTATTCAATCCTCATTAATAGACAGGCTACTAGTTTCTTTCATTCTACAAGGGGAGTAAAGCAAGGTGATCCTTTATCACCTGCATTATTCATCTTGGCTGCTGACATATTATCAAGATCTTTAAATAGCTTGTTTGATGAAGGGATGTACAGGGGCTATGGTTTGCCTAAATGGAGCTCAAATCTAAATCATTTGTCATATGCTGATGACACAATAGTTTTTGCCTCTGCTGACAAATGGTCACTTCAAAGGATTATGAAGATTCTGCATGAGTATGAAGTTGTTTCTGGTCAAAAGATTAATATTCATAAGAGTGCTTTCTACATGTATAAGAGAATATCTAGTGAACTGGTGAATGAAGTCCAGCAAATCACAAGTTTCTCAGGAGGTTAATTTCCTTTCACCTACCTTGGATGCCCAGTGTTTCATGCAAGAAAACAGAAGATATTCTATAGAGATGTGATAAAGAAAGTTAGAGATAAACTGCAAGCATGGAAAGGAAAACTTCTGTCATTTGGTGGTAAAGCTGTACTGATTAACAGTGTGCTGCAAAGCATTCCTGTATATCTGTTATCAGCAATGGTTTCTCCCTAATGTGTTATCAAAGAGTTGCAAAACATGTTTAATACATTTTTCTGGCAAACAAAGGAAGATGGTAAATGTAAACATTGGTCTGAATGGAACAAATTGTGTTATCCCAAAAGAGAAGAGGCTTAGGATTCAGATCATTGAATGATATTTCAAAAGCTCTTTACTTAAAAATTTGGTGGAGATTTGGAACAAGTAACTCTTTGTGGTCAAACTTTATGTGGAATAAATACTGTAAGAAGGTTAGACCAACTCTTGTTCAATGGAAGGGTGGTACTCAGACATGGAAATATATGTTAGAAGCTAGGAATGATATCGAGCAACATATCTGGTGGGAGCCTCATCAAGGTTCTCTATCAATATGGTATGATAACTAGTTGAAAATAGGTGCCTTGAATGATCAAATTCAGTTCCAAGCTTACAAGGATGACAGTGTAGAAGATCTAGCAGAAATAATGGAAGGAGATCATTGGGATATGACAAAGGTACAACAGATGTTTTGTGATGAAATTGTGCAGCTTATCAATAATAAGCTTGGAAATTTGATTGAACATCAGGAAATTGACTGTCACACCCCAATTCCACTAGGGTGTGATGGGCACCCGACCCCATATCCGGAGCCGAGCGAACCCACAGATTCTTATTACACACATAATTTCTTCAGACGCTGAAAATCAGATAAAAGTAAAATAATAAAGTGTGGTAATATAGCGGAAGTGGAATATGTAAGACTCGAGAACCGATTTCAATAAGTGGGCTTAAAGTAATAGTGATTATGACAAGGGATGTGAAGCGAACAAAAGAATGAAGAAGTCTTGTGATGACATAGACACAAAGTGAAAGAAAGATTTACGGTAAGAAGTTTTCGATATGTTATGCGCCGAGTCGGAAAGAAAGACGAGGGTACTCGAGGACCGTTGACGGATAAGAATCTCCCTAAAAAAGGGAAAGAATATGTTAGGTATATTAGATCACGATTCGAATCCCTCATACTGGGCAAAGTTGCGCAGTACCTAAGTGCGCAGCGATATGTTTTAGAGAGTAACAAAGAGAGCAAGAAAGAGTTGCAAGTTAAGTTTACAACGGGTAATAGAGAAAATGATAAGATTCAAAGGATATTCCGGATAACAACGATTGTTATAATGAAAGTATCGACAATTGGAAGTTTGAAAACCTTTGAAAGAAAGAAAGAATGCAGAGCCTAGGAATGAAATAAAAGAGTTCGTCGGATACTAGAAGATGGTTCATGAACCGTTAATTATATAAAGCATGAGAGTATACGCTACGAGACCATATGAACCATTGACGTGAAGCAATGCTCGACCATGTTTGTAAGGAACTCATGCCAGAGTGCCGATACAAAGAAACTAAAAATAAGTACACTTGTTTCGAGGAGTATGAGAGCAAGGAACAACCTATGGCCATATTGAATCGTTAAGCGAAGGCTGCGTACTAAAGACCTGGCTTCTGTTAAGGTGTGATGACGAAACCATAACAATGAAGAGGTGAGCTGGGAAGGACCCTCCCGAAGTATTACATCACCCCATGAGGTCAGTTGAACATTCGAGGACTAATGTTCTAAAGGGGGGGAGGATGTTATATCCCGCATTTTGTACATTCGGATAATTCAAGATAATTGCGGGAAATTAAGAGAAAGGCTACGTTCTTGATCTTGTTTAGCACACAAGTTGTCTGTGAAAATATTTATGCGGAAATATTGAGAAAGGCTAAGGGCAAATTTTGAAATTTGAAAAATAAGTTCGACGAAAATTTGAGAAAATGCTGGACAGATTTTTTGTCAACTTTGGAGGGTCATATCTCCTAGTATATGAGGATTTTTAAGGTGTTTGAAAAGCCTAAAATGAAGTTCATCGAGTCTAGTTTGTAATGCAACAAACCGCTCGTCGATAGGACGTCGGAGTAGAGAATTATAGACGTTACAAACTGAACTGTCGCGCAGAAACAGTACCGCTACAGCACTGCTACAGTACCGCTACAGCACTGCTACAGTACCGTAGCTACAGTGAAACCGACCCAAACTTATTATAAAAAGGGTCAAAACCCCCATTTTTCATCATAGAATGGTCCAAAATTTCCAGAAAATTCTGCACTCAAAAGGGAGCTTAAATCTCACATAAAAGTGAAGATTTTGAGCAAAATTTCAAGCTACGAAATATGGATCGAGGTCCGGGCAACGCGTAGTCGCGGATATAAGTTCGTTTGGTATTGGAGTGGCTTGGGAACAAGAAAATGGTGAAGAGTTTGCTACCTTCATAAAAATAAGGTATAAATTATTGAATCTCTTTCTTTATCAAGTTTGGTTAAGGAATAATTGCAAGAATAGAGTTATAGTTTGTTGTGTTGATGTTGTTGAATTATGGAATGAGCCCGTGTAGTGTATTGTGTAGAAGTGATGAACTAATTTCACTTAGTATTTTAATTATTGTTATAGTAGATTCTATGATGTAAAATGAGGATTTAGTGGCCTGAAACGGAGTGAAAATCGTTTGTGGATTATTGAATAAGTTAATGGATATTAGTATGATTCCTTATAATTGTGTGAGTGAATTTGTAATGTGTGGATTGTGGATATAACTCATGAATTTGGAAGCAAGAAATATGTTTGGAAGATTGTAAGTTGGGTTGTTGGGATTGAATTGAATATAAGAAAAATGTTGTTGAATTGTGTGACAAGAGTTGCTAAAGTTATGATGTATTTCGAAATAATTGCGAAGTTGGAAGATATGATTGTTGGTATCGTTATTGATAATTTGGCCGAGTTACATTCTCGGATTTGTTGTGGTATTTTTGGCCGAGTTGAATTCTCGGGGATGCTATATGTATAGGGGAGATGCTGCCCAAATTTTTGTAGACAAGTATTGGTTAAGATCGAACTTTTAAACCTTATGATTTATATTTGATAAATGTGACCAAATGTAGATTTTGGACGAAACGGGATTTGAATTTGGAGAGGCGTAAGGAGCGAATAAGGTATGTAAAGCTTTACCTTTCCTTCTCTTGGCATGTCCTAGGTATGATAGGCTTTGATACGGGCCTCGGGGACGACTCTACTCTTCGGAATCTACGTTCGAATTTGCCCCTTTTTCATTCAGTAGAATTGAATTGAATATGTTATGAATAGTTAGATAAGGTGCCTAAATGTCTAGAACTTTCACAAATAGGACCCGACTACCTTAGAACTCTCACGGGTAACGTTATGAAGTGTAACATACGTAAATTATGTGCGCCACCTCATTTGATCCGAGGTGGGCCCACTTTCCCGGATTTTTTTGATTTGTTCCGTTTGACTTATTTTGGAATAAAATTCAAAGGAAAACTCTTGGTTACTCTTCTAACTACTATATGACATTCGTTTGACTCATTTTGTTAAGTCCCATAATATATTTTGAAACATGAAAATGATTTCAGAAAGCTTATTTTGACATATGCTATTGTGATATCTGAAAGGCATACGCTATGACTACCGTTCAATCTCTTTTATATGATTTGTCGTCTGAGTTATGCTATCGAGATTATGTAAATGTTTATATTTTGATATGTTCAAACAATCCCAAAAGCTTTAATTTGATATAATCCCCCACGACATCTGAAAGGTACGTGCTATGACTATCATCTGATTTCTTTCTTAAATGACCTGTCATTCGGATTATTCTGTCGAGTCTTTGTAAATATTTTATGATGCATAAGTTTCTCACTACTCCACTCGTGGATGCCTCAATGCTTCCTTCACTGAGCCCGGGCCAGGATATGTTATCACGCGTATTCCACTGCATTGTTCGCCGTGCCTCGATGTGAGGGGGCAGGTATACGTGTACATGGGTTGTGGAGTATGTTGTGCCATGTACACACATTCTGATATATGATGATATGATATGATATGGCCATCTGATATGTTTGATATGTGCACATTATGATACGATATGATATGTTACGGAGCTATTCCCTACTCTGGAGTATGCTGTGTTGTGGCGCCAGTGACGGGGTGGCGACCACGTTCTGTTCACCGTGTCCCATAATGGGGCCGGATATGGCATATGTTCTGACATGCATTGATATTTCTGTCCACCGCGTCCCTCACGGAAGGGCGGGATCTGTTATACGCACACATACGATATACGATTTGTGTCTGGAAAGTAAGTTCTCTGGCATTCTGTACCCTCTGTACCTTTTCTGACCTATGATATTGATATACATGATCTGTGTCTGGAAAATTAACATTCTGACATTCTGGATCCGTACTTCTTCTGACATATGACTTCGGCATATATGCTCTGCGTGTGGAAAACAAACCTTCTAGTACTCTCGATCGGTACCCCCTTTTTTTTCTGGCATATGATTTGCGTTCGAAAAATAAATGTTGGTACTTTGGATAGTGTACTTACCGTTTGTACTGTCTGTTTCGATTATGGTTTAGTTTTCTGTATTCCATGCTTTACATACTCAGTACATTTTTCGTACTGACCCCTCTTCTTCGGGGGCTTTCATGCCGCGCAGGTACACCCAGATGAGTTGAAGTTATTACAGAAGATGTTCCAGCGGAGTTGGCAGGCTCCATTTTCTCCCGGAGTGTTGCGGAGTTAGAGTTTGTATATGTATGTTATGAATTCTGGATTTATGCTAGAGACTTTGCAGACAGAGTCGTGGGTATTGGTTATCAGTCTGTAAGCGGCTCCATCAGCCGATATGTCATTCTGTGTTATGTAGTAAATTTTATATAATTACGGACTTTGCCTAAAATTGAGAACGATAAAAGATGGATTTCG
Organism: Lycium barbarum; assembly: GCF_019175385.1. NCBI lineage: Eukaryota > Viridiplantae > Streptophyta > Magnoliopsida > Solanales > Solanaceae > Lycium > Lycium barbarum. The sequence goes on from NC_083343.1 coordinate 78,061,246, forward strand.
AAAGCTTAATATGTATTTTACTTTTATCTGATTTTCAGCGTCTGAAGAAATTATGTGTGTAATAAGAATCTGTGGGTTCGCTCGGCTCCGGATATGGGGTCGGGTGCCCATCACACCCTAGTGGAATTGGGGTGTGACATTGACAAACCTCATTGGATGCTTACTTGTTCTGGAAAGTTCACAGTAAGTAGTGCATGGGAGTACATAAGGCAAAAAAGGCAAGTTTCCTTTTATTGTTCAAGGTTTTGGATCAAAGGTATGCCCTTTAAAATATCTCTTCTCATTTGGAGAGTTTGGTTTTACAAGTTGCCTATTGATGAATTATTGCAAAGGATGCATATTTCTGTAGCCTCAAGATGTTGTTGTTGTCACTGTCATCAAGAAACAATGGATCATTTATTCTTAACTGGTCCATTTGCTATGAAAGTTTGGAAATATTACTGTGATGCAGCTGGAATTTCAGGACCATTAATTCAGGTAAAACATACAATACTGAAATGGTGGAACACTCCTATTAAATCCAATTTGAAGACCTTATATCAAGCAGTTCTAGCCTTCATTTTGTGGCATCTGTGGAAGGGTAGAAATACAAGGAGGCATGGAGGTTCTATCACTGTGAACAAGGTTATATATGAGATCAACAGAGGTATATTGTTATTGGCAAAAAGCCTATTTCCTGGCATGAAGTAGTTTCCAAAAAGGTAGCCTTTCTTTGTGCAATATTTAGAAAACCTGAGAAAGACAGTTGTTCACAAGGAAGTAACATGGTTACCACCAGAAAGGGGGAAATACAAGTGCAATACTGATGGTGCCTCAAGGGGTAATCCAGGTCCAAGTTTAGCAGCTTTCTGTATTAGAGATCATAATGGAGATTTAGTGTATGCAGCAGGGAAAAGCTTGGAGGATACTACTAATGTAATAGCTGAAGCAGTTGCAATTGAAGATGGAATACAATATTGTGTAGATCATCAGCTATTACCTTTGATAGTAGAAACTGACTCTTTAACTATGCAGAAGATATTAGATGGAATATGGGAAGTACCATGGAGGATATCATTGGTAGTTAAAAGAATTCAAAGGCTTAGAGAAGGAAAGCAGATTGGTGTGGCTCATGTGCTAAGGAAAGGAAACATCCTGGCAGATTTTTTCACTAACCTTGTTTTTGATTTTGCAGGTACCATGCAGTTTCATAATTTTCAGGAAGTCCCATCAACAGGTAGAAAGATAATCAACATGGAAAAAACCTAAACTCCAATCATTAGAATAAGAACAAAAGAGCAGTTTTGAATAAAGGGAGGGAATAAACTGAATATAGTGCAATCTTCAGTGTGTGGTATTAATGTTATGTTCAATCTACGGAAGGATGTACTATATATAGTTGGTTGTTTATTAGAATAATATTGGATTGACTTAGAGTTTGAAGGCTAGATCAGTACTACTACAATGGCTACAAGAAGTGCTACCCAGGAGGTGCATCACAACACAAGGAGAAATCATCTTAATGGATCAGTATGCAGGAGGATTCAGCAGTCTATGTAGACCTGTGCTGGTATGTGAACTTGGTCATATGGTGAAGCTGTGCAAGTTCTATAAAAACTCTACTAGAAGAAGCTTATTACTACCAAAAACCTGAGTTTCTACTTCATGAGTTCTTGATCCATTCCATCTGTGAGACTTGTGGATATGAAGAATGGATACAAGACAAGGCCTTGGAACTAATTGTATTTCTTCTTAAGATGTTATTAGGATTAGAATAGTTTTACCATTTCCTTTTTCTTAGATTTTTTTTCTCTTTTCTTCTTTTTCCTTGTACAGTTTGAATTATTTTAATAATTTTCCACCTTTTATAGTGGCTTTAATTTAAAAAAAAAACTTGATCATGCAGATCACTGTCATGGCCAGGTTTCAGTTGCAGTTACAGCTTCATAGTATTCAATCATAGTTTATAGCTTAAAGTACAAATTCAATTTATTGTTACAGCTTCAATTTACAGTGACAGTTTCAGTTTCAGATTACTTCATATATCCATCTTATTGATTTGGGCTTCCTATTCCCTAAGCTACCCATTTGCTCTTCTTTCATTAAGTTGCTTTATATACTAGCACAATTCCAGTGTACTTATGTCCCTATTGCTCGGGGCTGCATTTCACAATGCAGGTACTAATTTTTAGGACGACGGATCTACTCGTTAGCACTTCATCGTATCAGCTGTTTGGTAAGACCTATTTACTTTGGGGCGTTATCTTTATTTTTCAATAGTGATGTTGTGTCAGACAGTCAGGTATGCTGGGGACCTTGTCACAGCAACAGTTTAGTGTTGTCAGACAAATGTAAGAGGTTTCATAGACTAGTCAGTCGGTCTTGTTCAGTATTAAGTTATGTTTAGCCTTGTGGGCTACACAACTATGTTTTCGGACTATTTTCCACACTTATGTTTAAAAGTGTATTTTCAGTATTATTATGATGACTTATGATTTATCCGGACTATTCATGTTTCAAATTACATTCCGCATCAGTACATGTCGTGTGTTGATTTAGCGAGCCATGTGGTTCGTTCGATTACATGCAGTCAGACACCGAGTGTCGTGTTACGTCCAGGCTCAAGTTCGGGGCGTGACATTATCCCATTAATCTCACTTTATTAGCCATATTTAACCAACCTGATGCTTTATATAGAGTCAAGTAAGGCTTCAACTTGCCTGATTTGGATTCCAAAGATTACAACGAAGCCTTGCCCTTCCGTAGTGTAACGACCCATTTGGTCGTTATTGGACTTTTTACTCATTTATCTTCATTGACCCTTCCCCAAGCTTTGTTAGTATGATTTTGATCCGCGAGGATGCGCGGTACGGTTCTTGAGGTAGTCGGACAAGTTTTATGATGACTTATGTGAATAGAGCCTTAAAGTGAAAAACATTTGACTAATATTTGACTTTTGAGTGAACGGGCCTTTTTTCAAAAATTCGTCGATTCTGAGAGGTCCGGATGGTCTCTTGTGACTTGGTGGGATGTTCTGTTCGGTTCCCATACCAGCTGGGAGCGTTTTGGGTTATTGGTTGAAAAATTAGTATTTATCCATTGGGTGTTGTCCCGGTCAAACAGACCTCTGTTGGGAATTCCGAGACGCGAATGAGTCTAAAGTGTATCTTTATGTATGACTGCATGGCTGACTTGTATCTGTGAGGTATCGAGTCGGATTTCGGGATTGGGTTTGTGAAAAAATAGTATTTTCTAGTGTCTAGTGTTCACCGTAGCGACACCAGATGCGCTGTAGCGGACCCTCTGTGGTGAGGCCGCTGTGAGGTTAATTGTTAAGTGGTGAGTCACCACAGCGGGCAGGGATCCGCTGTGGCGGGCTCGTGGCAAAAAACTGAGGGCCGCTGTAGCGGACAGTACATCCGCTGTAGCGAGTGACGGGACCAGTTTCTTATTTAATGCTTAGTTGAAACCCTTCATTTCCTATCACTTCACTATTTGGTTCTAAGTATCCATTGAGGCGATTTAGAGAGTTCTTGGCTGATATCTCTTGTGGGTAAGTTCCCTAACCTAGAATCCATTCCTTTATCTTTCCTAAGCTTGAATCCATGCTTGAATTTTTATAGAACTTAAGAAGAAAGATAGGTTTTGATGTTTATTTCATTATTTGAGTTTTAGTCTATCTAAGTGAGAACTGTTGGTGGATTTGACAAATCTAAGTATGGGATTTGTTGATTTAGTAACTAATAGGCTTAAATCTTCCATTATTGTTGATAAAATTGAAGGTTTGAAAGTTAGGGTTTATACCCAAATTGGAGGTTTTGACTTGAATGGTATAATTGATCTATTCTTGAGTTGTTTTAGCAATCGAATAGTGAAATTGAACTTCTAGAATGTTGTGTTACCGATTTCACTTTTGAAATACCCGTTTTACCCTTATGGGCCCATTTTCTCCTTTTTCCATAGTTGATTTTGATTCAAAGTTAGCCTAGCAGTATCGGTACTGTTCTTCCTATTTTCTAACTTAGAATTCAATTATGATTAGAATTTCAGTATTTGGAGACGTTTCGTAAGGGCAAAGAAAAGGTATGATTGTTCGTGGCTCCTGCTCGGCTACCAGGTAGGTTACGGCTTACCCTATGGTTAGACATCGGTTAGCAAAGCATATGTAGAGTTAGTGATTGTCGAAGAAAGCATGTTACGCCTTCGGGTATGAAGTTGGGATGGATTACCTATGATGGTACTGTTGTTTGATTGTGGGCATGTCGCTTTGTTGTGATCTATTGTCTTGTTACCACGTGTGTGATATTAGACTTGACTTATTACTAGAATCGAGAGTTTTGTCCATGTGTGGCACGATTGATTTGATATGCTGTCATTATTTATTGATATTATGCGGTTTACTCATTCTCATCTTTCATGATATTATGATATGAGCTGAGCTTGGTGTTGTTGTTTGATTGTGACTTGTTTCCTTATTGTGGTTTATTCGTGATATGGTGATATGTATCCATGTGTAGTATGATAGGAATAGATAGATTTTCATCGGCATTGATATCATTCATGCATTCATACTCATACATTTTGATCGAGTTGCGTGTCGCAACATATACTATACATATATTGGACTGGGTTGCGCGTCGCAACATATACTATACATATATTTGATCGGCTGCGCGTCAGAACATATAATATACATATATTGGATGGGTTGCACGCCGCAACATATAATATACATATATTGGATCGGGTTGTTTTTATACATATATTGGATCAGGTTGCACGCCGCAACATATTTTATACATATATATATATATATATATATATATATATATGTTTAGATCAGGTTGTGCACGGCAGCAAGTATATGGACTTCACGGGTCCCTCATAGGTCGTGACTATCGAGGCGTGGGGCTATTCCTCCCGGAGCGTGTGTGTATCATTTCATTTCATTACATCACACGTGCATTCATCTTACATCCATTCACATCTCTAATTTGGTTGTTGTACTCATTGTATTGCATGGTGCGTTTCCGCATTAATTTGCTTGGTTGATTATTGACTTGAGTTGTCATGTGCCTGATTAATACATAGTTGGGGATTGATGGACTCGAGGATTAGAGACTTTCTCCTAGGCTATGACTCGAGGTTACAGAGATCTATTGTTGGTTGTTCTGGTGTTTGTGTCTGAGGAATCATGGGAATCTTGGAAGACTTATGTTTAGGTGCTTCACCATAGGCCGTGATTCGGCTATTTGATCCTTTCGTACTTGAGTTCTTATTCTTGGATTGTGTTGTGTCTATACTTGATTGTGAGCATGCTTATTCTTCAGTCTCTTCCTTTATTTATGTTAGCTATATGTTGTCGGCCTATGATGCTTACACAATACATGTTGTTTGTACTGATGCTACCTTGCTACACTCCTTTCGAGGTGTAGAGTGTGCGACATGTCCTATTTATGATCCTCAAGAGTATGTACCGAGACGGTGTTGTTGAAGGCTTAGGGTGAGCTACTGACGGACCTGCAGCCAGAGTTTCCATTCTTCATATACTTGTCATCTATTTCCAAACAGGATTCCTTTGATATTATGAGCCTTGTATGGAAACAGTCAGATAGTTCTTGTTATATATTTAGACCCATGAGTTCATTAGTTGCTCTTGTACTGACATTAGACCAGATGCCTTGGGTAGAAGATGTATTCCACACTTATTCTCTTTTAATTGATATTGAGATTTATTATTAATGTTACGTCCCGTATTTTTATACATTGGGACAACCTGGATTAACTATGACAATTAAGGGCCAAGACTATTCCGGGATTTGAAGTCGGGACTTCTGACCATTTGATTTTATTTTGAGACATAAGTTGAATATGAAATTGAGGGCATTGGACACTTAGGAAAAATTGGGACCACAATTCATAAAATTGGAATTTAAAAATCTTGCACCAAAAGCCATGGTGGCCGTGTGGACTTGAAATGGTCCCACACATTGTGTGGCCAATTTTAATTGGTCCCACACATTGTGTGGCCAATTTTAATTGGTCCAACACATGTGTGGGCCATAAACAAAGGGAGATACTTGTGGATACTTAAAAAAAAGAAGACTAAGTCATCTTTCTCATTTCCCACTTCTACACTTAAAGAAAAATAACAAGACTTGGAGAGCCTCCACTCCCCCATGGTTCTCGGCCACAACCAAGAAAAATCAAGTCCCATTTTTGCCTCTCTAAAATTATTTCTTTGGTATAAACCCACTATTTGGAGGTCCCTAAGTAGCGTGGAAGTATTGTTTGGGTCATTCAACCACTCATTTTTCCCATTTGCAAACCCTAGCCTATTGGTGGATTGGAGAATAAAGGTGAGTTCTAATCTTGTTTTTGGAGTTATAAATGTTGTATGCATATTGTAGTATGCTAAAATGGATAAAAATCATGAAATATGAAATGTTGAAGTTGGGTCTTGTGTTGGGTGTGTTGACCGTGTGAAGTATATGTGTGTGGTGTGGTATTGGGTTGATGAATTAATTGCTTGTAGCATATTGATTGTCGTAGAGTGGAGAAGAGAATAAAAATCATCGATACATGTATATGTGTAGTGTAGCCGTGTATATAGCCTCCAAATGGTAGCAAAGAATGAATTAATATCGCTTAGCGTCGTAATGGTTGTTGTGATGATTTGTATGTTGGAAATGAGAGTTAAATGTCCCGAATTGATATAGTAAGCGTTGCGGACTAATTTGGAGAACTTTGTGCATTTAATGCAATCCTTATATATGAGAACCATTAACATATGAATATGTGTAGTGTGAACGAATGTGAGTCATAGATTATGCCGAATATCGCATTATTATCGCTTAAGCGCTTTCGTGTCGTCGTTACGAATTCTAGTTTGGAATTGAGCATTTAATGACTTAAGATTGATGTTGAGATTGTACGGGCTGATTTGAGGGTTATTGTGCGTTGATGTAATTTGTATATTTTATAAAAATGGTATCGTTATATTGTGAATTGTGATACAAAACATGAATTGAAAGTCGGAAGTGTGCCCAGTGGGCTGCTCACGGGTAGGGGCTGTTTTCGGCCAAAAATTTGGAGAAATTGTGGATTGTTGGAAAAATTATGTGAATTGTTTAGAATGTTCTCGAATGTTGTTAGTATGAGTTTGGGTTAATAATCGAATGTACGAACGATATTGTGGCTTGAAAGTAAGCCATTGAATTGAATAATTGGAAAGTTGTCGAATGGTGTAAAAGAGAGCTACTATTATTATTTTGCCTTTCGAATTGATTATCGATGTTGCTAGGTTGGTTATTGTGGTTGTTGTTGTTGATTTTGAGCGAGTTAAATTCTCGGGATGGCCTATTTACAGGGAAAATGCTGCCGAATTTTCTGTAGAATTTAATGTTAGTTGGAATAAATGGCTTAAGTGCCTATGTTTAATATTGGATATTCGTTTGCATATTTGTAGACCTTGGGGAGCCCGAGGCGTAGATTGGAATTTACTTTAGATTGGCCATCTTGGAGTGCGTACGAGGTATGTAAAGCAACCTCCCTTCTTTTTGGCATGTCTTAGTTTTACATAGGCTAGATTAGAGCCTTAAGGAAATTCCAAATCCGAAATCCGAGCATGATATGATCTATATATGTTCCTTGGAACTCTTATGTATGATTTGATGAAATATGAACCTTTATGTATTTGAAATAATCGCTTTCCGAACTTTGCGCAAAAAGGTTTCACTTTAAAGAACTTCGAAATTTCTAAATGCCATACATTTCACATAAATGCTCGGATTGCTCCAATATTTTTATAAAAGTTTGCATTATGTATGATACGTATGTTTTCCATAGGCGGGCGCGACTTGGGTAAATACCCGTCCGTGGGTCCCGCGACTTTCCTTTATGTAATTCAGAGAATCTTTGAAAGAATTTGGTAAGATTATTATTCCGATTTCAAATATGATCATTTTACTTATGTTTGAATTTATGATAATGATTTTATGCATATGACTACTCACGACTCTACTCGTGCATTCTGTTATTCCTTTCGCCGAGTCCCGGGCCGGTTCTGTTGTCGTGCGCATTTTGATATACTCCGGAGTTATGCTGTGTTTATGGTTCACCGAGCTACTCGCAAAAGAGGGTCGGGTTCCACCTATATTTGGTGTTATGCTGTGTATGGCGTTATGTTGTGATATGATATGTGACGGGGATACGGAGATTTGAAACTTTCTGGTGTTATGCTGTGTTATGGCGCCATCGACGGGTGGGCGACCATATTCTTCTGTACCCTATGCATTACTTACATATTTTTGAAAGTAAGCATATTTTGATATGTTGGATTTGCACTTATGTTTGGTACTTCCATTTCGTTTATGTCTCAGATTTGCTTTCTGTATATTCTGCTTTGCATACTCAGTACATATTTCGTACTGACCCCCTTTCTTCGGGGGCTGCGTTTCATGCCCGCAGGTACAGATGCACAGTTTGGTGATCTACCCATTTAGGACACCCTCTTCTGCTGTTTGGAGTGCTCTTCTCATTTCAGAGCACACATTTTGGTATATATTCGTTCGCTATGTATATATGTATTTGTTCAGGGGCACGGCGGGGCCCTGTCCCGCCATATGATTCGGTTTGTCTGTTTAGAGGTCTGTAGACGTATTTGTGGGTGTGTGTGCCTACTTCTGTACGGATGTGTTTGCATGACTCTATTCGTTATGGCAGCCTCGTCGGCGTGCATTTTGTATATGTTTGTGGCAGCCTTGTCGGCGTGCATTTGTATATGCGTTTTGGGCCGTTGTGCCATTTGACAGCCTTGTCGGCTTTTGACATATTTGATAGCCTTGTCGGCTTTTGACATATTTGATAGCCTTGTCGGCTTTTTGATATATGTGCATATGTTCGACGATGTATATTCCGCTGCCTCTTCTGATTCTGATATAATTTTTTGTACGCGCAATCGCGCAAGATAATATTCGTTCTCAACTCTGTTTAAAAATGATGATTTAGTTTGTATGTCCGTTTGGGTGCCCAAGTAGGGCACTAGTCGAGGCCCACGGGGCTGGGTCGTGACAGAAGTGGTATCAGAGCGGTTTGTCCTTGGGATGTCTACAGGCCGTGTCTAGTAGAGTCTTGTTTATCGGTGTGTTGTGCACCACATCGATAAACATGAGGCTACAGGGCATTTAGGATGTTTCCTTTCTTTGAATCTTAGATCGTGCGATAGAGCCAGCCGTAGGAAATGAATCTTTTTCTGCTAACCTTTAATTTCAGCTGAGGACGGTATCGACGTAAGAAAGTGACCGATGATATTGGAAGCTATACCGTACACAGGTAAGAAATGGTATGAAAGATGTATGTCGGGGAAGCTATTTGAAGTATGACGGAAATATAAAGTTGAAGATTGAAAAGAAAAATAAACAGGAAAATGTCACCGGTGCCGTTTGAGTTGGGCACGTGAGGTAAGTCTCGACATTTGTGTACTTTTGTTTGCAATTGTTAGCCCTGTGTGGCTACGATATGATATACAAATACGTATATGTGTTGGCCCTGTGAGGCATGGTTGGTATTTCCTGTGTACAGGTTTTGGGATAGTAAGAAATACAGAGGAACCTGTGCCCAAATTTTGCCAGAAATATAAAGAGAGAAAATGAGATATAAGTTCTTAACATGTTTTGAAAGTCGATACCGATAGGGTGAATCTGTTATGTTGGATTAAAGTTAAGAGGTACCCTCCATGTCATTCGTAAGAAGCATTATCCTTGATTGGGAAATTTTATTCCGAGAAAGCATATATGAGTAGCAAATTCGTAATTTATCTAAATGAATCAGAATATGTTCCAACCACATGTTGCTTCAGAAAAGCTTATGTGAAAGGCAAAAATGTCCAACGATTAAGTTTCGATTCATTTGAAGAATACTAAATGTATAACAGGCAGTTGGGAATTGAATGATTCGCTTACGACTCAAAAAAAAAAAAAATATATATATATATATATATATATATATATATATATATATGTATAAATATGGAGGTAATTATGTGAATTAAGTACCAACGGATTTCGCGATGTTCGTCGGATTTTAGTGTTCTTTTGCTGGTGGTTGGAGAATGCCTTACAGTAATATTTTATCAGCCTTCATCGACTAATTGGAGATGGAATTTGTAGAATAAAAACTTAAATTTGTGGGCTGTTTAAAATTATATATGTATATGCATGAGGAAAAAAATATTGAGGATTTACAGGGGGCGACACAGTGACTATATAGTCAGAAAAGTAAAAGAATTCTCTCTAGATCGGGGTGGGACCCGCTACGAGAACGTTTTGAAAGTTGTTAAGACCCCGATTTGCCTTAAATTACGTGATAAAAGTCGTGCGAGGAAATTGATGCAATTATACCGGCCTTAACGTGTCTAAATGCATTAAAGTTGTAAGGTTAAGCGTGCCAGGGCCAGAGCAATTCTGGGATGGGTGACCCCCTGGGAAATGTACAAAAATTTTCGCAAATATGGACATAAGAGACAAATAGGAAATTTGGAGTAACCAAAAAGGAAATTAGAGTATGTGGAGTGATTAGAAACTTTATAAAGGTCGCGTGGGCTGAGACGGATTAGATTAGTGAAAAAGGGAGAAAGAGCAACGCAGCTCCAGAATTAGAATGAGTTTGAACAGATGATTGAAGACGCTTTGTAAAAGAAATGCTAGTGATATATATATATATATATGTATGTATAGGACTCCCCATTTATGACTATGTCGATCGCTTAGTGAACCCTAATAGTCAGCGTTATAATATATGGGAGACATTAACAGAATAGAATTTATGAGACAAAGTGAAAGGTATGATACAGATGTTACGAGATAAACAGATATTGGTTTTGCTATGGGTGGAGATTGGAAGATGCTAATACGACGATATTTTGGAAGGAAAAGAGAATAATTGAGTGGAAGGTAAAGAGATCAAAGTGTTAGCAAAAGTGAACCGTAAGAAACGTAAATAAGCAGAGCTTCTAAAAGAGTCGACGGGCAAAGCACGAAATTACTTGCGAAAAACAAACTGGAATGTAATAATGCAGGGCAAAAGAAAAAATAACCTATGGCATGGAATGATGAATCATGCGAATATTAAGTAATTTGACTACCGAGAAAATAGAACGACGGATAAGGAACGGGTATGAAGGAAGGATATGATTATTAAAGGATAAATTGCTATATTAATTAAATTATTCGAGTGCCAGCTATCAGATAAGATTTGTACTTTATGAATGAGAATTTCATCACTTCGTAATTTTGTTAAGATCTCGTACGAAGGTAATCAAGTTATAGATTATAAAGGAAAAACATGGATACGGTATAAGCACAACCCCAAAAGAGGGGGAGCGGAGGAAAGTGAAGTAAAATAAGTAGAAATAGAAACAATTGACACACAGAAGATTAAAGCGATCAAAAGTTGGCCTAGGTCTTCGACATAGACCGAAATACGCGGTTTTTGGGGATTAGCCAGGTATTACAGAAAAGTGGTGAAGGACTTTGCTTCTATTACGACACTATTAACGAAGTTAACTCAGAAGGCCGTGAAATTTCAGTGAACCGGTACGTGTGAATACAGTTTCCAGTACCGGAGGAAAATTTAATTTCAACTCCAGTCTAGCTCTTCCTGAAGGGCCAGCTGGGTATGTTACTTATTATGGTGCTTTTGGTATTGGGATAGATTATGAATTAGTGCAGCACAGTCAAGTTATGGCCTAAGCTCCCCGGCAGTTCAAATCGCACGAAGGAAATTATCCCATACATAATCTGGAATTAGCCGCGGCGATTCATGTTTTGAGAATGTGGCGGCATTACTTACATGGGGTCTACGCTGGTATTTATACGGACCATAAGATCCCCAGTATATATTTAAGCAAAAGGGAGCTAAATCTGCGGCATAAATGGCTTGAATTATTGAAAGATTATGATGTCGATATTCTATATCATCCCGGAAAAGCCAATGTGGTAGCTAATGCACTTAGCCGTAAGTCCATGGGTAGTTTGACTGATGTACAGTTTGATGAGAAAGAATTGGTTTGTGGAAATTTATCAGTTAGCTGGCCTTGGAGTCCGTTTGGTCGATTTTGGAGATATTGGGATTTTGTTCGAGACGTTGCTGAATCGTCGATTATAGAAGAGGTAAAACAGCATCAGTTTGAGGATCCTATCCTTGTACAGTACAAAGATACGACCTTTGATAAAGAAAAGACTTAGTTTGAAATTTCGTCTGAAAGGGATATTATTATACGGAGGCAGATTATGTGTGCCTGACGTTGCAGGGCTGTGATGATCAATTATTGGCGAAGCACTTAATGTTCGACATTCTGTTCATTCTGAATCCACAAAAATGTATGATGATCTAAAATATTTATGCTGTGGGATGGTATGAAAAAGGGACACTGCAGAGTTCGCTGGCCAATGTCCAAATTGTCAGTAAGTCAAGATCGAGTATCAAGGGCCCGACTGGTTGCTTCAGGAATTAGAAACTTCAGTTTGGGAACGAGGAACGATTCGCATGAACTTCATTATAGGCTTACCGCGCACTCAACGCGGATACGATTCTATTCGGAGTATTGTTGATAGATTACTGAAATCAGCCCATTTTCTTCCAGTCAGGACTACTTGTTCGGCTGAAGGTTATGACAGAGTGTATATTAATGAGATAATAAGACTTCACGGGATTCCTATATCTATTATAACCGACTGAGGTGCTCAGTTTATGGCTAACTTCTGAAGATCGTCCCAGGAAGGACTGGAGACTCAGATGGGTCATAGCACAATATTTCATCCTCAGTCCGACGGATAGGCCGAGTGTGCTATTCAGATACCGGAAGATATGCTATGGGCCTGTGTTATTGATTTTAGAGGTTGTTGGGGTGATCATTGTCGCTAAGTGAATTTGTTTATAATAAAAATCGTTATCACTCTAGTATTCAGATGGCACCATATGAGGCTTTGTATGGCAGGAAAAGCAGATCTCCGATTGGTTGGCTTGTCGTGGGTGATATTCAGTTAATTGGTCCAGATGTGATCCAGCAAGCAGTCGATAAAGTGAAACTGATTCGAGAGCGACTATTAGCGGCCCCGAGTCAACATAAATCTTATGCTGATAAACGACGTCGACCGTTAGAGTTCCAGATTGGCGATTGGGTGTTTCTGAAAGGGTCACCTATGAAAGGCGTTATGAGATTTGGCAAGAAAGGAAAGCTCAGTCCGAGATATATTGGGCCTTATCAGATTGTTCGCAAAATAGGCAAGGTGGCCTATGCGTTGGATTTGCCAGCTGATTTGGGAGTGGTACACCCGGTATCCCATGTTCCTATGCTTCGTAAATATATTGGTGACCCTTCCAAAATTTTTCCTACAGACGATATACAGGTCACCGAGGAGCTATTTTATGAAGAGCAACCTATAGCCATATTGGATCGTCAGGTAAGAAAGTTGCTGAATAAAGATGTGGCTTCTGTTAAAGTACTGTGGCGGAATAATAATAACCGCGAGGAATTAACCTGGAAGGCTGAGGAGCAGATGATGAAAAAAAAATATCCTCACCTATTTTCGGCACCTTCAGGTAATCCAAATTCTTTGTTTGATTATGTTGATTTGTGATCGATTTGTATATGATGGCTATAAAAGAAACTCCCCCGAATTTGAGTAATATTAGTAGCATTAATCCAACATTCGAGGACGAATGTTCCTAAGGGGGAGAGGATGTTACGTCCCATATTTTTATACATTGGGACAACCTGGATTAACTATGACAATTAAGGGCCAAGACTATTCCGGGATTTGAAGTCGGGACTTTTGACCATTTGATTTTATTTTGAGACATAAGTTGAATATGAAATTGAGGGCATTGGACACTTAGGAAAAATTGGGACCACAATTCATAAAATTGGAATTTAAAAATCTTGCACCAAAAGCCATGGTGGCCGTGTGGACTTGAAATGGTCCCACACATTGTGTGGCCAATTTTAATTGGTCCAACACATGTGTGGGCCATAAACAAAGGGAGATACTTGTGGATACTTAAAAAAAAGAAGACTAAGTCATCTTTCTCATTTCCCACTTCTACACTTAAAGAAAAATAACAAGACTTGGAGAGCCTCCACTCCCCCATGGTTCTCGGCCACAACCAAGAAAAATCAAGTCCCATTTTTGCCTCTCTAAAATTATTTCTTTGGTATAAACCCACTATTTGGAGGTCCCTAAGTAGCGTGGAAGTATTGTTTGGGTCATTCAACCACTCATTTTTCCCATTTGCAAACCCTAGCCTATTGGTAGATTGGAGAATAAAGGTGAGTTCTAATCTTGTTTTTGGAGTTATAAATGTTGTATGCATATTGTAGTATGCTAAAATGGATAAAAATCATGAAATATGAAATGTTGAAGTTGGGTCTTGTGTTGGGTGTGTTGACCGTGTGAAGTATATGTGTGTGGTGTGGTATTGGGTTGATGAATTAATTGCTTGTAGCATATTGATTGTCGTAGAGTGGAGAAGAGAATAAAAATCATCGATACATGTATATGTGTAGTGTAGCCGTGTATATAGCCTCCAAATGGTAGCAAAGAATGAATTAATATCGCTTAGCGTCGTAATGGTTGTTGTGATGATTTGTATGTTGGAAATGAGAGTTAAATGTCCCGAATTGATATAGTAAGCGTTGCGGACTGATTTGGAGAACTTTGTGCATTTAATGCAATCCTTATATATGAGAACCATTAACATATGAATATGTGTAGTGTGAACGAATGTGAGTCATAGATTATGCCGAATATCGCATTATTATCGCTTAAGCGCTTTCGTGTCGTCGTTACGAATTCTAGTTTGGAATTGAGCATTTAATGACTTAAGATTGATGTTGAGATTGTACGGGATGATTTGAGGGTTATTGTGCGTTGATGTAATTTGTATATTTTATGAAAATGGTATCGTTATATTGTTAATTGTGATACAAAACATGAATTGAAAGTCGGAAGTGTGCCTAGTGGGCTGCTCACGGGTAGGGCTGTTTTCGGCCAAAAATTTGGAGAAATTGTGGATTGTTGGAAAAATTATGTGAATTGTTTAGAATGTTCGCGAATGTTGTTAGTATGAGTTTGGGTTAATAATCGAATGTACGAACGATATTGTGGCTTGAAAGTAAGCCATTGAATTGAATAATTGGAAAGTTGTCGAATGGTGTAAAAGAGAGCTACTATTATTATTTTGCCTTTCGAATTGATTATCCATGTTGCTAGGTTGGTTATTGTGGTTGTTGTTGTTGATTTTGAGCGAGTTAAATTCTCGGGATGGCCAATTTACAGGGGAAATGCTGCCGAATTTTCTGTAGAATTTAATGTTAGTTGGAATAAATGGCTTAAGTACCTATGTTTAATATTGGATATTCGTTGGCATATTTGTAGACCTTGGGGAGCCCGAGGCGTAGATTGGAATTTACTTTAGATTGGCCATCTTGGAGTGCGTACGAGGTATGTAAAGCAACCTCCCTTCTTTTTGGCATGTCTTAGTTTTACATAGGCTAGATTAGAGCCTGAAGGAAATTCCAAATCCGAAATCCGAGCATGATATGATCTATATATGTTCCTTGGCACTCTTATGTATGATTTGATGAAATATGAACCTTTATGTATTTGAAATAATCGCTTTCCGAACTTTGCGCAAAAAGGTTTCACTTTAAAGAACTTCGAAATTTCTGAATGCCATACATTTCACATAAATGCTCGGATTGCTCCAATATTTTTATAAAAGTTTGCATTATGTATGATACGTATGTTTTCCATAGGCGGGCCCGACTTGGGTAAATACCCGTCCGTGGGTCCCGCGACTTTCCTTTATGTAATTCAGAGAATCTTTGAAAGAATTTGGTATGATTATTATTCCGATTTCAAATATGATCATTTTACTTATGTTTGAATTTATGATAATGATTTTATGCATATGACTACTCACGACTCTACTCATGCATTCTGTTATTCCTTTCGCCGAGTCCCGGGCCGGTTCTGTTGTCGTGCGCATTTTGATATACTCCGGAGTTATGCTGTGTTTATGGTTCACCGAGCTACTCGCAAAAGAGGGTCGGGTTCCACCTATATTTGGTGTTATTCTGTGTATGGCGTTATGTTGTGATGTGATATGTGATTGGGATACGGAGATTTGAAACTTTCTGGTGTTATGGCGCCATCGACGGGTAGGCGACCATATTCTTCTGTACCCTATGCATTACTTACATATTTTTGAAAGTAAGCAAATTTTGATATGTTGGATTTCCACTTATGTTTGGTACTTCCATTTCGTTTATGTCTCAGATTTGCTTTCTGTATATTCTGCTTTGCATACTCAGTACATATTTCGTACTGACCCCCTTTCTTCGGGGGCTGCGTTTCATGCCCGCAGGTACAGATGCACAGTTTGGTGATCTACCCATTTAGGACACCCTCTTCTGCTGTTTGGAGTGCTCTTCTCATTTCAGAGCACACATTTTGGTATATATTCGTTCGCTATGTATATATGTATTTGTTCAGGGGCACGACGGGGCCCTGTCCCGCCATATGATTCAGTTTGTCTGTTTAGAGGTCTGTAGACGTATTTGTGGGTATGTGTGCCTACTTCTGTACGGATGTGTTTGCATGACTCTATTCGTTATGGCAGCCTCGTCGGCGTGCATTTTGTATATGTTTGTGGCAGCCTTGTCGGCGTGCATTTGTACATGCGTTTTGGGTCGTTGTGCCATTTGACAGCCTTGTCGGCTTTTGACATATTTGATAGCCTTGCCGGCTTTTTGATATATGTGCATATGTTCGGCGATGTATATTCCGCTGCCTCTTCTGATTCTGATATAATGTTTTGTACGCGCAATCGCGCAAGATAATATTCGTTCTCAACTCTGTTTAAAAATGATGATTTAGTTTGTAAGTCCGTTTGGGTGCCCAAGTAGGGCACCAGTCGCGGCCCACGGGGCTGGGTCGTGACAATTAATTACATTGTTATTCCGTATTTATAGTTTATGTATTGGGTAAAGGGAAGGGTTCGCCTAAGGTGGGAAATGGTAGGTCCCTGCACGACTTAGCATTTTTGGGTCATGACAAGTTGGTATCAGAGCCCTAGGTTACCCAGTCTATAAGTACAAGAGCATGTCTAGTAGAGTCTTGCTGATTGGTACAATGAATTTCGTACTTATCTGCGAGAGGCTATAAGACATTTAGGAAACTTCTATTTCTTCCATTTCTTTCGTGCTACTTCATTCAAATTTGTATCTAGTCGATTCCAATTGGTGTATGAATTTCCTTGTCTTAATCTCCACAAAAGGTGGGAACTCATCCTTACATTCTTTTGCGAACGGTTTGTCTATGACGTGTTTTGATATGGTACGAGATACGTCATTCTAATTCGGACATGTGACCAAGTTCAGTCTCTAGCTATGGCTTGAGGATTTAGTTGTGTGGGATTGTGGTTAAGACTCGTTTATTGTGGGATTTTTCTTGAGAATTGGGAGAGATAGTACAGAGGGTCAAATGATCTCCATGTTTCAGTATTGGGTGCTCGGAAGTCACAAAATTGCATTATGGCCTAACAAGAATGATTTGTTCGAGGTATGATTAGTTCGGGAAAAAGTTTCAACATCGTCAAGGTATTATAATGGTTTGCATGGCATGGGTGTACCAATGGTAGGTTAACGATTCAGCAGCAACAGTGTATTAGTTGTTGATGTGCAAGGACTAGTGTAAGTTTGGTAAGGACTATCAAATTTGGCAAAAGGATAGTGACCGCGTGTAATAAAGATGAAAAGTTGAGAATAAGGACATGAAGGGCGACTTTTACGGGAAACATGTAGCTAAGTAAGAATTCTTATGGTATTTTGGTATGAGTTCTTTTTGTGATAATGGGATAGCAGTGTAAGAAAGAGGATTTGGATAAATTATCTCCATTATTAAGAAGGGAAAAATTAGTAACTGCCGCGTTTGTCAGGATAAGGTTGCACTTTGTACGAGAGTGGATTTCGTGTTTGGTCGTGAAAAGTTAAGTTGGACTTCGACGTGTCTTTATGGTAGAGGCTTTTGGGTTCTTTTAGGAAAGTGGTTATAAATTCTAGATTGCAAATCAAGATATTGTGTAGCTGTGGTCCTGGTCCTCCAGTAAAGGGTATGTTTGTCGGGTCTTCGTGTTATAACCCGTGTTTTTGTCTACTTGGAAAATTTTGAAATAATATGGGCTTGAAAGAAATAAGGTCATGTTTGATTTTATCTAATACGTGAGTGTTGTTCATGAACCATTAATGTGGAAATAGCGAGAAAGGCGAGGGGCAAAAATTGGGAATTTCGGAAATTAATTTCGGGAACTACAAAATGGGCCACAATTAATTGGGCTAGAAAAATTCAAAAAAAAAAGAAGATGAGGCCCAAATGGAGCATGGGTGGCCGACCATATGGCTAGCCCAACCCATGACTCTTAAATAATTTCCATGTGATTAAATTAGCTTCATCTATTAGAACTTTCAAGACAAGTTGAGAACGGAGAAAAACAAGAGCAAGAACACCACAAAAAAAGGGCCATTCGGCCAGGACCCATAAATTTTGCCCCTTAAAATCTTGCTTCAAAAATTGTTTTCTTGTGGTATTTCTACTAATTCAAGGGTCCTCTACAACGTGGTGTAGTTATTTCGGGAGATAAGTCGCTTGTTTCGTAGATTTGGCACTTGGGTCAAGTGAAGAAGCTAGGAAGAAAAGGTAAGAATTAATTCCTTTTTATGTGTTATGAAGGTTTTATTTATGTTGTGGAATGTAGAAAGGAGAAGAATTCATGATAATATGGAAGTTGCATGATGAATATACATATATATATAGCCGTGTGCATGTGTTGTTGTGTAGGCAAAAATGAGTTAATTTTATGTAGTATTCTAGTTGTGGTTGTTGTGAACTCTACATTGGAAATGAAAGTTTAAAGGTTTTGGTTGAAGTTGGGAATGAGGGGGGTGAGCCATGGGTGTGCATGTGTGTGTAGAAGGATGAACCAATTTTATTTATGATGTTAATTGTGTTGTTGTAGCCTTGTGGTGTCAATGGAAGAATGCTAGTCCATATTAGCATGAAAGATTGGTTGTTAAATTGTTATGGGAAGTTTTGTGATTTTATGGTAGATTTATGTAATGATGAAAATGAAATTGTTAAGGTGCGAATTATGATTATTGTTAATGAAATTGGAAGATGAAAATGTGTTATGAATATTTATGTCGAAGATTAGAAGTTTCGGATAAATTATGGTTTTGGTGGAATTTTTGTATATTTTGTAAATATTTTGTAGAATGATATGAAATGCTTCCGAATTGTATTAGAATGATCTTGATTAGTAAATGACTATGAAAACATTGATATTGGATTGGAAGTGCGAAGTTAGATTAGGAGTTGTCGCACTATTAAGAAAGGAATACTATTCATGCTAGAATGCGTTTTAATTCAATTGTTGATGTTGTTGGTGTTGTTGTGGTTGTTGTTGTTGACATTTTGGCCGAGTTAAATTCTCGGGGATGCTGTATGTATAGAGGAGATGCTGCCCAAATTTCTGTAGACAAGTATGAGTTAAGATTGAATTCCTAAAGGCTTGTAATTGATATTTGGTAATTATGACCAATTGTAGATTTTGGAGGAAATGGGAATTGAGTTTGGAGAGGCGTAAGGAGCGTATAAGGTATGTAAAGCTTTAACTTTCCTTCTCTTGGCATGTCTTAGACCTAATAGGTTTAGATACGAGCCTCGGGGACGATTCTATTCCTAGAAATCAAAGTTTGAATTTAACCCTTTTTCATTCAATAGAATTGAATCATATGTTCTATGCTTTGTTGAAAGAATGGTGTAAGCGCCTATAAATTACCTAAGAGGATATGAGATTGCCCTAACATCTTCATAGATGACTCCATAGGCTTAATGTACATAATTTGAGCCCACCACCTCAATTGACCCGAGGTGGGCCCACTATTCCCGATTCCTCTCCTATTGTGTATTGACTTATTTTCGAGCGATTTCAAAAGGGAACGTTTTAACTACCCTTCTACCTACTAAACGACAATTGTTTTAAATATTCCATTGAGTCTTATAAACTATTTTGGAACATGGAAACGATTCAAGAAAAAATTATTTTTATGTAACCTATTGTGGTATCCGAAATACATGCACTGTGATTATCGTGCGATTTCATTATTAAGGTTTGTTATCGAGATATTCCATCGAGTCCTTGTAAATGTATTATATTTTATACTGCATTTAGTTTCTCACTACTCCACTCGTGGATGCCTCAATGTTTCCTTCACTAAGCCCGGGCCAGGATATGTTATCAAGCGTATTCCACTACATTGTTCGTCGTACCTCGATGTGAGGGGGAAGGTATACATGTACATGGGTTGTGGAGTATGCTGTGCCATGTACGCCTATTCTGATATGATATGATATGATACGATATGGTCATCTGATATGATATGATATGTTACGGAGTTATTCCCTACTCTAGAGTATGATGTGTTGTGGCGCCAGTGTCGGGGTGGCGACCACGTTCTGTTCACCGAGTCCCTTGATGGGGGTCGAACATGGCATATGATTTTGCATACACTATTTATGTTTTCTAAATATGCATTTGATATTCTGGACATTACACTCATTTTCTGTACGTTCTGTTCCGATTATGATTTTATTACTGTACTCCAGGCTTTACATATTCTGTACTGACCCCCTTTCTTCGGGGGATGCGTTTCATGCCGCGCAGGTACAGATGACCGATTTGCTGATCCGCCCGTTTTGGATTTTATTCTGCTGTCTTGGAGTGCTCTCTCGTCTGGAGCCTACATTTTGGTACAAACTTTTTCTATTGTACATATATATGTTATTCAGGGGTATGACGGGGCCCTGTCCCGTCTTATGATTCTATTACTGTTCCGTAGAGGTCTGTAGACATACTTGTGGGTTGTGTATATGTTTTGGGTTGATATGTTCTGCGATAGCCTTATCGGCTTCCCCGCGTTATATCTGTTTATCTGTGGTAATTAGTAACGCCAATTGCCTTCTATATCTGTATATTCTGTTTATATGCTAGTTTGGGTTATTGGGTACGTACGGGTGTCCAGCACGGACACTAGTCGCGGCCCAAGGGGTTGGGTCGTGACACTTTGTGTTTAGAGGAATGGTAAGGATATCGTGGAATTAAGAGGTAGTTGATTTGAGAGTTATGTTGCGGTCATACATAGTAGGATAGACATAAGGGTTCAGTGTAGAGTTGGTACAACGGGTTATGCCATGGGCCAATGTAGCCAGTGGTTGACTAATAAGGATGACTCTAGTGTTGGACAAGTGCGAAGTTTTAGTTCTCACGGAGGTATCGGGTGTTACATCTAATATTAGATTAGGGTTGAGAGCTTTGTACCTGTTGTACAAGTTTCAGCTAGCTACTGCTACTCCTGGTGTTACTACTTGGTCAAGTTGATCGAATGAAAGGGATAATCGCGCGAATGGTTAGAAGTGTTCTGGTTCGACAATTGGGACGTTCGAAGTTGTAAATCAATGATGAGATTCAAATTAATTCGAGTTGAAGAGAACATTTTAGAATTTGAGTAAAGGCACCTTGGTGGAGGTACATGGGAACGTTAGTAGGACTTTGTATATGATACACTGGACTTAGAAAGTTTTCAGTTTTAGAGTTGAGTGAGTTAAGGAAATTCTAGTGTGTAGAGTGTGTGGCATGCTACTATCTCCAGGATTGACTAGGCTAGTTTGCAAGACCTATGATCATGCGGTATTCTATTGAGTGGTTTTGAGTAATGGTTAGACGGTGATGATGATTGTGATCTGATTAGAAGTTGAGGAATTGAAAAGTCAAGAAAAGGTATATTTGATCGAGAATCGGTAAGAATAGGGTACATCTGCGGAAATTTCTTGGGTCTATATAGTTTGTGGTGTTGTTGCCTTGCATAATTCAGATGAGTTATGATTGTTGAGTAAGCTTAAAGAAAGAAGTCTACAATAATTGACTATGTGATATGACGAAGTTCCATGAGGTCTCGTGATCAGCAACTAATGAGGAGGGAATTTCAAGTAACCAACATGTTAAGGCTTATGGAAGTGGCTTGACTGGTACACAGTTGGGTAATTTAGTAACACTCTTCAGTGGATGAGTTAGTGTAGTTTAAGCGAATTGTGGATGTACCTATTAGGTGACGGCTAGAGTTATATTTTCGAGATGAGACCATCTTCATGGTAGTATATTATGTTACAAGTAATATTGACTATATGGCTTGGGTGAGCACTGTTGGGTATTAAGGACTTGGGAGTAGTTTCTTGAGTTTTAGAGCGGTGGTTGTAAGTTTTGATACTTTCGAAACTGTTATGGTCATATCGAGGTGTTGCAACGGGAGATTTGATGGGTAAAAGGGTATTATATGAGGCTACAATTTTTGCGTCGAAAAGTTTACGGTTGTATCAGATTCGCACATCGGGTAAAGGTTGAGAATCATGAAAGTTACAATCATAAGGTATAGTTCTTGGGTACTAAGTTGATATCTTGGATAGGACTCAGCTTTTGGAGTCGAGGGTGATAGACATGAACTATTTTGCATGAGGAAAAGATTAGAACTGGCCGCACAGATGTGTGGTAGGACTGTTATTTGGATTCGGAAAGCTGGAGTCAGTTCAAGAGACTATTGGGGGTATTCAAGAGTTGTGCATTCATTCAGGGTCAGAATTGTCGAATTAATCTTGATGGACTATGGTTATATTTCCAGAAGGACTTATGGATTCCCAGTAAATCATCTTCACGGGTTCGATGAGTTTCAGTTCAGATTTGAGGTATGACAGGTGTACCGAGCTTTGTTAGGGTTTACGAATAGACTTGATGATATCTTACTGGGAGCAGCTATTCAGGCAGGTATAATGGCTTACATCGGTATTTAGTAATGATTCGAGGAGGTACCATGGTTTCCAGAGGTCTTTAGAGTTATTAGATGGTTTCCTACGGACTTGGCCAGCTGAGGTACTCAGTGGTATGCGTCCTGTATTGTGATTTGAAGGTCTAAGAAGACTTGGGACTAGCGAAGTCGGCTATGGGTAAGATTAGTTTGATGTAATTACTTAGAGTTGCTCTGATAAAGCAAGAATTCTCTTCTGAAAAGAGTAAGTCATGGTTTCAGGCTGATGTATATGTGTTTCTAAGAATCGTGGTGCGAAGAATGACTTTAGATGTGTGAAAGAAAGGTTAGGGAAATCAGAATATTTTATCGGTTCAGAGTGGGCTATGATTATGTCTCTATCTAAAGGTTTGTGTTGTTTTGAGGAATGTTTGTGGGACCTATCGACCGCGTTCAGAAGTACGGTTATATCAAATCAGAGAATTCCAACAAAAGCAGTTCTTTTATTCAGGGATCAGTTGTGAGAGAAATTCGAGTATGGAAATATGGAAATTGAATCTTTGGGCTAAGTTAGAGGATGTTTTGACAGATAAGGTGAGTGGGCAGCGATTTCGGTGTACTTGTTGCTAAGGAGGTTTCCATGTGCGTATAATAAGGCTTCCTTGGTTACTGTCAGCTTTTGTACTCTCTTTCTTCGTTCGAGACGAATGATTATTTAATTAGTATCGAATGTAACGACTCGTTTGGTCGTTATTACACTTTTGACCCATTTACCCTCGTTGACCTTTTTTCGAGCCATGTTAGTATGATTTTGATTCGCGGAGATGGGTGATACGGTTCTCGAGGTATTCGAACGAGTTTTATGATGACTTATGTGAAATAGAGCCTTAAAGCGAAAAACATTTGACCAATAGTTGACTTTTGGGTGAACGAAACTTTTTCAGAAATCCATCGATTCTGAGAGGTCTGGATGGTCGATTGTGACTTGGTGGGATGTTCTGTTCGGTTCCAAGGTAGTTGGGAGCGTTTTAGGTTATTGGTCGGAAAATTATTAGTTGGCCATTGGGTGTTGACCTGGTCAAACAGACCTCCGTTGGGAATTCCGAGACCGCGAGTGAGTCCGTAGCGTGTTTTTATGTATGACAGCATGTTTGACTTGTATCAGTGAGATCTCGGGTGATTTTCAGATTTCGGGATTGGGTTTGTGAAAAACCAGGATTTTCTGGTGTGTGGTGTCCACCTTAGCAGCACCAGATGCAGTGTAGCGGACCAGCTGTGGCGAGGCCTTGGTCCGCTACGGCGAGGGTAATGGTTAAGTGGTGAGTTGCCACAGCGGGAAGGGATCCGCTGTGGCGGACTCGTGGCTGCGAACCAAGGGTCGCTATGGCGGCCCTGTTGTAACGGACAGTCCATCCGCTGCAGCGAGTGACAAGACTAGTTTCCTATTTAATGCTTAGTTGAAACCCTTCCTTTCCTATTACTTCATTATTTGGTTCTGAGTATCCATTGAGGCGATTTGGAGAGTTCTTGGCTGATTTCTCTTGTGGGTAAGTTCCCTAACCTAGAATCCATTCCTTTATCTTTCTGAAGCATGAATCCATACTAGAATAGCTATAGAACTTAAGGGGAAAGATGGGTTTTGATGTTTATTTCACTATTTGAGTTTTAGTCTTTCTAAATGAGAATTGTTGGTGGTGGCTTTGACTAACCTAAGTATGGAATTTGATGATTTAGTAACTAATAAGCTTGAATCTTCCATTATTGTTTATGAAATTGAAGGTTTGAAAGTTAGGGCTTACACCTAAATTGGAGGTTTTGACTTGAATGATATAATTGACCTATTCTTGAGTTGTTTCAGCAATTGAATAGTGAAATTGAACTTCTAGAACGTTGGGTTACTGATTTTACTTTTGAAATACCCGTTTTACCGTTGTGGGCCCGTTTTCCCCTTTTTCTATAGTTGATTTTGATTCAAAGGATAGCCTAGTAGTATGTGTATTGTTCTTCATATTTTCTAACTTAGAATTCGATTATGGTTAGACTTTCAGTATTTGGAGACGCTCCATAAAGGCAAAGCAAAGGTGTGATTGTTCGTGGCTCCGACTTGGCTACCAGGTAGGTTACGGCTTACCTTATGGTTAGACTTCGGCTATCAAAGCATATGTATAGTTAGTGATTGTCGGAGAAACCATGTTACGCCTTCAGGTATGAAGTTGGGATGGATTACCTAGGTTGGTACTGTTGTTTGTTTGTGAACATGTCACCTTGTTGTGATCTATTGGCCTGTTTCCACGTGTGTGATATTAGACTTGATACTTAGTCATCTTATCATGATTGTGAAATTACTATCCCCCACTTATTGGGTATTATCTTTGATAGAGGGAAGAACTTGACTTATTACTGAAATCGAGAGATGTGACCATGTGTGGCACTATTGATTTGATCTTTTTGGCATTATTCATTCATATTATGCAGTGTACTCATTCTCATCTTTCATGATACTATGATATGAGCTGAGCTTGGTGTTGTTGTTTGATTGTGACTTGTTGCCTTATTGTGATTTATTCGTGATATGGTAATATGGGTATTGATAGATTCTCATTGGCATTGATATCATTCATGCATTCATGCTAATACATTTGTATAGGGTTGCACGCCGCAACACATACTATATATATATTGGATCGGGTTGTTCGCCGCAACATATTTTTATACAAATATTGGATCGGGTTGCGCGCCGCAATATATTTTACACACATTTGCACATTTCGCAACATATATATATATATATATATATATATATATATTGGATCGGGTTGTGCGCCGCAACATGTACATGGACTTGGCGTGTCACGACCCAAACCGGAGGGCCCCGACTGACACCTACGACCCTACTCGGCTGAGTGCTATACTACTATTCCATCAATGAGTCACAACCTTTTGTGGACCTTTAATCTACGAAATGACACTTCCTTCAGGTAAAAAAACTTTTCAATAAAACTCTTTCGTCAAATCAGGGACTTCTCCCTTATCGTTAATTCAAAGAAAACCTTTAGTCACTATAAAATCTTTTTTAAAAAAATAAAGCACAAAAACACATCGACCTATATGGGCGCTTTACACAACTGTCGACATCTCGATGCACTATCCACAGGACACTGCCTGGAAAAGTCTTTAACATACACGAGATACCATAACATAAGTACTTTGACTCGGCAACACTCCGAATTGAGATGGAGCTCACCAATCCAGCAGACAGCCTGCGAACACCCTATAGCCAATCTCTTCTACTCATCTGTATACATCTGCGTGGCATGAAATGCAGCGCCCCCAGCAAAGGGACATCAGTACGAACAATGTACCGAGTATGTAAGGCAGAACTGAAATAATTTATCTCGACTCGAATGATAAAAGAGTAACATACTCAATTTGTACCTGTAACCAACTGTGATAAACATGTATGTGAGTATGAAATTTTGATGCAGCATGAGTATGAGTATGTATGTATGTATGTATGTATGCCTTTGCCCTGCTCGTAGCCCCTTCGGGCATAATAGCATAATGGCCCCTTCGGGCATCATAATCATCGTATACCAGTTGATCAGGTGGTTTGCGTATATGACACCTTAGCCCTTTTTCCCTTCCCCATGAAATGATGTCGTGCATGTATGTAAATATGCAAATGCATGAAAATCTTTGGAAACCATCAAAAGACTCCCTTCGGAGCAACTTTAGTTCGAAATGGGAACTTCTTCCCTTTCTTTTTCAAAATGGGAACCTCTTCCGTTTTTTCAAGATGGGAACTTCTTCCCTTTTTTATTTGTCTCCTTCGAGACTTAAAAATCAAATGTAAAATGCATAGGAAAGAGAAAACCTTGTGAACATACCCTTCGGGAATTAGACAACATTATGAAATCGTACAACTTATGGATGCCCCTTTGGGACTTAAGAGGTCAAGGAACTCAGGATATGGACAATACCCATATAAACAGAAGGACATGAGCTCCTACATCTAGGAGTGGATTCATTATGGATATCGTTACGTTTCACACTTGTCATAGATCATGCCAAAATGAAAGAAAGGATAACCTTAACATACCTGGAAGCTTGCTTCTCGACTTTCGAAGCTACCTTCTGGCTTGAAAGCTACATATAAAACCATCCATACTATTGTTAGGCTCACCATCATACACTTGTGTTAAGCCTTCAATTTAAATCCATTTAGACTCTGCCGGAATTCGGGCAGCATCTCCCGTGTTTATATGCCTAGCCCGAAATCACAATCCAGCAACCAACAACAACAACAACAATAGTAATACTAATATCAACCACATCATCATCAATACCAAAATATTCAATAAAACATCCCATAGGATGTTTTACAACATACAACAACAATATACACTTCTTTTCTTCCCAATCAAGGAGCATAATCTCATCAACACGCCAAAAACATTAGATACCATCTTTATACATGTAAATCAGCCCAGCCACACGGCCACAACATGCTCAAAATAGTCCATAAACACAACAACTACAACACAACACTTTATGACATTTCCAATATAACTATTTTCACTTTTCAGACTTGCAAAACCTTCAAATCAACTCAACATAAGAGATAGGATGAAAAACATACCTTACACTTGAAGAAATTCAGCCACACCAACTTTTTTCAAGACCAAACTTACCACAACATCAAGTAGAAGCAAGAACAATCACCTTTCATGGACTAGTTTGGTGTAATCTTATTAAATTCTTGATTTAATGGGTTATAAATATTTGAGGGATGTGTTGAGGAGTTTCTAGGAATATTGAGAATGTAAAATGCTGAAAAAATGGAGTTAATGGGGTATTTATACCCCTCATAAGTCGGTTCCACCGACCTTCTCAAGTAGGACCCGCGGGAGCCATTTGGCAGCTTGGAGTCTTTATCATAAAAGGGCCATAACTCTTGATACCGATATCGTATGAGGGCCCACAACCAACGGTTGGAAAGATCTTTCAATTATCTACAACTTTTATTGTTGGTATGTTTCCAAATTCCAAACTTATAATAGTGTTTTATCTCCTCCAAGTCAAATCATCCGAAAACGTATCCTTAAATCATCCTTTTGGAGGGCTTATGCCCATATTTGGCTTAAGGGTCCTTCTTAAGACTTGCTCAACTTCCCATGTACTACTCATATCACTTTTCATATGTCCTTTATAAAATCCCGACATGTGAGTCCCACCTTAACTTACCGTTACGAGGGCTATTCATCAAGTAACCTGTTAACTGATTTACTCCATATGGTCTCCCAATGTCATATATATATATATATATATATATATATATATATATATATATATATATATATATATATATATATATATATATATATATATTCTTATACTCAGATCACATAATCTTCATCCCTGATCCTTGTATAACATTGTTCTCCCTTGAGCTCATACTAAGCCGTCTACAATCTTGGTAACGCGAAATTTTCCGGGGTGTAACATCCCTCCCCCCTTACAAACATTCGTCCTCGAATGTTTAAACTAGTCTTGTACTCTGTCCCTGATCCCATTCTCTGGTACATCCCATTATCGATTCATTCTTCCCGTTAACATATCACATTTAATCGTATCATCGCCATAACAGGACTCCATTGGTTATTTACTCGCTCTTTCCTATGCTTACTTCTGTCCTTCCCAAAATCTTGTCGTCCATTCCTCGACTTTGAACCTGTTTAAATCCGCTCATACCCTTCATAGCCTTCTACTGAATTTACTAACATCACAGGTTTACAAACCTTTTTCTAATCTTGTAGCTAATCTCTTTGCTCTTGAAACTCATAAGTTGGAAAACATGCTTCAGAAGAAATCACTAACGTCCCTGGATACCGAACCACAACGCTTCGGGCCTCTTAACTGAGGTATGAACAAATTATGACCTCTTGTACTCCAATAGCTCATATCTTCCTCATCTTTACCTTATTAACCTTTAAATCTCATAACTTTCCTCTTGATACTCTCGTAACCCTCTGTCTGCAATTGTGTTAACTCTCTAACTAGTCGTAGCTCTGCTCAACGTAATCATCCCTGCATCAATGGCAAACATAAGCTCTGACTATACTTTGTTTTACCGACAACTCCCGATCTGTAGGAACTAAGTAACCCCAATTCACTAATCTAACTTATATAAAATCATCTTAATATCTCCAGTATCCTAAAGTATAACAGGAACAACCCATATCTTTATGACATTCTTTAACTCAACCTTAACATATAATCAATTCCATAATCCTTTCTATAAATCATTTCTTTTGAGTTAGTCGTGAAAACCTTCTTTTTATGTTAAGCCATAGCAGAACTCAATTGTCGACTTTCCCTGAATCCCCCAATAGACCTTGTTCCTACAAAACCTCGAATGCAACCAATTTTAATCCTTCGGACTACTAATCATCTTCCTCATAATCATTCTTCATGCACACCAAGACAATCTTAAAATTCTCTTGCATTCCCTTCCATTTTCTTGTCATATCCTTCCCATTTAGGAGACATTAAGTTCCTCACTAAAATATCGTTCAATTTCTTTTCTTCCTCACGAGTTATTTTCAATCCTTGTGCTCGTACTCGAACTTACTTGCTTCCCCCCATAAAGGTTTTATCTTATGGTATTATATTCCATTGCCATTCTTGATCGAAATTCCATCCTATCATAATCCTTTCGTCATCGCTTCTGTTCTTACATTTACGAGTACTCAAAGTTCCCTACTTGTCATTATCTAAAAATACTACTTAAATCTCAAATCTTGCCTATAATAACCCATGGGGATACTCGAACTACTGATGTGCCCAACTATTCGTCCAGCCAGAATAGTACTTTTAAAACCAATAACTAATGCCCGATGCCCACTTGTAGTGTCATCTTTATCTTATCATTCCATATCAACTTCTCCTATACTTTCCCATTAATCATCTATAGCAATCATACACATATAATCTTCATGACCTCCTAAATCTTTTGTCGATTTTCTTCTTTGGTCCTCGTCCTTAAATTTTAGGAAAATTTAAGCAGAGTGTCCCTTATATTTCTTACTATCCAAGACCCGCATGCAGCCAAAAAAATACATACAATGCCTCCTAGAGCCAATTATATATATATATACTTATAATCCTTTTTACCAATACTTACCTCTATGCTGATTTCTTCAACTTCAATTGTCCCTGTATTCCCAATATCATCATTCAGTCTCTTTGCTAGTACCATTCTTCCATTGAAATCAAGGGTTAGTGCAAGGAATTTCATTTCCTATGACTTGGCCCTCATCGCACGATCATAGGTATGAAAGAAGGGTAACCATCGTAAATGCCCCGTAGCCTCCTGTTTATAAATGTGGCGCACAACAAACCATAAATAAGATTCTACTGGCACGACTTTGCAGACAACCCCTAGGACGAACTACTCTGATAACACTTCTGTCACGACCCAAACCGGAGGGCCGCGACTGACACCCAAGACCCTACTCGGCTGAGTGCCATACTACCATTCCATCCATGAGTCACAACCTTTTGTGGACCTTTGATCTACGAAATGACACTTCGGTCAGGTAAAAAACACATTTCAATAAAACGCTTTCGTCATATCAGGGAATTCTCCCTTATCGTAAATTCAAAGAAAACCTTTAGTCACAATAAAATCTTTTTTTAAAAAAAATAAAGCATAAAAACACATCGACCTATATGGTCGCTTTACACTACTGTCGACATCTCGACACACTATCCACAGGACACTGTCTGCAAAAGTCTCTAACATACACGAGATACCATAAAATAAGTACTTTGACTCGACAACACTCTGAACTGAGATGGAGCTCACCAATCAAGCTGATAGCCCGGGAACACCCTATAGCCAATCTGTTCCACTCATCTGTATACACCTGCGTGGCATGAAAAGAATCACCCCCAGGCAAAGGGACGTCAGTACGAACAATGTACCGAGCATGTAAGGCAGAACTGAAACAATATATCCCGACTTGAATGATAAAAGAGTAACAGACTCAATCTGTACCTGTAACCAACTCTGATAAATATGTATGTTCATATGAACTTTTGATGCTGCATGAGTATGTGTATATATATATATATATATATATATATATATATATATATAATATAATGCATGCCTTCGCCCTGCTCGCAGCCCCTTCGGGCATCATAATCATCATATACCAGCTGATCAGGTGGTTTGCATGTATGACGCTTAGCCCTTTTTCCCTTCCCCATGAAATGATGTTGTGCATGTATGTAGATATGCAAATGCATGAAAATCTTTCGAAACCATCAAAATAATCCCTTCGGAGCAACTTTAGTTTAAAACGGGAACTTCTTCCCTTTTTTTTTCAGAATGGGAACTTCTTCTGCTTTTTCAAAATGGAAACTTCTTCCCCTTTTCATTTGTCTCTTTCAAGACTTAAAAATCAAATGTAAAATGCACAGGAAAGAGAAAACCTTATGAACGTCCCCTTCGGGAATTAGACAACATTATGAAATAGTACAACTTATGGACGCCCCTTCGGGACTTAAGAGGTCAAGGAACTCAGGATATGGACAATACCCATATAAATATAAGGACATAAGCTCCTACATCTAGGAGTGGATTCATTATGGATATCTTTACGTTTCGCACTTGTCATAGATCATGCCAAAATGAAAGAAAGGATAACCTTAACATACCTTGAAGCTTGCTTCTCCGCTTTCCAACCTACCTCATGTCTTGAAATCTACATATAAAACCATCTATACTATTGTTAGGCTCACCATCATACACTTGTCTTAAGCCTTCAATTTAAATCCATTTAGAATCTGCCGGAATTCGGGCAGCATCTCCCCTGTTTATATGCCTAGCCCAAAATCACAATCTAGCAACCAACCAACAACAACAACAACAGTAATACTAATATCAACCATCTCATCGTCAATACCAAAATATTCCATAAAACATCCCACACGATGTTTTTCAACATACAACAACAATATACACTTCCTTTCTTCCCAATCACGGAGCATAATCTCATCAACACACCAACAACATTAGATACCATCTCTATGCATGTAAATCAGACCAGCCACACGGCCAGAACATGCTCAAAACAGTACATAAACACAACAACTACAAGAAAACAATTTATGACCTTTCCTCCATAACTATTTTCACTTTTAGGACTTGCTAAACCTTCAAATCAACTCAACATACGAGATAGGATGAAAAACATACCTTTTACTTGAAGAAATTCAGCCACACCAACTTTCTTCAAGACCAAACTTACCACAACATCAAGTAGAAGCAAGAACAATCACCTTTCATGGTCTAGTTTGGTGTAATCTTGTTAATTGTTTTATTGAATGGGCTATAAATATTTGGGGGATGCGTTGAGATGTTTCTAGGACTACTGAGAATGTAAAATGCTGAAAAAATAGAGTTAATGGGGTATTTATACCCCTCATAAGTTGGTTCCACCGACCTTCTCAAGTAGGACCCGCGGAAGCCATTTGGCAGCTTGGAGTCTTTATCTTAAAAGGGCCATAACTCTTGATCCCTATATCGTATGAAGGCCCACGACCTACGGTTGGAAAGCTCTTTCAATTATCTACAATTTTCATTTTTGATGTGGTTCCAAATTCCAAACTTATAATAGCGTTTTAGCTCCTCCAAGTCAAATCATCCGAAAACGTATCCTTAAATCATCCTTTTGGAGGGCTTATGCCCATATTTGGCTTAAGGGTCCTTCTTAAGACTTGCTCAACCTTCTGATGTACTACTCATATCACTTTTCATATGTCCTTTATAAAATCCCGACATGTGGGCCCCACCTTAACTTACAGTTACGAGGGCTATTCATCAAGTAACGTGTTAACTAATTTACTCCATACGTTTTCCCAATGTCATATATATATATATTCTTATACTCAGATCATATAATCTTCATCCTTGATCCTTGTATAACTTTGCTCTCCCTTGAGATCATACTAAGTCATCTACAGTCTTGGTAACGTGAAATTTTCTGGGGTGTAACATCGCGGGTCCGCCATAGCTCATGAATATCAAGGCATGGAGGTATTCCGCCCGGAGCATGTGTGTATCATTACATTGCATTACATCACACGTGCATTCATAATACATCTATCCACATCTTTGATTTTGTTGTTGTACTCATTGTATTGCATGGTGTGTTTCCGCATTGATTTCCTTTGTTAATTATTGACTTGAGTTGTCGTGTGCCTGATTAATACATACCTGGGGATTAATGGACTCGAGGATTAGAGACTTTCTCCTAGGCTATGACTTGAGGTTGCGGAGATCTATTATTGGTTGTACTGGTATTTGTGGTTATTCTAAGTAATCATTGGAAACTTGTGTGTAGGTGCTTCACCATAGGCTATGATTCGCTTATGATTCAGCTATTTTATCCTTCTGTACTTGAGTTATTATTCTTGGATTGTGTTGTGTGTATACTTAATTGAGAGCATGTTTATTCTTCATTCTATACCTTTATATATGTTAGCAAACTGTTTTCGGCCTATGATGCTTACTCAGTACATGTTTTTTGTACTGATGCTTCCTTGCTACATTTCTTTCGGGGTGTCGAGGGTGTGACAGGTCTTATTTTTGATCCTCGAGTGTGTTTCCTGAGATGGTGTTGTTGGAGACTTAGGGTGAGCTACTGTAGGATCTACAACCCGAGTTTTCATTCTTCGTATACTTGTCATCTATATCCAGACAGTATTCCTTTGATATTGTGAGCCTTGTATGGAAACATTCAGATAGTTCTTGTTATATATTCAGACCTATGAGTTCATTAGTAGCTCTTGTGCTGACATTAGACAAAATGCCTTGGGTAGAAGATGTATTCCGCACTTATTCTCTTTTAATTGATATTTAGATTTATTATTAATTACATTATTCTTCCGCATTTATAGTTTGTATGTTGGGTAAAGGGAAGGGATCTACCAAGGTGGGAAATGGTAGGTGCCTGTACGACTAAGCGTTTTTGGGTCGTGACTCATAGAGCATTTTAAAGTTTCCAATTTGTTCAAATATGAATTCTACATTAGAATATGAGTCCATAGACACCCATATTGCTATATTAAAGTTTCATACCCAAAAAGTCACCCAAAACGGCAATCTCGAGCCCTAAAGGGAAAAGCTGTAAATTTACCCCATAGTTAGTCTACCCATGGTCTATGGAGTCTAAAGGCCAAAAATGAACCAAATTCGACATCAATTCGTTAATCAATTGAAGAAATCCTCATTTTCTACCTCGGGTTCTTGAATTCCAATTCCTTATCTCAAATCATGATTTCAATGATGAAATTCCATAATAATCAAAGATAGAATGACAAAAGGAGGTTTAGAAACTTACCCACATGAAGAATCTTGTAAAACCCCTCCAGAATATCTCCAAATCGAGGTCCCAAGCTCCAAATATGTGAATGAAAAGTCCAAGTTCGAAATAGGGGAAGATAAATACAATTTTGTAATGACCCAGCAGGTCGTTATGTGCGTTTTGACTATTATCCCTGCAGGCTTCTTTTCGAGGTTAGGAGCGAGTCTTGTGAAGACTTAAAGAATTATAATCTTACAGCGAAGGCATTTGATTATATTATGTGCACTTGTTTGAAAACTTGTTTTATTTTTGTTGGGGGGTTGACTTAGTAAATTAGACCTCTGTTGGGAATTTCAAGGCCACGGGTGAGTCCGTAGCATGTTTTTACATATGCCTGCATGTCTGGTATGTGCACGTAGGGCCTCGGATTGATGTTGTGATTTTGGGTGATAAACTGGGTAAAAAAAAGACCTCTCTAGTTCTAGTGAGACTGCCGCCGCGGTGATGGATGGCTGCAGCGGGTCCGCCATAGCCCGGCATCGGCCGCCACCATGAGAATTCGGGGTTTTGGGGAGAGACCGCCATAACGGCTGGTCGACCGCCATAGCGAGACCGCTATGGCGCGGTATTGACCACTATGGCTAGTCTAGCCAATTAATGAGGTCTGCCGTAGCGGTGAGTATTGCCGCAATAGGAAGATCGCTGCAGCAATCAACGGGAGTCAAAAACCTGCTTTATATTGCAATTTTCGAGTCATTAGTCACATAACTCCAAAAACTGTTCCTAAGGCCTAAAAGAGGCGATTTATTCCATTGTTTGGTGAAAGCATCTTTGAGGGTAAGTCCTAACATTTACCTTATTTATTCTCTTTTCTTCTTTAAGTTCATATGCTAGTTCTAGGTCCTCTAATGGTGGAAGAAAGTCCTAGAACCCTAAGTTATGAAACCCTTTATTAAATGGCAGATTATTGTTTGTGTTGCTGTTTATATCATCGAGAAGTGTAGGTTATCACTTTATATGATGATAAATTGAATAATTAGGATGAGAATGATGTATTGAGGCTTAGGGTTCTACCCAAATGGGGATTCTTGCCTAAAATCTGGTTTGAAAGGGCTACATTGATTTGAAAACCCATAAATTAGAAGACTATGATTGTTGAGATTGAGGGTAGGATAGATTCATCCTTAAATTCTAGTTTCATCCATTCGCAAAGGTTAGGAGTATTTTGGGTATTCTTTCCCAAGTGATGTTCTTACTTTGATTAGATGGTCTATTGCTCACTTAGCGTTATATTGCTAGACTTTAAGCGTTCCGAGGCATTACGAAAGGGGAAAGCTCTAGCGGAGTAGCTTGTATTAGTTACAGTTCTACATCTGAGGTAGGTTATGGTTTACTTGAGTTAGACTTTGATTAGTTGATTGTATATGTAGTAGAATTGACGGGAGAAAGCATGATTAGGTCTTCAGACAAGACGTTTGGTTGGTTATTACCTAGGTTGGTATGATTTCTTATTATGTGGGCTTGTCGCCAGTACTTTATGAATTGAATCTAGAGGTGTACTTGCTATGATATGGGAAGGAAGGGGTTCATATATACTCTTCTCTTGATTGAGATGACTTATACATTTATGTCGTTATGGATTTGATTTACCTGAGTCTTGTTATGACTTGTGGTATGGTGCCTTGTATTCCTTGACATGGATAATACTGACTGATTATGTTTCATATTGGGTGTTGAACTAGAAATAGGTAGTGATTCATCTTGTGATCAGGTGTATATATATATATATATATACATATACATATACACACACACACACACACACACACACACATATATATATATATATAAGGCACATTTGACAGGGGGTGATGATGTGGCCTAGTTTAAGTCACGTTTTACAGGGGGTGAGGATGTGGATTAGTTATGGGCTCGTGATCTGAGGTCAATTTAGAAGCGAGTGGTACAAGGACACCATGGACCACCTGTAAGTCAGGACTATTGTGCCAAAATTTCCTTTAGCATTTGTGTACGGTTGAGATACTATCATTGATTGCATTGCATTGGACTTAAGTCATTCTTGTGGTGTATTGTGGACTGGTTGATGATTGACACTTGATATTGTTGTGTTGTTGTGCTGTTGTGCCAATCTGCCTATTTTGTTAGTTTTATAAATTTATGCGTGATACTAATCTTAGTCGGCCTATGATATCTACCAGTACATAGTGTTTGTACTGATACTACCTTGCTGCACCACTTTAGAGTGCAGATTGCGTGCCAGAGACTTCTTCCAGACCTCACATTTAGCTTGAGGCTAGTTCCCAATCAGATCAGAGGTGAGCTCCTATCCATGCCATGCCGCCTGAAGATCTTCCTTTATTGATGTCTATTTCCTTTCTAGACATTTATGATATTTGTAGAGTGATATTTATTCTTTAGACAACTTTTTGTTTTAGGGTCCTTGTACGATGACTTTTGGATCTTTGGGGTTGTAATAGTTTAGAATTTCGCAGTTTTATTTATTTATGGCATGACTAGAAAATTTTATGATTATGCTCTTGTTATCGATTTATAATTGGTTAAATGAATGAGAATTTGGTTAAAGGGATGGTTCGTCCACCAGGGGTTTTAGTGTGGGTGCCATCACGACGGGTTGGGTCATGACAAGTTGGTATCAGAGACCTAGGTTCGTCCACCAGGGGGTTTAGTGTGGGTGTCATCACGACGGGTTGGGTCATGACAAGTTGGTATCAGAGACCTAGGTTCGTCAATCTCATTGTATAAGGACATGTCTAGTAGAGTCTTGGGCATCGATACGGAGACGTCTGTACTTATCTTCGAGAGGGTATTGGACACTAGGAAAATTCAAGTTCTTTCTTTCCTTCGTGCTACTTCATTCCAGTTGGTATCTAAATGATTCAAATTGGTATATGACTTTTCATTTTATTCTCTTACATATAGTGAGGACTCGTGCGAGGGCAGCAGTTGATGAGATGCCCAAGAAGGCCGCTGGGTCCACAGCTCGTGGCAGAGGTCAGGTTAGAGGCGCTGGTTGAGGTCGAGGTCGAGGCTGGTGAGCAGCACCAGCCAGGGGCAGGGCTCCTGTAGCTGGTCAGGCTCGTGTTGGATCCCCTGAGCCTCAGGTAGTTCCAAATGAGGAAGCAGAGTTTGCCGCTGTACCAGCTCAGCGAGACGTTATGGCTGCTCCAGTATTGACAGATGTTATGGGTCGAGTGTTGAACCTGCTGAATGGTTTGACGGAAGCAGGTGTGTTAACAGTCGCTCCAGCTGGCCAGGGTGCGAGATTAGGTGATCCGGCTCCAGCATGCTGCAGCTGTGGCTCCATGTTTAGATGAGGCTCTAGGACCTGAGGTATTTCATAGACCAGTGGCAGGGCCGGTGAAGACCGGTAAGGAGCATGTTTATTTTGGAGGTTTAAAAAGATGAAGCCTCCACTTTTCTATGGCACTAAGACTGAGGATGCTTATGAGTTCATTATCGACTGTCACGAGAGGCTTCATAAATTGGGGGCAGTTGATAAGCATGGTGTTGAGTTCGTGACCTTCCAGCTCTTGGGTGATGCCATGTTGTGGAGTATAGACCTGCTAGGCTGCCTCCATTGACCTGGACTCAGTTCTATTTAGTGTTCTTGGATAAGTACATTCCGCAAACTTTGAGGGATAGGAGACGTGATGAGTTCAGTCACATTGAGCAGGGTAATTCGTCAGTTGCTGCTTATGAGGCTCGGTTCCATTCTTTGTCTCGTTATGCTCTATAGCTATTACCTACTGAGGAGGAGAGAGTTAGGAGATTTGTGAAAGGATTGAACACTGCTCTTCAGTTGTCAGCTCTTTAGCTTATGGATTTAGGTTCTTCCTTCCAGGAGGTGGTCGATCATGTTAGGGCCGTCGAAGGTGTTATGAAGGATAGTTATAATAAGTACGTAGAGAAGAAGGCCCGCAAGGTAGTAGTTTTAGAGGTTCATTCTCCTGAGGACAGAGTTCCCAGGTTTATTTGGGACGTCCTATTTAGAGGCCAGTCATTACTCTTCCAGCCAGCCAGGGGGTTCACAACCTCGATTTTCAGACCATGGTGGCTATTCTGCTTCGTCTGTTTTTTTTTTCAGCGGCGTATACTAGACCGTGGATGCTTTGAGTGTGGTGAGCATGGGCATTTTAAGAAAATTGTCCCAGAATTATACAGGGTGGACAGGGTGCTCAGTATCAGCCTCCCAGGGATCCAGTTTCATCAGCTAGAAGAGGAGGATCGTATGGTAGAGACCATGCTCAGACTGGGCATGATGGACACACAGCTGGTAGAGGTGGTACCTTTCCTAGCAGAGGTGGATACCAGTCAAGCAGAGGTGGACATCAGCCCGATAGGGGCGGAGCTCAAACAACACAGGTTGATCATGGAGGTTCGCAAGCTAGTAGCGAACGGGTTCATTGCTATACCTTCCCTAGCAGATCAGAGGCTGAGGGTTCAGATGCAGTCATTACAGGAGACCTCTCAGTCTGTCACTGAAAGACTTCTTTGTTGTTTGATTTGGGTTCTACATTCTCTTTTGTGTCGACATACTTCTTTATGGGTCTTGATATGGTCTGTGATTTGCTTGATGCCTCTATTCATGTATCTACTCTAGTTGGAGACTCTGTGGTTGTAGATAGAGTATACCGTTCTTGTACTGTCACATTCATGGGGTATGGGTCGGCTTGTGTATTATGTTATCTTT
Organism: Lycium barbarum; assembly: GCF_019175385.1. Lineage (NCBI taxonomy): Eukaryota > Viridiplantae > Streptophyta > Magnoliopsida > Solanales > Solanaceae > Lycium > Lycium barbarum. The sequence continues at coordinate 78,100,247 of NC_083343.1, forward strand.
TGATTGGTTGTGACTCCTCAGGAGGCAGGTCACCTTGATGTATATATGTGACAGTTCTGAGACAACATTTTGTTTTACAAGTTTCCATATTATATTCAGTTTCGGGTTGATTATAGCTAACGGGAATGTATACGAGTGCCCAGCTCGGGCAGTAGTCACGGCCTACGGGGTTGGGTCGTAACAAAAGTGGTATCAGAGTAGTTCATCCTCGGAGTGTCTACATGTCACGACCCAACCCCGTAGGCCGTGACTAGTGCCCGAGCTGGACACCCATACACACTTACTTACCAAATCGACATATCCGTAACTTATCCATATCCAACATATATTAATTATTACAGATATTAAGGGCAGATGTTATCTTAAGCGGTCTCACATATCAAACACATCATATAGGAGCCGCCAAGGCCGTCGTAGAACATATCGTCCAAAGCATATACATAAGTATATATACATACAAGACGTTAAGGCTGTCATAGCAAATAAGACCGCTTAGATGCAAATCACAGGCGTTACCGAACAATAGCGACCCATGACCCACATATATGTCTACAGGCCTCTAACAAACATAACAGAACCATATGACGGGACAGGGCCCCGCCGTACCCCTAAATAGTCATATATGCATGAATATGTACAACAGAAAGATCTATACCAAAAGTATGGGCTCCGTAACGAGGGAGCACTTCAACACAACAGAATGGATGGCCTACGCTGACGGACCGCTCACGTACGTGTCTGTACTTGCGGGCATGAAACGCAGCCCCCGAAGAAAGGGGGTCAGTACGGAATATGTACTGAGTATGTAAGGCATGAAATATAACTGGAAGGATCATAACTGAAATAGAGATTCCAAGAGTCAAGTATCATAGTCAAGAAACCACTGTACCTGTGTAGTACGGAACAGAATCAAACATTTTCATATCACATACCGTACCCGGCCCATCATGGGACTCGGTGACGGAAATCATGTCATTATGTCATCATGAATACATGTATACATATACCGTACCCGACCCTCTAGTAAGGGACTCGGTGAATAGAGTCATGCATATCAACATCATATATCACATATATACCGTACCCGGCCCTCTAGTGAGGGACTCGGTAAGTGAAGTCATATCATCATATCAGTATGCCATCATGTCATCATGCATATACATATATACATACCGTACCCGACCCTCTAATGAGGGACTCGGTGAATGAATCATACCGTACCCGGCCCATTAAGGGACTCGGTGAATCAAATCATCATATGCCCTCCTGGCCACCATAACACATCATCATCATCATATCATCATAAACATATACCGTACCCGGCCCATTAAGGGACTCGGTGAATAATGCAGAAGAGTGCGCACGATAACATACCCGGCCCGGGACTCGGTGAATAGACATATTAAGGTGTGTACGAGCAGAGTAGTGAGAAACTAAATGCATATAAATCAGGACTCGACAAATAAGTATACTTACCGACATCGGAGGGCTCAGAAACGAGTTTCGGGTCAATCCGACTTAGTATGAGAAAGTTATGAGCGTTTGAAGTACAGAAGCTTTTATGAACATTTCAGAAGACATTTTTGGAGAATCGAAGCAACAATCACATCAAGTATCTTTCGGATATCATATGGATCAAATCAAATGTATCTTTTAGAATCATGTGTACATATCAAAGTGTATCAAGGACTTAGCGGAATAATCAAACGTACTATCATTTGGGAAATCAAGACATAAGCCATATCACTTATCTTTTGAATGCCAATTCGGAAACATATCAAACAAACTTCGGACATTATGGATACACATCAAAATTATATGAAACCTCTTATGGAAGTCAAGAATATTAGCCATCCTAGTGGCTCTAAGAATAGGAATTTCTTTGAACTCATACATATACGTCATTTGCTCATTTGATAGAGATCATGCCAAAAGAAAGAAAGGTAAGCCTTACATACCTTGCCAGCTTTCTATGCTAATCCGAACTTAAGTCTTTCGCTTCGCAAGATCTACAACAATATTCATATATACCAAACATTAGCCATAAACACTTAAGAGTCTAATTCCAAACCAACACTTAATCTACAGAAATTTCGGCAGCATTTCCCCTATAAATGCAACATCCCCGAGAATTCAACTCGGCCAAACATACAACAACAAATCCTAGAATTTAACTCGGCCAAAATATCAACAACAATACCAACAATTATTCCAGAAATATCCACAGTCGATTCAAGACGCATACTAACATTAGTGACTTCTTTCTACAAACTTTGACGACTTTCCATTTACGCTCAATTCATGACTGCTCACATATTCAAGTACTAATCCGAAACCATTCAAAAAATGTTCAAGAATACTTCAACCCATCCGTACTATATTCAAAATAATCCAACCACTGTGCCATTCCACCCGAAACTTCCCAAATGCAATAGCAACAACAACAACACATTTTCTTCTTCCAAAGGCATAAATTATACCAACAATTCACATTCTAACAACATTGTTTTTCATAAATACAAGAAATAATATTATAGTCACATTGACTTCCACAACCCCTCTCCCAAACTTACAACTTCAACTAAGATCACCAAACTTTCATTATCAACATAGAATCCACAACAACAACAACTAAAACACTAAATAAAACAATTGAATCACTGTTCCTACACACCACACATATACACGGCTACAACACCATATACACGGCCACATATTCAACACACAAAGTTTCATGAATTTCATTCATTTTCTACATACTACAACATACATAACTATCTGTAACATATAAAAAGAAGATTAATTCTTACCTTTCTCCCTTAGCTTCCTTCTTGGCTAAAATTGCTTCTTGCAAGAATAAATGGTTTTCTTGCTCCAATGATTACTTCACCTTGCTAGGGACCTTCCAATTAGTAGAAAATAATTTTTGAACAATTTTTCCTCCAAGGTTCTTGCTCAACCAATATGGACGAATGGCCCTTCTTTTTTTTCCTTCTCAAGGCTTCTTGAAATTTCTATTTGTAGAAGATGAAAAATATGATCATCTCTTACTTATTTATTTTGGATCCATATGGGCCTTGGCCCATATGCCTTGGCCGGCCACCTTGGCCTTTTTCACTTAAGCCAATTTTTTTTTGTCTTGTAATTCATGAAAATTTATTCTCCAAATTCCAAATTTGCCCTTAGCCTCCCTCCATATATCTATGAGTCATCTTCTGAAATTCCCTTTTTACCCCTAGCCTTTCTTAATATTTCCACTTCAAAACTTTCATGAACAACTAGTATGCTAAACAAAATCAAAATATAACCTTGTCCTTAGCTTTCCACAATTATCTTGAATTATCCGAATGTACAAAATGCGGGATATAACACTACAGAGCGTGTCTAGTAGAGTCTTGTTATCGGTGTGTTGTGCACCACATCTATAAATAGGAAGCTACAGGACATTTAGGATGTTACTTTTCCTTCTTACTCTAGATCGTGCGATAGAGCCAAGAGATAGGAAATGATATCCCTTATATATTGACCTTTGATTTCAGCAGGAGAGTGGTGTCGACAAGAGAAGGTAAATAATGCTACTGGGAGTTACAGAGGTAAGATACTTCATTGAGATTATGTTATCAGAAATTGTATATACAGAATGGCGAACCGATCATCATTAAGGTAAGTTATTGTAAGTATAGTAAGAAAGTGGATTGGATGTATATATTGATGATAAGTTCAGTCATATAATGTGAACAGGAGGAGCTGAAGAAATCAGTAAAAAGATAAGTAACGGTAAGCAGGGTATATGTTAGATATGGTATGAATGTTGCAGGTATGATTGAAATGCAGCTAAAGATTAAAAGGGGGAAAGTAAACAGAAAAGTATAACAGGTACGATTTAAGTTGGACAATCATTTTCATAATGTTGTTGGCATTGGGAGCGTTGTGTGGCTATGATATGCTATATATATGTTATATCCCGCATTTTAGAACAATCGGATAATTCAAGGTAATTGCGGGGAGCTGACAAACAAGGTCTTACTTTTGTTTTGGTAATCATATGAGTTGCTTATAAAGAATTTAGAAGCGGAAATATTAAGAAAGGTCAAGGGCATAAAAGAAAATTCGCAATATGACTCGTGGAAATTTGGAGGAAGACGAAGGACAAATTCGGAATTTGGAAAATAATTTTTTATGAATTCTAGAACTCAAAAAAAAAAAGAGTGGGCTTGGTCTTGGGCCATGTTTGGCCGTCCAACCCCTCTTGATGGGCCAAGCCCATGTGGGATTAAAATCCATAAGGTTAAAAGAAGACCAAGTCTTCTTCTTATCCCATAATTCTCTAGAGTTTTCAAGAAACTAGGAGCAAAGAAAAGAAGGAGAAAACCTTAAAGGCCATTTCGGCCAAGAGGAATCCCACAAGAAAAATTGACAACAATTCCTCCAAAAAATCATTTCCTACCAAGTAGAGGGTCCTTAACAAAGTGGAGTTGTTGTTGAAGCAAGAAAAATTCATAATCATACAAGTTGCCAATTGTAGACAAGTGAAGAAGTGAAGGAAAAGGAAGGTGAGAACTTGTGCTCTTTTACATGTTATGGATATTTATGCATGTTGTAGTATGCAAAAGTGAATGAAAATTATGAAGAACAAGAATATAGATGTGGCCGTGCATGCCTATGTGTGTGTAGAGACCATGTGTTAATTATTTTATTTAGTGTTTGGTTGTTATTGTTGTGAATGTTATGTGGAAAATGGAAGTTGAATGATTTTGGAGAGATTGTAGTTGTGAATGCATGATGAAGCCGTGTGTGTGCATGGTGTATATAGCCGTGTATGTGTGTGGTATGGTGAATGGATAGCGAGCAAGTTTTATTTAGTATGTTGGTCGTTGTGTTGTGGACCTCATATTACAAATGAAAGCCTAATGAGCTTAGAGAAATATTAGTAGTGGAAAGCTTGTTTTGGAAGATTATGTAAATTGAATGTTATGTTCTTGCATGTATGAAATATAATGATACTAGAATAGTGTTGTTGGAGTATGTTATAAGATTGTTATTGTGTTCATTGGAGTCGGAAGGTTTTGAAGAAAGTAGTAAATTGATATCATGTATCTTGAATTGAATATGTGAATCGCTAGTGTGGTTGTGGAGTTTATATTGATAGTTTGGCCGGGTTCGAATTCCCGGATTGTGATTGATTAAAATTTGGCTAGGTTGAATGTTGAGGATGGTATATTTACAGAGGAAGTGTTGCCGAAATTTCGGTAGCCAAGTGTTACCTTAAGATTCCAACACTAAATACCCTAATGACAGTTCGGGTAAATGTGACCAAATTGCAGATTTTGGCGGATTTGCAGCTTGAATTCGGGATAGCAAAAGGAGCGGAAAGAGGTATGTAAGGCTTCACCCTTCTTTCTATGGCATGTCTTAGACGTAATAAGCTAGGTACGAGCCTCGGGGACAACTCTATTCCCCGGAATCCGCACCTAAAGTTTCCCCTTTCTCGTTCAATAGAATTGAACTAAAAATTGTGCAATATGTTAGAAAGACTTCCTAAATATCTAGAGCTCGCATAGAGATGTCCCGACTACCCTAAAACCCTCCCAGGAGACGTCATGAAATGTAACGAACGTAAATTTGATACGCCTCCTCATTTGACCCGAGGTGGGCCCATGGATCCCGGATTTTATTTATTGTTCCGGTTGACCTATTTTGAAGTAGAACCTAAAGGGAACCTTTGATCCTTATACCGCTTATCTAATGACAAGTTGTCACGACCCAAACCCCGTGGGCCGCGACTGGTACCCTAACTGGATACCCATACGTACCTATCTGATCGAATTCGAATCATACAGATTTTTTTTTTTTTCGTTTCAAAACCGAAGTACGGAAATAGGCCGATACAAATACGGCACGCGCGCAACCATACATATATATACATATATACCTGAACATACAGACATTTACAAGTAAGCCGATAAGGCTAACATACAGACGAAACCCGTAACCCACACATCTATCTACAGGCCTCTACAGACATACAGAATCATATGGCGGGACAGGGCCCCGCCGTACCCAGAATATACACACATACGGAGTACACAGAAGACAGAAGATATATACCAAAAAGATATGCTCCGAGTCAAGGGAGCTCTTCAGATAGCAGAGTCGGAAACCTACGCTGGCGGCGTATCACCTGGCGCGTCTGTACCTGCGGGCATGTAGCGCAGCCCCCGAAGAACGGGGGTCAGTACGGAAAATGTACCGAGTATGTAAAGCAGAAACGTAACAGATATAAACATAGTCCGAACTAGAGTCACAGAAATATAACAGGCAAAATCATAAATCAAACTGACGGACAGAGTTATGATCCAGACAGACATACAGAATCGTGTTACACACAAATGAACAGAATTATAGTTCGGACAGACAAACGGAATCATAATACGGACAGACGAGCAGAATCTGGATCCATACGGACATACAGAAGCAGAAGCCATACGGACATACAGAAATAGTCGTAACACAGACGGACAAACAGTAGTATGACGGACAGAATTATGCATGCAGAGTAGCACAGAATCATACAAAATCATACAGAGGCGTGTGCTTTATAAATACAGATGGCACACGCATATATTCATACAGATCCCGGCCCTGTCTGGGGGCGCGGTAACAGAACCCGGCCCTCTTAGTACGGGACGCGGTGGACAGACAGAATCATATCAGATCATATGCCATCCTGGCCGCCATCCCCATACACAGATCATACAGACATATAGATCCCGGCCCGTACGCCGAGGGACGCGGTGAACAATACAGAGAAATATGCACGATAACAGAACCTGGCCCGGGTCGCAGTGAAGGAATGCATTGAGACAGACACGAATCGATAAATGAGAAACCACCTACCTACAGACTCAACATACAGACTCGATCAAACTGAAGAGGTGCCAAACGGCGAGCCAAAATCAAAATATCCAGATAATATGCACAGTACGCGCCTATATCCTAGTTGGGAAGGCACGACAGATTATTATCAGAATGGGATTCTCAGATATTCAGAAATCATGTTGTATAAATTGCACCAAAATAGCCATAATATACACAAAATAATAGTTCAGAAGTTTTTAAAGAAAATCGGACCCAAAATGGAAGTATTTAAAATCGTACCGGGAGTATCGGGCCTTGTGGGCCCACCTCGGACCAACCCGAGGCTACATATGTAAATTATTGATAATTGACCTTATGAGGTCACCCATACTCGTTCGGAAGTATTCCGACTCCGTTTGGGGAAATTTTGTACAAAATCTCACTTTAAGGGCAATTTGTAAGAAAATAGGTTCAATTGAATTGAAGGAATTGGAGCGGTTTTCCGTCTCGAATTCCGGGGAACAGAGTCGGACTTAAGGCTCGCGGCCGAGCCTACCACATCCAGAACATGCCTAGGAACGTAGAGAAGTGCTTCACATACCTTGATGGCGCCTTATGCTCGCTTGGCGTCACTCCAAATTTCGTCCAAAATCTGGAAATGGTCAAGTTTACCATTTGGTTAGTTTCATTCTTTCAATACTCTAACTTTACACATAATTGCCTACCGAAATTTCGGCAGCATTTCCTCTGTATATACGACATCCCCGAGACTTAGCTCGGCTCAATTTAGCAACACAACAACCCAGAGGAGACATCCAAACAACAACAAACATCAATAAACACTAAATCATACGCTATGGCATTATTAGCCACCTTTCGACACGACGAATCATCTTTCGCTTCAAACTTACATTTCCAACCAAAACTTATTATTTTCATATCCATTATTTGTCAAAATCATTACGACACACATCGGAGGCATCCATACCATGTTCACATAATGTTCACAAGATACGCAAACGTTCAACTTTCTATCAAATCACTACTTTTCCAATCTTTTCCTAACTTTCAACATACGAGTTCATAAACACATTTTCATATTCCAAGTTCATTATCATCAATCACAATTTCAAGACCTTAGGCTAAAGCGACATACTTTCCGACAACAACTTAACCAACAATTCTTCGTTTTAGCTTAACCATTATCCTTCAATCTACTTCACAAAGCCATAACACGATTAGCATACAAACAAAAATCAAATTCACGTCCCATAGTCAACATAGTACCAAACGGCCAACTCCAATATTTTTCCAATTCTCACTAATTCATCCCACTTTCCTTTCTAATACAATTTCCACCATACTACAACTAAGTTACACAAGAATTCAAACCATTAAAATCATGCAATACACATATATGCATTCGGCCACACACCCAAAAATTCCAACACACCAAATTTCCATATTTTTCATTCATTCACACATACCACAACATACATACATCATTTTTAACACAACAAAAGCATGAAATCCTTACCTTTCTTCAAGTTCTTCACTTGGAGGATGAAATTGTTTTCTTGCCACAATCTTTATATCAACTTGTAGAGAATCTTGTGCTTAGCAATAATCTCTCAAGAGATGAACTCTTTAAACCAAGGGATTGGCTCCAAAAAAAATTCTTTCTTTTCTTTCCTTTTTTTCTCTCCAAACCCGAACCCTCTCTCTTCTTTTTCTTTCTTTCTTGATTTGTTCTTGCTTCTTGAATATTCCTCACACTTATCCAATATATAATTTCCCATGGAATTTAATTATTCCATGGGCTGGGACCTATGGTGGCCGGTTGGGCCCCCTTAAGTTGGGCCTTTGTTTTGTTGTTATTTTTTTTTTTTGGCCCAAAAGTGGTGGCTAATTTTGGTAATTCATGGAACAAGTTTCCAAAATTCCAATTATTGCCCTTGGCCACCTTTCGTAATTCCACATCATTGTATTCATAACCTACACATGCATACCAAGTAAGGTCCAATAGTGGCCTTATTCATCACAAGTCATTTTATCTTGAATTTTCCGAATGAACAAAAATGTCGGAATTAACATTCTCCCCCCCTTTTAGGACATTCGTCCTCGAATGTTAAATTGACCTTATGGGGCGTCATACTACTCCGGGAGGGTTCTCTTTATAGTCATCCTTTACTGACTTTCCGACATGGCTGCTTTGCCAACATTATGGGGTAATTTTTCACATCACCGATTTAAATGCCTTCATAATAGATGTTTCTCATACCCCACATAATAATCGAACCATAAGCTATATTCTTGTAACCGACGAACGTTTCCTAAACATCATAGTCCACCTCATTTCTTATTACACTCCTGAATTCCTACCGCATTTTCGTAATCCCACTTCATACCAGACACTTCTTACCAACAGATTCAGGACTGGAATCGGACACGTCGAAGCATATCGGACGGATTCGTAATCGGAAGCAGACATGCCAAACTATGGCGGATAGATTCATAATCAAAAGAAGAGATACGGAAGTATGTCAGACAGATCTGAGATCAGAGTCAGATGTATAAAAATGTATCGGACGGATTTCGAAATCGGAATCAGGCTTACAGAAATGTATCATACAGAGTCACACTTAGAATCAGACATGCGGAGATGTATCAGACAGATGCGTGACCAAAATTAGACGTACGGAGGCACACCAGACGGATTTATATCCAGAGTCAGACATACAGAGGTGTGTCAGACAGATTCGTAATCAGGGTTAATCGTACAGAGATATGTCAGACAGAAACATATTCAGAATCAATCATACAAATCGTCTTGGGTGTCGCTTATCGACTTTTTCAAGGATTCTGCTTACTCGCCCTTCTTATCTCTCTTCTCCCCTACTATCCATACTCTCTTTCCTTTTTCAACCATCGTCATACCAGACTAACTTATGATGTAATTGGGCTTTTTCCTATCCCCTGACAACATTCGGGTCGTCGCTAACTGTTATCCAGATTCGCTCAATTTTCCGAGCGGTATCGCATCTTTTCTTTTTGCCCATTTAATCCGCGGCGGACTGTGTGGTTTTTGTAAAGGCTCTGATTACTCCACACATTCTCCTTCACCTTTAGATTACCCCAAATTTTCATTTATATCGGTCATACCTACACTTGAGCAAAAACTTTGCATTACTTCCCAGGGGGTCACCCATCCCAGAATTGCTATGGCATGAGCACGCTTAACTCCGAAACTTTCATGCATTTCGACACGTTAGGGCTAATATAATTTCGTCGATTGCCCCTCACGACCTTTGTCACGTAATTTTAGAGTAAATCGGGGTCTTCGCAGATTTTCGGAAAAATTTTGGTAGCGGGTCCCACCCCGGCTAAGTCATACCATTACCATATTGCTTTTCTGAATCTCGGTATCCACCAAATTAATATTTATCTTACTATTTCTAATACCCAGAAGTATAAGATCACGTAATTCAGCAAAATACAAACTTATCCATACATACATTTCTCAAAAAGGATTGGCTGGCGTACCTGGGCGTGCACTCGAAGACGCTCCTGGGTCCTGCCGGCCGGTTAAAGCAAACACGCGGTTCGAAGGACCGCTGTAACCAGAAGCTGCACCACGTCCTCTGCCACGACCCGCTGGCGCTGGTGCTGGTGCTCCTCGCCCCGCAGGGCGCATGGCCGCTGAAGGAGAAGATGAGCCTGCAACGGACCCAGCAGGCCGGGCTGAACCCGAACTGCCCTTAAGTGGGCACTCTCTGACTCGATGGTCTGGGCTCCCACAAAAATAACAAGCGCCCGTAGCGCGGTAACACTCCCCCGGGTGGGGCCTCCCACAGTAAGAACACAGGGGTATGGGTGGCCTCGACTGACCGGGACCTCTGGAGCTCTGTCCTGCGAACTGTGGGGGCGTACTGTAGGCTGGCTGGGACGAATACCTATTTCTCTGCCGCTGGGAAGGCTCGCTCTGAAATCCCTCTGAATACCCAGCCGATCTGGCTCTCTTAGGCTGGCCCCTGTCGTAACCCCTATCAGGCCGACGTTCCCTACGTCGGTCCTCCATGCCCTGGGCGTGTGCCTGTACCCGGGCTACATGCATCCCTGGCTGAGCAGCCACAGCCAAACAACCATCAATCAGATAAGAGTCCAGTCCCATCACATACCTGTGCACCCTGTCGGCCATCTCAGCTACTATGGTGGGTGCATACCTAGCCAGTGAATCGAACTCTAGGCTGTACTCGCGAACACTTCTACCATTCTGTCTCAAGTTCAAGAACCGATCGACCCTAGCTCTTCGTAGCTCTGGTGGTAGAAAATGGTCAAGAAAGGCCTTAGTAAATTCGGCCCATACCGCTGGGGGCGCGTCGTCGCCCCTGGAGAGCTGCCAAGACTCATACCAATTTGCTGCCACCTCATACAATCGATACGAAGCCAACTCCACAGACTCAGTCGGCGAAGCTTTAATCAATCGCAGTGTGCTCTCCATCTTTCTAATGAACTCCTGGGGGTCTTCCTCAGACTTGGTCCCGGAGAATTCTGGGGGACCACATGTCAGAAACTCGCGAGCCCTGGAGCTCTCATACCTGTCCGTACGACCACCCCCAAATCCATGCCTGCGAACCTGCTCCGCCATTAATGTGGTCAATAGCTGAACCGCATCTCGCATGGCCCTACCCTCCACCCCTACCTGTGGAGCTGGAGGCTCGGGCACTGGAACCTCAGGAGCTTGCGGTGGAGCCGTCTCCCGATTAGCAGCTCCTGCTGCTCTGATGTCCTCCCGCAAGGGGGGTGTAACAGACCCAGACGACGGGGGCACATCCTCAAGTGCAGGCTGTACACTGGCCCTGGTAACCCTCGGGGCCTGGCTGGTCTCTCCTGCCTCAATCCTCGCCTTGCCCTTCTGGGCAGCTGTTGCCTTCCTCGGAGGCATCACTGAAACATAACAGATCGTTAGGAGAGGATCATCCTACTAATACAGTTCTATCGCACGATCTAAGAATCCAAAGAAGGGTAACATCCTAAATGCCCTGTAGCTTCCTGTTTATAGATGTGGTGCACAACACATCGATAAACAAGACTCTACTGGACACGGCCTGTAGACATACCGAGGACTAACCGCTCTGATACCACTTTTGTCACGACCCAAACCCCATGGGCCGCGACTGGTACCCTAACTGGATACCCATACGTACCTATCTGATCGAATTCGAATCATACAGATTTTTTTTTTTTTCGTTTCAAAACCGAAGTACGGAAATAGGCCGATACAAATACGGCACGCGCGCAACCATACGTATATATACATATATACCTGAACATACAGACATTTACAAGTAAGCCGATAAGGCTAACATACAGACGAAACCCGTAACCCACACATCTATCTACAGGCCTCTACAGACATACAAAATCATATGGCGGGACAGGGCCCCGCCGTACCCAGAATATACACACATACGGAGTACACAGAAGACAGAAGATATATACCAAAAAGATATGCTCCGAGTCAAGGGAGCTCTTCAGATAGCAGAGTCGGAAACCTACGCTGGCGGCGAATCACCTGTCGCGTCTGTACCTGCGGGCATGTAGCGCAGCCCCCGAACAACGGGGGTCAGTACGGAAAATGTACCGAGTATGTAAAGCAGAAACGTAACAGATATAAACATAGTCCGAACTAGAGTCACAGAAATATAACGGGCAAAATCATAAATCAAACTGACGGACAGAGTTATGATCCAGACAGACATACAGAATCGTGTTACACACAAATGAACAGAATTATAGTTCGGACAGACAAACGGAATCATAATACGGACAGACGAGCAGAATCTGGATCCATACGGACATACAGAAGCAGAAGCCATACGGACATACAGAAATAGTCGTAACACAGACGGACAGACAGTAGTATGACGGACAGAATTATGCATGCAGAGTAGCACAGAATCATACAAAATCATACAGAGGCGTGTGCTTTATAAATACAGATGGCACACGCATATATTCATACAGATCCCGGCCCTGTCTGGGGGCGCGGTAACAGAACCCGGCCCTCTTAGTACGGGACGCAGTGGACAGACAGAATCATATCAGATCATATGCCATCCTGGCCGCCATCCCCATACACAGATCATACAGACATACAGATCCCGGCCCGTACGCCGAGGGACGCGGTGAACAATACAGAGAAATATGCACGATAACAGAACCTGGCCCGGGTCGCAGTGAAGGAATGCATTGAGACAGACACGAATCGATAAATGAGAAACCACCTACCTACAGACTCAACATACAGACTCGATCAAACTGAAGAGGTGCCAAACGGCGAGCCAAAATCAGAATATCCAGATAATATGCACAGTACGCGCCTATATCCTAGTTGGGAAGGCACGACAGATTATTATCAGAATGGGATTCTCAGATATTCAGAAATCATGTTGTATAAATTGCACCAAAATAGCCATAATATACACAAAATAATAGTTCAGAAGTTTTTAAAGAAAATCGGACCCAAAATGGAAGTATTTAAAATCGTACCGGGAGTATCGGGCCTTGTGGGCCCACCTCGGACCAACCCGAGGCTACATATGTAAATTATTGATAATTGACCTTATGAGGTCACCCATACTCGTTCGAAAGTGTTCCGACTCCGTTTGGGGAAATTTTGTACAAAATCTCACTTTAAGGGCAATTTGTAAGAAAATAGGTTCAATTGAATTGAAGGAATTGGAGCGGTTTTCCGTCTCGAATTCCGGGGAACAGAGTCGGACTTAAGGCTCGCGGCCGAGCCTACCACATCCAGAACATGCCTAGGAACGTAGAGAAGTGCTTCACATACCTTGATGGCGCCTTATGCTCGCTTGGCGTCACTCCAAATTTCGTCCAAAATCTGGAAATGGTCAAGTTTACCATTTGGTTAGTTTCATTCTTTCAATACTCTAACTTTACACATAATTGCCTACCGAAATTTCGGCAGCATTTCCTCTGTATATACGACATCCCCGAGACTTAGCTCGGCTCAATTTAGCAACACAACAACCCAGAGGAGACATCCAAACAACAACAAACATCAATAAACACTAAATCATACGCTATGGCATTATTAGCCACCTTTCGACACGACGAATCATCTTTCGCTTCAAACTTACATTTCCAACCAAAACTTATTATTTTCATATCCATTATTTGTCAAAATCATTACGACACACATCGGAGGCATCCATACCATGTTCACATAATGTTCACAAGATACGCAAACGTTCAACTTTCTATCAAATCACTACTTTTCCAATCTTTTCCTAACTTTCAACATACGAGTTCATAAACACATTTTCATATTCCAAGTTCATTATCATCAATCACAATTTCAAGACCTTAGGCTAAAGCGACATACTTTCCGACAACAACTTAACCAACAATTCTTCGTTTTAGCTTAACCATTATCCTTCAATCTACTTCACAAAGCCATAACACGATTAGCATACAAACAAAAATCAAATTCACGTCCCATAGTCAACATAGTACCACACGGCCAACTCCAATATTTTTCCAATTCTCACTAATTCATCCCACTTTCCTTTCTAATACAATTTCCACCATACTACAACTAAGTTACACAAGAATTCAAACCATTAAAATCATGCAATACACATATATGCATTCGGCCACACACCCAAAAATTCCAACACACCAAATATCCATATTTTTCATTCATTCACACATACCACAACATACATACATCATTTTTAACACAACAAAAGCATGAAATCCTTACCTTTCTTCAAGTTCTTCACTTGGAGGATGAAATTGTTTTCTTGCCACAATCTTTATATCAACTTGTAGAGAATCTTGTGCTTAGCAATAATCTCTCAAGAGATGAACTCTTTAAACCAATGGATTGGCTCCAAAAATGTTTCTTTCATTTCTTTCCTTTTTTTCTCTCCAAACCCGAACCCTCTCTCTTCTTTTTTTTCTTTCTTGATTTGTTCTTGCTTCTTGAATATTCCTCACACTTATCCAATATATAATTTCCCATGGAATTTAATTATTCCATGGGCTTGGACCTATGGTGGCCGGTTGGGCCCCCTTAAGTTGGGCCTTTGTTTTGTTGTTATTATTTTTTTTTTTGGCCCAAAAGTGGTGGCTAATTTTGGTAATTCATGGAACAAGTTTCCAAAATTCCAATTATTGCCCTTGGCCACCTTTCGTAATTCCACATCATTGTATTCATAACCTACACATGCATACCAAGTAAGGTCCAATAGTGGCCTTATTCATCACAAGTCATTTTATCTTGAATTTTCCGAATGAACAAAAATGTAGGATGTAACACAAGTAATGTGGCTATTCTAATGAGAAAAAAAAATCCTACGACGATAATGATAACGACGATGTAAGAAGGAGAATATGTCTATGACGAGAACAACGAGAACGATCGCATGTCTAAAAGCTTTAAGTGAAGGATTCAGTATGAACACAAGAATAATGGACTAGTTCTTGAGTCCAACTCTATTCCTTTGACTTGACTCTATTTTCCAAAGACTCTACGGTGCACGAAGTAATGTTTTATGAGTTTTACGATCTTGTCCCATGTTTTCTCTTAATTCTATTCCTCATTGATAGTCTCGCCTCACAATACTAGTTCCTTCAAGGTGAGACAAGACGATCATGATTAATTCAAAACGTAATCGGAGGCTACCGACCTTACGTCACTCCGACGTGGACATGGTTTTCTTGGGCTCTCGAGCGTGTTGTATGCATGTTACAAGTATATGTATATGATAAAAGAACTAGAGCGCTATAGACGCTGATGTATGTACACGACACACGTATATGTATATGATAAAAGAACCAGAGCGCTATAGACGCTGATGTATGTACATGACACACGTATATGTATACGAGGAAAGAGCCAGAGCGCTATAGACGCTGATATATGTACATGATGTATGCATCCGTATACGGGGAAGATGGAGATAAGGGCAGCGCGTTATATACGCATATCCACCTGATCAGTTGGCATTATATGACATGATATCGTCCCGGACGCGGGATGCCCGGAAGGGGGATGAGTATATTTATGGTTAAATGGATCGGCTGCCGACGCCTCGGCAATATGATATGTCCTATTTTTATATATATACATATATGAACAAGGAAAGATTTTTAAAGGAAAGCTAAGCATGCATAGCATCTGCCAAGGGCATATATATATACAGGTTATGTTTCTACCTCAGGACATGTGCTATTACTCTGTTATGTCGTTATCTCCCGTTTTATATTTCCCGTATGCTATTATTCATGCCTTACATACTCGGTACACTATTCGTACTGACGTCCCTTCTTCTGGACGTTGCGTTTCATGCCGCGCAGGTCAGCAGACAGACGGTTTTGGTTCCTAGAAGCCTCACCAGCAGCACTTAGCAGCGCTCCAGTTGTTCCGGAGCCTCACTTCCTTGGTACCATTTTGTGTATATATATTCGGGCACGACAGTACTTGGCCTTTCTTATGTACATGTGTACTATGTCTAGAGGCTCGTAGGCAGATATGTACAGTTAGATGTCTTGTATTTTGAATTGTTCGCGTCTCTGTATCATGTGATAACAACGCTTACTAGTCTATGTTTATGATGACGCGGCTAATGTTAAAGCTCAGCAATGAAAAAAAAAATGTATAGCACAGTTCCTACGGCCCGCTGAGAAGTAAAGGTAAAATGATAGATAAGGGGTGCTCGGTACAAGTATCGGGTACTCGTCACGGCCCCTAGTCGGGTCGAGACAGAAGTGGTATCAGAGCAGTTCGGTCCTAGGGGTTTGTCTACGAGCCGTGTCCAGTAGACTCTTGTTTATGGGTGTGTAGCGCGCCACACTTATAAACGGGAGGCTACAGGGCATTTAGGAAATGTGACCTTCTTTGTATTCTGAGATCGTGCGATAGAGCTATGCTACCAGGTTTCCATATTCCTTTCCTAATCCTATGTTATGGTTTCAGTAATGCCGCCGAAGAAGAAAGCTAGGGCGGCCCAGAAGGGCGAGATGGTGGCTGGAAGAAGAGTTGAACGGGAGCTAGAAGAAGGAGA
This sequence comes from Lycium barbarum, assembly GCF_019175385.1. Lineage (NCBI taxonomy): Eukaryota > Viridiplantae > Streptophyta > Magnoliopsida > Solanales > Solanaceae > Lycium > Lycium barbarum. Next base: position 78,117,199 of record NC_083343.1, read on the forward strand.
ATCTCATAATGAAGCTCCCCCTCAAACCTTTCCTGCTCCCCCTGCACCAGCAGAGCAGGAAAGAGTTCCAGCTCCAGCCCCCGCACCTCCAGTTCCACCGCCAGCAGCTCCGGGCCAGCAGATGGCCGAGGCCATCCAGTTATTGACCCAGCTACTTGCCGCACAAGCTCAGCGGCAAGATGCAGACCCGGGAGACCGAGCGGTAAGTGCAAGGGCCCGCGACTTCATCACCCTGAAGCCTCCAGAGTTTTATGGATCAAAACCAGAGGAGGACCCGCAGAGTTTTATAGACGAGATGCTGAGGACTCTGAGGATCATGCATGCTTCAGATACGGAGTCCGTAGAGTTGGCTTCATACAGGCTGCGGGATGTGGCAGTTTTGTAGTATAGTAGCTGGATATCCTCGAGGGGAGCGAATCCACCTCCCCCGGTTTGGCAGGAGTTTACTGAGGCATTTCTACGGCATTTCCTACCGCCAGAGGTTCGACGAGCTCGAGCCGATATGTTCTTGAACCTTAGACAGGGAAATATGAGTGTTCGAGAATACAACCTTTGTTTTAACTCACTAGCCAGGTATGCCCGAGCCCTGATAGCTGATAGGGGAGATCATGTGCACCGATTCGTGAGTGGGCTAGGGCCACATTTAGTTAAGGAGTGCCTGACGGCTTCACTCCAGGATGGGATGACTATTACCCGCATCCAGGCCCACGCCCAAAATCTGGAAGAGCAGTACCAGTCACGGAGAGAGGATCGTCATCCAGATAGGGGTTCTAGGAAAAGGGGCATGTTTTCCAGGACTAGAAGCGAGTATAGAGGGGGACAGGCACAAGAGCAGTCTAGGTATTCAGGCCAATCAGTGGCCAGTGCACCACCTCGATTTGCGGATAGGAGATTTGACCGCTCCGCCTATTCGGGACCTGATCAGTGTACTAGAGCTTCAGGATCCCAGTATAGAGATGATTCTAGTAGGATGATGCCACCCCCGCCACGGTGTGCTCGATATGGTAGGCCACACTCTGGAGAGTGTCGCGCAGGTACAGGTGCATGTTATACTTGTGGGCGGGTTGGCCATTTGATGCGTGATTGCCCACTGAGGTATGAGGGAGACCAAGCCCAGCCCGCCGGGTCCGCGGTTGGTTCATCGTCGACCGTACGCCCTCTTGGACAGACTTCCCAAGCTCCAGCGAGCCGCGGCCGAGGTAGAGGAGGGGCACCTAGTTCAACTGGTCCTCCGCACCGCCTATATGCATTGACAGGACGACAGTACCCTGAGCCTTCCGCAGACGCGGCCACATGTACTTTTTCGGCACCTTCTATGATATGCGTGTTAATTGATTCGGATTCTATCTTATCCTATGCTACCCTTTGTATTGTTGAACGTATTAAGAATTCGGAAATTAGGACGAAAAGTAGCGATATACACAGGTAAAAAAGACGAATACCAGAGATTGCCGAGGTTAGAACTGTAAATAAAAGAAAAGACGTGTTACGCGGGCGTTTCAAAAACTGTTAAGACCCCAACTCGTTCCATATTATGTGATATAAGTAGTGCGAGGGAGTGGAGGCGAAAATACTAACGCTAAGACGTTGAAATGCATTAAAGTTTTAAAGTTAAGCGTGCTAGGGTGAGAGCAATTTCACGATGGGTGACTCCCTGGGAAATATGCTGAAAATGTCATAAACGGGGGAACAAGAGGCGAATGTGAAATTAGGTATCCTAAGGTAAATTAGAGCGTATGAAGTGGTTAAAAACCCTATAGAAGTCGGGTAAGTGGAGACAGACTAGGCTAGCAGAAGGGGAGAAAGCATGACAGGGCTTCAAGACTAAAGAAAGTTTGATTTGCTTCTGGAAGTGTTGGTAAGTAAAATAGTGATGGAAATGTATATATGTCCATGACATCTCATCTGTGACTGTAGAACCCGAACAAACAGGGTCGCGATGCATGGAATATGCTAGTTGACCGAAATTCAAGGGACATGATGAAAAAGAAAAAAAGAGTACGGCTGTTACAAGGTAAGACCGATGTTGAATCCGCACTAGATGATGCTAGAAAGCCCTAATACGGCGATATGCGGGAACATGTCTAGTGAGGGGATAGACGCGGAAGACTCCACGAAGAAGGAATTACAATTGTTAAAGGTCGCGGAAGACGGCGATTATTTAAAAGGGACTATGACGATTCAAGATCCAGTAAAATGGAACTTATTAACGTAGGGCCAACGTTCGGAGCTAACTCAATGGACTTACGACATAACAGCGACCTAAGCGATATGCGAGATGTCTACGACGGAGACCTCCCCGAAGTATTATGATACACTATGAGGCCAGATTAACATTCGAGGACGAATGTTCTAAAGGGGGGGAGGATGTTATATCCCGCAATTTTGTACAATCGGATAATTCAAGGTAATTGCGGGGAGCTGACAAACAAGGTCTTACTTTTGTTTTGGTAAGCATATGAGTTGCTTATAAAGAATTTAGAAGCGGAAATATTAAGAAAGGTCAAGGGCATAAAAGGAAATTCGCAATATGACTCGTGGAAATTTGGAGGAAGACGAAGGACAAATTCGGAATTTGGAAAATAATTTTTCATGAATTCTAGAACTCAAAAAAAAAAAGAGTGGGCTTGGTCTTGGGCCATGTTTGGCCGTCCAACCCCTCTTGATGGGCCAAGCCCATGTGGGATTAAAATCCATAAGGTTAAAAGAAGACCAAGTCTTCTTCTTATCCCGTAATTCTCTAGAGTTTTCAAGAAACTAGGAGCAAAGAAAAGAAGGAGAAAACCTTGAAGGCCATTTCGGCCAAGAGGAATCCCACAAGAAAAATTGACAAAAATTCCTCCAAAAAATCATTTCCTACCAAGTAGAGGGTCCTTAACAAAGTGGAGTTGTTGTTGAAGCAAGAAAAATTCATAATCATACAAGTTGCCAATTGTAGACAAGTGAAGAAGTGAAGGAAAAGGAAGGTGAGAACTTGTGCTCTTTTACATGTTATGGATATTTATGCATGTTGTAGTATGCAAAAGTGAATGAAAATTATGAAGAACAAGAATATAGATGTGGCCGTGCATGCCTATGTGTGTGTAGAGACCATGTGTTAATTATTTTATTTAGTGTTTGGTTGTTATTGTTGTGAATGTTATGTGGAAAATGGAAGTTGAATGATTTTGGAGAGATTGTAGTTGTGAATACATGATGAAGCCGTGTGTTTGCATGGTGTATATAGCCGTGTATGTGTGTGGTATGGTGAATGGATAGCGAGCAAGTTTTATTTAGTATGTTGGTCGTTGTGTTGTGGACCTCATATTACAAATGAAAGCCTAATGAGCTTAGAGAAATATTAGTAGTGGAAAGCTTGTTTTGGAAGATTATGTAAATTGAATGTTATGTTCTTGCATGTATGAAATATAATGATACTAGAATAGTGTTGTTGGAGTATGTTATAAGATTGTTATTGTGTTCATTGGAGTCGGAAGGTTTTGAAGAAAGTAGTAAATTGATATCATGTATCTTGAATTGAATATGTGAATCGCTAGTGTGGTTGTGGAGTTTATATTGATAGTTTGGCCGGGTTCGAATTCCCGGATTGTGATTGATTAAAATTTGGCTAGGTTGAATGTTGAGGATGGTATATTTACAGAGGAAGTGCTGCCGAAATTTCGGTAGCCAAGTGTTACCTTAAGATTCCAACACTAAATACCCAAATGAAAGTTCGGGTAAATGTGACCAAATTGCAGATTTTGGCGGATTTGCAGCTTGAATTCGGGATAGCAAAAGGAGCGGAAAGAGGTATGTAAGGCTTCACCCTTCTTTCTATGGCATGTCTTAGACGTAATAAGCTAGGTACGAGCCTCGGGGACAACTCTATTCCCCGGAATCCGCACCTAAAGTTTCCCCTTTCTCGTTCAATAGAATTGAACTAAAAATTGTGCAATATGTTAGAAAGACTTCCTAAATATCTAGAGCTCGCATAGAGAGGTCCCAACTACCCTAAAACCCTCCCAGGAGACGTCATGAAATGTAACGAACGTAAATTTGATACGCCTCCTCATTTGACCCGAGGTGGGCCCATGGATCCCGGATTTTATTTATTGTTCCGGTTGACCTATTTTGAAGTAGAACCTAAAGGGAACCTTTGATCCTTATACCGCTTATCTAATGACAAGTAATGTAGCTATTCTAATGAGAAAAAAAAATCCTACGACGATAATGATAACGACGATGTAAGAAGGAGAAGATGTCTATGACGAGAACAACGAGAACGATCGCATGTCTAAAGCTTTAAGTGAAGGATTCAGTATGAACACAAGAATAATGGACTAGTTCTTGAGTCCAACTCTATTCCTTTGACATGACTCTATTTTCCAAAGACTCTACGGTGCACGAAGTAATGTTTTATGAGTTTTACGATCTTGTCCTATGTTTTCTCTTAATACTATTCCTCATTGATAGTCTCGGCTCACAATACTAGTTCCTTCAAGGTGAGACATGACGATCATGATTATTTCATAACGTAATCGGAGGATACCGACCTTACGTCACTCCGACGTGGACATGGTTTTCTTGGGCTCTCGAGCGTGTTGTATGCATGTTACAAGTATATGTATATGATAAAAGAACCAGAGCGCTATAGACGCTGATGTATGTACACGACACACGTATATGTATATGATAAAAGAACCAGAGCGCTATAGACGCTGATGTATGTACATGACACACGTATATGTATACGATGAAAGAGCCAGAGCGCTATAGACGCTGATATATGTACATGATGTATGCATACGTATACGGGGAAGATGGAGATAAGGGCAGCGCGTTATATACGCATATCCACCTGATCAGTTGGCATTATATGACATGATATCGTCCCGGACGCGGGATGCCCGGATGCGGGATGTGTATATTTATGGTTAAATGGATCGGCTGCCGACGCCTCGGCAATATGATATGTCCTATTTTTATATATATACATATATGAACAAGGAAAGATTTTTAAAGGAAAGCTAAGCATGCATAGCATCTGCCAAGGGCATATATATATACAGGTTATGTTTCTACCTCAGGACATGTGCTATTACTCTTTTATGTCGTTATCTCCCGTTTTATATTTCCCGTATGCTATTATTCATGGCTTACATACTCGGTACACTATTCGTACTGACGTCCCTTCTTGTGGACGCTGCATTTCATGCCGCGCAGGTCAGCAGACAAACGGTTTTGGTTCCTAGAAGCCTCACCAGCAGCACTTAGCAGCGCTCCAGTTGTTCCGGAGCCTCACTTCCTTGGAACCATTTTGTGTATATATATTCGGGCACGACAGTACTTGGCCTTTCTTATGTACATGTGTACTATGTCTAGAGGCTCGTAGGCAGATATGTACAGTTAGATGTCTTGTATTTTGAATTGTTCGCGTCTCTGTATAATGTGATAACAACGCTTACTAGTCTATGTTTATGATGACGCGGCTAATGTTAAAGCTCAACAATGAAAAAAAAATGTATAGCACAGTTCCTACGGCCCGCTGAGAAGTAAAGGTAAAATGATAGATAAGGGGTGCTCGGTACAAGTATCGGGTACTCGTCACGACCCCTAGTCGGGTTGTGACAATATATATATATATATATATATATATATATGTTGGCCGTGTGAGGCATTGTCGGTATTTCCTGCCTGCAGGTTTGAGATGGTAAGAAATACAGAGGAAACTCTGCCAAAATTTTCCTAGAAATAAAAAGAGAATGAGATATAAGTTCGTAATATTCTTGAAAGGTCGTGTCAATAGTAATGATAGGATTTGGCTAAGTGGTGAGTACAGCTGACTTCAAGGATTAAAGTTAACTATTGAATTGATAGTAATAGTAATTATGGAGTCGATATCGATATGGAAAAAAGAAATGCTAGGCCAATTGGGAAGGGCTTGTCATAATAAAAGATGATTTAGAAAAGGCTGGAAAATCATAATAGAGTTTTATATTGAGGTATCAACTGAATTGACCAGCAGGGATAAATTACGACGAGTTTATAGTTAAAAGGAGTAATAGTATGATTGAGATAAGAGTACGGAGGAGGAAGAATTATGACGAATATGAATGTATCGATAAGAGAGTTTGTGAGATATTAAGGATAAGATTGATCAGAAAGGGTAAAAGGTTAAGTACGCCTACTCCACAGAGTGTAATTAAACCATAGTATGAATCGTGAATAAGGTTAAGAAGTGTTACACTATAGGATTGATTACGAATAGGATATTATGTGAATATAATAAGGATTGTTATGAAAATGAGTAAAGCCTAGCGAGGAAGTGACTAAACGATATGGCGTGATCTATGCGACTAAAGTATCAAGGCGAGCTATAGAACGAATAAGAAAGACTTATAAAGTTCTTCTATAGGGAAAGTTTAGAACAAAGATTATGTGATAACGAAAATGAGAGCGAGCACACGAAAAGAAGGAGTTAATTGAAAGAAGGAAATAAGAAGAAAGCGAGCGAGATAACAGAGTAGTAATAGGTTATGACATGTATAGCCGAGAACACGAGTAATATAAGTGACGGAACTGTGAAAGAACAAACTATAAAACCATGAGCAACGAAGCAGAATGAGTGCCAGAGACGACTGGGATGATAAGAACAAATAGGGATGAACAGAATACGTTTTGAGAATGAGAAAGGGATTATGCAAGAGTAGTATTTTCCGAAGGATACAGAGGTAGCATGAGATTCCTCGTGCACAGAATAAAAGATGGACATAGACTGGAGGAATGGAAAGGAATACTAAGGAAAGCACCCAAGATAGACGTAATTAATTGAGTAAGAGTGTAAAATAAAAGAGAAATATATAGCTACGAACTTAAAGGTGTAGTATGACGACAGGATGATAAGATAAGACCATTATTAAGATGAACTTGATATTATTTTAAGTAACTTAGAAGTCAGTGTTGGGTACACAACAAGGGTGAAAGAGCATAAGGCATAAAGGAGTACTGCGTGTATATGACTTCACCTCGGAAATAGTGAAATCCTTAAAGGACAATGACTGTGGGCCTGAGGACAAAATAATGTATTGTAAATTTATTAAAGGAAACAGGTGATATAGGTTGGGATAAAGATAATATTACAAGAGAACTTTGGACACTTATCATCGGAATATAAGTGTTATCTAATTGAGAATTTGGAATGACTACGAGTACTAATTAATTATTGATTGGAGTAAGTGGAATGTGGCCTTGGATGGGTTGCTACATGGATTACATTACTCGAGTACGAATTATCAGATAAGATTTTATACTATATATTGAAAGGTTCTCATCGCTTCGAGATTTTGTTAAGATTTCGTACCCGGATAATCAAAGTTATACATTATAGAGAAAGACATGAGTATGGTACAGTATACCGAGTGAATTGGAAGAAGGATTGGGTGAATTTGAGATTGGAAATAGGGATATGGAACAGAATATAAACAGATAAGGGTATAAGTACAACCCCAAAGGGGGGAAGCGGGTGAAAGCAAAGTAAGTATAAATGGAAACAATTGACACTATAATATATCTGATATGGATACTCAAACTTTAAGTGAGATCCCGTACTGAAACAAGTTGGTAAGATCTGAAAGCCAGCAATAAACGGATAGTAGTCAAGATGGTATTTGAGACAGTGCTAAAAATTATTTATAAAGATCTTGAATGATATGACAAAAAGTGGGTGCTTATGAAAAGAAAGAGTACGACAAGAGAATGATAACGAGTAACTTAAGAGATATTATAAAGGATAGCAATGCTATACAATATTAGAGGCTAAGATGTTGGAAATGGAGTTGTTCGCTAATGATATTGTGACTTATAAGTAGCAAAGGAGAAAGGATAGAAAATCTCCTATAGTAGGATACGAGAAAATCAAAGGGATGAATAAAGGAAGGGAAAGAAGTATGACAAGCTAGGCTACAATACAAATAAGATATGTAAAGCAGAATGAACCAGGAGAAGGAAAGACTGTGACTAAGATTGGATGTACTTTGTACAAATTATACAAGAATAGTTATGCGATCTACGTATATTTGCATGTTAAGAATGAGACCAAGTGGGCACTTGATAATAAGCCCAAGGATTCAGTAATGGCAATGCGATTATGATATTTTGGGTATATCAAGGAAACGTGTAAGATGGTTTGAGGCAAAAATTTCCGAGATAGAATTAGTACTGAGGGAAAATAGGACATGGCCATAGCTGAGCCCAATACCATTGAATGATACGAGAGAAGAATGCAAGGTAAAGTATAAAGACTAGTGAAACGACGCTAAGGTATTTCTCGAGCTAATTTGAGCACCTTCGCATATTTTTTGTAAAGATTGCGACATAATGTGTGATGGAGAAATTAAGAGCAAAATCTGAGTAAAGAGGCGCAATAGAAGGGTTTGAATTAAAGATAAAGAAACGACACGAGATAATACGCCTAAACTGTTAGAAGTTGGATTAAGGGAAATGGTTTGAGCACGACGATCCGAACAAGCGGATTATGGGATGACAGTGAATTCATATATGTCAAATCAAAACTTCTTTCAGAATTATACCAGTTAACGATAGCCAGACTAAAGAGCACCATGAATAGAACTGAACGGTATGCAGACAAGAGAGGGAGTAACATTTCAGCAGAAGAGCTCGCAATAAAGAGGAGAGTAAAGATAACGACGTGAAATTATTACCTCGAGAGACAAGAGCAAGAGGAAATGTTACGGGAATGGTTATTTGGAGATCTGGAATCCGTTATAATATTGAAGGGAATCGACCGATGAAAGAGGCATGTGAAGGGCATAATTCAATAAAAGAACACTTGAGGAAGTCTTTGGAATGCAAGATTAGCTTAACATTCGAGGACGAATGTTCCTAAGTGGGGAAGGATGTTACATCCCGTGTTCTCATGCATTGGAAAGTGTGCAAGTTAAATGATATTAGTAACGGACACGAGGTTATTCCCCAAGCTTATAGGTGGCTAAAGTAATGGTACACATGTATCGTAAGGATTTGAAGTTAAACCAATCGAAAAAATAAGTTTTGTCGAGTTTCAAAATTTATTCGAATAAAATACGGTCCACGCTATAATACCCCGTATTTTTGGACTAGAGCATTTAATCGTCCAACAGGAGAAAATTTACCCGAGCCCGGAAAATTCGATCATATCCAAGGATGAAAATCAAGAACTTGGTGTATATAAGAAATGAGGTCCCGAAATGATTTAAGACGAAAAAGTGTGACGACGATGATTGAGAATAAATATTTTATGCGTGTAAAATGAGGCTATGGACTAGTGTTATATCACATGGTCATGGTAACGGGTATATGGAGTGTGTCAAAGGTGATCAATATTTAAGTAAATTGAGACCAAGAAATTAATTATGCGGTGAAAGATTAAATAAGGAATTTATTTGTGGTATTAGTTTGGGTTATGGACAGGTGTTTTTGGAAACTAACGTGTACACCCATGAAAAGGGGTCAACTGATGACTAAGGTATATATAAAGTGAATGGCCTTACACGTTAGCAAATCCACTAAGTAGATGAAAATTTTCTCTTTCCACTAATTTGTATGGTATTTATCTCCTTCATATAATACAATTATGGATCATTTGCCAAGTACCTTCTCCGTGGCTGGAACATCCTTGCCCATACTCAAATGGTGAAGAAGATATTTTCAAACCACAGCAACGTGAGCTACATTATTAAAGAAGCAAGAAAATTATTTTTTTTCTCAAGAACAACATACGGATTTGTGCACCGCTTCGGTTTCGTTGTTCCGTTTTATCGCGTTGTTGAATTCGGGCTATTCTTTGAAGGGAAATAAGGTGGAAAAAGAATACTTCTTGGCATATAAGGTAAGAAATCCTCTCTCCTAGATACATTTAATTTCGTCCAAGTCATAGCTAAATTGTGGGATGAGAACTACGAAAATTATATCGTATAGGTTGTTGTCGTGTAGGTTGTTGGTGGTTGATTGAGTTGTTTATGGGCTGTAATTTAAAGATTTGATATGATTATTTCTGTTATCTTCGTTGTTGGTATTGTTGTGATAATCAGAGATTAATTGGAAGTTCGAGTTAGGCGAGTTATATAGAGGAAATGCTGCCCGATTTCCGTTAAGTTCTTAACTAATAAAAATCCTAATCAAGAAAGTATGAATTAAAGAATGATTCCTATAAGTGATTGGTTACAGATTTATAAGCTAGAAAGTATAATTTACTAATGATAGCGTTACTTTCATATTACATAGGCTAAAGGGGCGACGAAGAGAACTTTGTTACGATTAACCTTTAACAGGTATGTAAAGTTATCCCTTCTTTATTTTGGCATGTCTTAGATATAAGTGGCATATGATATGAGCTCTGGGGTAGTTCTATTCATAAGTTTTGAGTGTGATTCATGATCCTTATTCACTTCTTGATGTTAGAATTCTTAAGGTAATTAAGCTATTGCCTCTCAAGTCTTCTATACGTTGGATAGTAGTCGGTATGTAAAAGCTCCTATCCTTAGAGACTCTACGATGAATAATGTCCTTGACTTCCATAAGCTATTTCATATTATCTTGATATATGTGTATGATTCCTGAGGCTCTATTTGATATAGTCCATAGTGACATTTAAAGGGTACTCAACATGAGTATCGCCTTGATACTCGAGTGTTAGTTATTCTACTGATTCTATTGAGTATCAGATGATGATTTAGTTGCATATGGTTGCTCATGATATTCTACTCGTGCATACTGTTATTGTATCATTCACCGAGTCCCGGGCCGGGTATTTGTTCGTGCACAGTTTCACTGCATTGTTCACTGAGTCCCTCACTAGAGGGCCGCGTACGGTATATGTATATGATGATGTGATGATATGATGATATGATTGTGGCACCAAGTCCCATGATGGTCTGGGTATGGTATACGTGTACACGACTTTATTCACCGAGTCCCATAATGGGCCGGGTACGGTATATGTATATGATGATATGATGATATGATAATATGATTCTATTCACCGAGTCCCATAATGGGCCGGGTATGGTATATGATAATGGTATGCATGATTTTATTTCGTAAGGCACAGGTTCAGTGATTTCTTGATTATCATACTTGTTCCCTGGACTCTCCACTTCAGTTATGATCTTCCTTAATGTATTTCATGCTTTATATACTCAGTACATATCTCGTACTTACCCCCTTTCTTCAGGGGGCTGCATTCATGCCCACAGGTGCAGATACTCGATTTGGTGATCCTCCAGCTTAAGCCTTATACTCAGCTGTCTTGGAGTGCTCCATTGTTCTAGAGCCTAGACTTTTGGTACAGATCTTATGATGTATATTTATGTTATCCAGGGGTACGGTGGGGCCCTGTCCCGTCATATGTCACTGTTGATACTCTTAGAGGTTTGTAGACATATGTGTGGGTTGTGTATAGATGTTGTTCAGTTGTGTCTATATGACTTATTTTGGGACGTTCCCGTACATAGTGGCAGCCTTGTCGGCTTGCGTATATATGTTTTGGGATATTGTATGTAGTGGCAGCCTTGTCGGCATGCGTATATATATTTGGGACGTTCCCATACGTTATGGCAGCCTTGTCGGCTCGTGTATTATGTTATCTTTTGATTGGTTGTGACTCCTCTGGAGGCAGGTCACCTTGATGTATATATGTGACAGTTCCGAGACAACGTTTTGTTTTACAAGTTTCCATATTATGTTCAGTTTCGGGTTGATTATAGCTAACAGGTACGTATAAAAGTGTCCAGCTCGGGCACTAGTCACGCCCTACAGGGTTGGGTCGTGACAGGCCCGCAGTTTACGTCCGATTTTGGAGGACTTTGCAGGCCAGGTTAGGCACCCGATTGGATCTCAGTACAACTTTCCACCCTCAGACGGATGGTTAGTCTGAGCGGAGGATTCAGGTTCTCGAGGATATGCTTCGAGCATGCGTGATTGACTTTGGTAGTCATTGGGACCAGTTCTTACTATCGGCAGAATTTGCTTATAGTAATAGTTACCACTCGAGCATTTATATGGCTCCGTTTGAGACTCTTTATGAGAGGCGATGTAGATCCCCTATTAGGTGGTTTGATGCATTTGAGGTAAGGCCATGAGGTAATGACCTTTTGAGGGAGTCCTTAGATAAGGTTAAGGTGATTCAGGATAAGCTCTTAGGGGCTCAGAGTAGACAAAAGGAGTATGCGGACCGAAGGTCAGAGATCTTGAGTTCATGGTTGGGGAGCAGGTTTTGTTGAAAGTCTCACCCATGAAGGGTGTGATGAGGTTTGGGAAGAAGGGTAAGCTCAGTCCTAGGTTCATTGGCCCATTTGAGATTCTTCACCATGTGGGAGAGGTACCCTATGAATTGGCTTTACCTCCCGATTTGTCGGGTGTTCACCTAGTGTTTCATGTCTCTATGTTGAAGAAATATCACGGTGATGGTTCTTATATTATCCGTTGGATTCAGTCTTGTTGGATGAAAACTTGTCTTATGAGGAGGAACCTATCCCTACCTTAGATATGGAGGTTAGTAAGTTGAGGTCTAAGGAGATAGCATTAATGAAAGTTCACTGGAAGAATTGTCCTATGGAGGAAGCTACTTGGGAGACCGAGTTCGATATGCGTAATAAGTATCCCTAACTTTTCACCTAGTCATGTATCTTCCCTCGTGTTTCCTTCCCTTTTGTCCGTTAGGGGACGAATAGTTGTTTTTGGTATCTGATGTAATGATTATGTGCGTTTTGACCATTTTACCCCTTCCGGTTCATTTTCGAGGTTAGGAGCTAGTCTAGTGAAGACTTAATGAATTAGAATCCTAAAGCGAAGGGATTTGATTCTATTATGTGCACTTGTTTTTATTTTCATTGGGTGGTTGACTTAGTAAAATAGACCTCCTTTGGGAATTCCGAGGCCACGGGTGAGTCCGTAGCGTGTTTTTACATGTGTGCATGTCTGGTTTATGTACGTAGGGCCTCGAATTGATGTTGGGATTTTGGGTGAAAAAAAAAACTCTCTGGTTCTGGTGAGACCGCTGCACTGGGGTCACTATAACGGGGCGCCAGCTTCCACCGTGGGAATTCGGGTTTTGACCGCCATAGCGGGACCGCTACGGCATGGTTTTTACTGCTAGTGCGTGTCTGGCCAATTAATGAGGTCCGCCGTAGCGGTGAGTATGAACGCTATAGCGAGACCACTGCAACAAACCTAGTGACCGCTGCAGCAATCAACGGGAGGCAGAAACCCGCTTTTATATTGCAATTTTCGATTCATTAGTCACATAACTGCAACAATAGTTCCCAAGATTGAAAAGAGGTGATTTATGCTAGTTCTAGGTCCTCTAATGGTGGAAGAAAGTCCTGGAACCCTAAGTTATGAAACCCTTTATTAAATGGTGGATTATTATTTGTGTTGCTGTTTATATCATCTAGAAGTGTAGGTTATCACTTTCTCGGATGAGAAATTGAATACATTGGTGTGAATTATGTTTTGAGGCTTAAGGTTCCACCCAGATGGGGATTCTTGCCTAAAACCTTGTTTGGAAGGGCTACGTTAATTAGAGAACCCATAAATTGGAAAACTATGATTGTTGAGATTGAGGGTAGGATACATTTATCCTTAAATTCTGGTTTCACCCATTCGAAAAGGTTAGGATCATTATGGGTATTCTTTCCCAAGTGTTGTTCTTACTTTGATTAGATGGTCTGTTGCTCACTTAGAGTTATATTGCTAGACTTTGAGATGGTCTGTTGCCCACGTAGTGTTATATTGCTTGACTTTGAGCGTTTTGAGGCATTATGAATGGGGAAAGCTCTAGCGGAGTAACTTGCATTTGTTCCAGTTCTGTATCTGAGGTAGGTTATGGTTTACTTGAGTTATACTTTGATTAGTTGATAGAAAGCATGATTAGGTCTTCAGACATGACGTCTGGTTGGTTATAACTTAGGTTGGTATGATTTCTGATTATGTGCGCTTGTCGCTATTACTTTATGAATTGAATCCTTGATAAAGGAAGGAAAGGGTTGATATATACTCTTCTGTTGATTGAGATGACTTATACATTTATGTTGTTGTGGATATGATTTATCTGAGTCTTGTTATGACTTGTGGTATGGTGCCTTGTATTCCTTAACATGGATAATATTGAACGATCATGTTTCATATTGGGGGTTGAACTGGAAATACGTTGAGATTCATCTTGTGATCAGGTATATATATAATATATAAGGCACATTTGACAGGGGTGAGGATGTGGCCTCGTTTAAGGCACGTTTGACAGGGGGTGAGGATGTGGCTTAGTTATGGGCTCGTGATTCGAGGTCAGTTTCAGAGCCAGTGGTACATGGACACCATGGGTCCCCTGCAGGTGATGACTAATTTGTGAAAATTGCCTTTAGCATGTGTGTACGGTTGAAATACTATCATTGATTGCATTGCATTAGACTTAAGTCATTCTTGTGGTGTATTGTGGACTGGTTGATGATTGACTCTTAATATTGTTGTGTTGTTGTGCCTATCAGCCTATTTTGGTGGTTTTACAAATGTATGCATGATACTAATCTTAGTCGACCTATGATATCTACCGGTACATAGTGTTTGTACTGATACTACCTTGCTGCACCCTTTTGGAGTGCAGATTGCGTACCCGAGACTTCTTCCAAACCTCACCTTTAGCCTGAGGCCATTTCCTGATCAGATCAGAGGGTGAGCTCCTATCTATGCCATGTCGCCTGAAGATCTTACCTTATTGATGTCTATTTCCTTTCCCGACATTTTTGATATTTATAGACATATATTTATTCTTTAGACAACTTTATGTTTTAGGGTCCTTGTATGATGACTTTCAGATCTTTGGGGTTGTAATAGTTTAGAATTCCGCACTTTTATTTATTTATGGCATGACTAGACAATTTTATGATTATGCTCTTGTTATCGATTTATAATTGGTTAAATAAAGAGAAATTGGTTAAGGGGATGGTTCGCCCAACAGGGGGGTTAGTGTGGGTGCCATCACGATAGGTTGGGTCGTCATAATTCTATCCAACGACGTCGTAGGTGGGGAGCATTTCATGCATCTGTGAGCTCAGTTCGACGACCAAATCCTCGTAGGTTCAAGGTTCATTTGAGGGGGGACAGGTGCGGACATCCACCCACATGTGCTATGTCGCGCCTGCGGCCAAGGCTCGCAGGTGCTGCCTTTTGCCCATTTCCCATTTCTCACTCCTGTGACCCACCTTGAGGAGGTTCAGCTTTGTAGTTGCGCTTCTTTTTCCGCAAGTATGACGCACTAAAAAACAGCAAAATCGGCCAACCTCCAAACTTCAAATCAATACCTGAAACTCATATGAAACCCCACAGATACAAACTAAATATGCAATTCAGTCGTAAACACATGCAACGAACCTTCTCGTGCACTCAAAATAATTGTACGGGGTCATCTTGACCCAGTGTTGACTGTGGTCAACTCCAATATATTTCAAAAGACAAAATCCCTACCAAAGGTCCAAAATACCATTGAGCCCCTCAGGAGACGAACCAACGACTTGACTAAGTCATAAACGACATTCCAGACCTAATGGAATCGATGGAACTTTGAAAATGATGCATTTACCCCCGATGTTGAATTTGGTCAAACACCTCCATTTCTTCAACTTAGAAAACTTCCATTTCACCAAAACTAATCAAAAAGTCACTCGATTACCTCAGGAACTATGCCACCTCCCCACAAGTCAAATATACCACAAAGAAGCTAGGGGAAGGGTCATTTTGGGTGAAAGGGGTAAAAATCATAAAATGACCTAACGTGTCGTTACATCATCCACCACTTAAACACACTTTCGTCCTCGAACATAAATAGAAAAGAAGTACCTGAATTAACAAAAAGATGGGGATATCTACTCCGCATGTCTGACTCGGTCTCTCAAGCAGCTTTCTTGACTGGATGATGCTTCCATTGACCTTTTATCGAAGCTATCTTCTTTGATCTTAACTTACAAATCTGTCTATCTATAATGACAATCGACACTTCCTCCAAAGTCAAGTTTTGATCAAGCAACACTGAATCCTATTGAATCACATGAGATCCATCTGAATGGTACCTTCTTGAGCATCGAAATATGAAATACGTGAATGAACACCTGACAAACCTGGTGGCAAAGCGAACTCATAGGCTACCTCACCAATACGCTGAATGATCTCGAAATTACAAATATACCTCGGCCTCAACTTTCCCTTCTTCCCAAACCTCATCACACGTTTCATGGGTGAAACCTTCAAAAAACCCCGCTCACCAACCATGAGCTCCAAATCACAAACTCTTGGATACGCATAACTCTTTTTCCTACTCTGAGCTATGAGGAGCCTCTCCTGAATCAACTTGACCTTGTCTCATGAATCCCGAAACAAGTCTATACCCCAAGCCTATCCTAAAATGCATCGAACCAACCAACCTGGGAACAACATCTCCTACCATATAATGTCTCAAGTGGTGCCATCTCAATGCTCGAATGGTAGCTATTGTTGTAAGAAAACTCTACCAAAGTCAAGAACTGATCCCAATGACAACTAAAACCAATTATACTGGCCCGTGAAATATCCTCAAGGACCTAAATAGTCTACTCGGACAGACCAATATTCTGAGGTTGAAATTTCGTACTAAGCTCCACCCAAGTACGCAACCCCTTCTGCATAGATCGCCAAAAATGAGATGTAAACTGAGTGCCTCAATTCGAAATGATAGAAATAGGAACCCCATGTAAATGACCTATCTCCAAGATGTATATCCTGGCCAACTTCTCTAAATTGTAAGTAGTTTGAACTGGTACGAAATGAGCCGACTTAGTCAAACGGTCCAAAATGACCCGAATAGCATCAATTTTCCCCAAAGTCTGTGGTAACCCTACCATAAAGTCCATATCAATTTGCTTCCCTTTCCAATCAGGTATAGGCATCCTCTGAGTAATTTTACCAGGCTTTTGGTGCTCGTATTTCAATTGTTGACAATTTAAACACCGAGACAAAAATATCGCCACCAATAATGTTATTTCAAATCTCGATACATCTCTATAGCCCTTAGATGAATAGAGTACCTTTAACTATGAGCCTTTTGAACGATCAATCTAGTCAATCCCCCACTTGGGGAACACATATGCGACCCTTGATTCTCAAAACCCTCATTATCGAGAATTGCCTCCTTGGCCTTTGTTACACCTCCTATTTTTTTGTGTCGTTAGCATCGTCAGTAAACTATCATAAGCTCGGAGAGGACATGGAACCCCTATAAGGTTAAGGATGGTTTTAAACAATTTTTAATCATGTACCATAAGGTTTTAGGGTTAAACAAATCGAAGGAAATGCGTTCGTCAAAAAGTCAGAAAGATGGTTGAGATTGACGGACCGTGAAATGATTCACCACCATGGTTTCCACCATACAACAGATACAGTAACTTTGATTTTTCAGCATGTTTTCACGGTCCCAATTGACGGATCATTTTTCAATTTACGGTCCGTCAATGGTGGTCGTGAAACCATGGCGGTGGCCGACATACTTTTTCTTAAATTGGTTGAATACTTAATTTTTGGTCATTTATTATCTAAACCACGACTCTATACCCTCTTAAGACCCTCTCAACAGTACCCCTAGGTCAAAGAGCTAATCCCAAGTGAATCAACTCAAATCTAAAGTTAAGAGTGTGGAAACTACAATAAACTACTTCTATGGTGTTGTTGTGATGTTAAGGGTTATTGTGACCTAAAAGGTGCTGGTATTTTGAGTTGTGGTTCTTGTATAAGGTAAGTATACCATCTTCCAACTAGTACATAAGTTTATTTTGGTGTTGGTTGATGTAGTTGATTGAAGAAAGCATAAACTAGCACATATAAATGCTAGTTGAAGGATTGTTTTCTTGTTGTTTATGTCCATATAAGGATACAAAATTGTGTAGATATACTTGTTATCATGTTATAGATATTTTGTAGTTAAAGAAAAGGATTCTTAAGAGGTGACAGGGGTCGTATGGGTTTCAATCAGAGCCTGTCGCTCGTCGTGGTATATGATGACTTGGTTAATGATATGTTGTACTATGTTGTTGGTGTTGTTCTTGCTATTTTGGAAGTTGTTTAGGTCAAGGGAGATTCAAGGATTATAGGGGAAATGCTACCCAAAGTTATATAGACAAGTTACTAACTTAGAGATACAAACTAAGTTCCTTCTTGGCATTAATCATGGACCTGATTGTATTAATATAGATTGAGTTGTATTGTGGGTTGCTTTGAACGTATTGTGGATACAAGGAGATCGAGGTATGTTAAGGCATCTATTTTCATTCCTTTGGCATGATTCTTAATGAAATGAAACGTAAATGAATGATACCATAACAGCTCCGCTCTTAGAAATGTTTGAAGCATACGTTCTTGCCTTCCTTGTTGTATTAATGATTCTTTTCATGTTGTTCATTTGCTCTTAGATTCCCAATATGTTGACGATGTTAGTTTCATAATGTTAATCGGAGGTGCAACGACCTTACATCATTCCGGTAGGTTCAAAACATGTCTTTTTCACTCATATGCATTTATATATACATGATACCATGATAATGATCCCCACAGAGGCTTGATCGAATTATATATGCATCTATATAAGTATGACGACATTATATACATGCCACTGATTAGTTGGTTACTAGGATAATAATGGCCACAGAGGCTTGATGGTGTTCTATACGCATATATATGTATGACGTCATTATATATGCATATATAGTATACTTATGTACATATGGCCCACAATGGCATTTCAAATGTCCAGGTTGATTTCTTTGTCCCTATGTTATCTTCATGTCTTTTTCATGTTGTTATCTGCCTTACATACTCGGTACTTTATTCGTACTAACATCCCTTTGCCTGGAGACGCTGCATTTTATGCCTGCAGGTCCTGATAGATAGGTTGACGGCCTCCACTAGTAGGCTACCTTGATTAGCGTTGACTTGGAGCTCTCCACTTGTTCCAGAGTTGCTGCTTCCCGTTGGTATGGTTTTGTATACATTTGACAGTTATGGCGGAGCCCACTCTCAACCTTATGACGTTCATGTACTTCTTTAGATGTTCATATGACCTTGTCGGCCTACCTTTTGTTGTACAGATGATCATGATGGCCTTGTCGGCCCGTACTTTTATGTCTTGATGTGTGTGTGTGCGTATATATATATATATATATATATATATATATATATATATATATATATATATCTGTTACACCTCGATTTTTTTTTCGGGTCATTGCATCGTAAGTAAACCAATGTAAGCCTGGAGAGTCCATGGAACCCCTATATGACTAAGGAAGGTTTTAAACAAGTGTTAAGTATGTATCTTAAGGTTTTGGGGTCAAACGAGTAGAAGAGAATACGTTTTGTTAAAAATCAGAAAATGGGACAAGATGTACGGACTGTAAATTGAAGTATGGACCGTACTTCTTTGAGGCCCTACCATACCTCTTACCCAGAAAGTTCATTTTGGCCATTTCTTGATATGTTTCAAATGTACGGACCATACATGGAAGCACGGGTCGTACATTTGGCCGTATCTCTTGGGTGGCCAACTTTGTTACGTTTTAAATATGATTAAGGGGTCATTTGTTTTATCATTTTCACCCCAAACTTCGTCCCTATACTCTCCTAAAATCTCTCTAACAGTTCTTGGAGGTTTCAAACTGAAACCCAGTGTTTTCATCTATGATCAACATTAGAGATTAGTTTAGGTGAAGAATCAAGCTTCTATGGTATTATGGTGGCATTAAGGGTTATAGAGAGCTAAGAGGAGCTTGGATTTCGAGTTTTAGTTGCTATACAAGGTAAGTGTATAAATTCTTGCTTGTGCTTACGGTTATTTTGGTGTTGGTTGGTGTAGATGGTTGAAGAAAGCATGATCTAGTTTATAGAGATTCTATTTGGGATTTTTGAGTTTCATGGGTTGTTTTCTTGTTATTTTTGTATGGTAAAAGGCTGGAATACTTGATGAATGTACTTGTTATCATATTATAGATGTTATTTAGTTAATGTAATAAATTCATAAGGGGTGATATGGGTTATATGGTACCTTGTTGTTGATGTTGTACATGTTGTGTTGCTCAGGTTACTGTTGTTGATGTGTGGAGTTCGAGGAAGTCAAAGTTATAGGGGAGATGATATCCAAATTTATATAGATAAGTTACTAACGTAGAGATTCGATTAAGTCTCTTCATGACATTAACCATAAACCTTATTGTATTAATGTAGATTAAATTGTAGTGTGGGCTGCTTTGGAAGTATTATGGAAACAAGGAGATCAAAGTATGTTAAGGCTAACCCTCCTTCTTTTGGCATGATCAAAATGCTTTTCCATAATGAATCCACTCTTAGTAGCTAAGGATGTCTATGTCGTTCACAACCTTATAGTATTGTTCAAGCATGTCTAAATGTATGATCCTTAAGTCCTATTGAGGCACATAATGATGGTTATGATATCAATAACGTTAATCGGAGGTGTAACGACCTTACGTCACTCCTATAGGTTCTGACTGTATCTTTATCATACTT
Source organism: Lycium barbarum (assembly GCF_019175385.1). Taxonomy (NCBI): domain Eukaryota; kingdom Viridiplantae; phylum Streptophyta; class Magnoliopsida; order Solanales; family Solanaceae; genus Lycium; species Lycium barbarum. The sequence goes on from NC_083343.1 coordinate 78,137,770, forward strand.
ATGCATGTATATATACATGATACTATAAAAATGATGCCCACAGAGGCCTGATGGTGTTATATATATATATATATATATATATATATACATATATATATATATATACATATATATATGTGTGTGTGTGTCTGTGTATGACGGCGTTATATACGCACCATTGATCAGTTGGCTATGATGATGATGCCCATGAGGCTTGATGGCGTTATATATGCATATATATGTACGCTGGCTCTATATACACATGTATGTTGTACTTATGCATATTATGGCCCTCGGAGGCATTTAAGACGTTCAGGTTGATCTTCCTATCCCATGTTATCTTCATATCTTATTCATGTTATTTTCTACCATACATGCTCGATACTTTATTCGTACTGACGTCCCTTTTTCTTGGGGACACTGTGTTTCATGCTCGAAAGTTCTGATAGACTAGGTGACGGTTTGCATCAGTAGGTTTTCCTCACTCAGCATAAGTATTGGAGCAATCCACTTTTGCCGGAGTTACTGGTTCATTTTGGTATGATTTTTGTGTACATATGGGTATGGCGGGGCTGTGTCCAGACCTTATGATGATCATGTACTTCCTTAGAGGCTTGTAGATAGTTTTTATGTATTTAGATGTTGTATGGCCTTGTAGGTATGTGTTTTTTTGTACTGATGCTCATGAAGGCCTTGTCGGCCCGTACTTTCATGTCTAGATGTATATGTATGTATATAGGCCCCTTTTTGGCTTGATCCCTTTCAGTCTATCTTTCATAAGTAGTAGGTTGTGAAGGCCCTTCCAGCCCACCTATGTATATTGTTATGATTATGAGTGTATGTCATGTTTGTGCTCGGCAAGTAAGGCCCGGGTGCCCATCTTAGTCCTCTAGTTTGGGTCATGACAAACTTGGTATCAGAGCAGGTCTGTCCTAAGGTGTCTACAAGCCATATCTTATTTATGGATGTGTGCACCACACTTATAACCAGGAAGCTGCGAGACATTTATGATAGTTGTCCTTTCTTCTTATCCTAGATCGTGTGATAGAGCTGTGTCGTGAGAGTTCATTTTTCTAATAACGTGTTTTTATTACAGCGATGCCTGTGACGAGAAAAGCTTTAGCTAGTCAGAAGGGCAATGCAATAGCTGTTGAGGGTACCAGTCGGGTGTCACCTACTACTATGGGCCAGAGTGAGTCTCAAAGTGAGGCCACATCTCATACTCTCAGACTCCGCCCGCTCTAGAGGATCTTAGAGGGCTGTAGTACCCCCAGTTCCTCCACCTAATGCACCCGATTAGGATATGCGTGATGCAGTTCAGTTGTTGACACGATTAGTGGCCGCTCAGGCCAGCGTCAAGGTACAGGTGTTGGTCGTGTTGACAAGGCAGTTAGTGCAAGGGTATGAGATTTTATTAATTTGGATGCCCAGTATTTATAGGATCTGATTCAGATGAGGACCCACAGAACTTTATAGATAGGATGCATAGGACTTTTAGGGTGATGCATGCTTCAGACACTGAGTCAGTAGAGCTGGCTTCTTATTGATTGCAGGATACCGTTGTTCAGTGGTATGAGACTTGGGAGCTGTCCAGAGGGACGAATGCACCCCCAGCAGTATGGCAGGATTTCTCGGAAGCCTTTCTCCATTATTATTTTCCAGTAGAGAATCGGCGGGCTCGAGTTGATAGATTTCTTTCCCTATGATAGGGAAACATGAGTGTTTGGGAGTATAGTCTTTGATTTGATTCATTGGCTAGGTATACTCCTGCAATTTTGGTAGTGATTGATGACCGAGTACATCGGTTTATGATCGGACTTTGGCCCCACTTGATTAATGAGTGCACGACAGCCTCATTACAAGAGGGTATGGATATTTCCCGTATTCAGGCATATGCTCAACGTCTAGAGGAGCATAAGCAGTAACAACAGTGTTACACCTTGGAAAATCCCTTGTATATGTACAGTGAATAGGCTAATAGAGGACGTAACGTATGCGATGTTTTGATGAGTAAGAAATAGTATTTGATGACCCTCAACGAGATTTCAAAGGCATATAATGCAAGGAAAGAAAGTTGCCAAAGCGAACCATATGTTGTGTATCGAATAAGAATTTCGAACAACGAATCTATGAGGGCATAATGATGTCTTGGAGACAAGTAATAACGTCCCTTAGATTGGTATTGAGATTTTAAACAAGTGCCAAGAAGGTTCCATAAGGATTGGAGATCAAACGAGTCGACGAAAACAAGTTCCGGAGAACTGGACAATATACGGCCAGACATACTGGCCGTATAATATTCACGGACCGTATGTCAAGTCCGTAGATCCAATCCAGAACAACATGGCTCGCTGGACCAAATATACGGTCCCAACATACGGTCAGTAAAAATTATACGGACCGTATGTTGGTCCGTATAAAGTGGTTCGGCCAGCTTTTGTATTTTTATATAAGGGACCCTTCTCATTTCATTTTCATTCCATCCTCCACTCCACAAGACAAGAACACTTTAGAATATTCTCCAACATCCATCCACAAGAAAATCAAAGGAAATCAATGATCAACAACACCAAATCCATGAATCAAAGTGTATGAAACCCAAGTAAAGTTCATCTTCCTCAAAGAAAACCAAAAGAGGTGAAGTAGGGTTTTAGTGCTAGAGGGGAAACTCCACTCAAGACTTGTTCAACCATCATCTAAGGTAAGTTCCATGACTAAATCACATTGTTTAAGGTAATGGAAGATTAAGATACTTGAATTGTAGCAAGACATAGGAAATGGGTCATTAATGAGTGAATAGTGCCATGTTTGGATGGTAGTTGGATTGAATCATAAATGTTGGTGTGTTATGATTATGGATACGTCATAAATGACATGTCGACTATGAAATACGTATTATATACCATAAAACGCGATAGTAAGCTAAAACCATGAAGGTGGAGAAATGAAGAGAAATGGTGGATTATGGTCATTGCATATGAATGATGATTATTGATTGCTATATTGTGATTGTTGTTGGGAGTTGATATAGAATATGGGGAGAGTAGTATAAACAAAGGAAGTGTTGTCCAATTTTCCCTAGCTTTAGAATACCCGTTCTTATAATTTCTTAGCTAATGACGATATAAATTCTCTTGAAGGTAGAACGTGTGTATTAAAGAAGAACACGCAAGCGATAGCTTAGTAAACGTCAAAGGTATGTAAGGTTTATCCCTTCCTTCAAAGTCATGAATCTTTTAACCTTTCCATGATCCTCCTATATGATGGAACTTATGAGTTCTTAAATATACTAAATTACATACGAGCATGATGATGATAATGAGTTAAAGTATAGAGATTCGATAGTTCATGATATGATGATCCCATGACGCTAGTGATGTCATTGTTGGTAATACTCACCTTATGTACTATTTCCGTCAAGGTGAGGCAAAGTACTCAGAAATGTTCATAATATATTCGGGGGGTTTACGACCTTACGTCACCCCGACATAGCTATGGTTGTTTTCAAAGTCTAATGTATACTCCTAATGCTAAATGCGAAATAATGCTAAGTCATGATATGTCTATAAGATGATTAATGATCCTAGCTTATAATATGCCTATGTTATGTGTGAATATGCCAAGCTATGATAAAAATATGATACGTTCATGGAATGTGTAATAGTGACGGGTAATGATCGATTTTGTGATGATGAGATTCCACCGTGCCTAGATGGTCGGGCATGTCTGTCACGACCCGGCTAGGGGGCCGCGACGAACACTCGGTGCTACCCCACCCGGGCACCCCTTATCGTACATGACATAACATCTAAGCGAACCGTAAATCAAATCAAGCATTTTGGTCATTAATCATGTTAGTCCCATTGGACGACCATCATCATTTAACATATCATTGGCATCTATGCCACGTCAAATGTACAAGGCCGACGAGGCCAACAAATGATATACAAAACATAGGCCGACATGGACAAACATCTCTACCCACATACACATGACTACGAGCCTCTAAGAGTATGACATATCATATGAGCGGGACAGGACCCCGCTATGCCCATAATTATATACACAAAAGAATGAGTACCCAAAAGCTCTGGCTCCGAAGAAATGGAGCTCTGCTATGCAATCTCTGGATAAGCAGCTATGGATCAAGTCTGTCTCCCGGTGCACCTGCGGGCATGACGCAGCGTCCACAAACAAAAGGACGTCAGTACGAAGAATGTACTGAGTATGTAAAGCGTGATCAACATCGATATAGAGGCATAATAAGCAACATATGAAATAGCATAGGAAGGGAGACATTATTATCGTCATCATGGTACATACTTGCTTTTCCATAGGGACTTCTCATTTCTAATACGTATCATGTGTACATAGTCTTATCACATTCATATTCATATTGTATACATAGTCATATCATATACATAGTATTTACATATCATACCCGACCTCGTAGGATCGGTGTTTCATACATACTTGGCCAACCAAGGCTCAAGATCATACATACCTGGCCCTACCAAGGCATCAAGGTCATCTGTACCATCTGCAGAGGTGTGCGCGCGTTTCGTAATCATATACATACTTTATACATAGTCATATACATATATTCTTACCCGGCATCATAAGCTCGGAGTCTTATCATAGCCCTTCACAGGCACACATATACATATATAATAGCTCGTAAGCATCTCTAATCTCATTTTACTCTCATCATCATTACTATCCTCATCATTATCGTTACATCTACATTATAGACTTACTCGTCATACGAGGAACATAGTATAATCATAGTACATATCAAGGGTCGTGAGCTTATGAGCTCGGAATGTCGACCATTTGAAGACAACATACTCATATAGAGGGATTAGGAATTTGGCCAAGAATCATGCCTTAGGAAAGAAGGGTTAACCTCACATACCTCTTCATCGAACTATTCTACACTTGCGCGTACTCCTTCGATGCTCAAGTTTCTACCTTCATTTAATATTATAACAATAGCCATTAGTCATTCAGATTATCCACATTCTTCATTTTACCCTCCATTGACCATTTTAGCATATACTTCTACCATCCAAGTATTTCAACTCCCCAATATGTTAACCAACATATAAATATCATGAATCTTACCTTTGATGATGTAGGAACAAGCTTTGGTTGATAATACTTCACTTTGAGAAAAACCCTAGTTTTTCTCCATTTGCATTTCTTGACTTGAATGGTATTTAATGGCTTGCTTACACTTGATTCACTTATTTATGTTGTTGGAGACTTATAATCCTTGAAAACTTATGAAATAAATGTATAGAGATGATTCTAGAGAGAACTGGTGTAATGTAGAAATGAAATAAATCAAGTCTTGGTCCTCATATTTAATGAATTGAAAATCTGTGCTGAGGTGAACAGTGGTCGTCCATGGAGGTTTATGGTCCGTACTGCAGTTTACAGACCGTCCCTCATGGTCGTCTTTAACCTTAAGCAGAACCAGAAACTTTGGCTGCATGCATGGTGATTTACGACCATGGTTTACGGGCCGTAAATCACTTTACGGTCCGTCCTCCTGGTCGTATTTTACCATTTCTCAACTGTGCAGAAAGTTGAAACCTTGCATGCCAGTTTATGGACCGTGTTCCATTTTACGGTCCGTATTTTGCACTTTACGACCACTGGGCAGTTTTGCCAACTTTCAACTTTTCACATTTCTCGACTTTTCATTCTAATCATTCTCGTCCATTTACGCACATTGCTCATGAAACATTATACACTCGCACTCCTCGCACACATCACTAGTTCGTTCACTTGCGTTCCAACGGGAAATTTTCTGAGGTGTAACAATGTCACCGCTAAGGCGGGCTGCTTGTGATTCCACTGTGCCTAGATGGCCGGGCATGTCACCGCTAAGGTGGGCTGCGATGTTAGATCGAGCCTAGAGGGCCGGGCATGATCACCACTAGTGGGCGGCATACGATGGTTTCCCGGACGCGAGATAACGATATGATATATTATGTAATGTGATGAGATATGCGATATGACGAGACATGTGATGTGATGAGATATGTGATGTGATGACTTACTGTTACACCTCGGAGAAATCTTCCGTTGGTACGCAAGTGAATGAACTAGTGATGAGTATGAGTGTACGATGTTTCCACGAGTAAGAAATAACATTTGACGACCCTAAGTGAGATTCCGAAGGGAATCGCAATAAGAGAGAGGTTATACCCCATAATGAATAATTATAGGTTATGAAAATGTGAAAAGTTGCAAGTTTGCATTCTGGCCAGTTGGTCGTAAAGTTAAATACGGACCGTAAAGTGGTATACGGTCCGTAAACTGCCATGTCATATTTTGGCTTCCAAAACTTCAACTTTCTGCCAAATGAGCAAATGGTTAAAAATGACCCAAAATACAGACCGTAAAGTGGTTTACAGCCCGTAAACTGCGTCCGTAAATCACCACATCTCAGTTTGAGTTTCTGGTTCTGATATGATTAAATACGACCACGAAGGACGGTCCGTAAACTGGAATACGGATCGTAAACCAAGTTTACGACCACTGGGCACTTCAAATCAGATTTTTAAGTCATTAAATAAGGGGACCAAGGCTTATTTCATTTCACTTCTACATCACACCCGTTCTCTCTAGAACATCTCTCTATATATATTCCACAAGAATTCAAGGATATTTGGTGATCAACAACATAAATCAAGGGAATCAAGTGTAAGAAAACCATCAAGATCATTCAAGGTCAAGAAATCCAAATGGAGATAACATAGGGTTTTGCTCAAAGTGGAGTATTATCAACTAAAGCTTGTTCCTACAACATTTAAGGTAAGATTCATGATATTTCTATGTTGTTCAAGGTAGTTAAGAGTTGAAATACTTGGATTGTAGAAGTGTATATAAAAATGAGTCATGAATATGGAATAGTGTCATTTTGAGAAATAGTACGAATTGAGCTATTGGTCTTGATGTATTGTGATGTAGATACGATATAAATGATGTTGAGAACATGAGATGCACAATATATGTAAATGGGCGTCATGTGTGTTATGGCCATGGTTATGGATGAATTGAATGTAAGTCTAGAAATATGGATAATGTGAATGAGTAATGGCTATTGTTATGGCACCGTGAATTTATTATTGACGTTTGGGAGTTGAGATACGTTATGGAGGAGATGCTATCCGATTTCTCTAGTTTTAGTCATAGATGCTAGCTATCGATTCTAATGATAGTATGACTTTAATGAAGGTAGAAACACGATCGTTGAAGGGGAACGTACAAGCAATAAATAGTCGAATGGAAAGGTATGTAAGGCTAACCCTTCTTTCATAAGGCATGGTTCTTTGGCCAAACATCTACATCCTCTATACGAGTATGTTGTCTTTCAAATTATTTGATCTTCCGATCTTGTAAGCTCACGATTCTTGATACGCTACGATTGTACTAAGTTCCTCGCATGACGAGTAGGCCTATTAAGGTAGATGGAATGAATGATGATGATAGTGATAATGGTATTGATGATGGCTATAATGATAATAACGATGACGATTATGATAATGTGGTTAAAAGTAAAGATGCTTATCAGCTATTGTGTATATGTATGACTATTATGGAACACCGAGCTTATATGGCAGGGTAGTATATGTATAGATGTATATGTATGTATATTTACGGAACGTGCGCACACCACTGCAGTTGGGTATGGACAACACTAAGCCTTGGTAGGGCCAGGTACGTGTAACACTAAGCCTTTGTTGGCCAGGTATGTATGATCACCGAGCTTATATATGATCGGGTACGTGAAACACCGATCCTACGTGGTCGGGTATGTTACATAAGGATATGTATGAAACACCGATCCTACGTGGTCGGGTACGCTATGTAAATGCTATGTGTATGACGTGATTATGTATATGATATGAATACGAATATGATATGACAATGTATATGAATATGAATAAGGGCATGTATACGAATACGAGCACAATTATGGTACGGGTATTATGGTGGAATACGGATAGTGATGTATGTACACAAATACGTATTAGCAAGGGAAAGTTCCTATGAAAGGAAAGTAAGTGGATATGACGATGATATTGCCATCTCCCATCCTATGCTATTTCTTATGTTGCTATCTATGCTTCTATGTTGATATTGACTATGCTTTACATACTCAGTACATTCTTCGTACTGACATCCTTTTGTTTGTGGACACTGCGTCATGCCCGCAGGTGCACAGGGAGACAGGCTCGATCCATAGCTACATTCTCAGAGACTACACAGCAAAGCTCCATTTCCTTCGGAACCATAACTTTTGGGTACTTATTCTTTTGTGTACATAATTATGGGCAAAGCGGGGTCCTGTCCCATTTATGTGATATGTTATACTCTTCTTAGAGGCTCGTAGACATGTGTATATGGTTAGATGTGCTCGGCCTTGTCGGCATATATTTTGTATACCATTTTGTTGGCCTCGTCGACCCATGTACATTGATGTGGCATAGATGCCTATGATGATATAAAGGGGTTGTTGTCCAAAAGGTCTAGTATGATCGATTGATAGAAATGTATGTTTTACTATGTGGCTCACCTAGGTGTTATGTGCAATTATGTCAAGGGGTGTCCGGGTGGGATAGCACCAGGTGCTCGTCGCGGCCCCCTAATCGGGTCGTGACACTTACGTCCCACGATTATGTAAAATGTGATATATGTACAAAATGTAATTACTTGTGACACTCGTGCAGGTTATATCTTTCTCTTATGGCTCATGACCCTCCTACTATATCTATTTCATTCTTGCCTTACATACTCAGTACAATATTCGTACTGACGTCCATTTTCTTTGGACGCTGTGTTCATGCCCACAGGTAGACAGGGAGGAGAGATTACTTGTGACACTCGTGCAGGTTATATCTTTCTCTTATGGGTCATGACCCTCCTACTATATCTATTTCATTCTTGCCTTACATACTCAGTACAATATTCATACTGACGTCCATTTTCTTTGGACGCTGTGTTCATGCCCACAGGTAGACAGGGAGGAGAGCTTGAGCCAGAGTCGTAGGAGCCGTCAGCCGATTGAAAGCACTCCTTTGTTCCGGAGGTGCTTGATTATCCTTTTGTGTACATTTGTATATGTTGGGCTCGACGGGGTCCTATCCCGTCTATGCGTTTTGTACTACCTTAAAGGCTCGTAGATACTCAATGTGGGTTGTGTGGTCGGATAAAGTCACTATGGTATAATTGTATATATATTATTTTTGATAGCCTAAAGGGGCTAATGTATATGAAACTATTTATGTTTACAAATGAAACATGATTTTCCTATAATTTGAGCATAAAATCGACAAAAGAGTAGTGAACGTGCATGATGGGTAGTAGAACGAGCGGTGCTCGGTGGTTAGCCCTAGGTACCCTTCGCGACCCCTAGCTGGGTCGTGACAATAGTGGTATTAGAGCAGTTCTGTCCTAGGAAGTGTCTACGAGCCGTGTCTAGTTGAGTCTTGTCTATGGTGTATTGCGCGCCACATCAATAAACAAGAGGCTACAGGCATTTAGGAAAAATGACCATCTAATGACCATCTTTCTTTTCATGAGATCGTGCGATAGATCCGTGTATAAGATTTTATCCTTCCTAATAGTGTGTTATGATTTCAGAATGCCGCCAAAGGGAAAGGCTACAGCTGCCCAGAAGGGCAAGACTACGGCAAAGAGGCGGGTAGAAAGAGAGCCTCCGATGAACATAGAAGAAGGCGAATCATATAATGAGGCATTGTCTAATACTTCTTCTACCCCGCCTAATGTGGAAGACAATGAGGAGCCCTAGCTCCAATCCCTCCACCGGTTGCTTCGGGTCAATAAATGATCGAGGCCATCCAGTTATTGACACAATTGGTTGCCGCTCAGGCACAACGACAAATGTGGGTTCAAGCGATCGGGCAGCAGGCACCAAGGCCCGTGATTTCATGAGTCTAAATCCTCCAGAATTTTTCCGGTCAAAGTCGGATGAAGATCTGTAAAGTTTCATAGATGAGATGTTGAGGACGTTGAAGATTTTCCATGCCTCCGAGACCGAATCCGTGGAGTTGGCATCTTATAGACTCCGGGATGTGGCAGTTTTATGGTACAACAACTGGGTATTATCAAGAGGAGAGAATGCGCATCCTCCAGTTTGGCAAGAATTCGTGGATGCATTTATTCGTCACTATTTTCCACCCGAGATCCGCCGAGCTAGGGCAGATAGATTTCTGAATTTGAGGCAAGGATATATGAGTTCCCGGGAGTATAGCATGCAATTTAATTCCTTGGCGATATATGCCCCGACTATGGTGGCCGACATGGGAGATCGTGTACATAGATTTGTGAGTGGCTTGGGGCCACACCTGTTCAAGGATTGCTTGACGGCCTCTTTGCAAGAAGGGATGGATATTTCTCGAATACAAGCCCATGCCCAGAACATAGAGGGAGGACAACAACCTCAAAGGGGTGATCGTGACAGTGATAGAAGGCAAAGTAAAAAGGCTAGATCTGTGGGAACATGCAGTGATTATAGAGGGGGATCGAGGCAGACCTATTCCCGACATTCAGGTCAGTCAGTGACTAGTGCGCCTCCACGATTCGCGGATAGAGGATTTGATCGCTCTTTTCCTCAGGACAGAGTCAGAGTTCGAGGGCTTCGGGTTCTCAGTTTGGGGGTGATTACAGTCAAAGGAGACCACCAGTCCCACGATGTAGGTGGTGCCGGAAGTTACACTCTGGGCTATGTCGCCTGGACACCGATGCTTGTTATGTTTGTGGACAGACTGGGCATTTGATGCGAGATTGTCCCTCACGGTACGGTAGAGGTGGGGTTCAGCCCACAGGCTCAGCAGCTGGTTCTTCATCAGTGCGCCCGGTAGGGCAGACTCCCCAGATGTCAGCAGGTCGAGGTAGAGGCAGAGGGGCAGCATCTACTTCAGGTGCCACTCAGCCCCGTGTTTATGCTTTAGCGAGACGACAGGATCTCGAGTCTTCTCCGAATGTGGTTATAGGTATATTCTCTATATCCTCCCGTGATGTGTATGCGTTGATAGATCCGGATTCTACATTCTCTTATATTACTCCATATGTTGCTGGCTGTATTGGGGTGAAACCTGAGCCAATCAAACCTTTTGAGGTGTCTACTCCGGTTGGTGATCCCGTGATAGCAAAGCAAGTGTACAAAATTGTGTAGTTATGATATGTGATCGCCAGACCACAGCTGATTTGATTGAGTTGAAGATGTTAGATTTCGATATAATTATGGGTATGGATTGGTTGGCCTCGTGCTATGCTAATGTCGATTGCCGATTGAAAGTATTTTGATTCCAATTTCCGGGAGAGCCCGTGCTTAAATGGAATGGTAATGCAGCATCTCCGAAGGGTAGGTTTATTTCCTACCTTAAGGCAAGAAAGATGATAGCCAAGGGCTATATTTATCATCTAGTTCGGGTTCATGACACCGAGGTAAAGTCGCCAACTTTCCAATCCGTTCCAGTAGTGAATGAATTCCCAGATGTATTCCCAGATGAACTCCCAGGACTTCCTCCAGAAAGAGAGATTGACTTCTGTTACACCCCGTACTTCGAAGAAACACTGTTAAATTTGAATGTAAGAATGCCGAGTTACGACTAGGTAAAACAACTTTGGAGTATGAGGAATGAGGCATTATTAAGTATATTGTTTAAATAATGGATGATTATGATCTTATAAGTCGTAATCGGGAAAGAGTATTTTAAAACACAAGAATATGGTCATTATCATGTATAATAAGTGATAAATATCATGTATGGAGGGTTTCGGAATATTTCGAGATCGAGCAAATTGAAGAAAATAAGTTCGACGAAAATTTGAGAAATGCTGGACAGATTTTTAGTCAACTTTGGAGGGGTATATCTCTATGCATATTTGGAGTTTTAAGGCGTTTCAAAGCCTAAAATGAATTTCGTCAAGTCTAGTTTATGATGCAACAAACCACTCATCGATAGGACGTCGGAGTAGAGAATTATAGACGTTACAAACTGAACTGTCGCGCAGAAACAGCACTGCTACAGTACTGTAGCTACAGTGACGCCGTTTCAGCCCTTATAAAAAGGGGCAAACCCCCATTTTTATCATCTAAAAACTTCTCAAATTTTCCAGAAAATTCAGCAACAAAAAGGGGCCTAAATCTCACATAAAAGTGAGGATTGTGAGTGAAATTTCAAGCTACGAAGTACTAATCGAAGTCCGGGCAACGCATAATCACGAATATAATTTTGTTTGGAGTTAGAGGAGCATGGGAACAAGAAAATGTTGAAGAATTTGCTACTTTCATAAAAGCAAAGTAAGAATCAATTCCTTTTTCTTATGTTATGAAGGTTTGTTTGTGTTGTAGTATGTAGAAATGAGTAGAATTTATGGAAATATGGAAGTTTGCAAAGTGGGTGTGTATATATGTACGTGGCCATATATGTATATTGTTGTATAGGTAATATGGGTTGAATTTTATGTTGTATTCTAGTTGTGGTTATGGTGGAATTCATATTGGAAATGGAAGTTGAATGACTTTGGTTGAGGTTGGAAATATGGAATATAGCCATGTGGTGTATAGAAGTAGAATGGAAATGGATTAATTTTGTTTAATGTGTTAGTTGTGTGGTGGTGAACCTTATGATGTAAATGAAGGTTAAATGGCTTAAGTTGGCATTGAATTGGAATGTAGAAGATTATGTCACTTTAGAATGGTTTTGTGATATTATGGAAATGAAGTTGTTAAGATGTGAATTATGATTATGGTTGATGAAATTGGAAGATGGAAATATGTTATGAATATGTAGGTTGAAGATTTGAAGTTTTGGGTGAATTATGTTTTGGTGGAAAGTTTGTATATTTTGTATATCTTGTGAATATTTCGTAGAAATGATATGAAATATTTCCAAATTATATTGTGATGATCTAGATTAATGATGAATGTGAAACCATTGAGATTAGTTTGGAAATTGAAGTTGAAATGAAGGTTATGACATTATGTTGGAAAGATAGCTAGTTAAGTTATATTGTGTTTATAGTGATTGTTGTTGTTGTTGATGTTGTTGTTGGGTTGTTGTTGATTGTTTTGGCCGAGTTAAATTCTCGGGGATGCTATATGTATAGGGGAGATGCTGCCCAAATTTCTGTAGGCAATTATGAATAAAGATTGAATACTTAAACATTGGAAATTGAGAATTGGTAAATGTGACCAATTGCAGATTTTTGGCAAAACGGGAATTGAATTTGGAAAGGCGTAAAGAGCATATAAGGTATGTAAGGCTATCCCGATTCTTCTTTTGGCATGTCCTAGGTGTACTAGGATCGGATTTGAGCCTCGGAAAGTATTCTGCTCATCGGAATCTGCATTTGAAAATACCCCTTTTTCATTCAATGGAATTGAACCCTATAAGTATGCTTTATTGAAAGAATTGTGCAAACTTCCGCAAATTGTCTAGAAAATTATGGAATGTCCCCAGAACCTCCGTAGGTGACTTTATAAGCTTAAAATACGTAATTTGAGCCCACCGCTTCGTTTGTCCCGAGGTGGGCCCACTATTTCCGATTTTACCCTTTTGTGTTTATGACTTGTCTTCGAGCATTTTTTTTAGAAATATTCTAACTACTCTTTTAACTACTAAATAAAAATTGTTTTAATATTTCATCAAGCCTTATGAATTGTTTTGAAACTTGGGAACGATCTCAGAAAGATTATGCTTCCGTAACCCATTTTGACATTCGAATTTCACTTACTATGACTCCGTTCGATTTCATTGATTTGATCTGTCATTCGATATGCTTAATTGAGTCTCTGGAAATATATATGGTATTTTTATTGCATTTAGTTTCTCACTACTCCATTCGTGGATGCCTCAATGTTTCCCACACTGAGCCCGGGCCAGGATATGTTGTCAAGCGTATTCCTCTGCATTGTTCTCCGTGCCTCGATGTGAGGGGGCAGGTATACATGTACATGGGTTGTGGAGTATGTTGTGCCATGTACACATATTCTAATATGATATGATCTGTTATGGCCATCTGATATGATATGCTACGTTAAGGGGTTATACCCCTATTCTGATCCTTCTGTATTGTGGCACCAGTGTCGGGAGGGAGGCCACGTTTTGTCTGCCGAGTCCCTTGGCAGGGGCCGGATATGATATGGCATATGTTTCTGTATACACTCTGTATGTTTTGAAAATACGCATTTGATACTTTGGATTTTACACTCACTTTTCTGTACGTTCTGTACCGGTTACGATTTTGATTCTGTGATTCAGGCTTTACATATTCAGTACATATTTCGTACTGACCCCCTTTCTTCGGGGGCTGCGTTTTCATGCCGCGCAGGTACAGACGACAGGTTTGCTGATCCGCCCGCTTAGGACTTTATTCTGTTATTTTGGAGCGCTCCTTTATCCGGAGCCTATATTTTGGTACAGTCTTCTGCTATTGTATATACGTACGCTATTCAGGGGTACGACGGGGCCCTGTCCCGTCTTATGATTCTGTTATGTTTTGTAGAGGTCTGTAGACATACTTGTGTGGGTTCTGTATAAGTTTTGGGATGATATGATCTGTGACAGCCTTATCGGCTTCCGTGTACTATGTCGGTTCATTTATGATAATTACTAACGCGAACTGATTTTTACATTTAAAAATATTCTGCTAATATACTGGTTTGGGTTATGGGGTACGTCTGGGTGTCCAACACGGACACTAGTCGCGGCCTACGTTGCTCGGTCGTGACAACTTCTCCATTGACGTGTTGCCGGACACCAAGCCTATTTCTATTCCTCCGTATCGAATGGCTCCGGCAGAGTTGAAAGATTTGCTTGAAAAGGGGTTTATTAGACCCCAGTTCATCACCGTGGGGAGCACCAGTCTTGTTTGTGAGGAAGAAAGACGGATCTCTACGAATGTGTATTGACTACAGGCAATTGAACAAGGTGACGATAAAGAACAAATATCCTCTTCCAAGGATTGATGACTTATTCTATCAATTGCAAGGTGCCAAGTGGTTTTCTAAAATAGATTTGAGGTCGGGTTATCATCAAGTGAGGGTTAGAGAAGAAGATATTCCCAAGACAGCTTTCAGAACGAGATATGGCCATTATGAATTTAGAGTAATGTCATTTGGGTTGACTAATGCTCCGGCCGTGTTTATGAATTTGATGAACAACGTATTCAGGCCTCTTTTGGATCTATTTGTGATAGCATTCATTGATGATATTCTGGTGTATTCTCGCACGGAATCTGAACATGCAGATCATTTGCGAATTGTTCTTGGAATTTTTCGAGCCCAGGAGTTATATGCAAAATTTTCAAAGTGCTAGTTTTGGTTAAATTATGTGACATTTCTGGGCCATGTTATTTCAAATGATGGCATTCGAGTCGACACTCAGAAAATCGAAGCTGTGAAGACTTGGCCAAGGCCTACGACGCCTATAGAAGTTCGTAGTTTTCTGGGTTTGGCAGGTTATTATAGAAGGTTCATAGAGGGCTTCTCATCTATTTCTGCCCCATTGACGAAGCTAACCCAGAAGTCAGCCAAATTTCAATGGAATGATGCTTGTGAGCACAGTTTCCAAGAGTTGAAAGGCAGATTGACCTTAGCCCCGGTCTTAACACTTCCAGAAGGGCCAAATGGCTATGTTTTGTATTGTGACGCTTCTGGTGTTGGACTAGGATGTGTACTGATGCAGCATGGAAAAGTGATTGCATATGCTTCGAGACAATTACGAAAACATGAAAAGAATTATCCAACTCATGATCTCGAATTGGCCGCGGTTATTCACGCCTTAAAAATATGGAGGCATTACTTGTATGGTGTGCATGTCGATATTTATACAGACCACAAAAGTCTTCAATACATTTTCAAGCAAAAGGAGTTGAACCTGCGGCATAGGCGATGGTTAGAATTGTTAAAAGATTATGATGTGAACATTTTGTACCACCCCGGAAAGGCAAATGTAGTAGTCGATGCGCTTAGCTGCCGATCGATGGGCAGTTTCAGTGAAGTCCCTCCGAAAAAGAAAGAGATGGTCCATGAGCTCCGTCAACTAGACAATCTTGGAGTACGTGTAATCGATTCGGGTAATGTAGGGATTAGCATCAATGATCCCACAATTTCGTCCTTGGATATGGAGGTAAAAGAACGGCAATATGAAGATCCTCAATTATGTCGTTCTAGAGACACATCTTATGGAAAAGAGAAATCTTCGTTTGAAGTTTTTATGGATGGAATTCTTAGGTACCGAGGCAGGCTATGTGTGCCGAATGTGGCAGAATTGCGCCAGCAAATTCTAGAGGAAGCACATTATTCTCGGTATTTCATTCATCCAGGCGCAACCAAAATGTATAATGATCTCAAATTGATATATTGGTGGGACGGCATGAAGAGAGACATAGTAGAATTTGTGGCATAGTGTCCAAATTGCCAACAAGTAAAAGCCGAAAATCAAAAGCCAGGAGGCTTATTGCAAGCAATGGAAATCCCTACTTGGAAATGGGAAGTGATCAACATGGATTTCACCGTGGAGTTACCTCGTTCTCGAGGCAAGTATGACTCTATATGGGTGATCGTGGACAGATTGACAAAAGCAGCTCATTTTCTTCCAGTTAGAACTACCTACTCAGCAGAAGATTATGCGAGATTATATCTCAAGGAAATTGTGCGACTCCATGGTATACCATTATCTATTATTACAGATGGAGGAGCACAGTTTACAGCCAAGTTTTGGAAGTCCTTTCAAGAAGGTCTAGGCACTCAAGTGAAGCTTAGCACGGCATTTCATCCGCAGACTGACGGACAAGCCGAGCGTACTATTCAGACCTTGGATGATATGCAACGAGCATGTGTGTTGGATTTCGGTGGTAGTTGGGATGATCATTTACCGCTAATCGAATTTGCATACAACAATAGTTACCATTCCAGCATTCAAATGGCTCCTTATGAAGCTTTATATGGAAGGAGGTGTAGATCCCCAATCGGATGGTTTGAAACAAGAGAAGTAAAATTAATAGGCCCCGAATTGGTTCAACAGGCAGTAGAAAAATTCAAGGTGATCCGAGATCGATTGTTGACAGCCCAAAGTCACCAAAAGTCTTATGCAGACAATCGCCGACGAGACTTGGAATTCCAGGTTGATGATTGGGTACTTTTGAAAGTGTCACCAATGAAAGGAGTGATGAGATTTGGCAAGAAGCTAAGTGCTAGGTACATTGGACCCTATAGAATTATCCGCAAGGTGGGTCATGTAGCCTATGAATTGGACTTGCCTTCGAAACTTGAATCAGTTCATCCAGTCTTTCACATTTCAATGCTCTGCAAGTGTGTTGGAGACCCCACAAGGATCGTCCCGGTGGAGGATGTACAAGTGACAGAAAGGCTAACCTATGAAGAGGTGCCTATTGCAATTCTAGACAGGCAAGTGCGAAGACTTCGAAATAAAGAGGTAGCTTCAGTCAAAGTCGTATGGCGAAACAACAATCGGGAATAAATGACTTGGGAAGCGGAAGAGAAGATGAAGTCTGAGTACCCGCACTTATTTGGACCCCCAGAGGAGATCCAAGATGAGACGCCAACGATATAAGGTATGTATGCTTACTTTTCATGCTTTTGGTCGTGTGTGGCCATAGATATGTTGATATTGTGATGTAGCCCGGTGAGGCGATGTTATTACGGGTTGTTGTGACAGGTTGGTAGTGCCAAATTACAGGGGAAACTCTGGCAAAATTTTCGTAGAATCCCGATTGTTCAACATTCGAGGACGAATGTTCCAAAAGGGTGGAAGAATGTTACACCTTGGAAAATCCCTTGTATATGTACAGTGAATAGGCTAAGAGAGGACCTAACGTATGCGATGTTTTGATGACCCCCAACAAGATTTCAAAGGCATATAATGCAAGGAAAGAAAGTTGCCAAGGAAAGCGAACCATATGTTGTGTATCGGATAAGAATTTCGAGCAATGAATATATGAGGGCATAATGATGTCTTGGAGACAAGTAATAATATCCCTTAGATTGGTATTGAGATGTTAAACAAGTGCCAAGAAGGTTCCATAAGGATTGGAGATCAAACGAGTCGACGAAAACAAGTTCCGGAGAACTGGACAACATACAGCCGGATATACTGGCCGTATAATATTCATGGACCGTAGGTCCAGTCCGTAGATCCAGTCCAGAACAACATGGCTCACTAGAACAAATATACGGTCCCAACATACGGTCAGTAAAAATTATACGGACCCAACATACGGTCAGTAAAAATTAAGGTAATGGAAGGTTAAGATACTTGAATTGTAGCAAGACATAGGAAATGGGTCATTAATGAGTGAATAGTGCCATGTTTGGATGCTAGTTGGATTGAATCATAAATGTTGGTGTGTTATGATTATGGATACATCATAAATGACATGTAGACCATGAAATACGTATTATATACCAGAAAACGCGATAGTAAGCTAAAACCATGAAGGTGGAGAAATGAAGAGAAATGGTGGATTATGGTCATTGTATATGAATGATGATTATCGATTGCTATATTGTGATTGTTGTTGTGAGTGTTGGGAGTTGATATAGAATATGGGGAGAGTAGTATAAACAAAGGAAGTGCTGTCCAATTTTCCCTAGCTTTAGAAAGCCCGTTCTTATAATTGCTTAGCTAATGACGATATAGATTCTCTTGAAGGTAGAACGTGTGCATTAAAGAAGAACACGCAAGCGATAGCTTAGTAAACGTCAAAGGTATGTAAGGTTTATCCCTTCCTTGAAAGGCATGAATCTTTCAAGCTTTTCATGATCCTCCTATATGATGGAAATTATGAGTTATTAAATATACTAAATTACATACGAGCGTGATGATGATGATAATGAGTTAAAGTATAGAGATTCGATAGTTCATGATATGATGATACCATGACGCTAGTGATGTCATTATTGTTAACACTCACCTTATGCACTATTTCCTTCAAGGTGAGGCAAAGTACTCAGAAATGTTCATAATATATTTTGGGGTTTTACGACCTTACGTCACCCCGATATAGCTATGGTTGTTTTCAAAGTCTAATGTATACTCCTAATGCTAAATGCGAAATAATGCTAAGTCATGATATGTCTATAAGATGATTAATGATCCTAGCTTATAATATGCCTATGTTATGTGTGAATATGCCAAGCTACGATAAGAATGTGATACGTTCATGGAATGTGTAATAGTGACCGGTAATGATCGATTTTGTGACGATGAGATTCCACCGTGCCTAGATGACCGAGCATGTCACCGCTAAGGCGGGATGCTTATGGTTCCACCGTGCCTAGATGGCCGGGCATGTCACCGCTAAGGCGGGCTGCGATGTTACACCGAGCCTAGTGGGTCGGGCATGATCACCACTAGTGGGCGGCATACGATGGTTACCCGGACGCGGGATAACGGATGAGATATGTTATGTGATGTGATGAGATATGCAATATGACGAGACATGTGATGTGATGTGATGACTTACGTACCATGATTATGTAAAATGTGATATATGTACAAAATGTAATTACTTGTGACACTTGTGCAGGTTATATCTTTCTCTTATGACTTATGACCCTCCTACTATATCTATTTCATTCTTGCCTTACATACTCAGTACAATATTCGTACTGACGTTTGTTTTCTTTGGACGCTGTGTTCATGCCCACAGGTAGATAGGGAGGAGAGATTGAGCCAGAGTCGTAGGAGCCGTCAGCCGATTGCAAGCACTCCTTTGTTCCGGAGGTGCTTGATTATCCTTTTGTGTACATTTGTATATGGTGGGCTCGACGGGGTCCTGTCCCGTCTATACGTTTTGTACTTCCTTAGAGACTCGTAGATACTCAATGTGGATTATGTGGTCGGATAAAGTCACTATGGTATAATTGTATATAAATTATTTTTGATAGCCTAAAGGGGCTAATGTATATGAAACTATTTATGTTTACAAATGAAACATGATTTTCCTATAATTTGAGCATAAAATCGACAAAAGAGTAGTGAATGAGCATCATGGGTAGTAGAACAAGCGGTGATCGGTGGTTAGCCCCGGGTACCTGTCGTGGCCCCTAGCTGGGTCGTGACAAACAGGCCGACCGAGATTGTGATAGGGGTCAGAGTAAAAGGGCTAGCTCGGAAGGTTCTTATGGCGAGTCCAGGGTGGACATAGATCATAGTTTCCTAAATGTTTTGGCTATCTAGAGCCTAGTTCACCTCCACAGCTTCCAGGGCCGAGATTTGATCGATGTACTTATTTCGGACTAGGCCAGAGTTCTAGAGCTTTCGGTTATCAGTATCGGGGTGATTCTAGCTAGATGAGGTTGCCCTTGCCGTGATGTACTTAGTATGGTAAGATGTATGCCGGGCAGTGTTGTTAGGGTTCGGATGTTTGTTATTCTTGTGGTTATCCAGGCCGTATCATGCGTGATTGTCCGATGAGGGGTGGTGGAGGTATGGCTCAGCCTAGTAGATCTGTAGCTGCTTCGTCATCATCCGTACGCCTTCTTGGACAGGGTTCTCAGATGATAGCCGGCCATGGTAGAGGCAGAGGTGGAGCATCTAGCTCAAGCGGTCCTCAAAATCGCATCTATGCATTAGCTGGTCGACAGGATCTTTAGTCATCTCCCGATGTCATCACAGGTATATTATCGATTTCTTCTCATGACGTGTATGCATTGATTGACCCAGGCTCTACTTTATCGTATGTCACTCATTTTATTGCTGGAAAATTTGGGGTAGAAACCAAGTTGATTAAAACGTTTGTGGTATCTACACCTGTTGGTGATCCGGTGATAGCTAGACGAGTTTATATATATTTTGTGGTCATAATTTGTAATTGCCACACCGCAGCGAATTTGATCTAGTTCAACATGGTTGATTTTGATGCCATTATGGGCATGGACTAGTTAGCCTCTTGTTATGCTAATGTTTATTGTAGAACAAAGATGGTTCGATTCCTGTTTCCATGTGAGCCAGTTCTTGAATGGAAGGGTAGCCGTATTTAACCATTTGATCATTTGGCAGAAAGTTGAAGTTTTGTAAGTTGAAATATGACGTGGTAGTTTACCGGCCGTATACCACTTTACGGTCCGTATTTCATTTTACGATCGACTGGGTCAAAGTGTAAATCTGCAACTTTTTTTCACATTTTCAGGACCCATAAGTAGTCGTTGTGGAGCATAACCTATCTCTTAATGCAATTACCTTGAAATATTACTCAGGTCGTCAAACGTCGTCCCCTTCTTATTAAAACATCATATACTCGTATTCTGCTTTAGTCTATTCATTGTACGTTCACGGGGAAATTTTCGAGGTGTAACATTCTGTCACGACCCAACTACGGGCCATGACGAGTACCCGATACTTATACCAAGCACCCCCTATCTCGTATCGTATTCTTGTTACTAAGTGGGCCGTATGAACTGCACCATATATTTTTTTTTTCTGTTCTACTTACCATTAACAATAGTAGCCTAGTTATAAACATAGGCTAACCAACTCGGTTTGCACTTTATACAACAACGAGGACCAGCAAAAGTACAAGACATCTAACTGTACATATCTGTCTACGAGCCTCTAAACATAGTATACATATACATAGGAAGGGCCGAGTACTGCCGTGCCCGAACATATGTACACAAAATAGTACCAAGAACTGAGGCTCCGGGACAACTGGAGCACTGCCGATAACTGCTGATAGAACTTCTAGAAATCAGGTCCGTCTACCTGCTAACCTGCGCGGCATGAAACGCAGCGTCCACGAGAAGGGGCGTCAGTACGAATAGTGTACCAAGTATGTAAGGCATGAATGATAACATAGTAACTGCATATAGAGTGTAAATAATAACAGAATAGACATACAGAGCTCATCCTGGAGTAGAAGTAACCTGTACATATGTATGCCTAGTAGGTGGATACCAAGCAAGCTTAGCCCATTTTTCAGAACACGGTGTTTCTTATTCTCGTACACAGAAAACACTACATTTCAGGAAACGGTATCTTTTGCCCACATTAACAGACGCCGAATACATCGGCTCTCCCACCCCCCTGCCCAACGGTGTCCCCACATATCATATCGTATATATATCACGCATCACATATACAGACGCCGCGTACGGCTCTCCCATATCCCGCGTCCGGGCATCCCGCGTCCGGGACGGAATCCAACTGAATCAGGTGGTGGTAAAACAGTTGCCCTTTCCCTTTTCCCGTATACATTTACATATACATATACATATTCATACACACATACATGTATCATATAAACAACATGCATGGGAGCCCAAGGAAAGATACATATCCATCGGAGTGACGTAAGGTCGGTAACCTCCGATTACATTATGGAACGGCTATAGTCGCTTCGTCTCACCTTGAAGGGACGAGTGTTATAAGGCGAGACTACCAATGAAAAGTGTCATTATGAGAAAAACATCAAATAGGGTCATAAGGTATAGTTTCATCTACTTAGAACCTTTAGTGCAGTCGTTATCAGTAATAGAGTTGAGATATCAAGAAATAGTTTAACATTTCCTTATTTCCATTTTTATAGCAGAACATATCGGCAACATATCTATCGTAGGCATTTTCTCATCTTTGACTCCATCGTTATCACGGTCGTCATAGACATATTTACATTAGGATGGTGCTGTACTTATCGTTTGATGATCGGAACAAGGATCAAAAGTTTCCTTAGGATTCTACTCCAAAACAAGTCAAACGAAGCGATAGGAAAAATCCGGGAACAATGGGCCCACCTCGGGCCGAATGAGATAGCGTACACCATCTACATATGTTATGTGTCATGGCGTTACTTATGAGGGTTTTAAGGATAGTCGGGTCCTATTTATGCGAGTTCTAGAGGGTTAGAAAGGTTTTTCAACATTTTGCACAATTTAAAGTTCAATTCTACTGAAGGAAAAAAACGGAGAACTTTAGGTGCGGATTCCGGAGAATAGGTTTGTCCCCGTGGCTCGTACCCGCTTATTACGTCTAAGACATGCCATAGAAGGAAGGATAAAGCCTTACATACCTCTTGCCGGTCCGTATGCTATCCCGAATTCACGTAGCAAATCCGCCAAAATCTGTAATTTGGTCACATTTACCCAAACTTTCATTAGGGTACTTAAAGTTGGAATCTTAAAGTAACACTTGGCTACCGAAATTTCGGCAGCACTTCCTCTGTAAATATACCATCCTCAACATTCAACTTAGTCAAATTCCAATCAATCACAATCCGGGAATTCAAACCCGGCCAAACTATCAACATAAACTCAACAACCACACTAGCGATTCACATATTCAATTCAAGATATATCCCTACACTTCAAAGTAGCATTCTACTTCCTTCAAGACTTTCTAATTCCAATAAAACAACAACAACCTTATTATATATATATTCCAACAACATCAATACCAAAAATCTTGACCACAAAATCAATAAGCCATTTATTCATTTCAAGGCAACTCAATTCAATGCAACTCAATTAAATTCATATGATACTCCAACAACTTAAGCAACATACTTCTTACCCAAAACCTTTTAACTTCAATGAAACAACAATAACACATACACTTAGCAATATTATCTCCACAATACAAAGACCATGCTAGCATTATACCAACTCTTCCCATAATCCACAACCAACACAATTTCACTCCTTAACCATTGAATCCTTATTTTACATCATGGAACTTACCATAACAACAATTACAATGCTAAGTAAAATTAATTCACCACACCCTTCCATAACCTACACCATTCGGCCAACACACCCTATATGCATGTTTTTATGAATTTCCATATTATCTATACTTCACAACAATAACCCACGCACAACATAACACAACACACACACACACACGGCTTGACTATCCAAGTCACGGCCACACACACCTACACTCTTCCATCAGATGAATTTCATCCATTTTCATGCACCACATCATACACAAACATCCAAAACATATAAAGGATGATAAATTCTTACCTTTTCTTCTAATCATCCTTCTTGAATACAACTTGCAACTCACAAGAACATGTGATTTCTTCCTCCCATGAACACTCCAACTTGCTAGGGACCCTTTAATTGGTAGGAAATTAGTTTTGGAGAAATTGTTTTGTAAATTTCCTTGGAATTTCTTCACTTGGCCGAATGGCCTTTGAAGTTTTCTCCTTCTTTCTCTTGTTCTTATCTTCTTGAAATCTCTAGAGGATTTTGGTGAATATAAGATGACTCTCTACATAAATACATACAAGTCCTTCACCAATTTTTTCCATTTTACAAATAGGTCCCTCAACATAAAAAAAATGTCTACATGATCCCTTTCTTTCCTTCTCTAGAAAATTGTACCATTTTCTTGGATTTTCTTAAAACTAAATAAAGAAGACTAGGTGTCTTCCTTTGTAAGATTTGGTCCACATGTCCTTATAATTTGTAGTTAGCCCCCACTAATTAATAGAAATGTGGACATATGCCACACATGCCACACGACCAATCTTGGAATTTTCCAAGAATTTTTCTTGAACACTTGTGAAATTACCATTTTACCCTTAGACTTTCTTAATATTTTCGCTTCCAAATTCTTCATACGCAACTCATGTACTTAGAAAAATAAAAGTAAGGCCTTGTTTGTCATCTTCCCGCAATTGTCTTAAATTATCCGACTGTAAAAAAGCGCGGGATATAACATCCTCCCCCCCTTTAGAACATTCGTCCTCGAATGTTAAACTGGCCTTATAGTGTATCATAATACTTCGGGGAGGTCTCCTTTGTAGACATCTCACATGTCGCTTAACATATCGATTTTAGGAGCTTAGGTTGCCTTTATGTCGTAGGTCCATTGTACTAGCTCCAAACGCTGGACCTGCGTTAATAAATCCCCTTTATTGGGTCTTGAATCGTCGTGGTCCATTTTTGGCCTAACACGTCTTTCCCCACTTTAATAAGGGGGTCTACACACGCCTATGCCCTTTAGATATTCGTCGCCTTCCGCGATCCTTTACAACTGCAACTCCCTCCTGCTAGTCTAGTCTGTCCCTACTTACACGACTTCTATAAGGTTTCTAATCACTTCGTACACCTTAGTTTACCCCAGACTACCTAATTTCACATTCGTCCTTAGTTCCCATATTTATGAAATGTTCAGCATATTTTCCCAGGGGGTCACCCATCCTGAGATTGCCCTCACCCTAGCATGCTTAACCTCAAAACTTCAGTGCGTTTTAGTGCCTTAATGCTAGTCTACTAGCCCCCACTCCTCTGTACTGTCTATATCCCGTAATATGGGGCGAGTTGGAATCTTGACAATTTTCGAACCGCTCTCGTAACGTATCTTTTCCTTTCAATTACTATTTTAGCCTTCGCAATGCTCAGTATTCGTCGTTTTCCTATGTGTGCGGCTACCTTTTGTCCAGAATTGCCAATTTCCATTATGTCCAGTAACACAGGAGTAGCATACAGTAGAGTAGAACCTGGATAAATTTAACGCATACATATAATAGGAAAATGCCGATAATGTACCTGTAGCCGCATCTGGGGAAGGATCAGGGTCCTGCCGTCCTGCCAATGCGTATATACGGTGCGGAGGGCTGGCTGAACTGGGTGCCCCTCCTCTATCTCGGCCGCGGCCCGCTGGGGCCTAGAAAGTCTGTCCACGAGGGCGCACGGTCGACGATGAACCAATTGCTGATCCGGATGGCTGAGTTTGGCCTCCTCCATCCTTTAGTGGGCAATCACGCACCAAATGGTCAGTTCGACCGCAGGCAAAACAACCACCTGTTTCCAGGTAACACTACCCCGAGTGTGGCTTTCCACACCGAGCACATCGTGGTGGGGGCAGCCCCGTCCTACTAAAATCAGCTCTGTACTGGGATCCTGAAGCCTTGGCACTCTGACCTAGTCCTGAATAAGTAGGATGATCAAACCCCCTATCTGCAAATCGAGGTGGCGCACTGACCACTGATTGGCCTGAATACCTAGGTTGCCCCTGTGCCTGCCCCCCTCTGTACTCACTTCTAGTCCCGAAAAATCTGCCCCTTTTTCTGGAACCCTTATCTGAATAACGCTCCTCTCTCCGTAACTGATGTTGTTCCTCCAGGTTTTGGGCGTGGGCCTGAATACGAGTAATAGTCATCCCATCCTGGAGTGAAGCCGTCAAGCACTCCTTGACTAAATGTGGCCCCAGCCGACTCACAAATCGGTGCACATGATCCCCCATGTTAGCTATCATGGTTGGGGCGTACCTGGCTAACGAGTTAAAACGAAGACTGTACTCACGTACGCTCATATTTCCCTGTCGAAGGTTCAAGAACATATCGGCTCGAGCCCGTCGAACCTCCGGGGGTAGAAAATGTCGTAGAAATGCCTCAGTAAATTCCTGCCAAACCGGAGGGGGTGCATTTGCTCCCCTCGAAGATACCCAGCTATTATA
Source organism: Lycium barbarum (assembly GCF_019175385.1). NCBI lineage: Eukaryota > Viridiplantae > Streptophyta > Magnoliopsida > Solanales > Solanaceae > Lycium > Lycium barbarum. The sequence continues at coordinate 78,164,223 of NC_083343.1, forward strand.
CCATAGGACTGGCACGTCCCGCAACCTGTATGAAGCCAACTCTACGGACTCCGTATCCGAAGCATGTATAATTCTCAGAGTCCTCAGCATCTCATCTATAAAGCTCTGTGGATCCTCCTCTGGTTTTGATCCATAAAACTCCGGAGGCTTCAGGGTAATAAAGTCACGAGCACTTGCACTCACCGCCCTGTCTCCCGGGTCTACATCTTGCCGCTGAACCTGTGCGGCAACTAGCTGAGTCAATAACTGGATGGCCTCTGTCATCTGCTGGCCCGGAACTGCTGGCGGTGGAACTGGAGGTGCTGGGGCTGAAGCTGGAACTCTTTCCTGCTCTGCTGATACAGGGGAAGCAGGAGGAGTCTGAGGGGGAGCTTCATTATGAGATTCTCCTTCTTCTAGCTCCCGTTCAACTCTCCTTCCAGCCACTGTCTCGCCCTTCTGGGCTGCCCTAGCTTTCTTCATCGGCGGCATTACTGAAACCATAACATAGGATTAGGAAAGGAATATGGAAACCTGGTAGCATAGCTCTATCGCACGATCTCAGAATACAAAGAAGATCATATTTCCTAAATGCCCTGTAGCCTCCTGTTTATAAGTGTGGCGCGCTACACACCCATAAACAGGACTCTACTGGACACGGCTCGTAGAAAAACCCCTAGGACCGAACTGCTCTGATACCACTTCTGTCACGACCCAACTAGGGGCCGTGACGAGTACCCGATACTTGTACCGAGCACCCCATATCTCGTATCGTATTCTTGTTACTAAGTGGGCCGTATGAACTGCACCATATAATTGTTTTTCTGTTCTACTTACCATTAACACTAGTAGCCTAGTTATAAACATAGGCTAACCAACTCGGTTTGCACTTTATACAACAACTAGGACCAGCAAAAGTACAAGACATCTAACTGTACATATCTGTCTACGAGCCTCTAAACATAGTATACATATACATAGGAAGGGCCGAGTACTACCGTGCCCGAATATATATACACAAAATAGTACCAAGAACTGAGGCTCCGGGACAACTGGAGCGCTGCCGATAACTGCTGATAGAACTTCTAGAAATCAGGTCCGTCTACCTGCTGACCTGCACGGCATGAAACGCAGCGTCCACGAGAAGGGACGTCAGTACGAATAGTGTACCTAGTATGTAAGGCATGAATGATAACATAGTAACTGCATATAGAGTGTAAATAATAACAGAATAGACATACATAGCTCATCCTGGAGTAGAAGTAACCTGTACATATGTATGCCTAGTAGGTGGATACCATTAAAGCTTAGCCCATTTTTCAGAACACGGTGTTTCTTATTCTCGTACACAGAAAACAGTACATTTCAGGAAATAGTATCTTTTGCCCACATTTACAGACGCCGAATACATCGGCTCTCCCACCCCCCTCCCCAACGGTGTCCCCACATATCATATCGTATATATATCACGCATCACATATACAGACGCCGCGTACGGCTCTCCCATATCCCGCGTCCGGGCATCCCGCATCCGGGACGGAATCCAGCTGAATCAGGTGGTGGTAAAATAGTTGCCCTTTCCCTTTTCACGTATACATTTACATATACATATACATATCCATACACACATACATGTATCATATAAACAGCATGCATGGGAGCCCAAGGAAAGATACATATCCATCGCAGTGACGTAAGGTCGGTAACCTCCGATTACATTATGGAACGGCTATAGTCGCTTCGTCTCACCTTGAAGGGACGAGTGTTATAAGGCGAGACTACCAATGAAAAGTGTCATTATGAGAAAAACATCAAATAGGGTCATAAGGTATAGTTTCATCAACTTAGAACCTTTAGTGCAGTCGTTATCGGTAATAGAGTTGAGATATCAAGAAATAGTTTAACATTTCCATATTTCCATTTTTATAGCAGAACATATCGTCAACATATCTATCGTAGGCATTTTCTCATCTTTGACTCCATCGTTATCACGGTCATCATAGACATATTTACATTAGGATGGTGCTGTACTTATCGTTTGATGATCGGAACAAGGATCAAAAGTTTCCTTAGGATTCTACTCCAAAACAAGTCAAACGAAGCGATAGGAAAAATCCGGGAACAATGGGCCAACCTCGGGCCGAATGAGATAGCGTACACCATCTACATATGTTACGTGTCATGGCGTTACTTATGAGGGTTTTAAGGATAGTCGGGTCCTATTTATGCGAGTTCTAGAGGGTTAGAAAGGTTTTTCAACATTTTGCACAATTTAAAGTTCAATTCTACTGAAGGAAAAAAAGGGAGAACTTTAGGTGCGGATTCCGGAGAATAGGGTTGTCCCCGAGGCTCGTACCTGACTTATTACGTCTAAGCCATGCCATAGAAGGCAGGATAAAGCCTTACATACCTCTTGCCGCTCCGTATGCTATCCCGAATTCACGTAGCAAATCCGCCAAAATCTGCAATTTGGTCACATTTACCCAAACTTTCATTAGGGTACTTAAAGTTGGAATCTTAAGGTAACACTTGGCTACCGAAATTTTGGCAGCACTTCCTCTGTAAATATACCATCCTCAAAATTCAACTTAGTCAAATTCCAATCAATCACAATCCGGGAATTCAAACCCGGCCAAACTATCAACATAAACTCAACAACCACACTAGCGATTCACATATTCAATTCAAGATATATCCCTACACTTCAAAGTAGCATTCTACTTCCTTCAAGACTTTCTAATTCCAATAAAACAACAACCTTATAATATATATATTCCAACAACATCAATACCAAAAATCTTGACCACAGCCATTTATTCATTTCAAGGCAACTCAATTCAATGCAACTCAATTAAATTCATATGATACTCCAACAACTTAAGCAACATACTTCTTACCCAAAACCTTTTAACTTCAATGAAACAACAATAACACATACACTTAGCAATATTATCTCCACAATACAAAGACCATGTTAGCATTATACCAACTCTTCCCATAATCCACAACCAACACAATTTCACTCCTTAACCATTGAATCCTTATTTTACATCATGGAACTTACCATAACAACAATTACAATGCTAAGTAAAATTAATTCACCACACCCTTCCATAACCTACACCATTCGGCCAACACACCCTATATGCATGTTTTTATGAATTTCCATATTATCTATACTTCACAACAATAACCAACACACAACATAACACAACACACACACACACACACGGCTTGACTATGCAAGTCACGGCCACACACACCTACACTCTTCCATCACATGAATTTCATCCATTTTCATGCACCACATCATACACAAACATCCAAAACATATAAAGGATGATAAATTCTTACCTTTTCTTCTAATCTTTCTTCTTGAATACAACTTGCAACTCACAAGAACATGTGATTTCTTGCTCCCATGAACACTCCAACTTGCTAGGGACCCTTTAATTGGTAGGAAATTATTTTTGGAGAATTTGTTTTGTAAATTTCCTTGGAATTTCTTCACTTGGCCGAATGGCCTTTGAAGTTTTCTCCTTCCTTCTCTTGTTCTTATCTTCTTGAAATCTGTAGAGGATTTTGGTGAATATAAGATGACTCTCTACATAAATACATACAAGTCCTTCACCAATTTTTTCCATTTTACAAATAGGTCCCTCAACATAAAAAAAAAATGGCTACATGATCCCTTTCTTTCCTTCTCTTGAAAATTGTACCATTTTCTTGGATTTTCTTAAAAATAAATAAATAAGACTAGGTGTCTTCCTTTGTAAGATTTGGTCCACATGTCCTTATAATTTGTAATTAGCCCCCACTAATTAATAGAAATGTGGACATATGCCACACATGCCACACGGCCAATCTTGGAATTTTCCAAGAATTTTTCTTGAACACTTGTGAAATTACCATTTTACCCTTAGACTTTCTTAATATTTTCGCTTCCAAATTCTTCATACGCAACTCATGTACTTAGAAAAATAAAAGTAAGGCCTTGTTTGTCATCTTCCCGCATTTGTCTTAACTTATCCGACTGTACAAAAGCGCGGGATATAACACATTCTTCCCCCCTTTTGGAACATTTGTCCTCGAATGTTATGTTATCGGGGATTCTAGAAAAATATTTGCCAGAGTTTCCCCTATAATATGGCACTACCATCCTGTCATCTCAACCCATAATATCATTTCCTCACAGGGCTACATCACCAAAGAAACATATCTATGGCCACACACGACCAAAAGCATGAAAGGTAAGCATCTATATACCTTATATCGTTGACATTTCATCTTGAATTTCTTCTAGGTTTTGAAACAAATGTGGGTACGTAGATTTTATCTGCTCTACCGCCTCCCAAGTCATTTCTTCCCGGTTATTTTTTCGCCACAAGACTTTAACTGAAGCCACCTCTTTATTTCGGAGTCTTCGCACTTGCCTGTCTAGAATAGCAATAGGCACTTCTTCATATGTTAGCTTTTCTGTTACTTGCACATCATCTATCGGGACAATCTTTGTGGGATCTCCAACACACTTGCGGAGCATCGAAACGTGGAAGACTGGAAGGACTGATTCAAGCTCCGAGGGTAAGTCCAATTCGTAGGCCACCTGACCCACCTTGCGGATAAATCTATAGGGTCCAATGTATCTAGGACTTAGCTTCCCTTTCTTACCAAATCTCATCACCCCTTTCATTGGAGATACGTTCAAAAATACCCAATCATCAACCTAGAATTCCAAGTCTCGTCGGCGATTGTCTACATAAGACTTTTGGCGACTTTGGGCTGTGAATAATCGATCTCGGATCACCTTAACTTTTTCCACACTTGTTGAATCAATTCAGGGCCTACTAGTTGTGCTTCTCCTATTTCGAACCATCCAACTGGGGATCTCCATTTCCTCCTATATAAAGCTTCATATGGGGCCATTTGAATACTGGAATGATAGTTATTGTTGTAAGCAAACTCAATAAGGGATAAGTGATCATCCCAGCTACCACCAAAATCTAATAAACATGCCCGTAGCATATCTTCCAAAGTTTGAATAGTACGCTCGGCTTGTCCATCAGTCTGTGGATGAAATGCCGTGCTAAGCTAGACTTGAGTGCCTAGACCTTCTTGGAAGTACTTCCAGAACTTGGCTGTAAACTGTGCCCCTCTATCTGTAATAATAGATAATGGAATACCATGAAGTCGTACAAATTCCTTAAGATATAACCTCGCATAATCTTCTGTTGAGTATGTGGTTTTGACTGGAAGAAAAGGGGCTGCTTTTTTGAGTCTGTCCACAATCACCCATATCGAATCATAATTGCCTCGAGAACGAGGTAATCCCACAATAAAATCCATATTAATCACTTCCCATTTCCAAGTAGGGATTTCCATTGCTTGCAATAAGCCTTCTAGCTTTTGATGTTCAATCTTTACTTATTGGCAATTTGGACACTGTGCTACAAATTCTGCTATATCTCTCTTCATGCCATCCCACCAATACATCGTCTTGAGATCATGATACATTTTGGTTGCACCTGGGTGAATAGAATACCGAGAACAATGAGCTTCTTCTAGAATTCGTCGGTGCAATTCCGCCACATTCGGCACACATAACCTACCTCGGTATCTAAGAATTCCATCGCTAGAAACTTCAAATGGAGACTTCTCTTCCCCATGAGATATATCTCTATAACGGCACCGTTTAGGATCTTCATATTGCCGTTCTTTCACTTCTATATTTAAAGATGAAACTGTAGGTTCGTTAATGCCAATCCCGGCACTACCCGAATCAATTACACGCACTCCAAGATTAGCTAATTGATGGAGCTCGTGAACTATCTCTTTCTTTTTCAGAGAAACTTCGCATAAACTGCCAATTGATCGGCAGCTAAGCGCATCGGCTACTACATTTTATTATCCGGGGTGGTACAAAATATTCACATCATAATCTTTCAGTAATTCTAACCACCGCCTCTGCCGCAGGTTCAACTCCTTCTGCTTGAAAATGTACTGAAGACTTTTGTGATTTGTGTAAATGTCAACGTGCACACCATACAAATAATGTCTCCACATTTTTAAGGCATGAATAACCGCAGCCAATTCGAGGTCATGAGTTGAATAGTTCTTTTCATATTTCCGCAGCTGCCTCGAAGCATATGCAATAACTCTACCGTGCTGTATTAAGACACATCCGAATCCAACACCAGAAGCATCACAATACACCACGTAGCCATCTGACCCTTCTGGAAGTGTTAAGATCGGAGCTGAGGTCAATCTGTCTTTCAACTCTTGGAAGTTGCGCTCACAAGCATCATTCCATTGGAATTTAGCTGATTTCTGGGTTAGCTTCGTCGATGGGGCTGAAATAGATGAAAAGCCCTCTACGAATCTTCTATAATAACCTGCGAAACCAAGAAAACTACGGACTTTCGTAGGCGTTGTAGGCCTTGGCCAAGTCTTCACAGCCTCAATTTTTTGAGTGTCGACTCGAATGCCATCATATGAAATACCATGGCCTAGAAATGTTATAGAATTCAGGCAAAACTCGCACTTTGAAAATTTTGCATACAATTCTCGGGCTTGAAGGATGCCAAGAACAATTCGCAAATGATTTGCATGATCTGATTCTGTGCGAGAGTATACCAAGATATCATCGATGAATACTATCACGAATAAATCCAAGAGTGGCCTGAATACATTATTCATCAAATTCATAAACATGGTCGGAGCATTAGTTAATCCAAACGACATCACCCGGAACTCATAGTGGCCATATCTCGTCCTGAAGGTTGTTTTGGGAATATCCGTTTCTCTAACCCTCACATGATGTGTCATGACCCAGCTCCGTGGGCCGTGACTGATGTCCTATTTGGACACCCCAAACAGACTTACATACTGACTCGTCATATTTTTATCTAACTCACAATTTCATATTAATCATCTCAAACAGATTGAAAGCAAATATTATCTTAAGCGGTCGCACGTGCAAAAATTATCATATCATAGTCAGAAGGGGTGGCGGAATACACATCGCCGAACAGATATACATATATACAAACATACGGGCCATTATGGCCGCCATAACAGACGGGACCCCATTAAGACGTAGATCATAGACAAACGAACACACACACATGACCCACTACCCACATATGTGACTATAGGCCTTTACAAATCGAAACAGAAGCATATGACGGGACAGGGCCCCGTCGTACCCCAAATAATCCAAAGTACAAAAGCATATACATAACAAAGATATGTACCAATATAGGGGCTCCGGATCAAAAGGAGCACTCTGTAATAGCAGAATGTGTGGCCTACACTTGGCAGATCACGAACCTCTGTACCTGCGGGCATGAAATGCAGCCCCCGAAGAAAAGGGGTCAGTACGAAATATGTACTGAGTATGTAAAGCATAAAGTGCAGAAATCCAAACCATAACTGAAGTGAAATGTACAGAGAGAGAATACCGGATCAATATATCGAAACCTGTACTGAAGACATATGTGCATAATGCAAACAGAAATCATGCATAAGGCTCAGGAACGTGGTCACCACTCCAACGCTGGTGCCACACATAGCATACTCCAGAAGGTTTCAAATCTCCGTACACCCCGAACACAACATATCATATCATCAAACATATCATAAGCCATATCACAACATAACTCCATAAACGGAACCCGGCCTTATGGCGAGGTCTCGGGAATCGTAACACATCATACTGCCGAATTTAGTATAGTGTGCACGATGACAAACCGGCCCGGGAACCGGCGAACGATATCATAGTAATAGGCACGAGCAGAGTAGTGCGGAAACCATATGCATACACACAATTAAATTCCAAGACTCGACAAATAAATACATATACATATATGTTGAGATCAGAAAGCTCAAAGTAAGTATCGAATCTGTCGGAATTAGTATACAAAAGATATGAGCCTTTAAATTCACCAAACTTTCGAAAAATACCTCATAAGCCATTTTCTGAAAATTTAGTATCATTCACATTAAGGAGTTTTGAAATAACTTATGGAGAATATCAAATGGAGCCTTAAATTCATAGACAAAAGTCCTCTTTTTATATCATACCAAAATAGCTCAAGTAAGGCAAACGAAGAAAATCTCGGGACTAGCGGGCCCACCTCGGGTCAAGTCGAGGTGGCGGATGTAAATTACGAACATTAGACTCTATGGAGTCATCCAAGGAAGTTTCAAGGAGATTCGGTCACACTTATGAAATTTACGAATGTTTGATCACTTTTCCAACTAAACATAAGAATTGTAATTCAATTACATTGAATGAATAGTACCCAAAATCTAGCTCGGGTTTCTAAGAACCGAATTATCCCCGAGGCTCAAATCTCAACCTAGTATAACTAGGACATGCCAAAATAAGGAAAGGGATTGCTTTACATACCTTTTCCGCCTCCTATACGTCTCCAACATCAAGTCTCAAGTTCGCCAAAATCTACAATTTGGTCACATTTACCAATTGTGAGTTATTGCTTCTAAGAATTCAACTTAAATTCATATTTGTCTACCGAAATTTCGGCAGCATTTCCCCTATAAATTCAACATCCCCGAGAATTAGCTCGGCCATAATCTCAACAACAACAACCACAACAATAACAACAATCATCAAATCACAACAAAACGCATTCTAACATATTTTTTCTTCCTTTCTACATAAGGCAACAATTTCCATTCCAACTTCACACCATCCAACTAATATCAACATTTTCCATATTCATTAACTACTCAAGATTACTCAAACATATTTCAATAGTATTTCAAACAATACTCAAGGATTCAATTAATCCCGCCAACTCCATATTCCATCCGAACTTCTACAAATACAACGGAACTACCAAATTGCATTGTTTTCTTCCAAATTCATCAACAACTACCAAAGTTCACATTTAGCATCTTACTTTCATAATTGCATAAAAATTACGTAAAAATCACATAATCTCTCATAACAACCTACAACCAATTTCAACGCCAACCCAACCCGTTAAACTTTTATCTACGTCATCAATGTCACAACGACACCTCTAACAAGATAAATAAATTTTAATTCACCATCCTCTTACATTACTATGGCTCACGGCCACACTCCTCTTCACACACCCACACGGCCAAACACACACGCATCACAATTCCATGGTTTTTCATGCAATTCTAACCATTATAACACATATGTTTCTTTCATAACAAAAGGGATAAAATTCTTACCTTTTTCTTCAATTTTCCACTTGCCACAAACGTCGTCCTTCCGCTAAACTAATTATACCACGTTGTAGAGCGTCTTGAACTTGTTGAGAATTCAAGAAGAACAAGATTTTTGAACCAAAGTTGGAAGATATTTTTTTTTTCTTTCTTGAAAGGGCCGAATGGCTCTCTTTTTCTCTTGCTTTCTTTGGTTTGTTGAAGTCTTGAATGTTCTAAAGGGTTCCATATATTTATCCCTCTTAATTAATTTGTCACATGGAATAATTCCATGGACTTGGGCCTTTGGCCATATGGCCGGCCACCCTTCAATTTGTGGGCCTAATTTTTCCTTTATTATTTTGAGCCCAATTAATTCATGGATCTTATTTTGTAATTACCGAAACTAATTTCCAAAATTCTAATTTTTCCCTTGGCCTTCCTTCGTATTTCCACTTCAAAAATGTTCATGAACATCACACATATGTTAAAAAAAATAAAGACATGGCCTTATTTCCTACAAGTCAAGATTATTCCAAATTTTTCAATTACGCAAAACACAGGATATAACATTCTCCCCCCCTTTAGAAAATTCGTCCTCGAATGTTAAATTAGCCTTATCGATCTTACAAACGTTTTAGGGGAGATCCTCTATATGGGTGGCACACATAAAGTATTTACTGATTAAGGTAATCAATCACAGAATTTAAATTTTTACCTGGAGACACGGGGAACAGGGGATGATATTTCTTCTTCATTTCGTCCTCTGCTTCCCAGGTCATTTCTTCTCTATTATTGTTTCGCCATAAGACCTTAACAGAGGGTATGTCCCTAGTACGCAACCTCCTGACCTGACAATTCAGAATAGCTACAGGTTGCTTCTCATAAGACAATTCCTCCGTCATCTAAATGTCATCTACTGGAAATATTTCAGAAGGATCACCAATCACATTTACGGAACATGAATACACTGAATACCGGATGTACTGCCTCCAGATCAGATGGTAAGTCTAACTCATAGGCGACCTCGCCTACCTTCCAAATAATCTGATACGGTCTGATATACCGCGGACTGAGCTCACCCTTTTTACCGAATCTCATCACACCCTTCATAAGTGACACCTTTAGAAATAGCCAGTCATCAATCTGGAACTCTAACGGTCGGCGTCGTCTATCTGTATGTGATTCCTGTCCACTCTAGGCAATCAATAACCATTCCCGAGTGAGCTTTACCTTATCGACTGTTTGCTGAACCATACCTGGTCCGATCAGCTTGTTTCACCCACATCGAACCAACCAATCGGAGATTTGCATTTTTTTTCTACCATATCAGGTCTCGTACTCGTATGATGTTCTCTGGATGCTGGAATGATAACTATTATCATAGGCAAATTTAATAAGCGGCAAACGGTCATCCCAGCTACCTCTGGAATCAATAACATAGACCCGCAACATACCTTCTAGCATCTGGATAGCGCGCTCGGCCTGTCCGTCGGACTGAGGATGAAATACTGTGCTAAGACTCACCTGAGTCCCCAATCCTTCCTGGGATGATCTCCAAAAATTCGCTGTAAACTGAGCACCTCTGTCGGTTATAACAAATACAGGAATCCCATGAAGTCTTATTATCTCTTTAATATACAATCTGGCATAATCCTCAGCCGAATAAGTAGTTCTATCCAAAAGGAAATGGGCTGACTTCGCCAATATATCGACAATAATCCAAATAGAATCGTACCTGCGTAGAGTGTGTGGTACACCTATAATGAAATCCACGTGAATCGTTTCTCATTTCCAAGCTGGAATTTTCATTTCCTGAAGAAATCCACTGGGCTTTTAATGCTCGATCTCGACTTATTGGCAATTGGCCAACAAACTCTGCAGTGTCTCTTTTCATACCGTCCTTACCAATATAAACATTTAAGATCGTAATATATTTTAGTGAATCCAAGATGAATAGAATACTGAGTATCGTGCTTCGCTCATAATTGGTCGCTGCAGCCCTGCAACGTTAGGCACATATAATCTACCTCTGTATAACAATACCCCATCAGGTGGAGCCTCGAACTGGGTCTTTTTCTTATAAGGAGTATATCTCTGCACCGTATTAGAATGGTATCCTTGAACTGACGCTATTTGACCTTTTCCATAATCGATGATTCAACAACTTCTCGGACATAACCCCCAATATTTCCAGAATCGTCCAAACGGACTCTAAGGCTAGCTAACTGATGGATTTCACAAACCAATTTCTCCTTTCTGGCTGCACGCCGGTCAAATTGCCCATGGGTTTGCGACCAAGTGCGTCTGCCACAACTTTAGCTTTTCTAGGGTGATACAGAATATCGACGTCATAATCTTTCAATAATTCAAACCATCTTCTCTGTCGCAAATTCAGCTCTTCTTTGCTTAAAATATACTGGAGACTCTAATGGTCTGTACAAATATCATCGTGGACTCCATATAATTATGCCGCCATATTTTCAAAAACATGAATTACCGCGGCTAATTCCAGATCATGAGTGGAATAATTTCTCTCGTGCGGATTCTTTACAAATATGATTAAACACCACTTCGTACCGATAATCCACATGATTTCATGGCGTATCTTCTCATGTTTCATGTGATTAGTGGTCCATGAACTATTTTCTAGTATCTAACGAACCCCTTTCTTTCCTTCAAAGATTTCCAAACTACCAAGCACTGGTATTCCTATTACGATAATCGTTATTACCCGAAATATCGTTTGAGCCTGATAATCCTCTCCATTACTCTTTAGGAACCTAACTCGCAGCCATTTTCTTGCCTTTATTACTATTCTTTAAAACATATTACTGCGTACTTAGGTACAACATCAATTTACCCGATAAAGGGGATTCAGATCATGACATAAACATGTCACAATTCATATTGGCAAGAAGCATTTTCTTAAGGCATCTTTCATTCCTTCCCTTTATTCTCTTGGTATGTAGATACATTTAAGCTCTGGCCTCAGGCCAATAGATTTCCTTTCTTAACACCTAAAGATATTGAAATGCTGTTTTAAGTCCATCGTAATACGTTCTCCCCTCCCTCCCCTCCCCCCCCCCCCTTTTTTTAAGGGGCTGCACATATACCATATCCATGCCTTTTTCTTTACAATCTATAACTTGATTAATCTCGCACGAGACCTTAATAAAATCACGAGGCGATGAGGACTCTCGATCACATAGTACAAAATCTTCTCTGATAGCTGGTCCTCAAATAATGCAATTAATGTAGCAATTTATCTTTTAATAATCGTATTCTTCCTCATTCGAAGATTCGGCCAAGTTATCCCTTCTTTCACACCCGTTCCTTATCTGTCGTTCTGCTTTCTCGATAATCGAATTACTTGATATTCACATGATTCATCGTTCCATACCATAGGTTTTCCTTTTTGCCCTGCACTATTACATTTCAGTTCCTTTTTGCAAATAATTTCGTGCTTTGCCCGTCGGCTCTTTTTGAGGCTCTGCTTAATTATGGTTCTTACCTTTAACTTTTCTGACATTCTGATCCCCTTATGTTCTACTCGATTACTCTCTTTTCTTTCCAAATATCGTTGTATTAGAATCTTTCAATCTCAACCTATAGCAAAATCAATATCAGTTTATCTCGTAACGTCTGTACCATACCTTTCACTTTATCTCGTAAATTCTGTCCACTTAATATCTTTCATAAATTACAACACTAGCTGTTAGGGTTCACCTATCGATCGACATAGTCATAAAAGTAGGGTCCTATATATGCATATGTATATCACTGACATTTCTTTTACAAGACATCTGCAATCACTTGATCAAACTCACTCTAATTCTAGAGCTGCGTTGCTCTTTCTTCCTTTTCATTAATCTAATCCGTCTCAGCTCAAGCGACCCCTATAAAGTTTCTAACCATTCCACATACCTTAATTCCCTTCAGGTTGCCCCAAATTTCCTATTTACCTCTTATATCCATATTTGTGAAAATTTTAGTACATTTCCCAGGGGGTCACCCATCCCAAAATTGCTCTGGCCCTAGCACGCTTAACCTTAAAACTTTAATGCATTTAGGTGTGTTAAGGCCGGTATAATCACATCAACTGCCCCGCACGACCTTTATCACGTAATTTTAGGCAAGTCGGGGTCTTAACAACTTCCAAAACGTTCTCGTAGCGGGTCCCACCCCGATCTAGAGAGGATTCGTTTACTTTTCTGACTATATAATTACTGTGTCGCCCCCTTTTTAAATCCTCAATATTTACCTTCGTCTATATATCTAATTCTAAACAACCCACAAGTTTAAATTTTTATTGCACAAATTCCATCTCCAATTAGTCGATAAGAACCGATAAAATGTTACTGTAAGGCCCTCTCCAATTGTCAACGGAAGGGAAACTAGAGCCCGACAAACATCGCAGAACTTCTTAGTACTTAATTCACATAATTACCTCCATATATATATGAGTTGTGAGCAAACCATTTAATTCCCGACTGCTTGTCATACGCTTTGTATTTTTCTAATAATGTAAAACTTAATCGCTGGACATTTTTTCCCCTCAACATAGTCTTCTCTAAGGCAAAGTGTGGTCGGAACGTATTTTGGTCCGTTTAAACGAATTACGAATTTGCTGTTCATATATGCTTTCTCAAAATAAAATTTTCCAAATAAAGATGGTGTTTCTTACGAATGGCATGAAGGGTATCTCTTAAACTTTAATCCAACATAATAGATTTACCCTATCGGTATTGATTTTCAAGACATATTAAGAACTTATCTCATTTTCCTTTTTATAATTCTGGAAAAATTTGGGCAGAGGTTCCTCTGTACTTCTTACTATCCCAACAGCTGCACACAGAAATGCCAATAATGCCTCACAGGGTCAACATATATACGTACGTATCATATCGTATCATAGCCACACAGGGCTAATAAATTCAAGTAAAAGCATGAAGATGTCGAGACTTACCTCACATACATAACTCAAACGGCACCGGTGGCACTTTCGTACTTACTTTCCTTTTCAATTTTTCAACTTTATTTTCCAATCATACCTCAAATGACTTCCCCAACCTACATCTTTCATACCATCGCTTACCTGTCTACTGTGTAGCTTCCAATATCATCAGTCACTGTCTTTTGTTGATACCGTTCTTCGGCTGAAATCAAGGGTTAGTAAAAAGGAATTCATTTCCTACGGCTGGCTCTATCGCACGATCTAAGATCCAAAGAAAGGTAACACCCTAGATGTCCTGTAGCCTCCTGTTTATAGATGTGGTGCACGACACACCGATAAACAAGACTCTACGAGACACGGCCTGTAGACATTCCGAGGACAAACCGCTCTGATACCACTTTTGTCATGACCCAGCTCCGTGGGCCGCGACTGATGTCCTATTTGGACACCCCAAACAGACTTACATACTGACTCGTCATATTTTTATCTAACTCGGACTTTCATATTAATCATCTCAAACAGATTGAAAGCAAATATTATCTTAAGCGGTCGCACGTGCAAAAATTATCATATCATAGTCAGAAGGGGTGGCGGAATACACATCGCCGAACAGATATACACATATACAAACATACGGGCCATTACGGCCGCCATAACAGACGGGACCGCATTAAGACGTAGATCATAGACAAACGAACACACACACATGACCCACTACCCACAGTTATGACTACAGGCCTTTACAAATCGAAACAGAAGCATATGACGGGACAGGGCCCCGCCGTACCCCAAATAATCCAAAGTACAAAAGCATATACATAGCAAAGATATGTACCAATATAGGGGCTCCGGATCAAAAGGAGCACTCTGTAATAGCATAATGTGTGGCCTACACTTGGCAGATCACGAACCTCTGTACCTACGGGCATGAAACGCAGCCCCCGAAGAAAGGGGGTCAGTACGAAAGATGTACTGAGTATGTAAAGCATAAAGTGCAGAAATCCAAACCATAACTGAAGTGAAAGGCACAGAGAGGGAATACCGGATCAATATATCGAAACCTGTACTGAAGACATATGTGCATAATGCAAATAGAAATCATGCATAAGGCTCAGGAATGTGGTCACCACTCCGACGCTGGTGCCACACATAGCATACTCCAGAAGGTTTCTAATCTCCGTACACCCCGAACACAACATATCATATCATCAAATATATCATAAGCCATATCACAACATTACTCCATAAACGGAACCCGGCCCTATGGCGAGGTCTCGGGAACCGTAACACATCATACTGCCGAATTTAGCATAGTGCGCACGATGACAAACCGGCCCGGAAACCAGCGAATGATATCATAGTAATAGGCAATAGCAGAGTAGTGCGGAAACCATATGCATACACACAATTAAATTCCAAGACTCGACAAATAAATACATATACATATATGTTGAGATCAGAAAGCTCAAAGTAAGTATCGAATCTGTCGGAATTAGTATACAAAAGATATGAGCCTTTAAATTCACCAAACTTTCGAAAAATACCTCATAAGCCATTTTCTGAAAATTTAGTATCATTCACATTAAGGAGTTTTGAAATAACTTATGGAGCAAATCAAATGGAGCCTTAAATTCATAGACAAAAGTCCTCTTTTTATATCATACCAAAATACCTCAAGTAAGGCAAACGAAGAAAATCTTGGGACTAGCGGGCCCACCTCGGGTCAAGTCGAGGTGGCGGATGTAAATTACGAACATTAGACTCTATGGAGTCATCCAAGGAAGTTTCAAGGAGATTCGGTCACACTTATGAAATTTACGAATGTTTGATCACTTTTCCAACTAAACATAAGAATTGTAATTCAATTACATTGAATGAATAGTACCCAAAATCTAGCTCGGGTTTCTAAGAACCGAATTATCCCCGAGGCTCAAATCTCAACCTAGTATAACTAGGACATGCCAAAAGAAGAAAAGGGATAGCTTTACATACCTTTTCCGCTTCCTATATGTCTCCAACATCAAGTCTCAAGTTCGCCAAAATCTACAATTTGGTCACATTTACCAATTGTGAGTTATAGCTTCTAAGAATTCAACTTAAATTCATATTTGTCTACCGAAATTTCGGCAGCATTTCCCCTATAAATTCAACATCCCCGAGAATTAGCTCGGCCATAATCTCAACAACAACAATCACAACAATAACAACAATCATCAAAATCACAACAAAACGCATTCTAACATATTTTTTCTTCCTTTCTACATAAGGCAACAATTTCCATTCCAACTTCACACCATCCAACTAATATCAACATTTTCCATATTCATTAACTACTCAAGATTACTCAAACATATTTCAATAGTATTTCAAACAATACTCAAGGATTCAATTAATCCCGCCAACTCCATATTCCATCTGAACTTCTACAAATACAACGGAACTACCAAATTGCATTGTTTTCTTCCAAATTCATCAACAACTACCAAAGTTCACATTTAGCATCTTACTTTCATAATTGCATAACAATTACGTAAAAATCACATAATCTCTCATAACAACCTACAACCAATTTCAACGCCAACCCAACCCGTTAAACTTTTATCTACGTCATCAATGTCACAACGACACCTCCAACAAGCTAAATAAATTTTAATTCACCATCCTCTTACATTACTATGGCTCACAGCCACACTCCTCTTCACACACCCACACGGCCAAACACACACACATCACAATTCCATGGTTTTTCATGCAATTCTAACCATTATAACACATATGTTTCTTTCATAACAAAAGGGATAAAATTCTTACCTTTTTCTTCAATTTTCCACTTGCCACAAACGCTGTCCTTCCGCTAAACTAATTATACCACGTTGTAGAGCGTCTTGAACTTGTTAAGAATTCAAGAAGAACAAGATTTTTGAACCAAAGTTGGAAGATAATTTTTTTTTTCTTTCTTGAAAGGGTCGAATGGCTCTCTCTTTCTCTTGCTTTCTTTGCTTTGTTGAAGTCTTGAATGTTCTAAAGGGTTCCATATATTTATCCCTCCTAATTAATTTGTCACATGGAATAATTCCATGGACTTGGGCCTTTGGCCATATGGCTGGCCACCCTTCAATTTGTGGGCCTAATTTTTCCTTTATTATTTTGAGCCCAATTAATTCATGGATCTTATTTTGTAATTCCCGAAACTAATTTCCAAAATTCCAATTTTGCCCTTGGCCCTCCTTCGTATTTCCGCTTCAAAAATGTTCATGAACATCACACATATGTTTAAAAAAATAAAGACATGGCCTTATTTCCTGCATGTCAAGATTATTCCAAAATTTTCAATTACGCAAAACACAGGATATAACATGATGATAACCCGATCTCAAGTCTATTTTTGAAACCATTTGGCACCCTATAGCTGGTCAAATAAATCATCAATCCTCGGAAGAGGATATTTGTTCTTTATCGTCACCATGTTCAATTGCCTATAATCGATGCACATTCGCAGGGACCCGTCTTTCTTTCTTACGAACAAGACTGGGGCTCCTCACAGTGATGAACTGGGTCTAATAAACCCTTTTTCGAGCAAATCTTTAAACTGTGCCTTTAACTCTTTCAATTCTGCCGGAGACATTCGATATGGAGGAATAGAAATAGTCTTGGTGTCCGGCAACACGTCAATAGAAAAATCAATTTATCTTTCTGGAGGAAGACCTGGAAGCTCATCAGGAAATAAATCTGGGAATTCATTCACTACCGGAACTGATTGGAAAGTTGACGACTTTGCCTCGGTGTCATGAACTCGAACTAGATGATAAATATAGCCTTTAGCTATCATCTTCCTTGCCTTAAGGTAGGAAATAAACCTACCCTTTGGAGATGCTGTATTACCCTTCCATTCAAGCACGGGCTCTCCCGGAAATTGAAATCGCACCACTTTCGTTCGGCAATCGACATTAGCATAACATGATGCCAACCAATCCATACCCGTAATTACATCGAAATCTAACATTTCCAGTTCAATTAAATCAGCTTTGGTCTAGCGGTCACATATCACAATTACACAATGTTTATACACTTGTCTTGCTATCGCGGGATCACCAACCGGAGTAGACACCTCAAAAGGTTTGATTGGCTCAGGTTTCACCCCAATACAACCAGCAACATATGGGGTAATATAAGAGAATGTAGAACTCGGATCTATCAATGCATACACATCACGGGAAAATATAGACAATGTACCTGTAACCACATTCGAAGAGGACTCAAGATCCTGTCGTCCGGCTAAAGTATATACACGGGGCTGAGTGGCACCTGAAGTAGATGTTGCCCCTCTGCCTCTACCTTGGCCTACTGACATCTGGGGAGTCTGCCCTACCGGGCGCACTGAGGAAGAACCAGTTGCTGAACCTGTGGGCTGAACCCCACCTCTACCATACCGCGAGGGACAATCTCGCATCAAATGCCCAATCAGTCCACAGACATAGCAAGCATCCGTGTCCTGACGACATGGCCCTGAGTGCAATTTCCGGCACCGGCTACATCGTGGAACTGGTGGTCTCCTCTGACTGTAATCACCCCCAAACTGAGAACCCGAAGCTCTCAAACTCTGACCCTGTCCTGAAGGAAAAGGGCGATCAAATCCCTATCCACGAATCGTGGAGGCGCACTAGTCATTGACTGACCTGAATGTCGGGAATAGGTCTGCCTCGATCCCCCTCTATAATCACTGCCTTTGCCCATAGATCTAGCCCTTTTGCTTTGTCTTCTACCACTATCGCGATCACCCCTTTGTGGTTGTTGCCATCCCTCTAAGTTCTGGGCATGGGCTTGTATTCGGGAAATATCCATCCCGTCAAGCAATCCTTGAACAAATGTGGCCCCAAGCCACTGACAAATCGATGTACACGATCTCCCATGTCGGCCACCATAGTCAGGGCATATCTATCCAGGGAATTAAATTACATGCTATACTCCCGGGCACTCATATTTCCTTGCTTTAAATTTAGAAATCTATCCGCTCTAGCTCGGCGGACCTCGGGTGATAAATAGTGACGGATAAAACCATCCACGAATTCTTGCCATACAGGTGGGGGCGCATTCTCTTGCATCGAAGTTATCCAATTATTATACCACAATACCGCCACATCTCGAAGTCTATATGAGGCCAACTCCACGGATTCAGTCTCGGAGGCTTGAATAATTTTCAGTGTTCTCAACATCTCATCAATAAAGCCTTGCAGATCTTCATCTGGATTTGACTCGAAGAACTCCGGAGGATTCAAAGTCATGAAGTCACGGGCTCTAGTACTAGCTGACCGATCACTTGGGCCCGCATTCTGCCGCTGTGCCTGTGCGGCAACCAACTGCGTCAATAGATGTATGGCCTCGGTCATTTGTTGACCCGAACAACCGGGGGAGGCATTGGAGCTGGAGCTTCTCCTTGCTCTTCCACATTAGGCGGGGTAGAAGAAGTATTAGACAAGGCCTCATTATATGATTCGCCTTCTTCTATATTCATCGGAGGCTCTCTTTCTACCCGCCTCTTTGCCGTAGTCTTGCCCTTCTGGGCGGCTGTAGCCTTTCCCTTTGGTGGCATTCTGAAATCACAACACACTATTAGGGAGGATAATGTCACACCCTAGTTCCATTAGGGTGTGATGGGAACCCGAACCCACATCCAGAGCCGAGCGAACCCACAGACCTTTAGGGCACACATAATCTTAGTAGACTTTTAAAATCAAATAAAAATAAAATACATAATAAGCTCTCAAAATATTCTTTTCGATGCTTTCCAAATCTAACAGGATCTGTGATCATATAGAATTTAATACATGATACCGAATGACATATCGGCTAATGAAGCCGCTTACACAACTGACATACTATACCCACGACTCTGTGTGCAAAGTCTCTAACATCGATCCAGAGAAATCATACACACAAACTCTGACTCGGCAGCACTCCAGGAACAAATGGAGCTTGCCAACTCTGCTGGAACCTCCTCTATAATAACTTCACATCACCTGGGTGTACCTGCGCGGCATGAAACGCAGCCCCCGAAGAAAGTGGGTCAGTACGGAACATGTACTTAGTATGTAAAGCATGAGATACAATATACAGAATCATAATCTGAACAGGGAGTACAAAAAATAAGTGCAATAACCGGAGTATCAAAAATGCTTACTCATAAAACATAGATAATGTGTGTTAGAACATATGCCATATCCGGCCCCATTATGGGACTCGGTGAACAGAACGTTGTCGCCACCCCATCACTGGCGCCACAACACATCATACTCTAGAGTAGGGAATAGCTCCGTAACATATCATAACATATCATAACATAGCAGATGGCCATATCATATCATATCATCAAATATCAGAATATATGTACATGGCACAGCATACTCCACAACCCATGTACATGTCATACCTTCCCCCCTCACATCGAAGCACGGCGAACAATGCAGTGGAATACGCGTGATAACATATCCTGGCCCGGGCTCAGTGAAGGAAGCATTGAGGCATCCACGAGTAGAGTAGTGAGAAACTATATGCATCATAAAATATTTGGAAAGACTCGATAGAATAGTCAGAACAATAGGTCATTAGAAAGGGAATCAGACGACAGTCATAGTACGTACCTTTCGGATGTTACGACGGATTATGTCAAAGTAAGAATGCTGAGATTATTTGTACATATCAAAATATCATAGGATTAAATGGAATAGTTAAAACAACTATCGTTTAGTAGTCGGAACAGTAACGAAAAGTTTCTTTTAATCATAGTACGGAAATGGTCAAGTAGAACAATACAAGAAGGTTTCGAAAATTGTGGGCCCACCTCGGGTCAAGTCGAGGTGGCGCACATAAATTACGGACATTAGGCCTTATGGAGGCGTCAACGAAAGTTTCGGGGCATTCCGATTCTCTTTGTGAAAGTTACGAACGTTTTATGACGCAAGACCCTTTTTGGAGTAAAAAGGTGTTTAAACATATTTTTCCAACAAAACCTAATTCAATTACATTGAATGAATAAAAGTCAAAATTTAAGCTCGGATTTTAAGGAGTAGAGTTATCCCCGAGGTTCGTATCATAGCCTATTATAGCTAGGACATGCCAAAGAAAGAAAACGTAGAGCTTTACATACCTTATTCACCTCTTAAGCTACTCCACACTCAAGTTCTGAACTTCCCAAAATCTACAATTGGTCACAAATACCAAACATTAACCATAAGCATTTAGGTATTCAATCTTAAGTATTACTTGTCTACAGAAATTTAGGCAGCATCTCCCCTATACATTCAACGTCCCCGAGAATTTAACTCGGCCAAAACATCAACAACAATACCAAGGACCATACTAACAACATCAACCATCCATTCAAAATGCATTCTAACATAAATAATCTTCTTTTCTACATAGTACATCAACTTTCAATCCAACTACGTACATTCAAATCAATATCAATGCTTACATATTCATTTACTAATTCAAGATCGTTCAAACATGATTCAAGAATATTTTAAACAATCTACGCAATATTCCAACATTTCCACCAAAACCATACTTCACCCGAAAGCTCCCCAACTTCCCTAGGAACAATTTTAATGCATTTCTTGCTTCCAAATTCATGAACTATCCCAACAACACACATTCTAACAACATTATTCTCACAATTAAAGAAACGACACTAACATCATATTGGCTTCCAAATCAGCCCATAAAAATTCCAACATCAATTTAAGTTATCAATTTCTCATTTCCATCACAAAATACATAACCACATCAACTAACATCCCACCTTCACACACACACACACACGGCCACATGCATATACATACAACCACCATACAAACTTCCATAATTTTATGATTTCTATCCATTTCTACATATTACAACATAAACAAACCCTTCATAACATAAAAAAAAAGATTGAATCTTACCTTTTCTTCCTAGCTTCTCCACTTGGCTAGAATCTACAACTTGCATGATTATATGTTTTTTTTCTTGCTCCAATAACCACTTCATCTTGCTAAGGACCTTCCAATTAGTAGGATATAATTTTTGAACAATTTTTTTCTCAAGGTTCTTGCCCAACCTCCATGGCCGAATGGCCTTTAATATTGTTGTCTTCTTTTTCTTCTTTCATTTTCTTGAACATTCTAAGGGATAAGATGAATTAATATATGGACCATCTCTTTATTTATTTCTTGAATTAGAATTTTTATGGGCCTTGGGCCATTTTGCCATATGGCCGGCCACCCCTTGGCCAATTCAAAGCCCAAAAATCTCTTCTTCTTCTTCTTTTATTCCAAGCCCACTTTTATTTCATGCCAATTTGCAATTTATGAAACTTATTCCCCGAACTTCCAATTTTTCCCTTAGCCTTCGTCAATATTTCCGCGTCAATATTTTCATGGACAACTTATATATTAAACAAGATGAAATTGTAGCCTTGTCCTTAACTTGTCTTGATTACCCCAATTTATCCGAACGTGCAGAATACGAGATATAACATCCTCCCCCCCCCCTATAAAACATTCGTCCTCGAATGTTAAACTAGCCTTATCAGGACTTATGAGCATTTCTGGGGAGTTTCTTTTTATGGTTATCATATACAATTCATTCATCCACCAACACAGCCAAATAAGAAATTTTTGAGTACCTGTGGATATAGGAAATAGGTGGGTTATTTCTTCTTCGTCTCCTCTTCAATTCCTTCCTATTATTGTTCCGTCATAATACTTCAACGGATGCCATATCTTTATTAGGCAATCACCTGACGCTTAGCCTGTCCGTCAGTTAAAAGCTAATGCTGTGCTAAGACTTATTTGTGTCCTCAATTCCTTCCGAAAAGATTTCCAGAATTTACTATACACTATGCCCTCTATCCGATATAATAGATGTGGAAATCTTGTGAAATCTCACTACCTCCTGGAGGTGCAGCTTTACTTAGTCCTGATCGTCCCGCTTAAATCATTCCATAATTTCCTTAATTTAACTTGTCATACCTTAGACCTATTACCTCGTGTCACTCTTGTACCTTTAATTCAAATTCTTCTATTTCCCTTTCTCCGCGGTTTTGCTCTTAACTTTGTGTCACTATCTTTACGAGGACATGTGAAAATACGCACGTTAGCTTAAAAAAATACCTTCGCGACGTTTCACCACTCTCTACGCTTTTCCTTGACTTCTCTCAGTTATCTTACAATCAGTATCGGGAGGGGTCTTTGATTCAACCCTGATTAATTTCTACTTGCCCTTAGTACCGACTCTATCTTTGTAACTTGATTTAAACCATCTCTGCATTTTTTTTATATCGCATCCAAAATATCAGAACTATATTGTTATTATTGAATCCTTACTTCTCCTTATCAAGTACGCACTCACTTGGCTTGCTTAACGTACAAATATTCATAAGTTACATAACCATTCTCGCATATTCGTATAAAGTGTATTCGATCTCAGACATATTCTTTTCATCTCCTGGTTTATTCTGTTCTACACATCCCGTTCATACAAAAGTTCGTTTGTTCTATCATGTTGTATCCTTTTTCCTTGGTCACTTATAAGTCGTACTATCATTAACGAATAACTCTATAGCCAACATCTTGGCCTTTAATCCACATACTATTGCTATGCTTTGTAACATCCTCTTAGTTACTTGTTATCATTCTCCTGTCATATCCCTGCTTCAGGGTGTTCCCATAGCATTATCTATTTATATTCCCTTCTATGTCTCCATTTAAAGTTTTCAAACTTATATGATTCTTTTCCAATATATTTAGCGTGCCGCACCATAACCCTAACTCATAGCCAATTAGTTACGCCCACCTTGAGTGCTTCCTTTGGTACTTTTTTCATTTTTTTGCCCTTTATGTCGGCTTCACGGTACATCCATTGTCAATTCGTTTCTACTCCTTCCGTGTATCCTTTTGATGCACCGATATATTTTGGACTCTGGTCCCGAGCTAATAAATTTCCCTTTCTGGCGTTTGATAATGTTATGATTCCTTTTTGGCCTAATATCATACGTTCTTTCCTTGGTGCGTGATCGGGTTTCTATTGCTAATTGTTAAGGCACCTCCCTTACTTCTATGGCTAAAGGTTTTTTTTTTTTTAATTATTTTGCTCTCACACATTCCATTCTTCCTCGAACACTTTTCTACCTTTGCCATTTGTGGCATCGACTCTGAAGTTTACGAAATTTCCACTTTAAGCTCGCAAATCTGTTTCATTTCTAGATCATCCTTTCAGGAGCACACTTTTACGCCCGAGGTAATCACATTAACGCGATTGCATATTGTCCCTTTATAGGCCAAATCTCCTGTCATCGTCACAAGGCTTTATCGTTCTTTTTCTTACTTCACCTTCCTTGTCATAGTCACTATTTCCTTAGTCCCACTTTTTGAAATTGGTTCTCGAACCTCACACACTTCTCTGTTATTCCATATTACCACACTTCGCCCTTTTCACGTGCCTATCTTTAAATTCTCATCCAAATAGTCTCGTAGTTTACCGGTACTTTCTCTCGAGATTTTCACTCGCTAAGGTTCTCTTAACTCTCATCTTTTCCCAACATCTGATCTCCTTGCCTTC
The DNA here is from genome assembly GCF_019175385.1 of Lycium barbarum. Classification (NCBI taxonomy): domain Eukaryota; kingdom Viridiplantae; phylum Streptophyta; class Magnoliopsida; order Solanales; family Solanaceae; genus Lycium; species Lycium barbarum. Next base: position 78,188,953 of record NC_083343.1, read on the forward strand.
CACTTACTCACATTTTTCCTCTCCAAATATTGTTGCATTAAAATTTCCAATTTTAACCTGTGGTAAAAATAATAGCAGCTCACCTCGTAGCACTCGTACCATTTACCTTTGTCGTTACTTGGAGTTCGGTATCCTTATTCAATTTGGGATCTTTCATATCGTAGCACCGGTCGCTGGACACATGTGTCCAGTGATACAATCACAGATGAAATATCGTACGCATTTATATATATACATGTAAATATTATCAACTAGCCCACAAAATACTTCCAAACGTCATTCAAGCCTATCCTAATTCCAAGCTGTGGCGTACTTTCTGTCTCTCCTCTAGTCCAGCCTGTCGCGTGCTGTGAGGTCTTTCATGGTCTCCAACCATCCCGTATACTCTAATTTTACTCAGACTATCCTAGCTTTTCATTTGTCTCTTATGGCCAATTTTTTGGGATTTCTTGCATACTTCCCAGGGGGTCACCCATCCTAAAATTGCTCCCACCTTAGCACGCTTAACCTCGAAACTTTGATGGAATCCAGTGCCTTAATACTGATATAATCGCGTCCGCTTTCTTATATGGCCTTTATTACATGATTTGGGGCCAGTCGAGGTCCTACAGGTTCTGAGCCATTTTCGTAATACGTCCTTCTTTGTACAATTACTATGTTACCCTTTTCAATTCCCAATGTTCACTTTTCACTTTTCACTTATGTGTATGATTATTTCCTGTCCTGGGCTTCCAGGTTACTGATGGTAGCGGACATACCTTCGTCGCCATTACCTATAAGTACTCAGGTACTCGTATGTCCAGATTTTCTCTCACCATCCGTACATAATAATCTACAGCAAAACTGATTGTTAACTTTCCCTGAATCATCCAACAGACCTTGTTCTTACTAACCTCAAATTTTATCCCTTTTAACCCTTCGGACTGTTAATCATCTTCCTTACAATCGTTCTTCACGTCGTGCCCAAATCTGTAGCTTCACTAAAATGTCACATCCCACCTATCGTCTATTTACGATGTTTTCTTTCCATGCTTCTTCCTGTTAGGTATACCTGGTTGACTGACCACATTTTGAAAAAATTGACCGAGTCTCCTTTACCATCCTTATTATTTGAAATCTGTACGCCACAAATATCAACAATACCTTACAGAGCATACAGCTATATAACACATTCCAGCCATCCTGAACCTTCAATTTCAGATAACAGAACAAATACATCAAGCTTACCTTTATGACTTCCCATGCCATCCCTTACCTTCTCCCGTCGTATGTAAAGCTCATATAAGGAATTTAATTTTCCTATGACTCAGCTCTATCGCACGATCTAAGATAGCGAGAAGGTCAACAATCCCTAGATGCCCCGTAGCCTCCTGATTATAAATGTGGCGCGCTTCACACCATAAACAGGACTCTACCGGACACGACTTTGCAGACAACCCCTAGGACAAACCTGGCTCTGACACCACTTTGTCACACCCTAGTTCCACTAGGGTGTGATGGGCACCCGACCCCACATCCAGAGCCGAGCGAACCCACAGACCTTTAGGGCACACATAATCTTAGTAGACTTTTAAAATCAAATAAAAATAAAATACATAATAAGCTCTCAAAATATTCTTTTCGATGCTTTCCAAATCAAACAGGATCTGTGATCATATAGAATTTAACACATGATACCGAATGACATATCGGCTGATGAAGCCGCTTACACAACTGACATACTATACCCACGACTCTGTCTGCAAAGTCTCTAACATCGATCCAGAGAAAGCATACACACAAACTCTAACTCGGCAGCACTCCAGGAGCAAATGGAGCTTGCCAACTCTGCTGGAACCTCCTCTATAATAACTTCACATCACCTGGGTGTACCTGCGCGGCATGAAACGCAGCCCCCGAAGAAAGGGGGTCAGTACGGAATATGTACTGAGTATGTAAAGCATGAGATACAATATACAGAATCATAATCTAAACAGGGAGTACAGAAAATAAGTGCAATAACCGGAGTATCAAAAATGCTTACTCATAAAACAAAGATAATGCATGTCAGAACATATGCCATATCCGGCCCCATTATGGGACTCGGTGAACAGAACGTTGTCGCCACCCCATCACTGGCTCCACAACACATCATACTCTAGAGTAGGGAATAGCTCTGTAACATATCATAACATATCATAATATATCAGATGGCCATATCATATCATATCATCAAATATCAGAATATATGTACATGGCACAGCATACTCCACAACCCCTGTACATGTCATACCTGCCCCCTCACATCGAGGCACGACGAACAGTGCAGTGGAATACGCGTGATAACATATCCTGGCCCGGGCTCAGTGAAGGAAGAATTGAGGCATCCACGAGTAGAGTAGTGAGAAACTATATGCATCATAAAATATTTGGAAAGACTCGATAGAATAGTCAGAACAATAGGTCATTAGAAAGGGAATCAGACGACAGTCATAGTACGTACCTTTCGGATGTTACGACGAATTATGTCAAAGTAAGAATGCTGAGATTATTTGTACATATCAAAATATCATAGGATTCAATGGAATAGTTAAAACAACTATCGTTTAGTAGTCGAAACAAGTCACGACCCAGATCCGTGGGCCGCGATTGTTGCCCTATTTGGACACCCCAAACAAACTCACATGCTAACTCGTCATTTTCTAATTATCTCAGATTTCATATTAATCATTTTAAACAGATTGGAAGCAAATATTATCTTAAGCGGTCGCACGTGCAACAATATCACATCAAAGTCAGAAGGGCTGGCGGAATACACATCGCCGAATATATACACATATAGCATACGGGCCATTTAGGCCGCATCCAAATCTGATAGATTGGCGGAATATACATCGCCAGATACATGCACGTGTATAAACAATTAGGTCGTTTGGCCATAATAGCAAACGGGACCGCATTAAGACGTAGATCATAGACAAACGAACACACACATGACCCATTACCCACATATATGACTACAAGCCTCTACAAACCATAACGGAATCATATGACGGGACAGGGCCCCGCCGTACCCCAAATAATCAAATATACAGAAGCATATACATCACAAAAGATATGTACCAATATATGGGCTCCGGATCAAAAGGAGCACTCTGTAATAGCAGAATGTGTGGCCTACATGGCAGATCACGAACCTCTGTACTTGCGGGCATGAAACGCAGCCCCCGAAGAAAGGGGGTCAGTACGAAAGTTGTACTGAGTATGTAAAGCATAAAGTACATAAATCCAAACCATAACTGAAGTGAAGGGTACAGAGAGAGAATACCGGATTAAAATATCAAAATCTGTACTGAAGACACATGTACATAATGCAAACAGAAATCATGCATAAGGCTCAGGAACGTGGTCACCACTCTGACGCTGGTGCCACAACACAACATACTACAGAAGGTTTCAAATCTCTGTACACCCCGAACACAACATATGATCACATCATATCATATCATCAAAAAATATCATAAGCCATATCACAGCATAACTCCATAAACGGAACCCGGCCCTATGGCGAGGTCTCGGGAACTGTAACACATCATACTGCCGAATTTATCATAGTGCGCACGATCATAAACCGGCCCGGGAACCGGCGAACGATATCATAGTAATAGGCACGAGCAGAGTAGTGCGGAAACCATATGCATATACATGATTAAATTCCAAGACTCGACAAATAAATACATATATATATATATATATATATATATATATATATATTGAGATCAGAAAGTTCAAAATAAGTATCGAGTCTATCAGAATTAGTATACCAAAGATATGAGCTTTTAAATTTACAAAACTTTTGAAAAATACCTCATAAGCCATTTTCTGAAAATTTAGTGTCGTTCACATTTAGGAGCTTTCAAATAACTTATAGAACTAATCACACGGAGCCTTAAATTCATAGGCAAAAGTCCCCTCTTTATATCATACGAAAGTAGATTAAGTAAGACAAACGCTGGAAGTCTCGGGGCTAGTGGGCCCACCTCGGGTCAAGTCGAGGTGGCGGACATAAATTACGAACATTAGACTCTATGGAGTCATCCATGTAAGTTTCAAAACGATTCTATCACATTTGTGCAAATTATGGATGTTCGAATAGTTTTCCAACACAACATAAGAATTATAATTCAAATGAATAGTACCTAAAATCAGACTCGGATTTCCATGAACAGAATTGCCCCCGAGGCTCAAATCTCAACCTAGTATGTCTAGGACATGCCAAAAGAAGGAAAGGGAGAGCTTTACATACCTTACTTGCGCCTTACGCTCGCCCAAACTCAAATCCCGTTTCGTCTGAAATCTACAATTGGTCATATTTACCAAATATTAATCATAAGGCTTTAAGAATTCAATCTTAACAAATTTTTGTCTACAGAAATTTGGGCAGCATCTCCCCTATACATACAACATCCCCGAGATTTAAACTCGGCCAAATTAGTAGCAACCATACCAACAACAACACCAACAACATCAACAATCGACTAGAAACGCATTCTAACATAAATAGCCTTCTTTTCCAAATAATGCAACAACTTCCAATCCAACTTGCACTTTCAAATCTATATTAATATTTGCATTTCCATATACAAGTTTAAGGTCATTCAATCATAGGCCGAGGATATTCCAAGCCATATATCCAATATTCAACAATTCCATCAATTCCATATTCCACCCAAAATTCCTATATATGCAACAAAACCATCACAACACATTTTGTACTTACAAATTCATAACCAACAACAATAATCCACACTTTAACAACTTCATTTCCATAATATCATAAAATCATACTAAAATAACATAATCTTCTACAATCAACTTCAATGCCAAATTAAACCATTTAGCCTTCATTTACATTATAAGGATCACAACAACACAACTAACATACTAAAAAAAATTAATCCATTTCCATTCTACCTCCCCTACACCACACGGCTACATTCCATATTTCCAACCTCAATCAAATTTATTCAACTTTCACTTCCAATATGAATTCCACCATAACCTCAACTAGAATAATACATAAAATTCAACTCATCTTAACTACACAACAATACACACACACAGCCACATGCACACATGCACACCCATTTTGCAAACTTCCCTATTTCCATAAATTCTACTCATTTCCACATACCACAACATAAACAAACCTTCATAACATGATAAAAAGGAATTAATTCTTACCTTTTTCTCCAAGCTTCTTCACTTGGCTAAGGTGTTAAATTGATGAAACAAGTTTCCTATCTTGCAAAATAATTGTCCCAAGTTGTAAAGGACCCTTGAATTAGTGGGAATACCACAAGAAAACAATTTTTGAAGCAAGATTTTTAAGGGCAATTTTTATGGGTCTTGGCCGAATGGCCCTTATTTTGTTGGTGTTATTTCTCTTGTTCTCTCCCTTCTCAATTTGTCTTGAAGTTTCTAATGGATAAGGCTAATTTAGTCACATGGAAATTAAATAAATTCCATGGGCTTGGGCTAGCATGGCCGGCCAAGCCTCTCAATTTGGGCCTCAATTCTCTTTTATTATTTGAGCCCAATAATTTATGGATTTTATTTGTAATTCTCGAAACTAATTTCCAAAATTCCAAATTTTCCCTAGGCCTTCCTCCGTATTTCCGCATCAATATTTTTCATGAATATCACACATATGTTGAATAAAATAAAAATATAGCCTTATTTCCTACAAGGCAAGATTATTCCAAATTTTCCAAATGCACAAAAACACGGGATATAACCTTCTCCCCCCCCTTTAGAACATTTGTCCTCGAATGTTAAATTTACCTTATAGATTTTACAAACGTTTTAGGGGAGGTCCTTTATATGGGTGGCACACATAAAGTATTTACTAATTAATGTAATTAATCACCGAATTTAAATTTTTACCTGGAGACACGGGGAACAAGTGAGGATATTTCTTCTTCATTTCTTCCTCTGCTTCCCAAGTCATTTCTTCTCTATTATTATTTCGCCAGATGACCTTAACAGAAGGAACTTCTTTGGTGCGCAGCCTCCTCACTTGACAATCCAGAATAGCTACAAGTTGCTCTTCGTAAGACAAGTCCGCCGTTACCTGAATATCATTTACTGGAAATATTCTGTCAGGATCACCAATACGAGCATGGATACATGGAATACCGGGTGCACTGCCTCTAGATCTAATGGTAAGTCCAGCTCATAAGCGACATTCCCAATCTTCCGGACAATCTGGTAAGGCCCAATGTATCGCGGACTGAGCTTTCCCTTTCTGCCGAATCTCATCACGCCCTTCATGGGCGACACTTTCAGAAATACCCAGTCTCCAATCTGGAACTCCAAAGGTCGACGTCGTTTATCAGCATAAGATTTCTGTCGACTCTGGGCCGCTAATAGTCGCTTCTCGAATCAGTTTAACTTTATCGACTGCCTGCTGGACCAATTAATTTAGTTTCACCCATGTCAAACCAACCGATCGGAGATCTGCATTTTCTACCATATAGGGCTTCGTACGGCGCCATCTGTATGCTGGAATGATAACTATTATTATAAGAAAATTCAACAAGCGACAAGTGATCGTCCCAGCTACCTCTGAAATCAATAACACAGGCCCGCAACATATCTTCCAATGTCTGAATAGTGCGCTCGGCCTGTCCATCGGACTGGGGATGAAATGCTGTACTAAGACTCACTTGTGTCCCCAATCCTTCCTGGAATGATCTCCAGGAATTCGCTGTGAACTGGGCACCTCTGTCAGTAATAATAGATACAGGAACCCCGTGAAGTCTTACTATTTCTTTAAGATACAATCTGGCATAATCCTCAACCGAATAAGTAGTTCTATCCGGAAGGAAATGGGCTGATTTCGCCAATCTATCGACAATAATCCAAATAGAATCGTACCTGCGTCGAGTGCGTGGTACACCTATAATGAAGTCCATGTTAATCGTTTCTCATTTCCAAGCTGGAATTTCCATTTCCTGTAGCAATCCGCTGGGCTTTTGATGCTCGATCTTGAGTTACTGGCAATTTGGGCTTTGGCCAACAAACTCTGAAGTGTCTCTTTTCATACCGTCCTTACCAGTATAAACATTTAAGATCATAATATATTCTAGTGAATCCAAGATGAATAGAATACTGAGTATCGTGCTTCGCTCATAATTGGTCGCTGCAGCCCTGCAGCGTCAGGCATATATAATCTACCTCTGTATAACAATACCCCATCAAGTGAAGCCTCGAACTGGGTCTTTTACTTATCAAGACTAACAACTCCAATGACCAATCCGAAAGGCAATATAACATTAATAACTCTCTTTTTCATCATTCAACAACATTCACAATATTCAATTCGACGGCTTACATTCAAGCCACATCACCGTTCATACATTCAAATACCAACCCGAACCCATACCAACAATATTCAAGGACATTTTAAACAATTTACACAATATTTCCAACAATCCAACAATTGCTCCAATTTTTCCGAAAACAGTCCCAAACCCGAAAAGACAACCATAACCCATTCTTATCATGCAATATGACCTACATTCGGCCACACTACACATATACATATATTGATGATTCTTATTCTTTTCTCCACACTACACAACTAAATATGCTACATAGAATCAATTCATCAACCCAATCACAACACACACATCTACACGATCATACACACCATACACGGCTCACCTCCAACCTACTATATTTCACAAATTTCATCCATATTAACATACTACAACATGCATAAAACATTCACAACACATAAAACAAGATCAAATCTTACCTTTCTTCTTCAACTCCACAATAGGCTAGGGTTTGCGATCTACTAGACGGATGGTTTGATCGCTCTAACAACCCTTCCACGTTACTTAGGGACCTTCAATTAGTGGATTTGCACCAAAGAAATATTTTTGGGATGGCTAAAATTGGACTTGGTTTTTCTTAGGCTTGGCCGAATGGTTGTTGTTGTTGCTCTTCAACTTCTTGATTTTTTTGCTAAGGGTAGAATGATAGAAGATGACTGAGAAGTCATCTTTTAAGCTCCTAAGTGAACCCTCCAAGTGTCCATGTCCCACACATGAGTTGGACCATTTAAAATTGGCCACAAAGTGTGTGGGACCAATTCCAAAGCCACACGGCCAAAGGGCCTTTTTTAGCAGGATTTTCAACTTCCAACTATATGACTTTTGGTCCCAACTTTTCCTAAGTGTTCCATGCCCACAATTTCATGTACAACTTATGTATCAAAGTAAAATCGAAGTTCAAAAGTCCCGACTTCATGTCCCGGAAAGGTCTTGGCCCTAACGTATCATAGTTAATCCGGATTGTCCCAATGTATAAAATACGGGACGTAACATCCTCCCCCCCTTTAGAACATTCGTCCTCGAATGTTGGATTAAATCTACGGGTCTTACTAACAATTCGGGGGAGTTTATTTTATAGCCATCACATACAAGTCATTCACAAATCAACATAGTCAAATAAAGGATTTGGATTACATGTAGGTACTGGAAATAGGTGAGGATACTTTTTCTTCATCTGTTCCTCAGCTTCCCCAGTCATTTCTTCTCTGTATCGTTCTAATTTTATCGGATGTCATACCACTTTTGTCACGACCCAGCCCCGTGGGCCGCGACTGGTGCCCTACTTGGGCACCCAAACAGACAAACATACCAAATCACATTGTTTTCTTCCAAATTCATTAACAACAACCATAATTCACATTTAGAATCTCACTCTCACAATTATATAAAAATCACATAATTCCCCATAATAACATACAACCAATTTCAATGCTAACTCAAATGGCTCTATCGGCTCAGATTCTATCCCAATTTTATTAACAACAAGTGGAGCGATATACGATAAAGTAGAACCAGGATCAATCAGTGCATATACAGATCGGGAGAAAACCAGTAAGGTACCTGTAACAACATGTGGCGAAGCCTCCTGATCCTGACGGGTAGCCAATGCATATATGCGGTTCGAAGGACCGCTAGAATCTGAAACACCGCCACGGCCTCGACCGCGGCCCGCCAGTGCCGGCATACCCCGCCCTGCAGGGCGCATAGCTGAGGGAGTAGAAGATGAACCAGCGGCTGATCCCGTTGGCTGAACTGTACTACCAGAACCACTCGCCATCGGACAATCTCGCATAACATGGCCCTGACGGCCGCAGGAAAAACAAGCTCCTGTGGCTTGGTAGCACTCCCCTGGGTGCGATCTCCCACAATAAGAACAACGGGGCCTGGGTGGTCGGGACTGGCTGGAACCCCTAGTCATCTGCGAACCTGATGCTTTGGAACTCTGGCCTGCTCCTGAGTATCTGACACTATCAAATCCCTCTCCGGTAGACTGCGGAAGTGCACTCTGCGCCGACTGAGAAGACTGTCTAACATACTGTTGAGGCTGCCCACCTTGAGACTCCCCAGAATACCCAGCTGACCTAGCCCGCTTGGGCGGTCTCCTATCACGATCTCTGCCCGACTGATCCTCTCTGTGCCGGTCCTCCATCCCCTGCGTGTAAGTCTGTAACCGGGCGATGTCCATATCAGTCTGCGATGCCATCGCCATGCAGCTGTCAACTAAGTAACGATCCAGCCCTATCACGTACGGTGCATCCGGTCAGCCATGTCAGCCACTATAGCCGGTGAATATCGAGCCAAAGAATCAAACTCCAAGTTATACTCACGAACACTCCGACCTCTCTGCTGCAGCTGTAAAAATCTATCAACCCGCGCCGGTCGTAACTCCGGGGGCAAAAAGTGACGGAGAAAAGCGGCCACAAACTCATCCCAAGTAGCTGGGGGAGAACTCTCACCCCTGGACAGCTCCCAGGACTCATACCAATTAGCCGCAACATCTTGTAATCTGTGCGAGGCTAACTCAACGGACTCGGTCTCTGAAGCCCTGACCAGTCCCAAGGAGCGCCTCATCCCCCGACTGAAGTCGTGGGGGTCCTTCTCGGGCTTAGACCCGAAAAACTCTGGGGGACTACATGTCAGAAAATCACGAACCCTCAGGCTATCACGCTTGTGCTCATCATCATCACCTCTCAGCCCGCGTCTGCGAGCCTGTCCCGCCACCAAAGTCGTCAACAACTGTACGGCCTCCCTCAACGTCCTATCCTCCGCCCCTGGCTGAGGAGCTGGAGGATCGGGCGCTGGAGCGTCTGGAGCAAATGATGGACCTGGTCCCGGCTCCTCCGGTAGTGTAGCAGAACCCTCCGACTGGGGCACAACATCGGGAAAATCCTGAGCACGAGCCCGGGTAACTCTCGGCATCGGACTAGTCTCTCCCATCACCGCCTTGCCCTTCTGGGCAGCCGTTGCCTTCTTCGGAGGCATTACTGAAAAACACCACAACTGATCAGAAAAGAGTCATCCTAACAACATAGCTCTATCGCACGATCTAAGATTCAAAGAAAGGTAACACCCTAAATGTCCTGTAGCCTTCTGTTTATAGATGTGGTGCACGACACACCGATAAACAAGACTCTACGAGACAAGACCTGTAGACATTCCGAGGACAAACCGCTCTAATACCACTTCTATCACGACCCAACCCCGTAGGCCGTGACTAGTGCCCGAATTGGGCACCCGAACACACTCATCCAATCCAAATCACATACAGATAGCGTATACGGGCACAAATATCACACGCTGCCTCAAATTATATCAAACTGTCTCAGACACATTTCAACACAACCATATATATATCAGAAGCCGACAAGGCTATCAAATGGCGCAACGGCCCAAAACATATACAAATGCACGCCGACAAGGCTGCCATGGCGAGTGGGATCATACAAACACATCTGTACAGAAGTAGGCACAAACCCACATATACGTCTACAGACCTCTAAACAGACCAACCGAAACATATGGCGGGACAGGGCCCCGCCATACCCCTGAACAAATATGTACATATGCAAAGAACGAATATATACCAAAATGTTGGCTCCGGAATAAGAGGAGCACTCCAAACAGCAGAAGAGGGTGTCCTAAACTGGTGGATCACCAAACTGTGCGTCTGTACCTGCGGGCATGAAACGCAGCCCCCCCGAAGAAAGGGGGTCAGTACGAAATATGTACTAAGTATGCAAAGTAGAAGATACAGAAAACAAATCTGAGGCATAAACGAAATAGAAGTACAGAAAATAAGTGCAAGTCCAAAATATCAAAATGTTTACTCTCAAAATATAAGTCATGCATAGGGCACAGAAAATATGGTCGCCCGCCCGTCGATGGCGGCATAACACAGCATAACACCAGAAGGTTTCACATCTCCGTGTCCCCGTCACACATCATAACACAACATAACGCCATACACAGCATAACGCCCAATATAAGTGGAACCCGACTCTCTAGTGAGTGGCTCGGTGAACCATAAGCACAGCATAACACCGGAGTATATCAAAGTGCGCACGACAACAGAACTGGCCCGGGATTCGGCGAAATATATAACAGAACGCACGAGCAGAGTCGTGAGTAACCATATGCATAAAATCATTATCATGGACTCAACTATAAGTAAAATGATCATAATTGAGAATTAAATAATAGTCATACCAAATTTCTTCAAAAGTCTTCCGAATTACATAAAGGAAAGTCGCGGGACCCACGGACGGGTATCGACCCGAGCCGGGCCCGCCTATGGAAAACATACTCACCATACGCCATGCAAACTCCTACGAAAATATCGGAGCAATCCGAGCCTTTCTGTGAAAGATACGGCGTCCGGAATTACGGAATTCTTTAAAACAAGGCTTTTTGTGCAACATTTGAAAATCAATTATTTCGAAGACATAAGGGTTCGTATTTCATCACATCAAACATACGAATGCCAAGAAATATATATATAAGAGTCATACCGTGTAAATAGGCCAACCCCGAGAATTTAACTCGGCCAAATCAACAATCACAACAACAATAACCAACCTAACAACTCCAATGACCAATCCGAAAGGCAATATAACATTAATAACTCTCTTTTTCATCATTCAACAACATTCACAATATTCAATTCGACGGCTTACATTCAAGCCACATCACCGCTCATACATTCAAATACCAACCCGAACCCATACCAACAATATTCAAGGACATTTTAAACAATTTACACAATATTTCCAACAATCCAACAATTGCTCCAATTTTTCCGAAAATAGTCCCAAACCCGAAAACACAACCATAACCCATTCTTGTCTTGCAATATGACCTACATTCGGCCACACTACACATATACATATATTGATGATTCTTATTCTTTTCTCCACACTACACAACTAAATATGCTACATAGAATCAATTCATCAACCCAATCACAACACACACATCTACACGATCATACACACCATACACGGCTCACCTCCAACCTACTATATTTCACAAATTTCATCCATATTAACATACTACAACATGCATAAAACATTCACAACACATAAAACAAGATCAAATCTTACCTTTCTTCTTCAACTCCACAATAGGCTAGGGTTTGCGATCTACTAGGCGGATGGTTTGATCGCTCCAACAACACTTCCACGTTACTTAGGGACCTTCAATTAGTGGATTTTCACCAAAAAAATATTTTTGGGATGGCTAAAATTGGACTTGGTTTTTCTTAGGCTTGGCCGAATGGTTGTTGTTGTTGCTCTTCAACTTCTTGATTTTTTTGCTAAGGGTAGAATGATAGAAGATGACTTAGAAGTCATCTTTTAAGCTCCTAAGTGAACCCTCCAAGTGTCCATGGACCACACATGAGTTGGACCATTTAAAATTGGCCACAAAGTGTGTGGGACCAATTCCAAAGCCACACGGCCAAAGGGCCGTTTTTAGCAGGATTTTCAACTTCCAACTATATGACTTTTGGTCCCAACTTTTCCTAAGTGTTCCATGCCCACAATTTCATGTACAACTTATGTCTCAAAGTAAAATCGAAGGTCAAAAGTCCCGACTTTATGTCCCGGAAAGGTCTTGGCCCTAACGTATCATAGTTAATCCGGATTGTCCCAATGTATAAAATACGGGACGTAACAACATACATAAAACTTTGAAGACAACCATAACTACATCGGGGTGATAGAAGGTCGTGAACCCCCGATCATATTATGAACATTTACGCGTATCTTGCCTCACCTTGAAGGAAATAATACATAAGGTGAGGATGAGAAATAATATCATTATAAATGTTATAGGATCATTATATCATGAGCTCTCGAATCGCTACACTTTAACTCATCATCATCACTACCATGCTCGAACGTAGTTTAGTATATTTACGGACTCATAAGCTCCATCTTATAGGAGGATCATGGAAAAACTTGGAAGATTCATGCCTTTGAAGGAAGGGATAAGCCTTACATACCTTTTTCATTTAACTAAGCTATCGTTCGCTTGTCCTCCTTCAATGTCAGGTTTCTACCTTCAAGAGGGAATTCACATTAACGTTAGTTAGTCGACTATAAGAACGCGCTACTATTTCTAGAGAAAATTTGACAAGACTTCCTTTTTTTATACCACTTTCCCCACATTCTATGTCAACTCTCAAACGTTCATAACAACATTCTCAATATGATAGACAACACTCATCATTCATTTACAACATCCGTATTTCACAATTTGTCTTCAATTTCTCCATAATCATGGCAATGGTTCATCGTTTCGTGTTGCTCACATAGGACACTTATTCAATGTTCTAAATGTCATTCATAGCATTTTCATAATCACAAATTATTAATGATCATGGCTCAATTCAAACCTTTACTCAACATTGCTACTATTCACACTTTCATGACCCATTTCTTACATCCTTCTATAATCTAAGTGTTTCAACTCTTCCATACCCTAAATAACATGTAAATGCCATAAAACATACCTTAGATGTTGTAGGAACAAGCCTTGAGTGGTATTACTCTTCTTGCACCAAAACCCTAGTTTGCTTCTCTTGAAATTTCTTAACTTGGATGAACCTTGATGAGTTTCATACAATTGATTCACTTGGATTCTTGATATTGATCTTTGATTTCCTTTGTTTTCTTGTAGATGAAGAGTGGAGAATATTCTAGAGGTTTCTAGAGAGAAGCATCTTGGAAATGAAATGAATTTAATTAGCTTGGGTCTCTTTTTAATGACTTAAAATCTAATCCGGAATGAAGAGTAGTTGAAGTGCACAGTGGTCGTAAACCCAGTTTACGGTCCGAATTCTTGTTTACGGGCCGTATTTTGTGGTCGTATTTAAGCATAATAGAACCAGAAAGGTATGCTGGAGGTCATGGTGATTTACGATCACGGTTTACGGGTCGTATTCCAAGTCGTATTTAACCATTTGATCATTTGGCAGAAAGTTGAAGTTTTGTTTGTTGAAATACGACATGGTAGTTTACGGGCCGTATACCACTTTACGGTCCGTATTTCATTTTACGATCGACTGGGCCAAAGTGTAAATCTGCAACTTTTTTTCACATTTTCAAGACCCATAAGTAGTCGTTGTGGAGCATAAACTATCTCTTATTGCAATTACCTTGAAATCTTACTCAGGGTCGTCAAACGTCGTCCCCTTCTTATTAAAACATCATATACTCGTATTCTTTGTTAGTCTATTCATTGTACGTTCATGGGGAAATTTTCGAGGTGTAACAGCCACAAGACTTTGACTGAAGCTACTTCCTTATTTCGAAGTTTCCGTACTTGCCTGTCTAATATGGAAATGGGCACTTCTTCATATGCTAGCTTTTCTGTCAATTGGACATCATCTATTAGGACAATTCTCGTAGGATCTCCAACACACTTGTGGAGCATTGAGACATGAAAAACTGGATGGACTGATTTAAGCTCTAAAGGCAAGTCCAATTCGTAAGCTACATGACCCACCTCGCGGATAATTTTATAAGGTCCAATGTATCGAGGACTTAATTTCCCTTTCTTTCCAAATCTCATCACCCTTTTTATTGGCGACACCTTCAAAAATACCCATTCATCAACCTAAAATTCCAAGTCTCGTCGGCAGTTGTCCGCATGAGATTTTTTGGCGACTTTGGGCTATCAACAATCGATCTCGGATCACCTTGACTTTTTCTACCGCTTGCTGAATCAATTGAGGGCCTATTAGCTGTACTTCTCCTATTTCAAACCATCCAATTGGGGATCTACACTTCCTTCCATATAAAGCTTCATACGGAGCCATTTGGATACTGGAATGGTAGCTATTATTGTATGCCAACTCGATTAGAGGTAAGTGATCATCCCAACTACAACCGAAATCTAGAACATATGCTCTTAGCATATCCTCTAAGGTCTGGATAGTACGTTCGACTTGTCCATCAGTCTGCGGATGAAATGTCATGCTAAGCTTCACTCGAGTACCTAGACCTTCTTGGAAAGATTTCCAGAACTTGGCTGTAAATTGCGCTCCTCTATCCGTGATAATGGATATTGGAATACCATGGAGTCACACAATTTCTTTGAGATACATCCTCGCATAATCTTCTGCTGAGTACGTGGTCCTGACTGGAAGAAAATGAGCTGCTTTCGTTAATCTATCCACAATCACCCATATAGAATCATACTTGCCTCAAGAACGGGATAACCCCACAATAAAATCCATGTTGATCACTTCCCACTTCCAAGTGGGGATTTCCATTGCTTGCAATAATCCTCCTGGCTTTTGATGTTCGATTTTCACTTGCTGGCAATTTGGACATTGAGCTACAAATTCTGCTATGTTTCTCTTCATGCCATCCTACCAATATATCAACTTGAGATCATGATACATATTTGTTGCACCCGGGTGAATAGAATACCGATAATAATGGGCTTCTTCTATAATTCAGCGGAGCAACTCTGCAACATTCGGCACACAAAGACTGCCTCGGTATCTAAAATTCCATCCGTGGAAATTTCAAATGGAGACTTCTCTTTTTCATGAAATATGTCTCTGTAATGGCACAAATGAGAATCTTCATGTTGACGTTCTTTCGCTTCCATATTCAGGGATGAAACTGTGGGATCCTTAATACCAATCCCTGCACTACCCGAATCAATTACACGTAGTCCAAGATTAGCTAGTTGGTGGAGCTCATGAATCAATTCTTTCTTTTCCGGAGGAACTTCGCATAGGCTGCCCATTGATCAGCGGCTAAGCGCATCAGCTACTACCGCCTCTGTCGCAGATTCAACTCCTTCTGTTTGAAAATATACTGAATGCTCTTGTGATCTGTATAAATATCGACATGTACACCATACAAGTAATGTCTCCACATTTTTAATGCATGAATGACTGCAGCCAATTCGAGATCATGACTTGGGTAGTTCTTTTCATGTTTCCGCAGCTGTCTCGAAGCACAAGAAATAACTCTACCGTGCTACATTAACACGCATCCTAACCCAACGCCGGAAGCATCACAATATACAACATAGCCATCTGGCCCTTCTGGGAGCGTTAAGACCGGAGCTGAAGTTAATCTGTCCTTCAACTCTTGAAAACTGCGTTCACAAGCGTCATTCCACTAAGATTTAGCTAACTTCTGGGTTAGCTTCGTCAATGGGGCTGAAATAGAGCAAAATCCCTCTACGAACCTTCTACTGTACCCTGCCAATCCCAGAAAACTACGGACTTCTGTACGCGTCGTAGGCCTCGGCCAAGTCTTTACAGCTTCAATTTTCTGAGTATCAACTCGAATGCCATCATCTGAAATAACATGACCCAGAAATGTCACAGAATTCATTCAAAACTCACACTTTGAAAATTTTCCATACAATTCTCGGGTCCGAAGAATTCCAAGAACAATACATAAATGATCTGCATGTTCTGATTCTGTGCGAGAGTATACCAGAATATCGTCAATGAATATTATCACAAATAAATCCAAGAGGGGCCTGAATATATTATTCAACAAATTCATGAACACTGCCGGAGCATTAGTCAACCCAAGCGACATCACTCGGAACTCATAGTGGCCATATCTCATTCTGAAAGCTATTTTGGGAATATCTTCTTTTCTAACTCTCACTTGGTGATAACCTGACCTCAAGTCTATTTCAGAAAACCACTTGGCACCCTGTAGTTGATCAAACATATCATCAATCCTTGGGAGAGGATATTTGTTCTTTATTGTAACCTTATTCAACTGTATATAATCGATACACATTCGTAGGGAACCATCTTTCTTTCTCACGAACAAGACTGGTGCTCCCCACGGTGATAAACTAGGTCTAATAAACCCCTTCTCAAGGAAATCTTTCAACTGTGCCTTTAGCTCTTTCAATTCTGCCGGAGCCATTCGATAAGGAGGAATAGAAATAGGCTTGGTGTCCGGCAACACATCAATAGCGAAGTCAATCTCTCTTTCTTGAGGAAGGCCTAGAAGTTCATCTGGAAATATATCCGGAAATTCACTCACTACCGGAACAGATTGGAAAGTTGGCGACTGTGCTTCGGTGTCATGAACTCTGACTAGATGATAAATATAGCCTTTGGCTATCATCTTTCTTGCCTTGAGGTAGGAAATAAACCTACCTCTTGGAGATGTTGTATTACCCTTCCATTCAAGCACGGGCTCTCCCAGAAATTGGAATCGAACTATTTTCATCCGACAATCAACATTAGCATAACATGAGGCCAACCAATCCATACCCACAATCACATCAAAATCTAACATTTCCAACTCAATTAAATCAATTTTGCTCTGGCGATTGCATATCACAAGTACATAATTTTTATACAGCTGTCTAGCTATAACGGGATCACCAACCGGAGTAGATACCTCAAAAGGTTTAATTAGCTTAGGTTTCACCCCAATACAACTAGTAACATACGGAGTAATATTAGACAAGGTAAAACCCGGATCTATCAATGCATACACATCATGGGAAAATACAAATAATGTATCTGTAACCACATTTAGGGAGGAATCAAGATCCTGTCGTCCGGCTAAAGCATACACACGGGGTTTAGTGGCACCTGAAGTAGATGCTCCCCCTCTGCCTCTACCTCGGCCTGCTGGAATCTGGGAAGTCTGCCCTACCGGGCGCACTGAAGAGGAACCAGCCGCTGATCCTGTGGGTTGAACCCCAACTCTACCACTCACCGATGGGCAATCTCGCATCATTTGCCCAACCTGGCCACAGGAATAGCAAGCATCTGAACCTTGGCGACACTATCCAGAATGCAATCTACTGCACTGGCTGCATCGTTGTACTGGGGGTCTCCTCTAGCTATAATCTCCCCCAAACTGAGAATCTGAGGCCCTCAAACTCTGACCCTGTCCTGAACGAAAGGAGCGATCAAATCTCCTACGTGTAAACCGTGGAGATGCACTAGTCACCGACTGGACTGAGTGCCTAGAAGGTGGACCCACCTCTATAATCACTTCCTGTCCCCATAGATCTTTCCATCTTGCTTTTCCTTCTATCGACATCACGATCACCCCTTTGCGGAGGTTATTGTCCTTCTAAATTCTGGGCATGGGCTTGTATTCGGGAAATATCCATCCCATCTTGTAACGAAGCCATCAAGCAGTCCTTAAACAAATGTGTCCCTAGGCCACTCACAAACCTGTGCACTCTATCTCCCATATCGGCCACCATAGTCGGGGCATATCTAGAGAATGAATTAAACTGAAGGATATATTCCCGGGCACTCATATTTCCTTGTTTTAGAGTTAAGAACCTATCCGCTCTAGCTCGGCGGACCTTGGGTGGCAATTAATGGCAGATGAAAGCATCTACAAATTCTTGCCACACGGGAGGAGACACATTTTCTTTTCTTGATGCTAGCAAATTATTGTACCACAATACCGCCACATCTCGGAATCTATAAGATGCCAACTCCACAGATTCAGTTTCGGAGGCATGAATAATCCTCTATGTTCTCAATATCTCATCAATAAAACCTTAGGGGTCTTCATCCGGCTTTGACCCGAAAAACTCCGGAGGATTCAAACTCATAAAATCACGGGCTCTGGTACTAGCTGTGTCACGACCCGACTCGGGGCCGCGACGAGCACCCGGTGCTAACCCACCCGAGCACCCTCTTAGCTTACTCTTATACTTACATCTAGGTGAGCCACATAATTATACATACATTTCCATTCATTCGTCAACAAGTCCCAATTGGACAACGGTACATTTATATCACCATAGGCATCTATGCCACATCAATGTACGTGGGCCAACGTGGCCGACAAAATGATACACAAAACATAGGCCGACAAGGCCGGACATGTCTAACCATATACACATGACTACGAGCCTCTAGGAAGAGTATAACATACCACATGAGCGGGACAGGACCCCGCTATGCCCATAATTATATACACAAAAGAATAATTACCCAAAAGCTATGGCTCCGAAGGAAATGGTGCTCCGCTATGTAATCTCTGAATAAGCAGCTATGGATCAAGTCTGTCTCCCTGTGCACCTGCGGGCATGACACAGCGTCCACAAACAAAAGGACGTCAGTACGAAGAATGTACTGAGTATGTAAAGCATGATCAACATCAATGTAGAAGCATCATAGACAATATATGAAGTGGCATAGAAGGGAAGACAATAATATCATCATCATGGCACTTACCTGCCTTTCAAAGGAACTTTCCATTTCTCGTGCGTATTTCATAATAGTGCTCGTATTCGTATACAGGCCCCTATTCGCATTCATATACATATTATATACATAGCCATACACTTATATACATACATAGCGTACCCGACCATAAGGTTTGGTGTTTCATACGTACTTGGCCAACCAAGGCTCAATGTTATTTCTACCTGGCCCTACCAAGGCTTCAGGGTTATCCGTACCATCTGCAGATGTGTGCGCGCGTTACGTAATCATATACATCCATATACATATATTCTACCCGGCATTATAAGCTCGGGGTGTCATTATAGCCCTTCATAGGCACAAGTGAATATAATAGCCTGTAGGCACCTTTAGCATCATTATTATTATCATCGTCATCACTATCATCATCGTTTTCGCTACATCTCTATCTTATGGTTACTCGTCAATGGGGTGCATAGTACATTCGTAGCACGTATCGAGGGTCGTGAGCTTATGAGCTCAGAGTGTCAATCACTTGAATACAACATACTCATATAGAGGATTTAAGAGTTTGGCCAAGGAACCATGCCTTATGAAAGAAGGGTTAGCCTTACATACCTTTTCATCGGACTATTCTACACTTGCACGCTTCCTTCCAATTCTAGCGTCTATACCTTCATTAATAGCATAACAATGGGCATTAGTCATTCACGTTATCCACATTATTTAGATTCCTTAATTTGCCTCTAATTCGCCCATATTCATGGTCATAACATCCAACCTCGTCCATTCGTCTAAAGTGTATAGTTCATGATCTTAGTACCATTTATAATGCATTCATATCACAACACAACAACATTCATGATTCAATTCAAACTATTCCTCAAAATGTCACTATTCATCATTCATGACCTACTTGACCATATTTTCTACAATCCATGTATTTCAACTCTTCAATACCTTAAACATCATGTAAAAATCATGAATCTTACCTTAGAAGTTGTAGGAACAAGCTTTGGTTAATAATACTCCACTTTGACCAAACCCTAGTTTTCCTCCATTTGCATTTCTTGACTTGAATGGTATTTAATGGCTTGCTTACACTTGCTTCACTTCTTTATGTTGTTGGGGACTTATAATCCTTGAAAACTTATGAAATAAATGTAGAGAGATGATTCTAGAGAGAAGTGGTGTAGTGTAGAAATGAAATAAACAAGTCTTGGTCCTTATATTTAATGAACTGAAAATCTGTGCTAGGGTGAACAGTGGTCGTCCATGGAGGTTTATGGTCCGTATTTCAGTTTACGGACAGTCCCTCGTGGTCGTCTTTAACCTTAAGCAGAACCAGAAACTTTGGCTGCATGCATGGTGATTTACGACTATGGTTTATGGGCCGTAAATCACTTTACGGTCCGTCCTCCTGGTCGTATTTTACCATTTCTCCACTGGGCAGAAAGTCGAAGCCTTGCATGGCAGTTTACGGACCGTATACCAGTTTACGGTCCGTATTTTGCACTTTACGACCACTGGGCATTTTTGCCAACTTTCAACTTTTAAAATTTCTCGACTTTTCATTCTAATCATTCTCGTCCATTTACGCACATTGCTCATGAAACATTATACACTCGCACTCCTCACACACATCACTAGTTAGTTCACTTGCGTATCAACGGGAAATTTTCCGAGGTGTAACATTCTACCCCCCTTTGGAACATTCGTCCTCGAATGTTAAAGGCTTGGGGAATTCTATAAAACTTTCGCCAGAGTTTCCTCTGTAATGTGGCACTACCACCCTGTCACAGAAACCCACAATAACAATGCCTCACAGGGCAACAATACAACAGCACTAGAAATTTGGCCACACACGACCCAAAAGCATAAAAGGAAATGTACATACCTTATGATCTTGACGTCTCATCTTGGGCTTCTTCCACGGGCTGAAATAAATGTGGGTATTTAGATCGCATCCAACTCTAACCATTAAATTCCTTCACTCTCCTCACATATCCATGATTACAACAACCAAAATATTAATTCAAATCAGTCCATCAATTTCAATTAAAACAGCCCCTCACCCATAAATTTCAAGAAAACAACAAACGAGTTTATAATGTTGTTTTCTCCGTTCTAATTCGTTAAAACTCTAAATAAACACTTTAATAACATAAAAGCAATTTTATAAATACCTTATCAGAAGCTCCACCACGAAAATTTCATCCCCCAAGACCAATATTTATCTCAAATTGAAGGCAACGCAACGTACAACGTTTTTCTCTTCATGAGCTTCGGGATTCGGAGCTCGGATTTTGATCAAAATGGCTTCCTTAGCCTAGGATCTCTCTCTCTCTCTCTCTCTCTCTCTAATGTTTTTGGAGGATATTAGCTGAAAATGATCAGCCCTCAAGTGAATTTGCCATATATATTAACGTTAATGGGCCTCATGGGCCGAAACATTAGTGTTTGGGTCGGGTCCAAACTTGCTGCCCAGCCAGCCCAAATCACATCGTCCATATTTCCTTATCCAAATATCATTTTGACGAGAGGTTTGTTGCGTTGGAAACTAGACTCGATGAACTTCATTTTAGGCTTTTTAAACACCTTCAAACTCCTCATATACTAGGAGATATGCCCCCAACAATATGGGCTAAAAATCTGGTCCGAGATTTTACTGAAGTTGTTCCGATTCATTTTGTTTAGATTCGTTTATCTTCTAATCCTCTTCCAACTCTCATGTAACCTCTTATACATACATATACATACCCATATACATACATAACAATCCATACACATCTCGAAGGGTCCGGAGAATCACCATAACCTTAAACGTAACTGGAGAACTTACGAAGCTTCGACGAAACTCCAATCGCAAAAATATATTCATATCTTTTATCCATCTTCTATATCATTACTAATAATCTCAAATACTTTAAAAGGGCACTCACATTACCTCATATACGCTCATAACGCGATTTCAAATCCTTTAGGTTACGATGTCACCTCGGGATACTTAAGGCAACAATATATATAACAATATTCTTACTAACTCGATTAACTTTCCTTGAACTTTCTTAACTCATTCTTTCTTGTCTTAATTAAAATAGCACAGACTCTTACGGGGTGTAACATCCTCCCCCCCTTAGGAACATTCGTCCCCGAATGTCAAATTAGTCTTACATAATTATACTGCTTCTGGTGATCTTATAACGATTCACTTGTAACTTGAACTCATCTATCATGTTGCGCCTTTCTTTACTTAGACTAATGCCATTCTCCACCTGACATCTGTTAATATTGATCTTCCAAATATAGTAGACACGATTTAGCTACCTCCGTAATCGACTGAAACTTACCATATCCATCTATACTTGAAGCTTAAGTCGAGTTCTTCTTGCTCGTTCTCTTTAAATTCACTGTCTTCTAGTAACTAGCTCGTTCTGACCATCTCACTTAAACCATTTCGCAATTTCCCTTAATCCTACTTATAACACTTCAAGCATATTATCTCGTGTCGTTTCTCTATTTTTGACTCAACTCTTCTATCGCCCCTTTACTCAGGTTCACCTGGGTCCCCAATCCCTCCTGAAATGATCTCCAGAAATTTGTTGATCATATATGCTTTCCCAAAATAAAATTTCCCAAGTAAGGATGATGCTTCTTACGAATGACATGGAGGGTATCTCTTAGAATTTAACCCAACATAATAGATTTTCCCTATCGGTATCGACTTTCAAAACATGCTAAGAACTTATATCTCATTTTCCTATTCATATTTCTGGAAAAATTTGGGCAGAGGTTCTTCTGTATTTCTTACTATCCCAAAACCTGCACGCAGGAAATACCGACCATGCCTCACAGGGCCAACACACATACGTATATACACATCATATCACATCGTATCATAGCCACACAGGGCTAACAATTTCAAATAAAGTATAAATGTCGGACTTACCTCACATATGGCACCTCGAGACGTACCTGATCCTTTAACTATCTGTTCTGTTGTACTTTTCTATCCACCTTCTCTTTCATCCTCAAATCTCACATTTCAATCAAATTCCAATATTCTTACCTTACCCGACACGCCTCTTTCGTACCATAACTTACTTGCGTATTGTGTAGCTTCCAATATCATCGGTCACTTTCTTTTGTCGATATCATTCTTCAGCTGAAATCAAAGGTTAGTAAGAGGAATTTCATTTCTTATGGCTGGCTCTATCGCACGATCTAAGATCCAAAGAAAGGTAACACCCTAAATGCCCTGTAGCCTCCTGTTTATCGATGTGGTGCACAACACACCGATAAAAAAGACTCTACTAGACACGGCTTTGCAGACAACCCCTAGGACAGACCTGCTCTGATACCACTTTGTCACACCCTAATTCCGCTAGGGTGTGATGGGCACCCGACCCTTACCTAGGGCCGAGCGAACCCTCAGACTCTTGCTGCACATAAAATCATGTCATACTTTTCAAATCAAATGAGATGAAATACATCGTAAATTTTTTTTTTCCAGAAATATTCTTTCACGTAGCTTCCAAGCATAACGAATCAATAATCATACAAAATTCAGTACATAACACAGACCGACATTTTGGCTGACGGAGCCGCTTACAGACTGACAACCAATACCCACGACGCTGTCTGCAAAGTCTCTAACGTAATCCAGAAAACATAACATACCAACTCTGACTCGGCAGCACTCCGGGAACAAATGGAGCTTGCCATCTGCACTGGAACATCTTCTGTACTGTCTTCAACTCACCTGGGAGTACCTGCGCGGCATGAAACGCAGCCCCCCGAAAAGAGGGGGTCAGTACGAAATATGTACTGAGTATGTAAAGCATACAACACAGAAAGCAAAGTCACAACTGAAATACGATATATAGAAAGCGAGCACAATAGCCAGCATACTAAGGAGTCGTATCCGGCGTACAACAGGCAAAAGAAGTTCCGGAGAAATCAACACGGCAATCGGGATGACAAAATGTTTGCTTTCTTTTGGAAAACATCTTTGTTTCACACACACAGAAGAATCAACGCACAATTTCCGCGGCCATAAGTCCAGCGGTCACAATCACACATACCGCGGTCAAGTATCCAGCGGTTTTCTATCACAAGTTCGACATACCGCGGTCAAAGGTCCAGCGGTCTATGTAGGCATAATCACAAGTGCGGCAGACGCGGTCAAGGGTCCCGCAGTCAATGCCACACGTCCGGCATGACGCGATCAAAGGTCCAGCAGTCAATGTCGGGCACGCCGCGGTCGAGGGTCCAGCGGCCAATATCACATATGCGCATATTCACATAACCGGCCCGGGACTCGGTAACACAGAAGATAACCAGAAAAAATGCCAAATTATCACTTTCCAAACATAATCACACATGCCAGGATCATGCATCACACAGGACTCAGGTATACCAAAATCGTATATCAGAAAATAAAGAAAATAAGTAGTTTGTCCAGAATCTCAGGGTAAGATTTTTAAAAACGCTTTAGATGTCAAAAACATTTTATAATGCTCATGAAGGTGGTCATAACACCTATCATATAGTGAACAGCATAATAACCAGGAGTTACCTGCGAACTCCGGACAAGAGTACATTGGCTAAAGCCGTACATCACATGTCAGGGTTTCGGTCCCCACAATTGGGTCAATAATCATTAAAATCCGTCTCGGGATAGATAAAATATCTCCCGTTTAGTAGTCGGAACAATAACCATGAGTTCCCTTGACTTACCGTACGGGAATAAGACAAACAGAACAATAAGAGAGGCATCGGGGATAGCGGGCCCACCTCGGGCCAAGTCGAGGCGGCGGACGAGAATCACGCCCATTAGACTCTATGGAGTCATCCAAGAAAGTTTTAGAACGATCGGGTTACATTTGTAAACGTTTTGGAAGTCCAACCACTTTTCTAGTAAAATGCACCTTTTATAATTCAATTCTATTGAATGAATAGTAACGAAAACTAATCTCGGGTTACGATGAGCAGGATGGTCCCTGAGGCCGAAATCTCAACCTAGTAGACCTAGGGCATGCCAAAGAAGGAAAGGATAAGCTTTACATACCTTTCGCGCTACTCACGCTTGTCCAAACTGAATCTCCGTTTCGCCCAAAACCTACAAATGGTCATTTTTACCAATTGTTAACTATAAGGCTTTTGGTATTCAATCTTTAACTCATCACTTGTCTACAAAAATTTGGGCAGCATTTCCCCTATAAACTCGTCTATCCGAATTTCCAATTGCTCTCCTGTTGACACAGAAATACCAACAATAACATATGGACACAACCATATCTTCAATTCTTTTATTTCAACAAGAACAACAACATATCAAAACAGCCCCCAACTGTAACATAACGATGCCCGAAATTCTAACGAACACTTGCAATACACCAAGCAACCCATATGCACTTCTTATACCTTATTTCATGCAATATTTTCAGAAAATTTCAGGGAAATACAACAACAGCCACTCGACACCACATCATCTACTCATGTGCAATAACACCACATTATTATCTCTATAATCCTTACAACAACCCACAACAATTTAACTCCAACTCTAACCATTAAATTCCTTCACTCTCCTCACATATCCATGATTACAACAACCAAAATATTAATTCAAATCAGTCCATCAATTTCAATTCAAAACAGCCCCTCACCCATAAATTTCAACAAAACAACAAACGAGTTTATAATGTTGTTTTCTCCGTTCTAATTCGTTAAAACTCTAAATAAACACTTTAATAACATAAAAGGAATTTTATAAATACCTTATCAGAAGCTCCACCACGAAAATTGCATCCCCCAAGACCAATATTTATCTCAAATTGAAGGCAACACAACGTACAACGTTTTTCTCTTCATGAGCTTCGGGATTCGGAGCTCGGATTTTGATCAAAATGGATTCCTTAGCCTAGGATCTCTCTCTCTCTCTCTCTCTAATGTTTTTGGAGGATATTAGCTGAAAATGATCAGCCCTCAAGTGAATTTGCCATATATATTAACGTTAATGGGCCTCATGGGCCGAAACATGAGTGTTTGGGTCGGGTCCAAACTTGCTGCCCTGCCAGCCCAAATTGCATCGTCCATATTTTTCTTATCCAAATATCATTTTGACGAGCGGTTTGTTGCGTTGGAAACTAGACTCGATGAAATTCATTTTAGGCTTTTGAAACACCTTAAAACTCCTCATATACTAGGAGATATGTCCCCAACAATATGGGCTAAAAATCTGGTCCGAGATTTTACTGAAGTTGTTCC
Source organism: Lycium barbarum (assembly GCF_019175385.1). NCBI lineage: Eukaryota > Viridiplantae > Streptophyta > Magnoliopsida > Solanales > Solanaceae > Lycium > Lycium barbarum. Next base: position 78,215,785 of record NC_083343.1, read on the forward strand.
GATTCATTTTGTTTAGATTCGTTTATCTTCTAATCCTCTTCCAACTCTCATGTAACCTATTATACATACATATACATACCCATGTACATACATAACAATCCATACACGTCTCGAAGGGTCCGGAGAATCACCATAACCTTAAACGTAACTGGAGAACTTACGAAGCTTCGACGAAACTCCAATCGCAAAAATATATTCATATCTTTTATCCATCTTCTATATCATTACTAATAAACTCAAATACTTTAAAAGGGCACTCACATTACCTCATATACGCTCATAACACGATTTCAAATCCTTTAGGTTACGATGTCACCTCGGGATACTTAAGGCAACCATATATATAACGATATTCTTACTAACTCGATTAACTTTCCTTGAACTTTCTTAACTCATTCTTTCTTGTCTTAATTAAAATAGCACAGACTCTTACGGGGTGTAACAGATATGTCGTATATATATATATATATATATATATATATATATATATATATATATATATATATATATATATATATATATATATATATATATATATATATATATTGGCCCTGTGAGGCATTGTTGGTATTTGCTGCGTGCAGGTTTTGAGATAGTAAGAAATATAGAGGAAACTCTGCCGAAATTTTCCTAGAATCTGAAGGAGATAAGATATAAGCTTGTGATGTGTCCTAACGGGAAACGATGTTGTGCAGAAAGTAATGGCCGGACGAGATTAAGACAGGAGTATCTTTAGCAACTACAAGAGATAAGTTAAATACTATCGAAGTGATAGTAACTGTAATTATAAGATCGACATTGATACGGTAAGAAGAAATGCTAGAGTAAATTAGGGAGACTGGTAGTGCTAAAACACAGCATAGAAGGGGAATGGTAACTCTAATAGAGTGTGATACTGAAGTATTCATTGGATGGGTAAGTACAAGTAAAATACGACAAGTCTATTAGCAAAATAAAGTAACAACATGACTGAGGCAGGGTACGACGAATGTGGACCCATTGGTAAAACAATTTATATGGTAAGTGTAATAGGGTTGATTAGAAAGAGTAACGAGTTGAGTATGCTTACTTCGCAAGGCTTATTCTATTTTACGAGCAGGCTTGCGAACGTGGTAAAGAAGTGGCACTCAATAATGTTGAATATGATTAAGATATGATAAGAGTGTGGCAAGAACTGTGATGTAAAGTATAGCGAGGAAATGACTAAAGATGTGACATGTTCTATATGAATGAAGAGTGAATGCAACTGTGAAACCAGCAAGCGAGCCATGGGGAAGTAGATGAGAAAGCTTATAAGACCTTATTAGGGGAAAATCCAACATAGAGGTTCCTCAATGAAAGAAATGCTAGCAAGCAAAAGGGGGAAATCAACTTTAAAAAAAACAAAAAATATGAGAAAAGTGATATGGCAAAGCAGTAGTAGTTTGTGGTTGGAATAATCAAGAGTATGAGTGATATCTTTAGCTGGAAAGATGAATAACGAAATAGGACGATTGTTAGGAAAACGATCAACACAATAAGGATGAGAGGGGATGATCAGAATGAACAAAATAAGTTTTGGAAGCGAAGAATGGATTGTACAAAGGTAGTATATTCTAAAGGACAAAGCGGTACTAAGTTAAGGATAGGGTTCCTCATACGAAGAATAAAGGATTGATTATAAAACGGGAGAAAACAAGATAAATTGAGGAGGAAGGAATGTAAAGGAATAAGAATGAGAATAGAGAGAAAAGGAAATATACGAAGTACGCGTGCTTAAGAAGTAGTTTTGTTATGGTTAAAGGAAGATGCATCTCTTACGAATATCCTATACTAAGTCAGAACGAGTAGAGTATATGAAGTAATAAGTTGAAGAGAAAGATGATGATGAGTTATGAGTTTACCGTACGACGATAAAACGATAGAGTAAAGCTATCATCAACGACAGATACAATGCGATTATGATTGGTTTTGAAACCAATGTTGAGCGCAAAACAAGAGTAAAAGAGTTTGAGGCATAATGGGTATTAGTTACGTATGAGACTTAGGCCCTGGAAAACAAAGATGACGTTACAAGTGAACTTTGAGCCCCGAAGAAAAGGGCAAGTGACATTGCATGGATGGTATGGATAACTAGACATACTATTATTTTGAACATCCCTATGGAACAAAAGTTGTTAATTGGTGCGAATTTAGACATCGACCAGATGAGCTAAGTAAAAGTACATCCTTGTTCGGATTGCCATATCGGTTGTGTTATTTGGTTACAAGACGACAAAGTGAGTATGTTAGGACTTCACACATGAGTTATCGTAGCTATGAATTATAGGAAACGACCTGAATAAGATGTACTATAGTGAGGCATCTATGAATTCAAGATTTGAAGGTGAGGCAACGGATTTGAGAATGGTACAAGTAAAACCTTTAAAGGGGGGAGGGGGGGGGGGGGGGGAGCGAATAAAGAGGATACAAGTGTAGAGATTGAAATGATGGACCCTAAGATGTGACAGATACAGACTCTAAAACAAAGAGTGAGAGTTATGCAGAAATAAGTCTAATGACTAGTAAATAAACGAATACAAATTGAGCAGGCATCTAAGGCTGTACTGGAAATCATCCGCGAAGACCTTGAACCACGTGACATTGAGAGAAAATAACCCCACGAGATATTGTAAAAGATAGCGATACTATACTAGAATGGAGGCAAAGGCACTAACGGTGGAGTCGTTGTTAATGATATTGCTATTTATAAGTGAAAATGAAGAAAGTGATATCACGACCCGACTAGGGGCCGTGACGAGTACCCGATACTTGTACTGAGCACCCCTTATCTATCATTTTTTTTCTTTTACTTCTCAGCGGGCCGTAGGAACTGTGCTATACATTATTTTTTTCATTGCTGAGCTTTAACATTAGCCGCGTCATCATAAACATAGACTAGTAAGCGTTGCTGTCACATTATACAGAGACGCGAACAATTCAAAATACAAGACATCTACCTGTACATATCTGCCTACGAGCCTCTAGACATAGTACACATATACATAGAAAGGGCCGAGTACTGCCGTGCCCGAATATATATATACACAAAATAGTACCAAGGAAGTGAGGCTCCGGAACAACTGGAGCGCTGTCAAGTGCTGCTGGTAGAGCTCCTAAGGACCAAACCTGCCTGTCTGCTGACCTGCGCGACATGAAACGCAGCGTCCACAAGAAGGGACGTCAGTACGAATAGTGTACCGAGTATGTAAGGCATGAATAGTAATATACGGTAAATATAAAACAGGGATAATGACATAAAAGAGTTATAACACATGTCCTGAGGTAGAAACATAACCTGTACATATAAGTGCCCTTGGGCAGATGCCATGCATGCTTAGCTTCCTTTTGAAAATATTTTCTTGTTCATATATATCTATAAAAGTAGAACATGTCATGTTGCCGAGGCGTCGGCAGCCGATCCATTTAACCATAAATATACACATCCCGCGTCCGGGACGATATCATGTCATGTAATGCCAACTGATCAGGTGGATATGCGTATATAACGCTCTGCCCTCATCTCCATCTTCCCCGTATACATATGCATATATCATGTACATACATCAGCGTCTATAGCGCTCTGGCTCTCTGTTATATCCTGTATTTTCGAACGTCGGATTATTTGTAAGTTGAGGTGGGGCCCACACATCAAGATTTTTTTTTGGGACATGTGACAAGTTATATGAATCGCATATGTAAAGTTAAACACAACTCGTGAAGGGCCCTGGGGCCAAATCAAAGTGAAAGCCCTCCAAACGGATATTTTTAAGAAGACGTTTTCGGATGACCTGACTTGGAGGGGAAAAATCGGCATTATAAGTTTGGAATTTGGGAAAACGCCCAGAAATAAAAGTTGTAGATAATTGAAATAGCTTTCCAACGGTAGGTCGTGGGCCTATAGGTGACATCGGTACAAGTAGATATGAACGTTTTAAGGTCGAAAGGTTAGTGGGCTAGGCCAAACTCGTGACCAACCGGGTTGGCCAAAAAAAAAATGGAAAGAAAACAAATGAGGCCCAAATTTTTTTTGAGGGGTGGCCGGCCATGTAGAGCCAAGCGCCCAAGCCCATGTTTAATTAAAAATCATGGGATATTAAATAAATGGGCCAACTTGTTCATTTCTAGAGAATTCAAGAAACAAAAAAAAAAAAAAAAAAAGAGAATTGAGAGCAAAAGGCAAGGGTTTCGGCCATGAACAAAAAAAGGGGAGAAAAAAAATTAGTTCATCAATCTTTGGTCCAAAAATCTTGTTCTTCTTGTATTTATAGTAAGCTCAAGACGCTCTCCGACGTGATATAATTGGTTTAGCGAGAGAGCGACGTTTGTGGAAGATTGAAGTTGGAAGAAAGGTAAGAAATCTACTCTTTTATGTTATAGAATAAGTATGTATGTTGTAATGATTGGAATTTGATGAGAATTGTGGAGTTGTGATATGTGTGTGAAGTCGTGTGTGTGTGTGTGGTGGTGGTGCATGGTCGTGTGCCATGGTGGTGGTAGAAAGTGCTGGATAAAATTTCATTTAGTTGGTTAGTTATGTCGTTGTGACCTTTGTGATGTAAATAAAGGTTTAATAAGCTAGGTTGGTGTTAAAAATGGTTGTATGTTATTATGGGAAATTATGTGATTTTTGTATGATTTTTATGTAATTATGGAAGTAAGATTCTAGATATGGATAATGGTTGTCGTTAATGAATTTGGAAGAAAACAATGTAAGTTGGTAATGTTGTTGCATTTGTTGAAGTTCGGATGGAATATGGAATTAGTGGAAATACTTGAATTCGTGAATATTGTTCGGAATGTTATTGGAATACGTTTGAATAATCTCGAGTTAGTGAATGAATATGAGAATAATGATATTAGCTTGATATGATGAAGTTGGAATGGAAAGTGTTGTTTTATGTAAAAAGAGGACTATTTGTGATAAAGTGCGTTTTATGATAATTGTTGATGTTGTTGGATTGTTAGGTTGTTGTTGTTGTTATATTAGGCCGAGCTAAGTCTTGGGGACGTTATATGTTTATGGGAAATGCTGCCGAAATTTCGGTAGATAAATATGCCCTTAAGTTGAACTCTTAAAAACTATAACTTACAATTGGTAAAAATGACCATTTGTAGATTTTGGGCGAAACGGGAATTAAATTTGAGCGAGCATAAGGCGCAGCCAAGGTTTGTAAAGTGTTCCCCTTCATTCTTTGGCATGTTCTAAGTATGATAGGCTCGAACGGGAGTCTTAAATACGACTCTGTCCTTCGAAATCCGAGATTGAAATTGGCTCCATTTCGTTCAGTAAGATTGAACTAGTTTCTTGCAATTTGTCGTTAAAGTAACTAATATGTATGCAACTTTCACAAACGAAGTCGGAATGCCCTAAAACTCTCATGGGTGACTCCATAAGACCTATAATCCATAATTTACGTACGCCACCTCAGTTCGGCCAAGGTGGGCCCACAAAAAAATTCTGACACTCTCTGTACGACTCAAAATAGCTCATTTCTGTCCGGAAATCTCAGGTAATTTTTTATTGTTAGTCTGTCTGCCATATGACCAGTGTTATGACTATAGTTATGAGTCTTATAATATATTTTGACGTCTGGAGCAATTCTGGACATTTTATTCCGATGTAGTCTGTCGTGCCATCCCAAATGACATATATGCGTATTTTATGAACATTGTCCGATTACTCTGATTTGACCCACCGTTTGGTTTACTTCCGTTTCATTGAGTCTGTATAACGATCCGTATGTATATGGTTTCTCATTAATCTATTCGTGGATGTCTCAATGCTTCCTTCACTGCGCCCGGGCCAGGTTCTGTTATTCGTGCATATTCCACTGCATTGTTCACCGCGTCCCTCGGTGTGCGGGCCGGGTTCCGTTTACATCTGTATATGATTTGATGATGTGATAGTATGGGGATGGTGGCCAGGATGGCATATGATCTGATCTGTCTGTCCACCGCGTCCCGTACAAAGAGGGCCGGGTTCTATTACCGCGTCCCTCGTTAGAGGGCCGGGATCTAATATATATGCTATTTGTATCTGTATATTCTTATGACTCTGCATGCATGATTCTGTCTGGTACACATCTGTATGTCTGATCTGGACTATGACTCTGTCTGTTGCACTTCTGAAAGTCTGATTCGGATACTGATTCCGTCTGCTTTACTATTGTACGTCTGCTTCGGGTTATGACTTAGTCAGTCACGCTTTGTACTTCTGACTCAGATTACGACCTTGTCAGCCATACTCTGTACTCCTAATCCATGTTACGATCCGGTCAGCCATACTATGTACCTTTGATTCAGATTACGGCTCTGTCTGTTATACCCGGTACTCTGTATATATTTATACTCTGTATTTCTGATTCGGATTCGGGTTCGACTCTATCCACTATATTTTGTATCTCGGGTTTGGATTATGATTATATTTGTTACATTTCCGCTTTACATACTCGGTACATTTTTCGTACTGACCCCCTGTTCTTCGGGGGCTGCGCTACATGCCCGCAGGTACAGACGCACCTTTTGATACGCCGCCAGCTTAGGATACCTGTTCCGCTACTTGGGAATTGCTCCCCTTGATCCGGAGCTTATACTTTTGGTATATATCTTTTGCTGTTGTATATTCTGTACATATGTTTATCTGGGGTACGGCGGGGCCCTGTCCCGTCATATGATTCTGTCGGTCTGTTTAAAGGTCTGTGGACATGTTTGTGGGTTGGGGTCTTTCTGTATGAATATGTGTATATGTTGTGTGTGGGCGATCCCATTCGCCGCGGGGGCCGGTCCGCATATGTTTAAATGTTGCCTTGTTGGCCCTGTGTGGCCCCTGTTGGTATTTTCTGTGTGCAGGGTTATATTGGATAGTCCGTAAAACAAAGAAAACTCTGCCGAAATTTTTCTGGTAATTATCAAAAATTGAAATATAGCCTTGTCGGCTTCTGCTACATACTTGAATGCGTTTAATAAAAATTTGAGATAATATTTGATAGGTGTGCTTAGGTGCCCAGATCGGGCACTAGTCACGGCCTACGGGGTTGAGTCGTGACACTCTCTCATCATATACCTATGCGTGTGTCATGTACATACATCAGCGTCTATAGCGCTCTGGTTCTTTTATTCTATACATATACGTGTATCATGTGCATATATCAGCATCTATAGCGCTCTGGATCTTTTATCATATACATATACGTGTCTTATATACATTTACATATCTTATGTACATATGTCATATAAGCACGCAAGAGAGCCCAAAGAAAAAAATCATGTAGCCATCGGAGTGACGTAAGGTCGGTGGCCTCCGATTACATTATGGAACAATCGTGGTCGCTTTGTCTCTCCTTGAAGGAACAAGTATTTTAAGGCGAGACTACCAACGGAGAATAGTATCAACAGTAAACATAGAATGGAATCATGGCATCATAGAAGTATTCTCGTTAGAGTAGTTATAGTACTTATCATTTAGTACGAAATCGGGATCAAAGGTCCCCTTTGGATTCAACCTCAAGTAAGTCAAACAGAACTATAAGGAAAATCCGAGAGCAACGGGCCCACCTCGGCCCGAATGGGGTAGCGTATACGATTTGCATATGTTACATGTCATGGCGTTACTTGTGAGGGTTTTAGGGTAGTCGGGTCCCATTTATACAAGTTCTAGGGGTTTAGGAGGCCTTTTCAACATTTCGCACACTTTATAGTTCAATTCTACTGAAGGAAAAAAGAGAAACTTTCGGTGCGGATTCCAGGGAATAGAGTTATGCCCGAGGCTCGTACCCAACTTATTACGTCTAAGACATGCCATAGAAAGAAAGGTGAAGCCTTACATACCTCTTTCCGCTCCTTTTGCTACTCCGAATTCACGTTGCAATTTCGTCAAAATCTACAAATTGGTCATATTTACCAAAACTCTTATTAGGATACATAGAGTTGGATTCTTAAAGTAACACTTGGCTACCGAAATTTCGGCAGCACTTCCCTGTAAATACTCCATCCCACCAAGTTCAACTTGGCCAATTTCAATCAACAACAATCCGGGAATTCAACCCGGCCAAACTAACAACACAATATCAACAACCATACTAACAATTTCCATATTCAATCCAAGTTACATTATAACAACTCAATCAATATACCACTTCCTTCAAAACCTTCCAATCTCCAATAAGAACATTAACAACATTGTATCCACAACGCAACAACAACCAAAACACTAAATAAAATTGGCTCATCTTCTTTCACCATTTAACACATATATACGGCTATACATATAATATACACTACACGGCCACCATCCTACATACACAACTACAACCTTTCCAAAATCATCCAACTTCCATTATCCACATAACATTCACAACAATAACAAGCAAACACTAAATAAAATAATTGAAACATGCTTCCTACACATGCATACATGTGCACGGCCACATACCATATTCCTTTCCTTCATGAATTTCATCCATTTTAGCATACTACAACACATATAAACCATTCATAACACATAAAACAAGATTAAAACTCACCTTTCTTATTCAACTTCTCACTTGACTACAACTTGGCAACTTGTATGATTATGAATTTTTCTTGCTTCAACAACAACTCCACCTTGTTAAGGACCCTTTAATTAGTAGAATACAATTTTTGGAGGAATTTTTCAAGGTTTCTTATGGGATTTTTACTATGGCCGAAATGGCCCCTAGATGGTTCTCCTTCTTCTTTTTGTTCTTGAGTTTCTTGAAACTTCTTGAATATTATGTAGGCATGTAGAAGACTTGGTCTTCTTTTTAATTCCATGAATTTTAAGTCAACATGGGCTTGGGCCATAACTATGGCCGGTTGGGCCTCTTTATTTTCTTGAAAATTTCAAGCCCAATTATATTTTGGGCTAGTTCTTGTAATTCATGAAAGTAATTTTTTTTTCCAATTTCCAAATTTGCCCTTCGTCTTCCTCCATATCTCCACGAGTCATACCGCGAATTTCCTTTTATGCCCTTGACCTTTCTTAATATTTCCGCTTCTAAATTCTTTATAAGCAACTCATATGCTTAACAAAATAAAAGTAAGACCTTGTTTTTCATCTCCCCGCAATTACCTTGAATTATCCGATTGTACAAAAATGCGGGATATAACAAGTGACCTAAAGTTTTCGATAGTAGAACATAAGATATCATAATCAAGGGAAAAATAAAGGAAGGAGGAGAGCATGACGAGATAAGTTACTACAGATAGACAAAAGAGTTTAGGTATACGAAATCACCGAGCCTAGCCATGGTCGGGCACGCGAAACACCGAACCTACGTGGTCGGGCATGCTATGTAAATGATATGTATATTAATATGACTATGGATACAATATGTAAACGAGTACGATTATGAATACAAAGATGAATATGGATACATGTATATGTATAAGTGTGTATGCACACGAATCACGCAAGAACGATTATGTAACTAGCAAGTATTTATACATCACCGATGAAACCAAGTGGGTACCTAAAAAGAGGAGTAAGAGGTAAGCAAGAATAGTGTGGTCATGATACTCGGGGTTAGTTGAAGGAAAATATATGGTGACATTTTCGTAGAATCCCGGATAGCTTAACATTCGAGGACGAATGTTCCCAAGGGGGGAAGAATGTTACACCTCGAAAAATTTTCCATTCATGCACAGTGAATTAACTGTCGAAGGGCGCGACGTATTGATAAGTAAGAAATAATATTTGATGATTCTAAATGAGATTTCAAAGACATTTGAAGTAAGCGAAGAAAGTTTGCCAAGAGGAGGCAAGACATATGAGATGTATCGGAAAGGATTTACGAATAACGAATGAACGATGACTTAATGATGTTGTGCAGAAGTGTTATAACATCCCCTAGATTGTTAATGAAGTGATAAACAAGTGTCAAGAAGGATCCATAAGGATTGGAGATCAAACGAGTCGACGAGAAGGAGTTTCGAAAAACTGTGGATTGTACGGTCCATTATACGGACAGTTCAAAAGATACGGACCGTAAGTATGGCCGTATAACCGGTCCATAGAAGAGACTCCACTGGAACCATTAGACGGTCACACATACGGACCGTATAAATTTTTACGGACCGTTTGTGTGTTCGTATAAATGTGTCGGGACAGATTTGTGTATTTAATAAGGGACCAAGTTTCATTTCATTTCATTTTCCCCTTCACTCTCTCTAGAACTCTGTATAACATTTCTCCCACAGGAATTCAAGGGATATTTGTAATCACCTACATCAAACCAAGAGAATCAAGTGTAAGAAACTCATTAAAGTTCATCCAAGACAAGGAATCCAAGTGAAGGTGAAACAAGGGTTTTGCTCAAGTGAAGTGTTTGCACTCAAGGTTCATTCCTACACCATCTAAGGTAAGTTTTATGGTATTTACATGTTGTTTAAGGTATTTGAAAGTTGAAACACTTGGATTGTAAAAGGATATAGAAAATGGGTCAAGAAAGTGTGAATAGTGTCATTTTGAGTGATAACTTGAATTGAGTCATGATTATTGATGTGTTGTGATATGGGTATGTTATAAATGATATTAAGGACATGGGATAAGCATTATATGCGAGAAAATGAAATAATGAACTATGACCATGGTTATGGAGAGATTGGAGTGAAATTTGCGAAATGTGGGTAATGTAGATGAATGAAGATTGTTGGTTATGATATTGGGAATGTTATTATAAATGTTTGGAAGTTGATATGAAATATGGGGAAGGTTGAATAAACAAAGGAAATGCTGCCATATTTTCTCTAGCTTTAGTAAGCACGTTCATATAATCGATTAGCTAATGTGAAAGCGAATTCTTTTGAAGGTAGAAACGTGAGCATTGAATGAGAACAACCAAGCGATGGAAATTGTTAAACGAAAGAGGTATGTAAGGCCACTCCTTTGTTTCTAAGGCATGACTCGTATGACATGAATCCTCCTATCTTTCCATGATTTTCCTACATAACGGGAATGGCGAGTCTACGAGTATAAAGAGCTTCATATGAGATAAATAAAAGAGATGCGTTACGAACATGACAATACCGATGATGAATCTAAGTCTAGAAGTCATAAAGCTCGTGATATGATATTCCTACGAAGCTAATGATCCATATATGATTCCTATAATATTATTTCCTTACCTCTCCATGACTTTCCTACCTTCCCGAAAACTAAGAGCCTATGTTCATGAATAGCCATAGGGGATAAGATAAGAGATATGTTACGAATGCGATAATGATGATGATTAGTCTAAGTCTAAAGATTCTAAGGCCTATAATATTATGGTTCTACAAGGCTAATGATCCATATTATGATCCATTGATGTTGTTCATTGAATACACTCACCTTATATGCTAATTCCTTGAAGGTGAGGCAGAATGCTTATGAATGCTCCATAATGGAATCGGGGGTTCTCGACCTTACGTTACCCCGACATTGTTATAGATTGTCTATAAGCTTTAATGCATGTCCTATGACCAATGTTCCGAAAAGTTATGAGTCTACTATGTTCATAGAGGATTTCATATGAGATAAAGGTAAGAGATATGCTATAGAAACGATAATGGTAATGATGAGCCTAAGTCTAGAGATTATAAAGTCTATCATACGATATTTATACGAAGTTCATGCTACGAATATGATATGGTTTTCATAGATTGTCTGTAAATTCAAATGTATTCTCTATGATAAGTTTATGAGATATATGTGATGATAATCATGACGATTTGATAGTGATGATGCTAATGATGACGATGATAATAGTGATGACGCTAAAGATATTTATGGGATTTTATGTATATATATGCCTATGTGTGGCTATTATGAAACCTCGAGCTTATATGGTCGGGTAGAATGTATATGTATTTTTATATATTTATGTAACGCGCGTGCACCTCTGCAGTTGGGTACGGAAAACACTAAGCCTTGTTAGGGCCAGACACGGACAACACTGAGCCTTGGTAAGGCCAGGCACGGACAACACTGAGCCTTGGTAGGGCCAGACGCGTATAACACTAAGCTTTATTATAGCTGGGCACGTAAGACACTGACCATATATAGTCGGGCACGATACTACTGTGATTATATATATATATGATATATGTATGAAAAGCCCGAAAGATTTGTATGTGATATTGTCTAGCCACTACGTGGCCGTATATGGATAATGTTTAATGTGTATGAGCAGATACGATACTATGATATGTATATATGTATGATACAAAGATGTATGTGCTACGATGATACATGTACTGTGATTATATATGATATAGGCATGAAAGCTATCCTCTCTTAAAAGTTACGCAGGTTTTATCTTCACCTTATGACTTATGATTTCTCTATCATGTTCATTTCATTCATGCCTTACATACTCAGTACAATATTCGTACTGACGTCCATTTTCTTTAGACGCTGTGTTCATGCCCACAGGTAGACAGTGAGGCGACCCAGATTTATAGAAGCCGATAAGCAGATTTTTAGAGCACTCCATTTTTCCGGAGGTGCCATTGATCTACTATTTCTTGTACATATATGTTTTGGGTACGACGGGGTCCTGTCCCATCCATATGTCTAGTACTCTAATAGATGCTCGTAGATACGTATGTGTGGGTAGTATGGTCTCACGATTTTTCACGTGTATATATGTATTATGTGGATAGCCGAAGGGCTTATGTATATATATATATATATGAAAAGTAATTATGTTTCTGAATGAGAAATGATTTTCTTATGATATGAATATGATAAGTAAGGGAATGAGTGGTGCTCGGTGGTTAGCCCCGGGTACCCGTCACGGCCCCTAGTCGGGTCGTGACAAGGTGCTGCCGAAATTTCAGCAGATTCTAGGATGAGTTAACTTAAAGGGTTAAGATAAGCACGTGATAACGAGTCCAACAATGGTATGAATTCCCTTGATTGTATATTTGTGAGTTCGAGAAGTAGAAGTTGAGCGAATAGATAAGCTTCAAGGTATGTAAAGCTATCCCTTCTTTCTTCTTTGGCATGAATTACATAAAATGAGCAAACGACGAACATGCATGACTTCAATAAACTCTAGTTATCAGTAGTACTTGACATGACAGTTGTCTTTGATTCTCAAGTGTAAGTTCATTCTGATGGTGTTATGAGTCTACAACATGCTTTTACATATTTCCACATTGTCCTTAGTATATGTTTGATTATATCTAACAGGTTCGTATACGAGTGTCCAACTAGGGTACTAGTCATGGCCCATCGATTTGGGTCGTGACAAGAGTAGTATCAGAGCAGTTCATCCTAGGGATTGTCTACAGACCGTGTCCATAGATTCTTGTTTATGGGTGTGAAGCGCGCCAAACTTATAAACAAGAGGTTGCTGGGCATTTAGGGATGATTGACCTTTCTTTCTCATCTTAGATCGTACCATAGAGCTAAATTATGGAATGTGATGTCTCTGATTCTAACCGTAAATATTTTGATTACAGATAAGCAGTTGATTATGCCGCTATGAGGTAATTGATTAGAATTGAAGTTGTCACTCCGGACGGTATGGTTCCTGTCTTATTGATATTGATAGACTTTGATATGAGAACCTGAGGTAAATGTTACGGGTAATGTGATTGCCTGTGAGGTATTTGATGTGTTTTCTAAGCTGTGTGCAGGAATGAGGCAGTAAGAAGTATAGAGAAAACTCTGCCGAGATTTTTACAAATTTAATTGTTTGAATGTCTAGGCTATAGAGAAAGGATGAAGGGAAAATGTGACAATCGGATGTTTGGTAAGTCATAATTGAATGAACCAGTATGAGATGCTTTCAAAGAGAAGTTTTAGAATGATTTTAATTTAAGGGAAGAACCCTGGAGGGGAAAAATGATTAGTAATTAAAGGAGTTGGAATGAGTGCATTCGAGATTTCAGAAAGTTGAGATTTATTGAAGATATAGGGAAAGCTGACATTAAGAATTCAAATGCAGTATTATGATTTATAGATTGGTGAGTAAGAGATAAAGAAAATATATTGATATGGGAAAGGAAGTTAACGAGTATGGGAAAGTTTTACCCTAGATGTTTATACATACACAAGACTAAGATGGGTTGATGACAGGCGCACAGACTCATTTTATCGGACTCTCCTATGTGATGTGAGTTTACATTGGGATTCAGAAGGTACTAGTCATGCGACATCAAGGGGTTTCTGAGTATTTGATAGTTGGTACTATTATGAGAATCATTATGGCTAAGTTACTTCATGTATTAATGATGACCTTGTACTCCAGAATGAGAAATGGATAGGTAAGTTGGAATGTAATTATGATTGACTTCCAGATTGGTTATATAATTTCTAAATGTGATGTTGCATGGCTGACAAAGGAAGTAGAGATTGTATCAACCTTAGGAATATGTGGTGTATTTCTAGCTAATCCTTATAATAAGGATTCACCTCAATTTTTTTTACGAGTGTTGTGAAGGTTATTTGACGATAGAGAAACTAGGTGCGATGTCGGCTTATATGTAAGGAATGAAGAGAGGTGTACAAGTGAAGATAAAATATCACAAGGATCGATTCGGTTGCTACAGGAAAGTAAAGGATGTGACGTTGATTATTTTAGAAAAAGAGGCAGGGTGCAAGTATGAGTAAAGATTTTTAAGTAATGTTATATCGCCAGGAGTTACAATTAGGAGGTAGGAAGGTATGCCAGGAAGGCTTACAAATTTATACATACGGAAAAAGAATATGAGAAACCGGAATAGCCCGAGGGAAATTAGAAGCATATTATCTTTACAATTAGAATTCTCTGGCTAGCTGGACAAAAAGAGAGGGCAGAAGTATTAAAGCCACACATTCAGGATAAGATCAAATGGTAATGGGATATCTCGCAAGAAAATGGTGTTGAAAAGCGATAAAAAAAAGATAACTCACGAGTGGCTACATCGAGTATTATGTATACCCTTACGATTGATGTTATGACATGTTAAAATTATTGATTGTGTTGTATGTCAAAATTGAGGTAGCAGGTGCTACAGAGAGAATAAGGATTGGGTTTTCTCGAGAACTAAAGTCGGATAGCGGTAACGCGACCAAGAATATAAGAAGGAGCATTAGGAAAAAGAAGGTTATGATATCATGTAGGGGAGAGAAACTTGGACAAGAAAAATGTACACCCATTGAGGGTCAAGCAATATATATTTGAGGAAAAGGTTAGGATGAAAGCAGGAAAGCATACGATAGGATCAAATTTAAATAAATCAACGGGAGATAGAGTAATGTTATACTTGATAAGGGAGGAATTTAGGGACCCTAGAACCAACCTATACGTCTTCATAATTATAACCAAGGAGGTTGCAAATAATAAATAAAGGTGCATCCTTGAGAAGAAATAAATAGATCTTATGAGATCGACGAGGGAATTTTAAACTCCTGAGATTTAACTAGGAGAATGGATGTGAACCCATGATTGGTACGCTTATTTAATGGAAGAGTGTTCCTCAAGAAAAGATTTTCAGCGTCAAAAGGGATTCTCACACGTAACGGAACACTTCAAGGTTTCCTAACCTAAGAGTAAAAGATGACTAATGAAAACAGGCGTTTTACGAGTAAAGGAAAACAAAAGAAACTATGAGGACTGAAGGAAGGATGAGGTGTCAATGAAATGGTTAAAGGGAATTATGTGGCCGCTAACAACAAAAAAAAGGTTAGTGAATCAGTAGGATTTCCCAAGGGAAAATCGAGAAAATTTGAGATATATGTGTGCACAAGTTGTAGTATCATAAAGGAAGATGAAGACTCGACGAAAGACGAAAGGAAAGGGTGTACTTTGTGAGGATTTCATGATAAGAACAAGAATCAACAAAACACTAGAGGGACTATGATGCATAGCTGTGATGACAACAAGTAGTTAACGAGAATTACGGGAAACAATGAGCTAAGCTAGTGAAAAGACAATAAAGAAGGCATTTGAATTATATCTGATATGTAGAAGCATTTTGATTTGATACAAGAATTCAACTAGCAAAAGGGAAAACAAGTTAAACCATGTGATAAACAGAACTCCGGCATTATATGGAATAGAGAAGTTGAAGGATCGCCAAGGTCAGCCAGATGACTATCAAAGACGGTTAACACTCAAAGTTTACGGTATATCAGAACATCGTTTAAAAGGGGGGAAGAACCAATTCAGTTCTAAGATGAGCTATAATCTTTCGAAGCTCAAGAGAGGGAAATATATTGGATTGAATGAGTCAACTTTCGAGATGAACTGATATGTCAAGAATGTGCTAAAGAAAAGTGAGAATGGATTAAATGCAGGTATATCATGAGACAAATCTAGGAAGAAGAAAAGTGAGAATGGATTAAAGTGAGCAATTTTCAAGTGATGGAATATTAGTTTAGGTCCGGATAACGCATGGTTGTGATTCCAGTATTGTTTTGCGGTGGATTTTAGCGTGGATATTGAGGATATTACTTTCTTAACAAGAAAAAAAAGGTATGAATCTTTCTCTTTTGGTATTATTTAAGGCTTATTCTCGGAGACAAAGTCGTTAAATAATTGTATAGTAAGTTGGTTAGATATGGAAGTTGGAAAACAACGTGTGGGTTGTTTTATGGTACATATTGGTGTTGGAAATGATATTATTGATGTTGGTATGGTTGTTTTTGTTGTTGGTTGCTGAATTGAGATTTCGGGCTAGGCATATAAATAGGGGAGATGCTGCCCGATTTCCGGCAGGATATAAAATAGTTTAATTTGAAAACTTAGGACAAGTTTACAGTGATGAGTCTAACGTTAGTGTAATTGCTCTCGAATATAGATTTACAATCTCGGGCGGATAAGCGTAACTAGTAGGAAGTCGAACAGGTAGTTAAGGCTCGTCCTTTTCATTCAAAGGCATGATTCCTATGGTATGATTCCATAAGTGTTTTCATAACCTCCTTGATTTTAAAGCAAGAAGTTTATGACTTTTAAAGCTTCTTATGATGTTAAGAACGAGAATGTTTTTATGAGGATTACGTTGAGGATGATTTTATGCTTAAAGCTCTCAAATATGATTTCAACGATGATATTAAAATGTTAAGCTATTTCATGATTTTCTCAATTTATTTCATTGTTGTTGGTCTCACCTTATAAATTGTTCCTCAAAGGTGGGATTGAGCGATAGTTTTCATTTGCACTCCTATGCATGCCATGAATATAATATATGTATATGGCTATTTTGTGACATTACAGAGAGCTCTATTATTTCATTTTGATTATGCACTGAACTCATTTTCATTCTTCATGTATATATAAGGCAAAGTTGACATGGGGTGACGTTGTGACCATTATTGTGTATTACAAGGCCCAATTGACAGGGGGTGATGATGTGGCCCTTGTTGTGAGGGATATATGGCACAATTGATAGGGGGTGACGCGGTGGCCTTTGTTGTGATGTGTATATATATGACATAGTTGACAGGTGGTGTGTTGTGGCCTTTGTTGTGATGTGTATATATATGGCACAGTTGACAGAGGGTGTGTTGTGGCCTTTGTTGTATATATATATATATATATATATATATATATATATGGCACAGTTGACAGGGGGTGCATTGTGGCCTTTGTTGTGATGTGTATATGTATGGCACAGTTGACAGGGGGTGACGCTGTGGCATTTGTTGTGACATTTCTATGGATATTTATGTTTCTTTGATATAGCTATACTGATGCATTTATTTTGCCCATTCATTGACATGTCTCAAATGTTTTCCAGGATTTTATGTATATGTTGATTTCATGTCTTACATATTCAGTACACTATTCGTACTGAACCCCTTTCTTCGGGGGCTGCATTTCATGCCCGCAGGTACATACACTTAGTTTGGTGATCCTCCGACTTAGGACTTCAGCCCAGCCACTTGGAGAGCTTCATTGTTCCGGAGCTTGAGTTATTTTGGTACAGATCCTTTTGACGTAGACTTTGTTATACTCTTAGAGATCTGTAGACATATGTGGGTGGTGTATATACAGTTTGGTCAGCTATATCGATTTAGTTCGTCTTCGATGTCCCCGTGTATAGTGGCAGCCTTGTCGGCTTGCATATTTGTTATGTTTTGGTTAACTGTGACTTCTCAGGAGACAGGTTCTTTCTGATGTATGACATGATGAGTTCACAACATGCTTTTACAGAGTGCCATATTGTTTTTAGTTTCAGTCTGATTATATCTAGCGGGTCATATACGGGTGCCCAGCTTGAGCACTAGTCATGGCCCATCTGTTTGGGTCGTGACAGAAAGGAGTAAGAAGGGTCTGTAGGCTGACCAGGGAGTAAGTATAAAGGAAAATATGGATTACAAAAAGGGAAATCTTAGCACTAGAAGAGATAAAAGTTTTAACAAGAGGAATAATTATAGGGAGTTCAATGATCTCCAAAGGAAGGGGAGATAGTGTGCCTATGGATGGCAAGATAGCAGTGCTACCTGAGACTAGAAAGTACCTCGCAAGTCATGGAGTCACAAGTCGCCGGTCATATCAAATGTGAGAGTATATGCTATAGAACTATATAGACAATCGTCATGATGCAAGGGCCGACAAAAATAGTTCAAGGACACCGATAAGGAGTCAAAGAAGAACATAGGCTAATTTAAGTCTCAAATGATCACCTGTACAAGAGAATCAAGGACTTTAGAAGGAAGCATACTCGTATCAAAAGGAAGTTATGATTAAGTAGGATTCTATCTTAGTTCCATGTTTATGAGTTTCTATTGCAATTATGCTAAAACTGAGGAGAGGAAATTGTAGGAATAGTTCAAGTATGAATAGGATGATATTGTAAGGAATTAAATAGTCTGACCAAAGAATTAAAAGGAGATGATATGCTATGTATATAAGGTTGACGAGTACAAAAAGGGATAATCTAAAATAGCACCAAAGAAGCAGGCAAGGAAGGGTGCCATATCTGAACAAGAGAATTTGTCTACTAGTAGAGAAATAAGGAGCAAGGCAAAAGAGTACGACAATTAAGAGTGCTCACAGATTGGCAGAGAGCCACAAAAATCATGAGTTAAGACCATCTTAAGGGCAACAGGTCCCAGGACAGTAACTAGATATCAGTTGACCACTGAGTACATACATAAGAACATGAGGATCTGGAACTAATAAAAGCATCGTAAGCTCGCAAGCTACAACATTCGAGGACGAATGTTCCTAAGGGGGGAAGGATGTTACACCTCGCATTTTTAGAGCATGAGTATGCCAGGTACTTCACCGTATTAATGGAGTATTGGAGACGTCCCATGAAGTTTTAGAAGGTACAAGCCATGGGAAGTTCGTAACAATGAGGTAAAAGATGAATTTCAATCTCATAAGTCGTAACCGGGAAGGACAACCTTCAAACCAAAGAACATGACCATTATCAAGTATGATTAATGATAAATATTATGTAGGGAGAGTTTTGAATGATTCCGGGACCAAGCAAATCAAAGAAAATAAGTTTGTCGAATGTTTGGAAAACATTTGGCATAATTTTGGGTCAATTTTGGAGGGTTATATCTCCTAGTATATTAGAAGTTTTAAGGTGTTTCAAAAGCTTAAAATTAAGTTCGTCGAGTCTAGTTTTCAATGAAACAAACCGCTCGACAAATCGATATCGGAGTAGGAGTTATGGCTATTTTAAGATAAAGACTCCAAGCTGCCAAATAGCTTCCGCGGCTCCCACTTGAGAAGGTCGGTGGAACTGACTTATGAGGGGCATAAATACCCTCACTAACTCCATTTTTTTTAGTATTTTACATTCTCAATAGTCCTAGAAACTTCCCAACATAACCCCTAAACATTTATAGCCCATTAAAACAAGAATTTAAAAACATTACACCAAACTAGCCAATGAAAGGTGATTGTTCTTGCTTCTACTTGATGTTGTGGTAAGTTTCGTTTTGAACAAAGTTGGTGTGGCTGAAGTTCTTAAAGTATAAGGTATGTTCTTCATCCTATCTCTTATGTTGAGTTGATTTGAAGGTTTAGCATGTCTTAAAAGTGAACATTGTTACACCCTGGGAAATTTCGCATTACTAAGACTGTAAACGGCTTAGTATGAGCTTACGGGAGAGTAAAGCTATATAAGGATTAGGGATGAAGATTATATTATATGAGTATAAGAATATATATAGATGACATTGGAGACCGTATGGAGTAAATCATTTAACACGTTACTTGATGAATAGCCCTCTTAACCGTAAGTTAAGGTGGGACACAAATGTCGGGGTTTTATAAAGGATATATGAAAATTTATATGAGTAATACATAGGAAGTTGAGCAAGTATTAAGAAACCCTTAAGCCAAACATGTGCATAAGCCCTCCAAAAGGATGATTTAAGGATACGTTTTCGGATGATCTGACTTGGAGGGGCCAAAACGCTATTATAAGTTTGGAATGTTGAAACACACCAAAAACGAAAGTTGTAGATAATTGAAAGAGCTTTCCAAACATAGGTCGTGGGCCCTCATATGTTATCGGGATAAATAGTTATGGTCATTTTAAGATAAAGACTCCAAGTTACGAAATGGCTTTCGCGGGCCCCACTTGAGAAGGTCGGTGGAACCGACTTATGATGGGTATAAATACCCCATTAACTATATTTGTTTAGCATTTTACATTCTCAATAGTCCTAGAAACTTCTCAACACAATCCCCAAACATTTATAGCCCATTAAATTAAGAATTTAACAAGATTACACCAAACTAGCCCATGAAAGGTGATTGTTCTTGCTTCTACTTGATGCTGTGGTGAGTTTGGTCTTGAAGAAAGTTGGTGTGGCTGAATTTCTTCATGTATAAGGTATGTTCTTCATCCTATCTCTTATGTTGAGTTTATTTGGAGGTTTAGCAAGTCTTAAAAGTGAAAATAGTTATGGAGGAAAGGTCATAAAGTGTTGTGTTGTAGTTGTTGTTTTTATGGACTGTTTTGAGCATGTTGTGGCCGTGTGTCTGGGCTGATTTACATGTATAGATATGTTATCTAATGTTGTTGGTGTGTTGATGAGATTATGCTCCTTGATTGGAAAGAAAGGAGGTGTATATTATTGTTGAATGTTGAAAAACGTCATGTGGGTTGTTTATGGAATATATTGGTATGGATAATAGTGTTGTTGATGTTGGTATTATTGTTGTTGTTTTTTGGTTGCTGAATTGTAATTTTAGGCTACGCATATAAACAGAGGAGATGCTGCCGAAATTTCGATAGATTCTAGAATGATTTATTTTAAGGCTTAGGATAAGTATATAACAATGGGCCTAATCATAGTATGAATGGTCTTATATGTGGACTTGCGGGCTCAGACGGATAAGCTTAGGTAGTTGGAGGCTGAATAGGTATGTTAAGGCTCGTCCCTTTCTTTCAAAGGCATGATTTCTATGGTATGATTTCATAAATGTTTCCATAACCTTCTTGTTTTCAAAAGATAAAAGTCCATGGTTCTTAAAGCCTCTCATGATGTCGAGGATAAGAATGATTTTATGATGGTGACAGCGATAATGATGATTTTGTGTTTTAAGAACTCAAGTTTATGATTTTAAAGCGAATATGAAAATGTGGAGCTACTTCTAGATTTTCTCAATTTTATTCATTGATGATGACTCTACTTTTAAAGGCACCAAAGTGTATGTAAAGCTATCCCTTCTTTCTATTGGACGTGAATTACATAAAACGAGCGAACGATGAGCATACATGACTCCGATGAACTCTAGTTCTCTGTGGTACTTGACATGACAGTCGTCTTTAATTCTCAAGTGTTGGTTCATTCTAATTATTCTATCAAATCCTCAACGATGATTCAGTTTGTACATGATTGCTCCTAATATTCTATTCATGCACACTGTTATGGCCTCACTTCACCGAGTCCCTCACTAGAAGGCCGGGTACGTATTCTTGCATATTGTTAATGTATCACTTCACCGAGTCCCTCACTAGAGGGCCGGGTACATATTTGTGTACAGTTTCATTGCATTGTTCACCGAATCCCTCACTAGAGGGTCGGGTATGTATATTATATATTTTACCGAGTCCCATAATGGGCTGGGTACCCTTTTTACCGAGTCCCATAATGGGCCGGGTACGCTATATATTTTACCGAGTCCCATAATGGGCCGGCTACGCTATATATTTTACCGAGTCCCATAACGGGCCGGGTACGCTATATATTTCACCGAGTCTTATAATGAGCCGGGTACGGTATATATGTATATGACTTCATTCACCGAGTCCTATAATTGGCCGAGTACAGTATATTATATATATATATATATATATATGTATGACTCTCATCTCTTAAGGCACAGATGCATTAGTATCTTTGATTATCATACTCGTCTCCTGTCATCTTTTTACTCAGCCATGATCTTTTTTATTGTACTTCATGCTTTACATACTTAGTAAATTTTCCGTAATGACCCCTTTTCTTCGGAGGCCGCGTTTCATGCCTGCAGGTACAGATACTTAGTTTGGTAATCCTCCAGCGTAGGACTGCTACTCAGCTTCTTGGAGAGCTCCATTGTTCCGGAGCTTGAGTCATTTTGGTACAGATCCTTTTGACATAGACATTGTTATACTCTTAGAGGTCTGTAGACATATGTGGGTTGTGTATATGGTTTGGTCAGCTTTACAGATATAGATCATTTTTGATATTCCCGCGTACAGTGGCAGCCTTGTCGACTTGCATATTTTGTTATGTATGGTCAATTGTGACTCCTCAGGAAACAGGTTCATTATGATATATGGCATTATGACTCTATAACATGCTTTTACAGATTTCCACATTGTCCTTAGTATCAGTCAGACTATATCTAACAGGTTCGCATACGAGTGTCCGAATCGGGCACTAGTCATGGCACATCGGTTTGGGTCGTGACAAAAATAGTTATGGAGGAAAGGTCATCAAGTGTTGTGCTATAATTTTTGTTTTTATGGACTGTTTTGAGCATGTTTTGGCCGTGTGGCTGGGCTGATTTACATGTATAGAGATTGTATCTGATGTTATTGGTGTGTTGATGACATTATACTCTTTGATTGGGAAGAAAGGAAGTGTATATTGTTGTTGTATGTTAAAAAACACCGTGTGGGAAATTTTTGATGCTTTACGGAAAATTTTAGTATTGATGATGATGTGGTTGATATTAGTATTACTATTGTTATTGTTGTTGTTGGTTGCTGAATTGAGTCTACAACATGCTTTTAGATATTTCCACATTGTCCTTAGTATCAGTCTGATTATATCTAACAGGTTTGTATACGAGTGTCAAACTCGGGCACTAGTCATGGCCCATCGGTTTGGGTCGTGAATGCACCCCCCCCCCCTCCCGCAAACCCTCTTTAACATATTCATGAAGGTTCAAGAGAAAATCCAAGTGATTATATATAAATTCAACCTCAAAAGTTAACCTTGGTAAGGAAGAACACTTCTATAGGATTGTGTTGTGATTAAGGGTGACTGAAAGTGAACCGGCTATGGATTCAAATTGTCTTTACTGTTTAAGGTAATTTTAACATCCCTTTGGTTATGCTTAAGCTTAATTCTATGTTAGTGAGGTTGTTTAAAGCAAAATACTACAAGATAGCGTTGAAATAGCCGAAGATATAGCTACTGTTTTGTTGGGTTGTTTTGAGGTGAAAATATGATTTGTGATTGCTGGAAATTATGGAATATAATATGATTATATTTGTAATGACCCGTCCAGTCGTTATTTAATACTCCGCGAACCCATGCCCAATTTAGGTCTACGTTGGTAAATAATAAGCCACATGGGGTGTTTTAAGGATTAATAGTGGGAAAAATTAATTTCGGATAGAGTTAGAAGTCGTGGGCCCCGTGCTGCAAGCGGACCGCTATAGCGGTCAAGGTACCGCCGCAGTGGTCCCGATATAGCGGAACCTCGGCCGCCGCAGCGATCAAGGCGGGGAAATAGTCTCATTTTTGGTCCCTTAGTCTATATTTCACCCTCCCATTTAAACAAAAGACCTCCCAAGGCTACTGTTAGGTTTTGCACAAGAAGAAAAACCACTGACACTAAGAGAAGATGCTTTACCCTACCTTCTCCACATCTTTCACACCGACTATCATCTTTCATGGATTAGGATAAGGGCTAGGAAGGCAAGAAAGTCATGGAATTTCAAATAGCTGTTTGTTATCAAGGTAGGTTATGGTTTACTTGAGTAAGACTTTTATTAGTAAATCGTATATATATTTAGAGTTGACGGGAGACTGCATGATTAGGTCTTCGGACCTGGAGTTTTGGATGGATACCGTCGCAACTCAACGAAATTATGTGTAATTAGTAGCTAGGATAACAATGAGTATTTTAATTGTGTGTTGAGTGTTTGTATTGTTGATTTTTGGGTGTTAAAAAGTTAGAAAGTGATTTATCATCGTGATTAAAAAGGGGGCATTAGGGTTTTAAGAATATGTATACCTAGGTAGATGTGAATCCCATATGTATTTCCAAGTTTATTGTAATGTTCATGTGATTGACGCTCGTGTTACTCCAAAGGATCGAAGAAAGGTATAGTAGTGCTACGCCCAGTGAAGGCATGATTAATGACATTATTTTTATTCATTGGCGTCATTGCATACATGGCATATGGTCATGAGCTAATACATAGAGCAGAAAGTCTGAATACGTGTCAGTTGTGTTATTCGGTTCTATGGCCGAGTTGGGTTGAATATGAAGCATCAATTGTCAAACAGTCATTAGCAGTAAGGTAACGGTGAGTATGATTATCTAATTTGGATCCGTGTCCGAGGTTCCTTCCGGAGCAGAGGATTTATGGCTCGGGTCCGATGAGTATCCGGAACCAGTGGTACATGGACCCCATGGGTCCCCTGCAGGTCATGACTACTGAGCAATGACATCAGTTAGCATGTATGTACAACATGATTGGGCCCTTGCATCTCATCTGCATTGCATTACATTTAACACTGCTATGTTCTTATATTCGTGTATTATCAGTCTGTTATATTACATTGTGCATCTTTTATGATTCGGGTTGAGGTTGTGTGAGGTGGTGAGTATTATGAAGGTAAGCATAAGAACGAATTCACAATAGTGAGTCATCCCATGGGTGCATCATATCTTAGTAAGTGAATTGGATAGAAAACCTCTACAACTAAAAATATAGGATTTAGATGTTAGTATAAATGAGAAGGCGAGACTTAGGAAATTGGCTTAAGGGAAGGTGGAATGGGTTTAAATGACAAGTTAGAAAATGGGTACTAGAGATGCTTATGAGCTACGATATATGTTTATGTGTGCCTATGAAGAGCTATAATAAGACCTTTCTATGCTATCTTCATATGATATCTATTATGCTTCTATATTGATGTTGATCATGCTTTACATACTCAGTACATTCTTCGTACTGATGTTCTTATGTTTGTTGACGCTGCGTCATGCCCGCAGGTGCGCAGGGAGACAGATTTGATCCTTTGCTGCCTATTCGGAGATTTCATAGAGAGCTCCATTTCTTCGGAGCCATATCTTTTGGGTACTCATTCTTTTGTGTATATAATTATGGGCATAGCGGGGTCTTGTCCCGCTAATGTGATATGTTATACTCTTAGAGGCTTGTAGACGTGTGTGTGTGTGTGGGTAGATGTGTTTGGCCTTGTCGGCCTATGTTTTGTATATCATTTTGTCGGCCACGTTGGGCCATGTATATTGATGTAGCATAAATGCCTATGATGATATGAATGTGCGGTTGTCCATATGGGACTAGTTGACGAATCAATGGAAATGCATGTATAATTATGTGGCTCACCTAGATGTAAGTATAAGAGTAAGCGAAGAGGGTGCTCGGGTGGGTTAGCACCGGGTGCTCGTCGCAGCCCCGAGTCGGGTCGTGACAATTACGTGTGGTGTACTGATACTACTCTTTCTACATCCTGTTGGGTTGTAGATATGTTGCAGGTGTAATTTGAAGTTTCTTCATATGGATTCATCGGGCATTCTCCTACAGCCTCGGTCATCTCATTCTAGGAAGAGGATGTGTCATTTATTTTGTCTTTCTATATAGTAGGAGCTCTTGTACCTGTCAAGACTAGGTTCCGGGAAAGTTCATTTTAGTTTTCTTGTATTTAAAACAGAGTCTGTGTAAGCTTTTATTTAATCTTTGTCATTTTAAAGAATTGTTTTGATTAATCTATGGGTAATTGGTTTGGTTGGTAAGGGTTCGCCTACTAGGTTAGTCAAGTGGTAGGTTCCCGCACGGCCCGTGGGTTGGGTCGTGATAGTTGGTATCAAAGCCTAGGTTACCGGTCTCACAAGAACAAGAGCAAATGTCTAGTAGAGTCTTGTGGAATGGTACGATGACGTCTGTACATGTCGGCAAGAGGCTATAGGGCATCTAGAAGTTCCCCTTCATTCATTCTATTGTGCCACCCCAGTACTCCATCTCCTAGAGGAATCCAATTGGTATCTAAATGATTCCAATTGGTATCTTGACGGGCTAATTAGTATCTGTCGATTCCAATGGTTGTCTCTCTATTTTGACTTAAGGAAGACCTTCTATAAGTAGGTGCGTGATTATTTATGTGAACGAATGGAATTTCAGTGATAATGTTGGTGTTATAGACTGTGTTCTATTCTAGGAAGAGTAGCAAGTTAATTGCGCATTCATATTTATTAGGTGAAAACCATGTGTATACGAGCTAAGCAATTAAGTGAGTCCCTACGAGATCCAAGCTGGTGAGCAAAAGTTTCAGCCCACTGGCACTGTAGCACCACTGCAGCAGTAAGGGGACCACTACAGCAGGCTTGCTATAGCGAGCATCGGACCACTATAGCAGACACAAACTTCTGCAGGGTCCCGCTATAGCGACGGACGGCGGTCAAGTAACCGCCGTATCGGTACCATGAGACCAGTAGCCTCTCTATTCTCCCCTGTTTTCCAACCTATATGATTCATCAACAAATCAAGAAGAAACCGATTCCAAAGCAAATACCTACATAAAAGCATCTGCCCGAGTTGGGCAATCGTCTTACGAGCACCCTTAAACGGGGGCACCGGCACCAAAAAAAAACAAAATTAAGATTGTCCAAACATCCCAAAAATAACCGAGAACAAGAAATTGTCTGAACATGAAACCTTACAAGGGCAAATGATAACCAAAACTGATATAAAAAAGGTAAGGGGAATCTCTAAGCCACTCCTCAGCTAGTTGCCTCGTCACCACCATCCTCCGAGTCACTAAGGTCCTTGCTAACGAGTCTGGCCGCACTAAGAAAGGAGAACTGAGAGGCATCTCTGGTGGTCACCTTGGGAGGCTTCACCTTCGGGACTAGGGCCTTTAAAAAGCTCTTGACGCCTTTCCACATCTTCACAAACAGCTTATCCCTAGCCCAGCCGTTTTTCTTCACCCAGTACAAGTCATCCCGGAGATCCACGTGGGCCTGGGCAAAGGATCCATAGGTGCCCTGCAAGGTATCCACCACCTCCCCCATCTTGGTCTGGACATCCATATAGCCCTTTCATCTACTCAATAGTAAATTCTTTAGCACCAGCAGTACCGCTTGACGACCCGGACTCTATGGAAGGCCGTGCAAACCCATCATGGCCATCTTCACCGCAGCCATATCTGCCTCCATGCGCTCGAAGGTACCAGAGGTCTATGACTGACCACTCCCGCCCTGCGGGCCATTGCTGTCATCCGAGCCAATCCTCTTTCTCTTGCCCCTACCCTGTGCTCCCTTGACTTTCAGTGGGTCAAAGGCGACATCACACTCCACATAGTGGTCCCCATGCTCCATAAGTACCCAGTATTACGGCAAAGATGGGTAATCAGGAAGGAAAAAATCAAACTCGGGCCGACCTTGGCCATAAAACTCTGCCACTCCTCGATCACCTGCATCCCCATATTCACGGGCACCCCATCCAAAATGCAAGCCACCACAAAGGCCCATGGGTGACTGATATCATTAATATTGCTCGAAGGGCGAACTTGTCGGGCAACGAGGTGCAGCCACCTCCGAGTCTCAGGAGTGAAGTGCCGACTCTTAATGGAAAAATGGGTGACCCCCCAGGTATCTTTCCTCCTCTTTGACTCTTTCACTAGCATCCTCATTAACCACGACCCGTTCCCCTCGTGATCCTTTTCCCGTATTTCAGCCTGTGAAGGGTTGGACAACCTATGAACAACATTAAGGGCCTCATAACCCACATTTGTGTTAACCCCTCTGATAGTAATCTGCGGCTCTAGGCCAGTCCAATCAACGGTAGGGATCCTAGCATAGAACTCCCTAACCCGACCTTGGCCATAAAACTCTGCCACTCCTCGATCACCTGCATCCCCATATTCACGGGCACCCCATCCAAAATGCAAGCCACCACAAAGGCCCATGGATGACTGATATCATTAATATTGCTCGAAGGGCGAACTTGTCGGGCAACGAGGTGCAGCCACCTCTGAGTCTCAGGAGTGAAGTGCCGACTCTTAATGGAAAAATGGGTGACCCCCCAGGTATCTTTCCTCCTCTTTGACTCTTTCACTAGCATCCTCATTAACCACGGCCCGTTCCCCTCGTGATCCTTTTCCCGTATTTCAGCCTGTGAAGGGTTGGACAACCTATGAACAACATTAAGGGCCTCATAACCCACATTTGTGTTAACCCCTCTGATAGTAATCTGCGGCTCTAGGCCAGTCCAATCAACGGTAGGGATCCTAGCATAGAACTCCCTAACCCAGTTAAAGTTGATATTCCTCGGCTCCTTGACTAACCGATCCCGACCCATGCGGTGTAGAATCTGATAGAAATTCGGGACCAGCTTCTCCACTCGGTCCATAATGAAGGCCCGCTCGTAGAGCATGACCTTAGTCTGCTGTTCCATGTAGCGCCTCTTGCAAGAAAATGAGGCAAACCTAACGTATGCAGCCGGAGGTGGGTGCTGGTGGTTGTTGCCCTTCTTGCTGTTGTTGTGGATCCGCCATAGTAGAGTGAGAGAGTTAGCCTAAAAAGGGGGGAAAACAAAGTTAGAATAATGTGGCACTAAGATTTAGCAGTGATAGGCAATGCATGAGGTAGTAGAAAAATCCCAATTTTTATTTCTGCCTCAAGCAGCTTCGCGGTGGCGGTGGAATGACCGCTGCAGCGGAGCTGCTATATCGGTAAAAAGGCCGCTACAACGGACAAGGCGTCGCCATAGCGTTGCCTCGTCACTGCAGCGGGCTCGCTATAGCAAGCAGTTGACCGTTACAGCAGTTACCTCCCAACAGAAGGGCCGCTCCCAGCGACCAACCATCGCCATAGTGGGACCGCTGCAGCGATGGAAGGTCCGCCATAGCGGACCCACCTTCCCCAGTCCAAAAACCTCCCAAACCCAACTTTTAGCAAACCCAAATTTTCACTGTGGTTTCCCCGTTTTGTCAAGGATCATGTAGTATGATTGCATGCATGACTTTTACAAATTATAGCACCCTATTCCAACTACCATGGGTACCAATATTTTGGGCAAGAACATCAAAAAATCGCACCACTACAAACATCCCCACCCCAACACAAAACCACCCCATTTTTAGCAGATCTTTAGTATAAAGTGATTCTAGGGCAATATGAAATTCGAAATAACCCTCCATGATCCAAGAAAATTCCCACCGCAATAAATCAAAACCCATTTTCAAGAAAACCAAAAAATTTCTCTAATCTAGCAAGTTAAGCATGAAAATTTCGAAATAGGAAGCCATAAAAAAATTATAGGATAGTGAAAAAGAGCACATACCATGAACTAACGAGGGATCTGCAAGCTTTGCAGGAAAAAAATGAACCTTGAGTGTGGAGAAAATTTTCTCTTTTCTCAGATTTTATGGGGTGTTTTAAGAAACAGAGGAGGGTAGAGTGGTTAAAAAGGAAGTGGGGAGGGAGATGAGGGGACTGAGTAGTTGAATAGGGGAGAATAATTTTCGTGCGAGAGGGGGAGTTTTTCAGTTATGGGGGACAAGTGGAAGTGGAAGGGGTGAACTCAGTTCACCCCATTTATTTTTGTTTCTGTTCGACGACTGCTGCGGGCGATGAATTTACCGTTTCAGCGGTACAGCTATAGCGGTCCTCTGACCGTTGTAGCGGTGGCGTGAGAAATTTATTTTTGTTGAAAATTTATATTTCCATGACGATAACTCGAAATCCTGTCTCCTATAGTGTAGGTGTCACGACCCAACCCCGTAGGCCGTGACTAGTGCCCGAATTGGACACTCATATTGTCTGTTAACTGTAATCATTTATAACTAGTATGTCATGAACTTATTTGTATAAAAAGGTATGGTGTTGTTTTGAAGCTGTCAAAATTTTTGTATGTCGAAGGCATCTGTCTCCTGAGGAGTTACAATTTTTAAACAACAACATATATCTTTCTACACAAGCCGATAAGGCTGCCACGATATGTATCATACCAAACATACATATATATGCAAGCCGACAAGGCTGCCATTACGAATGGGTACGCCCCAAACATAAGTCATAGTCATACAACGCATCAACAACTACATACAGACCCACAAAGATGTCCACAGACCTCTAAGAGTAATGACTGTATCATATGGCGGGACAGGGCCCCGCCGTACCCAATTTAACACATATGAATACAACACAAGGGAGTTATACCACAAGCTAGCTCCGGAACAAAGGAGCGGTCCAAAATAGCTGAATAGGTACCCTAAGCTGACGGATCTCCAAAATAAGCGTCTGTACCTGCGGGCATGAACGCAGCCCCCCGAAGAAAGGGGGTCAGTACGGAGTATGTACTGAGTATGTAAAGCATGAAATATAGTAAATAGAAACATATCTGAAGTGAGTAGCATAAGATTCAGTACAAAGACCAAAAATCCCAAGACTTACTTGTCACATAATTCATCATAAGTTACAGTAATCATAACAAGGTAGTCATATCATATGTAAGTACATATATATCGTGTCCCGCCCCTTTTGTAAGGGACTCGGTAAGTAAAATCATATTATAATCATACATATATATAACGTGTCCCGACCCTTTAATAAGGGACTCGGTATTAAAATCATAGCCTCATAAACATAAACATATACACATATACACATATACACCTATACACCTACCGCGGCCAAGTATCCAGCGGTCAATATCACACATATACACATATACACCTACCGCGGCCAAGTATCCAGCGGTAAATATCACACATACCGCGGTCAAGTATCCAGCGGCAACATCACACATACAAATACCGCGGCCAGGAATCCAGCGGCGATACCACACATATGCAATTCATCTTCGGTTCTTTTTTTTTTTTGAAATCTCATTACTAACTATAGCAAGGAACATCTCAGATTTTATGTACATGCGTACTTTAATCATGGTGTAACTTTGAGATCAAGTATGTCTCTAGTTGTGCAAATATTCAAGAGTAGGAACTTCTATGCATCATTCATTAGTCAATCATATAATAAACTCATGACAATAACATTACAGAATGAAAAGGATCACAAATCATGTTTGGAACTAGAGAGTAGAATTTACCCCAAGGTTCATATCATTTCATACTTACGTCTAGGACATGCCAAGAAAAGAAAGGAATAGGCCTTACATACCTTTAGCGTTTAGTCGTATAATAACTTGTACTTGCTGCCCAATGGTACTTATCCTATATCAAGATATCACAAGCTATGATTAGTTTACGAGGGAATTCGATACGTATTTTGACACTCACAATCCCTTTCTAACATTTAGACGACGTTTCGTTCGCATTCAAACCAACTAGTGCTACAAGCTAATATTGGTAGTCATTCTTTCATGTATCAATCCAAACTTGTATAAACATGATTTAAGGGACTTTGGACAGTCCATACATCATTCAAAACAGTTCCATACTCACGGCCAAACAGCACACACAACACTACAATTTCTATTTCGCAATTTTCCAACTTCAATTACAACGACAACAACACGTTTACAACATTACTTATGTGATTAGCGGAACTGTTTCAGCATCATATTTATTCTTATAACAGCCCACAAACCATTTCAATTTCAACTTGAATGATTAAGCTTCACTTTCACTACACGTTCATAGCAACAATCAATATTCAACATTCACTAATTTGCTTCTAACCTTAAAACAGTCCACTATTTTGGACTGCTTGCGTACTTCAATTTGATTTGTTTCTTTAACACCTAAATTCACATATTCAACATACATACAATATACCACAATGTTCATAACAACAACAATCAAAACTTGGCACAAAGCAGTCCATAATTTCCCCTAAAACAGCCCCTTTACACGACTTCAACACAACTATAACAACTTCATGATTTTCATCCATTCATCCAAACCACAACACATTCAATCCATTTCCAATACATGTACAAGGAGATTAAACATGATTCCATTAAAGCCTACAACACATGGCTCATTTAAAATTTTTAGAAAACAGTCCATTACCACAACATGTCCAAAACAGTCCAATAACATGTCCAAAACAGTCCAATAACATGTCCAAAACAGTCCCTAAACAATGTTCGGAATTCTTGCAAACATTTACGAACATACTAAGCAAACCACCTATGATTCTTACACATTATTTCATGCCTTCTTTTCATATATTTTCAGTAGGTTATGACCAGCTACCCACACGACAAATACAACATCAATTCATACACAACTAAACTACATCGTCATTTCTATAATCCATACAACAACTCACAAACGATTTTAGTTTCAACTCCAACCATTAAACACCTTCATTTCCATCATGAAATTCATGATAATAACAATCAAAATATCAAGTAAAAACAATTCACTAACTCCCTCACAAAACAGTCCAATACCAACATACAACATCATAAACCAACTTCTACAATCTTTGTTCCTTTACATATGTTGACACCCATTCAATTCACCAACAATACATACAAAATGAAACCAACCATGGATTCATCAATACTCACGGCTCATTCACTACTTCAACCACAACAACAATCCAACAACAACATGCATGAACTATACATTCAAATCGTTATGGAACACAAGAACAATAAGCATTCTTACCTTGTAACTAATTCCTTCAATCGGCTAGCCCCTCAAACTCTCTTCTTGAAATTTAACACTTGTTCTTGCTACCCCAATGAATGCTACACGTTATTATGCACCTATAATGGATTTTAATTGCTTGGAAAACCGATTTTTGGAGCAATTTGGAGCAGCTCATTCTCGGCCAACTTGTAGCCGAGACCCTCTCTTTCTATGACTAAGTTTTCTAACTTTGTAAAATGAAGAAATGAGTTGCTTAGTGGTGTATGAATCAGAATTTTGCCTTATATATTCCTTCCATGATTTGGACATGTGTCCCACTCAAGTTTTTGGGTCAATAATCTTTGACCATTGCACAATATGCACGGCTGAACATGGCTAAGAAAAGATGGGCAGATTTTTGTTCCCAATCCCACTTAGTACTCCATTTATCATTAGTTTAATCCCACTTTTCTATTAATTCTTCCATGCCAAACGAAATTTGTAGATAATTTGTAACTTGAAACAAAATTGGAAGTTAAAATCTCCACTTTGTACCCTAAACTAATCTTGTCTTAACTTGTCGCGTTTATTTTAAAACGTCCAATGTATGAAAATTACGGGATGTAACAGTAGGACACCAGGAGGGTTACCCTTACATCACCCCACTCCGTTCGTAGAGAAACGGTGGTTTAATTTGTATATGGTGTAACGACCCATCCGGTCGTTATTTAATACTCTGCGATCCCAAGCCCAATATAGGTATATGTTTGTAAATAATAAGCCCCATGGGGTGTTTTAAGGATTAATAGTGGGAAAAATCAATTTCGGATTGTCACGACCCGACTAGGGCCGTGACGAGAACCCGATACTTGTACCGAGCACTCCTTATCTATCGTATTACCTTTACCTCTTAGCAAGCCGTGTGAACAGAGCCATATTTTTTTTTTGAACATTAACATTAGCAGCGTCATTCTGAACATAGACTAATAAACTTCGTTATCACTTTATACACCAACATTATCATGCCAAAACACCATATATCTAACTGTACTTGACTGACTGTACATATCTGCCTACGAGCCTCTAGACATAGTACACTTATACATAGAAAGGGCCGAGTACTATCGTGCCCGAGATTATATATACACAAAATAGTACCACTGAAATAAGGCTCCGGAACGACTGGAGTGCTGTAGAGTACTGCTGGTAGAGCTCCTAAGGATCAAGTCCACCTGTCTGCTGACCTGCGCGACATGAAACGCAGCGTCCACAAGAAGGGACGTCAGTACGAATAGTGTACCGAGTATGTAAGGCATAGAAAATAATACAAGCAGTGACATAGAGTACGATTGATAATATCATGGAGTCACAGGGCATATAACGAGGCGAGAGAGTAACCTGTGCATATGAAGGCCCCTTTTCAGGCCGGCTGTCATGTAGGCTTGTCCTTTCGTCTTTGAAATGTTTCTTTTCATAAGCATAGGAATTAACATTTATATATTACTTATTCCCGTGTACAGAAAACAGTACATTTCAGTAACGGTACCTTTTGCTCACATTTACAAACGCCGAATACAATCGGCTCAACCCCCACGGTGTCCCTTATTCTCGTATACAGAAAATAGTACAATTCAGTAAACAGTATCTTTTATTCACATTTACAGATGCCGAATACATCGGCTCTCCCAAGCCCCTCCCCAACGGTGTCCCAACACATTACATCATATATATGTATCATACATTATATAAATATACAGACGCCGCGTACGGCTCTCCCATATCCCGTGTCCGGGCATCCCGCGTCCAGGATGGAATCCAGCTGAATCAGGTGGTGATATAACAGTGGCCCTTCCCCTTTCCCCATACACATATACATATACATTTGCTTATCTTTTATACATATACACGTCTCATATACAATTACTTATCTTATTTATATATACATATCCATACACATATACCTGTTTTATATACATATAT
The DNA here is from genome assembly GCF_019175385.1 of Lycium barbarum. Lineage (NCBI taxonomy): Eukaryota > Viridiplantae > Streptophyta > Magnoliopsida > Solanales > Solanaceae > Lycium > Lycium barbarum. The sequence continues at coordinate 78,250,766 of NC_083343.1, forward strand.
CATATAAGCACACAAGCGTCAAGGAAAATCATGTATCCATCGGAGTGACGTAAGGTCGGTCACCTCCGATTACGTTATGGAATGCTAGTGATAGCTTTGTCTCACCTTGATGGAACAAGTATTTTAAGGCGAGACTATCAACGGAGAATAGTATTACAGTAACCGTAGAATGAAATCGTGGGCATCATAGATGACCGTCATAGGCTTTGGAGTCAGGGAAAATAAAGATATAGCTAGGAAATATAATTACGACTCAAAAATTAGTGTATCACTTTCATGTTTACATAAGATACTTAGCTTAGTCATCTTAGTCATAGAGTCGTTCCGGTCGTACTTATCAAAGGTACATTCTCTTGTCTAACATTGTCATTATCATTATCCTCATAGAAATATTCTCGTTAGAGTAGTCATAGTACTTATCATTCGGTAACGAGATTGGGATCAAAAGTCCCCTTTGGATTTACTTCAAGTAAGTCAACCACGACTATAGAAAAATCCGAGAGTAACGGGCCCACCTCGGGCCGGATGAGGTAGCGTATACGATTTACGTATGTTACGTGTCATAGCGTTACTTGTGAGGGTCTTAGGGTAATCGGGTCCCACTTATACAAGTTCTAAGGGTGTAGGAGGTTTTTCCAACAATTGGCACACTTTCTAGTTCAATTCTATTGAACAAAAAGTGGAAAACTTTAGGTGCGGATTCCGGGGAACTGAGTTCTCCCCGAGGCTCGTACCCAACTTATTACAACTAGGACATGCCATAGAAAGAAGGGTGAAGCCTTACATACCTCTTTCTGCTCCTTTAGCTATTCCAAATTCACGTTGCAATCTCGTCGAAATCTGCAAATTGGTCATTTTTACCCAAAACTCTCATTAGTATACTTAGAGTTGAAATCTTAAGGTAACACTTGGCTACCGAAATTTCAGCAGCACCTCCTCTGTAAATATACCATCCTCGACATTCAATTTTGTCAAATTCTCGTCAAACACAATCCGGGAATCCAAACCCGGCCAAACTATCAACATGAATTCAACAGTCACACTAGCGATCCATACATTACTTTCTTCCACATTTATGGACTTCACTATCATTCTACACATTCACAACATCATTCATGCAAATATAAGAATTTACGCTAACGTCAAATTAACTTCTTCGACGCTTCCACAACGATTACAACTTCGTTTTCATTATGGAACGCATAACGACAACAATCAAAACACTACATAAAATCAATCTGATTGTCCCACACAACATCACCATATTCGGCCACCATGATCAACAACACAACAACTAGAATATTAATTACAACTTGCTCATTGTTCCTCAACAATTCAACACACATTCATGGTTACATAAGCCATGTTCACGGCCACCTATGCCATGCACACACACACGGCTAACATCAAGCATGCACACCACAATCTCTCCAAATTCATTCAACTTCCATTTTCCACATATCATTCACAACAATAACAACCAAACACTAATTAAAATAATTGAAGCATGGCTCCTACACACACATATATATATATACACGGCCATACACTATATTTCTCTCCTTCATGAATTTCATCCATTTTGGCATACTACAACACATATAAACCATATATAACACATAAAAGAGGAATAATTTCTTACCCCTTTCTCTTGACTTTCCACTTGGCTACACTTGAAAATTTGTATGAATATGAGATTTTCTTGCTCCACCAAACTCCCTACTTTGTTAAGCACCTTCCACTTAGTAGCAAAGGATTTTTGAAAGAATTTTTGTCAACTTTTTCTTAGGAATTTCTCTATGGCCGAAGGCCCTAAGGGTTTTTCTCCTTCTTTCTTTTGTGCTTGCTTCTCTTGAAAATTTTAGAGACTATTATGATAAAGATGACTTGGTCATCTTATTTAATTACATACTTTGACCCACTTTGGGCCTAGCCCATGTGTATGGCCGGTTGGGCCTATGATTTTCCTTACAAATTTTCAAGCCCACTTTGTATTCTTAGCTAGGTCTTGTAATTCTTGAAAACAATTTTTTTTCCAACTTCCAAATTTGCCCTTCGTCTTTTTCCATATTTTCACGAGTCATATTGCGAATTTCCCTTTATGCCCTTGACCTTCCTCATTAATTCCACTTCTAAATTTTTCATAAGCAACTCATGTGTCAAACAAAATAAAATATGGCCTTGCTTGTTGTCTTCCCGCGATTGCCTTGAATTATCCGATTCCACAAAATGCGGGATATAACACGGATAGAGTTAGAAGTCGTGGGCCTAGGGCTGGAAGCGGACCCCTATAGCGGTCAAGGTACCGCCCCTAACCGCCGCAGAGCTCGAGGCGGGGCAGTAGGATAGACTAACGAAAGGAACGAAGTATTCGGTATTCCAATAAGTGAGAAATGACATTTGATGACCCTAATTAGGATTTCCAAAGACATTCAGAGTAAGAGGAGAAAGTTTGCCAAGAGAGGGCAAGACATACGATGTGTATCGGAAAGGATTTACGAGTAATAAGTTAATGATGATTTAATAGCGTCTTGGAGAAGAATTATAACGTCCCTTAGATCGTTAATGAGGTGTTAAACAAGTATCAAGAAGGTTCCACAAGGATTGGAGATCAAACGAAGTGACGAGAACAAGATCAGAGAAAAGATGGGTTACACAGCCGATTATACGGTCCGTATAATGTTATACGGTCCGTATAATGGTTCGCAGAATCGTCACAGCGAAGGTCCCTCACTAATGGGATTATACGGTCACTTATACGGACCGTATAATGTGCCGTATAATGGTCACAGAAGCGAGATGTTGAAGCGGCGATTTCACGGTCACTTATACGGACTGTATAAGTGTCCGTATATTTTCCCGACGGATTAGATTTTTAAGTTATTAAAAATGGGACCAAGTTCATTATTTCATTCCATTTTCACCCAACACTTCAAGGAATCTCTAGAACTCTCTCCACTCTTCATCCATAAGAACTCAAGAGAAATTTATGATTAACTTCATTAAATTAAGAAAACCAAGTGTATGAAGCTCATTAGAGATCATCCAAGTCAAGAAATTTCATTGGAGGTGAACTAGGGTTTAGGCTCAAGTGATGTATTTCCTCCCAAGGCTTATTGCTACTCCATCTAAGGTAAGTTTTATGGTCTTTCCATGTTATTTAAGGTATTGAGAGGTTGAAAGACTTGGATTGTAGAAGGAGATAGAAAATGGGTCATGAATGTGAGAATAGAGTCATTTTTGAGTAGTAGCTTGGATTGAGTCATGATTCTTGATATGTTATGATTATAATCACGTTAGAAATGATATTAAGAACATGGGATAAACGTTGTATATAAGTGAACGTAATAGTGTACTATGACCATGATTATGGAAGAAATTGAAGTGAAATTGTGAAATGTGGATAATATAGATGAATGACGATTGTTGCTTATAATATTGTGAATGTTGTTATGGAGGTTTGAGAGTTGATATGTAAGATGAGGAAAGTTGTATAAACAAAGGAAATGTTGCCCAATTTTCTCTAGCCTTAGTAAGCATGTTCTTATAATCGATTAGCTAATGTTAATACGAACTTTCTTGAAGGTAGAAACGCGAGCATCGAACGAGAACGATCAAACGATAGAATAGCTAAACGAAAGAGATATGTAAGGATAATCCTTTCCTTCTAAGGCATGACTCCTATGGCATGAATCTTCCTATTTTTCCATAATCTTCCTAAATAACGGAAATTACGAGTCCATGACTATAAAGAGCTACATACGCACATGATAAAGAAAAGAGATACGATACGAGCATGATAATGATGATGATGAGTTTAAGTATAGAGAATCCTCGAGTAATATACGATGTCCATGAGGTTTATGATCCTAAGAACGGTTCCACTGATGTTTTTCCTTGTGGACACTCACCTTAAAATTTTAGTCCTCTCAAGGTGAGACATAATGATTATGATCACTCCATAATGCAATCGGGGGTTCACGACCTTATGTCACCCCGACATCGCCATAGTTACCTTCAAGTTCTAAAGTATGTTTTGATGATAAATGTATAACGATGCTAAGTTATGATAAGGTCATGATGTGCCTATAAGATGTACAGTAATGTTAAGTCTATGATGTGCTCACGATGCTACAATTCCACGGTACCTAAATGGCCGGACATGTCACCGCAAAGGCGGGCTTCTTGTGATTCCACCGTGCCTAAATGGCCGGACATGTCACCGCAAAGGCGGGCTGCTTATGATTCCACCGCGCCTAGAAGGCCGGGCACGATCACCACCAGTGGGCGGCATATGATGGTTATCTGGACGCGGGTTAACGATGATGATATATATATATGATACGATGATGTAGGCGCTCTGATAATACATGTACTACGATTATATATGATATATGTAAGAAATATATCCACCCTTAAAAGTTACGCAGGTTGTATCTTCATCTTATGTCTTATGATTTCTCTATTACGTTCATTTAATTCATGCCTTATATACTCAGTACAATTTTCGTACTGACGTCCGTTTTCTATGGATGCTGTGTTCATGCCCACAGGTAGGCAGGGAGATGATCCAGACTCGTCGGAGCTACCGGCAGACTTTGAGAGGCTCGTAGATACGTATGTGTGGGTAGCATGGTTTTCCTATGATTTGAGTATATATATATGTTTTGGGCATGACGGGGTCCTGTCCCGTCTATATGTCTAGTACTCTAGTAGAGGCTCGTAGATACGTATGTGTGGGTAGCATGGTCTCACGATGTCCCTATTGTATGTACATTATTTTTATAGCCGAAGGGCTTATGAATATAAAGGTAATTATGTTTCCAAGTGAAAAATGGTTTTCCTATGATTTGAGTATAAGATTAATGAATGAACGCTTGATGAGTACGATGGGTAATGGTATGAGCGGTGCTCGGTGGTTAGCCCCGGGTACCCGTCATAGCCCCTAGTCGGGTCGTGACAATATTTCACCCTCCCTTTTAAACAAAATACCTCCCAAGGCCACTATTAGGCTTTGCACAAGAAGAAAAACTCTTGACACCAAGAGAAGAGGCTTTACCCTGCCTTCTCCACATCTTTCCTCATGACTATCATCTCTCAAGGATTCGGATAAGGGCTAGGAAGGTGAGCAAGTCATGGAATTTCAAGTAGTTGTTCGTCATCGAAGTAGGTTATGGTTTACTTGAGTTAGACTTTTATTAGTAACTCGTATGTACATTTAGAGTTGATAGGCGACTGCATGATTAGCTCTTCGGACACGGAGTTTTGGATGGATACCTTCGCAACTTACCGAAATTATGTGTAATAAGTAGCTTGGATAACAATGAGTATTTTAATTGTGTGTTGACTATTTGTATCGTTGAGTTTTGGGTATTGAAAAGTTAGGAAGTGATTTATCGTCGTGATTAAAAAGGGGGCATTGGGTTTTTCAGAATATGTATACCTAGGTAGATGTGAATCCTATACGTATTTCCAAGTTTATTGTAATGTTCATTTGATTGACGTTTGTGTTACTCCATAGGATTGAAGAAAGGTATAGTAGAGCTACGCCCATCAAGGGCATGATTCATGACATTATTTTCATTCATTGGCATCATTGCATACATGGCATGTGGTCATTAGGTAATACATGGAGCAGAAAGTATGAATACGTGTCAGTTGTGTTATTCGGTCCAATGACCGAGTCGGGTTGAATATGAAGCATTGAGTGTCAGACAATCATTGGCATTAAAGTAACTATGATTATGATTACATTATGTGGATCCGCGTCAAGGTTCCTTCCAGAGCGAAGGATTTATTGCTCGGGTCCGATGTGTATCCGGAACGAGTGGTACATGGACACCATGGGTCCCCTGCAGGTCATGACTGCTGAGCAATGACATTAGTTAGCATGTATGTACAATATAATTGGGCCCTTGCATCGCATCTGCATTGTATTACTTTTCACACTGCTATGTTCTTGTAATTATGTACTGTCAGTCTATTATATTGTATTATGCATCTTTTACGATTTAGGTTGAGGTTGTGTGAGGTGGTGAGTATTATGAAGGTAAGCTAAGAAGGGATTCCAAATGGTGAGTCATCCCATAGGTGCATCATATCTTAGTAAGTGAATTGGATAGAAAAGCTCTACGGCTAAAAATATAGGATTTAGATGTAAGTATAAATGAGAAGGCGAGACTTAGGAAATTGGCTTAAGGGAAGGTGGAATGGGTTTAAATGACAAGTTATAAAATGGGTATTTTTCCTATGGGAATAAAAGAAGTGAATAGTTGGGAGTAAGTAGCTAAATTCTTGACATTGTGAAATAACTTATACTGAGAATCCTGAGGGTCCTGACTTATCTGTTTATTTTATTGACTTATTATTCTATTACATGAACTAATTTTAGTCGACCTATGATGCTTACCAGTACATGTGGTGTACTGATACTACTCTTGCTACATCCTTTTGGGGTGTAGATATGTTGCAGGTGTAAGTTGAAGCATCTTCGTGTGGATTTATCGGGCATTCTCCTACAGCCTTGCTCATCTCAATCCAGGCAGAGGCTGTGTCATTTATTATGTCTTCCTGTACAGTAGGAGCTATTGTACCTGTCTAGACTAGGTCCCGGTAAAATTCTTTTCAGTTTTCTAGTATTTAAAACATAGTCTGTGTAAGCTTTTATTTAACCTTTGTGATTTTAAGGAATTGTTGTGATTAATCTATGAGTAATTGGGTTGGTTGGTAAGGGTTTGCCTACTAAGTTAGTCAAGTGGTAGGTGCCCGCACGGCTCGTGGGTTGGGTCGTGACAATATTGTGGCTGCTGCTTTTAAAATTATTCATGTATTAATTAAGTGAAATTAAGAAGAAAACATGTAAAAACTATAAATTAAAAGTGAAGGTTGAAGTATTGGCGTGTGGACTATTTTGAAGGTTGTTTATTGGATGTTTTTAGCTGTAAATGATATAGTAAGCTTAAGTATAATTTCACAAGTAATGCAAACAGATTTATTAAACAGGAATTGAATTCAGATTATGTTTCGTTATTCGTAAATTGAGCTTGCCGCTCAATATGGTTGTTGAAGTAATCGGAAAGCTTATATTGAATTGTATTGTTGTTGTTGGGCTATTTTATGACCCTTAGTGGTCTATGGGATGTAGTATTAATAGGCGAGGCGCTGCCCGTTTTCACGTAGGAAATATGGTTAGCAAAATGTGATAGTTACAACATTTATATGGTTGACAGTATCATTTTACTTAGTGTGGACGCAAGAATATTGTGTTAAGCTTGTTGATTGATTGAAAAGGAGATTACAAGGTATGTTAAGGCACATTCTTTTTTTCTGTTGGCATGATCTAAAGTGAAACGAACGTAAACGATACTTTATTCATAACGTATCTACTCCTAGCAACTAAGAATGTCCATGTCGTTTCTTTCCTTATAATGTTATTGTAGACATGTATATATGATCCTTGAATCCTAGTGAGGTTTATATTGATGGTATGGATGTCCATAACATTAATCGAAGGTGCAACAACCTTATGTTACTCTGATAAGTTCATGATGTCTCTTTATAGCTCTTGCACATGCATATATATATATATATATGATAATATTCGTGCCCACAGTGGCTTGATGGCGTTATATACGCATATATATGGTACGACGGCGCTATAGACGCCTCCCTGATCAGGTGGATATTATGATGATGATGATGATGCCCACAGAGGCTTGTGGTGCTATATGCGTATACATACTGTATTCATGTATATAATGGCCCGCAGTGGCAATACAGAGCCAAGGTTGAGTTTCTTATTCCTATATTACATTGACGTCTTTCCTTATGTTGTTATCTATCTTACATACTCGGTACTTTATTCGTACTGACATCCCTTTTGCCGGGGACACTGTGTTTTATGCCCGCATGTCCCGATACACAGGTTGACGGTACTCCCAGTAGGTTGCCAGCTCAGCGGAAGGTATTGTTGCACTCCATTCGCTCCAGAGTTGCTTTTTTGAGTCAGTCTACTTTTACAGGTTTATGGGTATGGCGGGGCCCTGTCCCGACCATATGATGCTTATGTACTCTTTAGAGGCTTATAGACAGATGTCATGTATATAAATGTTTTGTAAAGCCACGTCGGCCAATAGTTTGACATACAAATGTCCATGTCGGCCTTGTAGGCTAGTATTTCTTATGTATATGATGTTGGGACCATTTCTTGTCTAGTATTTCTTATGCTCTTCTCTGATTGTCTCATGGTGGCCCCTTAGCCTACTAATGTATGTTAGTACGATTATGGATGTACATTATGGTGGTGCCCGGCAAATAAAGCCCGGGTTCTCCTTCCGGCACTCCGGTTTGTGTCGTGACAAGATGTTCTTACCTTGATATGGGGTTTTTGAGAGGAGAGAAAATATCCCTTGAGGGGTTTTCTACGTAGTTGTAATATCTGACAAATGAAGTTTTGAGTTAAGTGTTGAATTTATAGGATGGAGCATTTTGGACCCCTTAGCTCGTTGAGCTAAGCCTATGGCATGACTATGTAGTGCTATGAGCTTAGCTCAACGAGCTCACCTGTCCAAAATGTGCTTAGAAAAAATTTCAACAATTTTCTTCTTTTGGTCACTACACCTCGCTGAGCTAAGCCTATGGCCTGACTATGTTATGCTATGAGTTGAGCTCAGCGAGTTCCTAGGTCCATTTCATACTTAGTCAACATTTCACGTTTTTTGACTTTGCCGACAATGTTCAGTAAACAAAGCATAACTCCTAACATAGAGCTCTGTTTGAGCTGTACCATATATCATTGGAAAGGTATTTCAAAGGGCTACAATCTTTATTGAGGAAGTTTACCCAGATTCTTGATGGATTTTCACGAAAACAGGCTGGAAGACAGACTTATCAAAACCTTAGTCAATTCTATTGAATCTTATGCACCTCACTATCCGACTTGCTTTCAAAATAACTATTTCCACCTCGATGAGCCTTCATATGGCTAAAATATCTCATTAGTACTCATTTAACACATTCACACCAAACTCGGATTTAGGGAGTGTTACACTATCAACCTCCCAATTAGGTTAATGAAATCTTCAGCAAAACCTATTATCCACAGTACATGCAAAAGCTACTTTCCAGATACCTTATCTTTCCCTTGGCCATGTCTAGCTTAATCACTACATTTGCTGGCTTTTCTTAATGCTAATATCAGACACTATGTCCTGTGTGAGCAAGATGTTTTCAAATATGCCTCTTCCTTTCACAAATCCTACTTGATTAGAAGAGATCAGAAATGATATTATCTTCTCCATTCTTCCATGAACTACCATTGAAATCACCTTATTGATTGAATTAGACAAATTATTGGTCTCATATCAGAAAATATCTAAACAAGCTGCTTTCTTGGTATGAGCACCAAATTAGTATGGGTGAATGATTTGAGCAGTTCAGCACCATCAAAATATGATAGTACTATGCATTCACATCACTACCTATAATAACCCAACATGTTTTATAATAACTACTTGTAAACCCATCTGTACCACTGACACTATCCCCACTTAGAGCAACTCTGCATTCATGACCTCTTCTTTTGATGGTTATGAGCACAAACTCATATTTTGCTCATGACTGATCATAGAAAGAACATGTCTGTGTAGCTCAAAATATGTTGAATCCCCTTCCAGCGTAAATTGCTTCTAATAAAATCTAACTGCTTCTTCTTTGATATCCTCTATTGAATCCAACCAGACTACATTTTCATCCCTAATAGTGTGCAACTGCAGTTTTTCCTCTTTCCAGTTACATAGTTATGACGAAAACAAGTTTTTCTATCACCCTCAGTATACCAAATAAATCCCGCCTTCAGCTTCCTATATTGTTCTTCTAGACTCAAATATTTTTTCAGTTCTGCCTGAACCTCTTGGAACTATTCTATTAACAATACTAGGGTCTTCTTCAAACAAAGCTACTTTCACTTTCACCACCTCCTCCCTTATTGCCAGTTGTTTAAAATATCACCATATGTGTCTCTACTCCACTTGGATAAAAAATACTTTAGATTTTTCAACTTTTTCTTAAAGGCCAAGTAAGGAGATTCTGTAAATGTAGTTCTCCAATTCTGCCTGACTAGCTCCTTGAAAGATTCATGTTGAGTCTAGCAGTTCAAAACCTGAATGGTTTTATAAAACTGGCAGCTTCTTCTCCACATGATAGGACCGAAGGGGCATGATCTGATCCTATCCTTAATAGATGTTCAACTTCTATCTGAGGAAAGGAATTCTGAAACGGCAAGTTCACCATAATTCTATCAAGTCTCTTGAAAATGCAATCCTCTATAGATCATTCATTCCACCATGTGAAAAGACTTCCATTAAAACTCATATAAAAAGGCCCACAAGAATTTACACAAAAAGCAAAGATTTCACATTCAGCTAGAGTAACTGGCAAACCACCCAACTTTTCATCCTCTGAGAGAACCACATTAAAATCACCTCCAATCATCTAAGAATATTCCATAGAATTAGCGAGTTGATACAAGTTATGCCCTAATTCTAGCCTTTCCCTTTTTCGTTCCAACTTTACTGGGAGGATTATTTTAGTCAATAAGTATCGTTGTGGGGTACTGACGTCCTATTGATTTTCATTGGGACCAACATTGTCTTACAAAAATGTAGATACAAGTTATATAGATGAGCAGGGGACGAGTTAAGATGTTCTCCCTTCCAACTATTCTGGTGAGCTCCGTTTCAGATCTTGAATTTCTTGAGTTACTTTTTGCTTTCACTCTTGCATTTATCTACAATTGACGATTAGCCAAAAACCAGTTTCCTGAGGAATCCGCTTACTCTTTAGAGACATCGTAGGTACTTTATATCCATATGTTAGTTTACATTATCCATATGGTTCTTATTAGATTATTTATTAATTTTAAAGTTGAAACACGGTAAATGTTTTCAGATTAATTTTTTGAGTTTCAAGAAGAATGCTTTCTTTTTTTAAAATGCTTTAATTGCATGAGAAGGTGTGAAGGAAGATTAGAAAGGATATGCTCGGTCCAATTAAGGCACCTGATGTCGATAGCGACTCGTTTTAAAATTGAATTGTGTGTTACACCTCAGAAAATTTCATGTCGTCGTATGGTAGATAGACTAACGCAGGATAAGAAGTATATGATGTTTCTACAACTAACAAGTTGTACTTAACAGTTCTAATTAGGTTTCCAAAGAAACTTGAGGAGAGAGAGGAGAGCTCATTGGAGGAAGTTAAGGCAAAGAGTGTCTTACCCCGTGTATAAATATACCAGTAGGTGTTCCTGGTAATTTACAGGCCTATAAGTTGAACGGATCAAATCGACGAAATCTGAACTGAATCAGGAAAGTCTGCAGGCACTAGTCACGGTCGAAGGGTCGTCGACATGTCAACGGACTGTCGATGTGTACCGTCCTTGCTTTTGTACAATTAGACATTTGCAGGCGTGCGTCGATGGGGCAGGTCGACGGGTTGTCGACAAGTCTGTCTAACCGTCTCTCTAGAATCTTCTAGTTTCAGCTATAAATAGACGACCCTTGTCTAAAATTTTCAGATTTCATTTTACCTTTAATTATTGAAAGCCCTTGAACATTCCTCACATCATATTATGATATATCCAAGGGAAATCAAGGGGTAAACACCAAGAAATTGTGAAATCAAGTGCAAGGATACTCTCTAGGGTTTGTGGAAACCAATAATCTCTTTGGTGTTGAAGTAGGGTTTTCTCCAAGCGAATTAATTCCATTCAAAGTCAATTCCTACATTATCAAAGGTAAGCTTTATGTCAATTCATGCTATTAAGAGTATTGAGGGGTTAAAAGACTTGGATTATGGAAGAAGGTAGAATATGGAGCTCAATGGTGAATTAATGGTATTCTTGAATACTAGTTTGACATGAATCATAATTCTTGAGATGCTATGAGTATAATCTTGTTATAAATGATATTAAGAATATTGGAGAAGCATTATGTGAGGATGAATGTGGTGTTATATTATGGCTATGGTTATGAATGACTTTGAAAGGGGATTTTGAGAATTGAATAATGTTGAACTTGAAGAAGTTATTAATTATGATATTATGAATGTTGTTATTGATTCTTGGGAGTTGTTATATCACATGGAGGAAGTAGTAGAAACAAAGGAAAAGCTACCCAATTTTCATTAGCTTTAGCTTAGCTTCAAGTATGTTTCCGATTATCTAATCTTAGTATGAATTCTCTTAAATGTAGAATCGTGAACATTGGGGGAAAACATTTAATTGATAAAGTTGGAGAGATGTAAAGGTATGTGAGGCTAGTCCCTTATTTTTCTAAGGCATGATCCTTACAATATGGCTTCCTTATCTTTCCACGACTCTCTTACGTTCCGGAAACTATGAGTCTATGATTATTAAGAGCTTCTCATGAAATAAAGATAAGAGATACGCTGTGAATATGACAATGATGATGATGAGTCTAAGTCTAGAGAATTCCAAAGCTTATGATATGATATTCTTAAAAAGCTAATGATTCCTTGATGTTATTCATTGTTACTAGACTCACCTTATAATGCAAGTTCCTTCAAGGTGAGACATGATGATCATGACTACTCCATAATGGAATCGGGGGTTCTCGACCTTACGTCATCCTGATAGATTTATAGTTTGTACTTGAGTTCTCATGCATGATTTACGATAAGTATGTGATAATATGATTACACCGTGCCTAGATGGCCGGACATGACACCGCTAAGGCGGGCTGCTTATGATTACACCGCGCCCAAATGGTCGGACATGACACCGCTAAGGCGGGCTGCTTAAGTTTACACTGCGTCTAGAGGGCCGGACATGACACCACTAGTGAGCGGCGTGCGATAGTTACCCGGACGCGAGTTAACGATAATGGTATATTGGATATGCATAGCATGTGTTTTCTTTAAAAGGTTAAGCAGGTCATATCTTCGCCTCATGTTTCATTATTTCTTTATTGTGCCAGTATTATTCATGCCTTACATACTCAATACATTTTTTGTACTGACGTCCTTTTCTTTTAGACGCTGTGTTCATGCCCACAGTTAGATAGGGAGACGGTGTAGACCCGTAGGAGATTGTCAGCGGATTCACAGGAGCACTCCACTACTCCGGAAGGTCTACTTATGGTCATATTCTTTTGTGTGTGTATATATATATATATATATATTTTGGTATGACGGGGTCCTGTCCCGTCCTTATGTCTCAGTGCTCTAGTAGAGACTCGTAGATACGGATACGTGGGTAGTTGTTGTCGTATGGATACATCAGTGTACATTCTTGTATATTATTTTTGCAACTGTAAGGGCCTATGTAGATTTATGTATTGCCCTGGAGACTATATATGTACAGGTTGAGTATGATGATTAGCATAATGAGTGGTGCTCAGTAGTCAGCTCCAGGTACCCGTCGTGCCCCCCTAGTCAGGTCGTGACAAAAGTGGTATCAGAGCGGTTCTATCCTAGGGTGTGTCTATGAGCCGTGTCCAGCAGAGTCTCGTTTATGGGTGTGAAGTGCGCCACACTTATAAACAACAGGGTGCGGGTCATTTATGAAAAATAACCATTCTTCTTCATATTAGATCGTGCCATAGAGGCATGTCGTAAGATTTCCTTCTCCCTAATAGTGTTATGATTTCGGCGATGCCGGTAAAGATAAAAGCCACAGCTGCCCAGAAGGGCAAGGCTGTGACAGAAAGGCAGATGGAAAGGAAGCCACTAACAAATATAAAAGAAGGTGAATCTCATAATAAGGCTCCATCCAATACCTCTCACACTCCGCCTATTCTAGAAGAACAAGAGGGGGATTCAGCTCCGGCTCCCATGCCTCCAGTTCCTCCACAGTGTGCTTTGGGTCAATAAATGACCGAAGCTATTCAGCTATTGACATAGCTAGTTGCCGCTCAAGATCAGCAACAGAGTACGGGTCCAGGTGACAGGGTGACTAGTACTAGAGCCCGTGATTTCATGAGTTTAAATCCCCTAGAATTTTTCGGGTCAATGCCGGATGAAGACCCGCAAGGCTTTATTGATGAGATGCTAAGAACGTTGAGAATCATCCATGCTTCCAATACTGAATCTATGGAGTTGGTATCTTATAGACTCCGGGATGTAGCGGCCTTATGGTATAATAATTGGATGTCTTCGAGGAAGTAAAATACACCTTCCCCGGTTTGGCAGGAATTTGTAGATGCTTTCCTTCGTCACTATCTGCCACTCGAGGTTCGAGGGCCCGAGCTGACAGGTTTCTAAATCTGAAGCATGGGAATATGAGTGCTTCGTAGTATATTATCTGTTTCAATTCATTGGCCTGGTATGCTCCCACTATGGTAGTCGATATGGGAGATAGGGTACACAGATTTGTGAGTGGCTTAGGGCCGCATTTTTTCTTCTTTTTTTTTGATTGAAAACCACCAAACCAAGTTTGGCAGTGTTTTATTAAAATAGAAAGTTTTCTGTACAAGAAAGGAAAAAAAGAAAACAAATAAACAAAGATCCTAAAAATAGAAATGAAGTGTAAACTACATCCAACAACTATATAGAATCTTGTCTACTGCAGATCCTCTCGCCTTGACTTGACACCATCTCAAACACCTACAAGCTCTCACCAGGTGCTATGGTTCAAAGTCAAAATGAATGCATATTCAGGCTTCCAGGATGGAGTAGAATTCCTCCATTTTCTTCAGATGTAGCTGCTATCTCCTTGTCTTTACGTTGCAATTTGTTTGCCATTGTCTCAAGTTTCCTGAATGAACAAATCTTTAGAAGTCTTACAACAGAATGAGCATCATGCTAATACCACTCTTGTAATCCTGCCAAAGACACTTTCATATAGGTACATGTTGCTACTCATGGCATGTTGAAATGTAGCATTGTTGCTGCTACTTTTCTCCAAATTTGCTATTAATCTCCAGGAATATGATGGTCCTTAGCTTTCCTGATCCTCTTGTATGGTATATGTGATTTCTCTGTGTTTAGAATTTTCCTTGCTTTCACAGGAAGTGAAGTAAAACTATGTAAATGGTGATCACCTGCAAAATCAAAAGCACAGTTAGTTAAACAATCAGCCAGGCCATTTCCTTCTCTTAGAACATGCTCCACCCTCACTTACTTATCCCTCCTCAGTCTTGAAATATCATTTATGATCATTGATATACTCCATGGAGTCACCCACTGTCAGGTTAAGATCATCTTCATAGTCATTGAATTTGTTTCCATCACAACTGGTAATAGACTGTGTGTAACACAATACTTAAGATCCTCATGTAGTGCCATTGCTTCAACCACCAAATTTGAGCCATCTGATATTCTTCTTGCTGCTGCAAAATGGAAATCACCTGCTGGATTTCTAATACAAAAGGCCACAGAGCTTGGTCCATGATTTCCCCTAGAAGCTCCATCAGAATTACATTTAAACCACCCTGACATAGGAAATTCCCATTTCACTATCTTGCCCACAATTCTTGGCCTGTGTGCTTCAAAAACTTGTAGGATTTGAGGTATGCATCTTGGTAAGTTGTTCTTCCATGGAAACCTCATTCTACACATTTGATATATGATCTTGTTTATCTCATAAATCACTTTGTTGATGGACATCTTCCCTCCATGTAGGACTGTATTCCTCCATTTCCATATCTTTCATATGGTGACCATTGGAATAGCTTTGAATATAGTTCTGAACTTTGAAGGGCAATCTGCATTCCCCCAGACCTGATGAATTTGTTTGACTTGTTAAAACTGTGTTGTGATGCCAAAGGCAGTTTTAACATAAGTCTAAACTTTTGCAGCAATATTTCCTGTAACAAACACATGATCCACAGTTTCATATTGCCTATGATCACAGCAATAATATCTTGCCTCAGTATTTATCCCAATCCTTCTTAATACCTCTCCAACTGGTATTTTAAACTTCTGCAACCTCCAGAAGAAGAAAGATATCTTAAATGGTACATATGATATCCACATGCTCTTAAAGACATCTGACTTGACTGCTTTTCTCCTCAGAAGTTCCCATGCAGTGCCTACTGTGAATTTGCTTGAGGCTGTCATCATCAATCTTGGACTATTCCACTCTTCTGTTGGTTCATGAAAATGCAATTCTTCTAAGATATGGTCCACAATATCCATAGGGAATAATTGCTGCAGTCTTCCTATGTTCCAACCATCCTGCAGCATAAGTTCTTTTAAATCTTGAACACCCTCATCTATCACAAAATCATCAGGAATAATGTGATATAGAGGCTCTAGCTTTGTCCAGTTGTCAAATCATACATTTGCAGTTCCACTCCTTGGTTCCCACCATATTTCTTGTTCTATACTATCTCGAGCTTCTATCATTGCCTTCCGTAATTGAGAACCTACCCTCCACTGCACATTCTGAGGACTGTGCCTTTTGCAGTATTTGATCCACATGTAGTTTGCCCATAGAGTATTTGTTTTCCTAAATTTCCGCCAAAGTTTTGCACATAAGGCTTTATATACATCAAACAAAGATCTTGTTACACCTCGGAAATTTCCCCGTGAACGTACAATGAATAGACTAACGAAGAATACCAGTATATAATGTTTTAATCAGAAGGGAATGACGTTTGAGGACCCTAAGTAAGATTTCAAAGGCAATGGGAATAAGAGATATGTTATGCTCCACAATGACTAATTATAGGTTCTGAAGACGTGAAAGTTGCATATTTGCACTTCGGCCCAGTCGATCGTAAAATGAAATACGGACCGTAAACTGAAATACGCCTGTAAGCTGAGTCGTAAACCACCATGTCCTCAGCCTACCTTTCTGGTTCTGTTATGCTTAAATATGCCCGCAGAATACAGACCTTAAACTGGAATACGGACTTTAAACTGGGTTTACGACCACTGTGCACTTCAACTACTGTTCATTTCGTATCAGATTTTAAGTCATTAAAAAGGAGACCCAAGCTCATTAATTCAATTCATTCCCACGATACTTCTCTCTAGAAACCTCTAGAATATTCTCCACTCTTCATCTACAATAAAACAAAGGAAATGAAAGATCAATATCAAGAATCCAAGTGAATCAAGCGTATGAAACTCATCAAAGTTCATCCAAGTTAAGAAATTTCAAGAGAAGCAAACTAGGGTTTTGGTGCAAGAAGAGTAATACCACTCAAGGCTTGTTCCTACAACATCTAAGGTAAGTTTTATGGCATTTACATGTTATTTAGGGTATGCAACAGTTGAAACACTTGGATTATAGAAGGATGTAAGAAATGGGTCATGAAAGTGTGAATAGTAGCATTGTTGAGTAAAGGTTTGAATTGAGCCGTGATCATTGATAATTTGTGATTATAAAAATGTTATGAATGACATTTAGAACATGAAATAAGTATCCTATGTGAGAAAATGCAACAATGAACCATGGCCATGATTATGGAGAAATTGAAGACAAATTGTGAAATACGGATATTGTAAATGAATGATGAGTGTTGTCTATCATATTGAGAATGTTGTTATGAACGCTTGAGAGTTGATATAGAATAGGAGAAGAGTTGCATAAACGAAAGGAAATGTTGTCCAATTTTCTCTAGCATTAGTAAGCTGTTTTTATAATCGCTAGCCAATGTCGATACAAATTCTCTTGAAGGTATAACGTACACACTAAAGGAGAACAAGCAAGCGATAGATTAGTAAACGACAAAGGTAGGTGGGGCTAGTCCTTTATTTCTAATGGCATGAATTCTATAGCACAACTTTCTTTCTTCTTCATGAATTCCTACATTCCGAAAAGCTAAAAGTCTATGTTACACCCTAATCTCACTAGGGTGTGATGGGCACTCGACCCCATATCCGGAGCCGAGCGAACCCACAGACTTTCATTTCGTACATAATCTTTCCGGACTTTTAATCAAATAGAATGTGATACATAGTAAAACTTGCTGAAACATATATATATTTTGTAGCTTTCAAGTCAAACAAATTTGTAATCATACGGACTTTATAACGTGATACGAAACGACATATCGGCTGATGGAGCCGCTTACTAAACCGACACACCATACCCACGACTCTGTCTGCAAAGTCTCTAACATTAACAGAACCTTTAACACATATAGTCTGACTCGGCAGTTCTCCGGGAGCAAATGGAGCTTGCCCTCCTCGCTGGAACATCTTCCATAATATCTTCAACTCATCTGGGAGTACCTGCGCGGCATGAAACGCAGCCCCCGAAGAACGGGGGTCAGTACGGAATATGTACTGAGCATGTAAGGCATGAAACACAGAAAAGAAGTCACAACCGAAGTAAGATGTACAAAAGGTGAGCACAATAACCAGAATACCAAAGTGTTGCATCTGACGTACAAATCATACATAAGAGGTTCCGGAAGGCAAATACGGCAATCAAAATTCCGAAATGCTTTGCTTTCTTTTGAAAAACATTTCCGTCTCATACACACAGACAATCAAACACACAATTACCGCGGCCAAAAGTCCAGCGGTCACTATCACACATATCGCGACCAAGTGTCCAGCGGTTAGCATCCCAAACCCGACATACCGCGGTCAGGGGTCCAGCGGTCAATGTCGCAGATACCGCGGTCAGGGGTCCAGCGGTCAACATCACAAATGCGGCATACCGCGGCCAGGAGTCCAGCGGTCAATGTCGCACATACCGCGGTCAGGGGTCCAGCGGTCAATATCACATAGTGCGCACAATAATATAACCGGCCCGGGACTTGGCGAAAGAGGTAATAACAGAATGCCAAATTTATTACTTTCCAAACATAAATCACACATGCCAGGATCATGCATCACACAAGATTCATGTATGCCAAAATCGTATATCAAAAAAATACAGAAGGTAAGTAGCTTATCCAGAATATCAGAATACTTACTTTTCAATCACAAATGATGCATATCAAAGTCATGTAAAGGGCACAGGAACATGGTCGCCACTCCCGTCTCTGGCGCCATAACACACCATACTCCAGAAGATTTCATAACATGTACACGGTATCTCGGGAACCGGACATATACCACGAGAACCCGGGGACCAGTCACATCATAATCCATATACACAGTAACTGGGGACGGACATATACCACGGTACCCCAAAACCGTACACGGTAACCGGAGACGGACATATACCACAGTACTCCGGAACCGAACACATCATACTCCATATACACGGCAACCGGGGACGGACATATACCACAGTACCCCAGAGCCGGACACATCATACTACGAAATTACATACATGAAACCCGACCCCTAGACAAGGGACTCGGCCAACCATACGCACGATACATACCGGCTCGGAACTCGGTGAAAGGGATCATAGCATATATACGAGCGGATTAGTAAGAAACTAGGTGCACATAAATTAAAACCCGATGAAAGAATCGAATG
Source organism: Lycium barbarum (assembly GCF_019175385.1). Taxonomy (NCBI): domain Eukaryota; kingdom Viridiplantae; phylum Streptophyta; class Magnoliopsida; order Solanales; family Solanaceae; genus Lycium; species Lycium barbarum. Next base: position 78,270,170 of record NC_083343.1, read on the forward strand.
TATTATCAGGATTTTCGTAACGGATTATTTATAACCGAATACTTATTTCGGATACTTATATCAGATTACTTGTGTCAGGATATTTCTATCAAAATACTTATATCAGATTACTCATAGCAGACTCCTTATATCGAATTACATGCTCACATCAGGATATTCACATTAAGGATCTTTCCAGTGACTTATGGAACGAATCAAACGGAGTCTTAGATTCATAGATGAAAGTCTTACTTTTATATCATACAAAAATAGCTCAAGTGAGACAAACGAAGGAAGTTTCGGAACTTGTGGGCCCACCTCGGGTCAAGTCGAGGTGGCGGATATAAATTACAAACATTGGACTCTATGGAGTCATCCATGAAGGTTTCAGAGCGAGCCTATCACGTCTGTACGGGTTATGGATGTTTGAATAGTTTTCCAACAAAACATAAGGGCTATAATTCAATTGTGCTGAATGAATAGTACCAAAATTCAGACTCGCATTTCTATGAGCAGAATAACCCACGAGGCTCAAATCCGAATCTAGTACACCTAGGACATGCCAAGAGAAGAAAAGGGGTTGCTTTACATACCTTTTCCGCTTTTTATGCTACTCCAAATTCAAGTTCCAAATTCTCCAAAATCTACAATTGGTCACAAATACCAAACATTAACCATAAGCCCTTAGTAGTTCAATCTTGAATTAACATTTGCCTACAAAAATTTCGGCAGCACCTCCCCTGTTTATATGCCTAGCCCAGAATTACAATTCAGCAACCAACACATCAACAACAATACCAAATATATTAACATCATTTCCAACACCAACATATGCCGTAAAACAGCCTGCACATTATTTTCCAAATTTTCCCAACCAACCAATTTGCGATATAACTATTTAATAATTTTATTTCCGCAAAAAGGTCAAAATTAACACTAACAACATCAATAACAACATCCTCCACATTCTACAAGTTAAATACATTTGTTTTCATCCAAAATTTTCTTCAAACCCCATTCTACAATTCAACCATACCAACAAACGAATTTATCACGCTATTTTCTTCGTTCTAATCCGTTAAAACTCTAAATAAACTTGTTAACAATGAAAAATAGCCTTATTCATACCTTAAGTGCACAGCCACCACGTCCACCCTCTTATTTTTAGTTGAATTGTAGCTCAAATCGAAGGCAACGCGACGTAGAACACTTTTCTCTTCATGGGCTTCGGGATTCGGGGCTCCGATTTTGGTCAAAAACTGGTTTTCTCTCTAGGCTCTCCTCTCTCTTTTTCTCTAGATTTTTCCAGGTCCTCTTGGTCTGAAATGAGGGAGAGAAACCGAATTTTTCTATTAAAAAGCGTGGGTAATGGGCCTGACCCGAATTGGATTCGGGTTGGGCCGGATTTACTGTTCAACTCGACCCTCCTGACTTAAAATGTTCATATCTCCTTATCCCGATGTCACCTATAGGCCCACGACCTACCGTTAGAAATCTATTTCAATTATCTACAACATTTATATCTGGCGTTTTCCCAAATTCCAAACTTATAATACCGTGTTTGCCCCTCCAAGTCAGGTCATCCGAAAACGTTTTCTTAAATTGTCTTTTTGGAGGGCTTACACTCATTTTTGGCTTATGGATCCTTCTTATGACATGCTCAACTTCAAATGTACTACCGATATATCTAGTCATATGTGTTTTATAAGGTCCCGACGTGTGGGCCCCACCTTAACTTACTGTAACGAGGGTTTTTCGTTAAATAACTTATGAACCAATTCACACCATATTGTCTCCAAATGTCGTATGTGTATATATTCTTAGACTTAGATCACCCAATATTCATCCTTAATCCTTGTTTGACTTAACTCCTTTTCGAGCTCGTACCACGCCGTCTATGATTTTGTAGCGCGAAATTTTTTGGGGGTGTAACATTGACATATCCGAATGTACAAAATACGGGATATAACATCCTCCCCCCCTTTAGAACATTCGTCCTCGAATGTTCAACTGACCTTATGGGGGTGTTTTAACGCTTTGGGAGGGTCCCTCTTGTGGTTGTCCTTTTCTCGTGATCATTCCTTGTCTTTTACCCTATTTCCTTTATGATCGAACTTCTGGGTCTTCACATAATCCTCATTTCGTGTCATGGGTTTTCTAATCAACTGTGCCAACCCATTATCCTTGTCCTTCGTACTCCCACATGTCCTTCCTAGATTTGCCTCTTATATTCACATTATGGAATTTCGGTATACTTCCTAGGGGGTCACCCATCCCACAATCGCTCCCATCTTAGCACGCTTAACCTCGAAGCTTCGATGGAATCTGGTGCCTTAACGTTGATATAATCGTGTCCACTTCCATGTATGACCTTTATTACATAATCTGGAGCAAGTCAAAGTCTCACAGATTCCGAGACATTCTCGTAACACGCCTTTCTCATTACAATTACTGTTTTACCCCTTTCAATCTTCAATATTCACTTTCACTTTCATCCCCCAACTTTACATCTCAATCGTACGTCAATATCCTTACCTCATCTAACGTGCCTCTCCCGCACCATTACTTACCACTATACTGTGTAACCGTTCATACCATTGGTCGCTTTCTTCTGTAGACATTGCCCTTTAGCTGAAATCAAAAATTAGTACCAGGGACTTCATTTCCTACGACTAGGCTCTATCGCACGATCTCAGATATGAAAGAAAGAATGACACCCTATTAATGTCTTGTAGCCTCCTGTTTATAGATGTGGTGCACAACACACCGATAAACAAGACTCTACTAGACACGACTTTGCAGACAACCCCTAGGACGACCTGCTCTGATACCACTTTGTCACACCCTAATCTCACTAGGGTGTGATGGGCACTCGACCCCATATCCGGAGCCGAGCGAACCCACAGACTTTCATTTCGTACATAATCTTTCCGGACTTTTAATCAAATAGAATGTGATACATAGTAAAACTTGCTGAAACATATATATATTTTGTAGCTTTCAAGTCAAACAAATCTGTAATCATACGGACTTTATAACGTGATACGAAATGACATATCGGCTGATAGAGCCGCTTATTATACGGACACACCATACCCACGAGTCTTTCTGCAAAGTCTCTAACATTAACAGAACCTTTAACACATATATTCTGACTCGGCAGTTCTCCGGGAGCAAATGGAGCTTGCCCTCCTCGCTGGAACATCTTCCATAATATCTTCAACTCATCTGGGAGTACCTGCACGGCATGAAACGCAGCCCCCGAAGAACGGGGGTCAGTACGGAATATGTACTGAGCATGTAAGGCATGAAACACAGAAAAGAAGTCACAACCGAAGTAAGATGTACAAAAGGTGAGCACAATAACCAGAATACCAAAGTGTTGCATCTGACGTACAAATCATACATAAGAGGTTCCGGAAGGCAAATACGGCAATCAAAATGCCGAAATGCTTTGCTTTCTTTTGAAAAACATTTCCGTCTCATGCACACAGACAATCAAACACACAATTACCGCGGCCAATAGTCCAGCGGTCACTATCACACATACCGCGACCAAGTGTCCAGCGGTTAGCATCCCAAACCCGACATACCGCGGTCAGGGGTCCAGCGGTCAATGTCGCAGATACCGCGGTCAGGGGTCCAGCGGTCAACATCACAAATGCGGCATACCGCGGTCAGGAGTCCAGCGGTCAATGTCGCACATACCGCGGTCAGGGGTCCAGTGGTCAATATCACATAGTGCGCACAATAATATAACCGGCCCGGGACTTGGCGAAAGAGGTAATAACAGAATGCCAAATTTATTACTTTCCAAACATAAATCACACATGCCAGGATCATGCATCACACAAGATTCATGTATGCCAAAATCGTATATCAGAAAAATACAGAAGGTAAGTAGCTTATCCAGAATATCAGAATACTTACTTTTCAATCACAAATGATGCATATCAAAGTCATGCAAAGGGCACAGGAACATGGTCGCCACTCCCGTCTCTGGCGCCATAACACACCATACTCCAGAAGATTTCATAACATGTACACGGTATCTCAGGAACCGGACATATACCACGAGAACCCGGGGACCAGTCACATCATAATCCATATACACAGTAACTGGGGACGGACATATACCACAGTACCCCAGAACCGTACACGGTAACCGGAGGCGGACATATACCACAGTACTCCGGAACCGAACACATCATACTCCATATACACGGCAACCGGAGATGGACATATACCACAGTACACCAGAGTCGGACACATCATACTTCGAAATTACATACATGGAACCCGACCCCTAGACAAGGGACTCGGCGAACCATACACACGATACATACCGACTCGGAACTCAGTGAAAGGGATCATAGCATATATACGAGCGGATTACTAAGAAACTAGGTGCACATAAATTAAAACCCGATGAAAGAATCGAATGTATTATCAGGATATTCGTAACGGATTATTTATAACCGAATACTTATTTCGGATACTTATATCAGATTACTTGTGTCATGATATTTCTATCAACATACTTATATCAGATTACTCATAGCAGACTCCTTATATCGAATTACATGCTCACATCAGGATATTCACATTAAGGAGCTTTCCAGTGACTTATGGAACGAATCAAACGGAGTCTTAGATTCATAGATGAAAGTCTTACTTTTATATCATACAAAAATAGCTCAAGTGAGATAAACAAAGGAAGTTTCGGAACTTGTGGGCCCACCTCGGGTCAAGTCGAGGTGGCGGATATAAATTACAAACATTGGACTCTATGGAGTCATCCATGAAGGTTTCAGAGCGAGCCTATCACGTCTGTACGGGTTATGGATGTTTGAATAGTTTTCCAACAAAACATAAGGGCTATAATTCAATTGTGCTGAATGAATAGTACCAAAATTCAGACTAGCATTTCTATGAGCAGAATAACCCACGAGGCTCAAATCCGAATCTAGTACACCTAGGACATGCCAAGAGAAGAAAAGGGGTTGCTTTACATACCTTTTCCGCTTTTTATGCTACTCCAAATTCAAGTTCCAAATTCTCCAAAATCTACAATTGGTCACAAATACCAAACATTAACCATAAGCCCTTAGGAGTTCAATCTTGAATTAACATTTGCCTACAAAATTTTCGGCAGCACCTCCCCTGTTTATATGCCTAGCCCAGAATTACAATTCAGCAACCAACACATCAACAACAATACCAAATATATTAACATCATTTCCAACACCAACATATGTCGTAAAACAGCCTGCACATTATTTTCTAAATTTTCCCAACCAACCAATTTGCGATATAACTATTTAATAATTTTATTTCCGCAAAGAGGTCAAAATTAACACTAACAACATCAATAACAACATCCTCCACATTCTACAAGTTAAATACATTTGTTTTCATCCAAAATTTTCTTCAAACCCCATTCTACAATTCAACCATACCAACAAATGAATTTATCACGCTATTTTCTTCGTTCTAATCCGTTAAAACTCTAAATAAACTTATTAACAATGAAAAAGAGCCTTATTCATACCTTAAGTGCACAGCCACCACGTCCACCCTCTTATTTTTAGTTTATTTTTAGCTCAAATCGAAGGCAACGCGATGTAGAACACTTTTCTCTTCATGGGCTTCGGGATTCGGGGCTCCGATTTTGGTCAAAAACTGGTTTTCTCTCTAGGCTCTCCTCTCTCTTTTTCTCTAGATTTTTCCAGGTCCTCTTGGTCTGAAATGAGGGAGAGAAACCGAATTATTCTATTAAAAAGCGTGGGTAATGGGCCTGACCCGAATTGGATTCGGGTTGGGCCGGATTTACTTCTCAACTCGACCCTCCTGACTTAAAATGTTCATATCTCCTTATCCCGATGTCAGCTATAGGCCCACGACCTACCGTTGAAAATATATTTCAATTAGCTACAACATTTACTTCTGGGTGTTTTCCCAAATTCCAAACTTATAATACCGTATTTGCCCCTCCAAGTCAGGTCATCCGAAAACGTTTTCTTAAATTGTCCTTTTGGAGGGCTTACACTCATTTTTGGCTTATGGATCCTTGTAATGACATGCTCAACTTCAAATGTACTATCGATATATCTATTCATATGTCTTTTATAAGGTCCCGACGTGTGGGCCCCACCTTAACTTACTGTAACGAGGGTTTTTCGTTAAATAACTTATGAACCAATTCACACCATATTGTCTCCAAATGTCGTATGTGTATATATTCTTAGACTTAGATCACCCAATATTCATCCTTAATCCTTGTTTGACTTAACTCCTTTTCGAGCTCGTACCACGCCATCTATGATTTTGTAGCGCGAATTTTTTTGGGGGTGTAACATTGACATATCCGAATGTACAAAATACGGGATATAACAGTCTATGTCTATGAATAGCTATATAAGATAAGAGACATGTTATGAGCCCTATAATGATGGTGACGAGTTAAAGTATAATGATTCTAAAATATATGATATGATTGTCGCACCCCATTTTAACCGGGTTAATTTAGGAGTATAACTTATTGGTGATTCCTATTTATTTTTATTTTAAGGAGTCGCCACCTAATTAATTTAACGGTGAATTAGGACACCTAATTTATTAACTAAGGTAAAGCTAGCTAAACCTTGTTGATAGTCTGCTTAACCAATGTGATTCAAGGTAAGGGCTCTATATTATCCTAAAGGGAAGGGGTTAGGCATCCTTTAGAATCCGCTAACTACGGTTATCCGGCCAAACTTAGGTTAATTAATTGAGAGTAAATATAATGCTTAAATGGTTCGTTCACAAATGTTGCTAAAGTTTTAAAAGGAAAATAATATTGGTAGAAATAAGATTTACAGAAAATATAATATAAAAGAAAACTTTAAATGCTATTTTTAAAATAGGGCTTATAAATGTCGCTAAGACTTTAAATGAAAGTAATAATGATGTCATTTGAAATAATACTTGTAGAAAATATGATGTATTGCATAAAAAGAAGATTTTTAAATGCTATTTAAAATAAAACTTGGACATGCTAAAGCCTTGAATGGAAATGTAGTAATGTTCTTGAAAATAAGACTTGCAAAAACATAACAACTCGCCTATAGCCTTTTAGCAAAATGTGAACTTTAGACAAAATTTGTATTATAACAACTCGCCTATATCCACGTTTATGTCCACATTCACAAAACCATTCGTGAAGAGATATAATTCCAACATCCTAATTCACGTCCCGTTGTGACGTAAGTTAAATCTACAATTGTCCCCACGATTTAACATATGATGCAAGATTTCGATCTTGTCATCTCATTAAATACCACATTCTAAAAAGAACTTGGTAGCAACTTGAAATAAATAAATATATATGAAGTGTTGATAAAGTTGAGAAATTTAAACCTATAATAGGTGACCGTGTCCGTATCCACTTTGAAGAAGGTTAAATCCACGATCATGTGCCCTTTATCCATCGAGAAATGCCACGAGCTAAAACAACTGTTAGTGATAAGAATATGTAAATAGCTGGGTTTGAAAGAATTATGCTCACAACCCTTGGTTGAGAAAATAAATTCGACCTCGTATACCTGGTATACCTGAAAGGTATGCAGAGTATACCTGGTATACCTGAAAGGTATACACTGATATGCGACCTCGGTATATACTTGGTGTATACTAAGGTTCATATACTATGTATACTTCGAGGTATATCATACTAAGGCTACAGGGCATTTAGGAAAAATGACTATCTTTCTTCCTATGAGATCGTGCGATAGAGCCATGTATAAGATTTTATCTACCCTAATAGTGTGTTGTGATTTCAGAATGCTGCCAAAGGGAACGGTTACAGCCGCCCAGGAGGGCAAGACTACGATAAAGAGGCGGGTAGAAAGAGAGCCTCCGGTGAATATTGAAGAGGGTGAATCGCATAATGAGGCCTTGTCTAATGCTTCCTCCACCCCGCCTAACGTGGAATAACAAGGAGGAGCTCTAGCTCCAATTCCTCCACCGGGTGCTTCGGGTCAACAAGTGACTGAGGCCATTCAGTTATTAACACAGTTGGTTGCCGCCCAGGCACAGCGGAAAAATGCGGGTCCAAGTGATCGGTCAGCCAGTACTAGAGCCCGTGATTTCATGACTTTAAATCCTCCAGAGTTCTTCGGTTCGAAGCCGGATGAAGATCCGCAAGGCTTTATTGATGAGATGTTGAGGACCCTAAAGATTATTCATGCCTCTGAGACTGAATCCGTGGAGTTGGCCTCTTATAGACTTCGAGATGTGGCAGTGTTATGGTATAATAACTGGGTATTATCAAGAGGAGAAAATGCGGCTCCTCCGGTTTGCCAAGAATTCGTGGATGCTTTTATTCGTCATTATTTGTCACCCAAGGTCCGCCGAGCTAGAGCGGATAGATTTCTAAATTTGAGGCAAAGGAATATGAGTGCCCGGGAATATAGCCTTCAATTTAATTCATTGGCTAGGTATGCCCCGACTATGGTGGCCGACATGGGAGACCAGGTACATAGATTCGTGAGTGTCTTAGGGCCACATTTATTCAAAGATTAATTGACAGCTTCGCTACAAGATGGGATGGATATTTCCCGGATACAGGCTCATGCTCAGAACTTAGAGGGGCGACAGCAACCACAAATGAATGATCACGACATTGACAGGAGGCAAATCAAAAGGGCTAGATCTATGGGAGCAGGCGGTGATCATAGAGGGGGATCAAGACAGACTTATTCTAAGTACTCAGGCCAGTTGGTGACTAGTGCACCTCCTCGATTTGTAGGTAGGAGATTTTATTGCTCCTTCAGTCTAGGACAGGGCTAGAGTTCGAGGGCCTCAGATTCCCAGTTCAGGAAAGATTATAATCAGAGGAGACCCCCCGTACCGCGATGCAGTCAGTGCAGTAGATTACATTCCGGACAGTGTCGCCGGGGTTCGAATGCTTGTTATACTTGTGGCCATGTTGGGCACATGATGATAGATTGCCCGTCGATGAGTGGTAGAGCTGGGGTTCAGCCTACAGGTTCAGCAGCTGGTTCTTCCTCAGTGCACCCAGTAGGGCAGACTCGCCAGATGTCAGCAGGCCGAGGTAGAGGCAAAGGGGCAGCATCTACTTCAGCTGCCACTCAGCCCCGTGTATATGCTTTAGCCGGACGGTAGGATCTTGAGTCCTCCCCGGATGTGGTTACAGGTACATTGTTTATATTTTCCCGTGATGTATATGCCTTGATAGATCCGGGTTCTACTCTTTCCTATATTACCCCGTACGTTGCTGGTTGTTTTGGGGTGAAACTTTAGCCAATCAAACCTTTTGAGGTGTCTACTCCGGTTGGTGATCCCGTGATAGCTAAACAAGTGTATAAAAATTGTGTAATTGTGATATGTGATCGCCAGACCAAAGCTGATTTGATTGAATTGGAAATGTTAGATTTCGATGTAATTATGGGTATGAATTGGTTGGCATCATGTTATGCTAATGTCGATTGCCGGTTAAAAGTAGTTCGATTCCAATTTCCGGGAGAGCCCGTGCTTGAATGGAAGGGTAATGCAGCATCTCCAAGAGATAAGTTTATTTCCTACCTTAAGGCAAGGAAGATGATAGCCAAGGGCTATATTTATCACTTAGTTCGGCTTCATGACACCGAGGCAAAGTCCTAACTTTCCAATCAGTTCCGGTAGTGAATGAATTTCCGGATGTGCTCCCGGAAGAGCTTCCAGGTCTTCCTCCCGAGTGGGAGATTGATTTTGCCATTGATGTGTTGCTGGACACCAAGCCTATTTCTATTCCTCCGTATCGAATGGCTCCGGCGGAATTGAATGAGCTAAAGGCACAGCTGAAAGATTTGCTTGAAAAGGGGTTTATTAGACCCAGTTCATCACCGTGGGGAGCCCCAGTCTTGTTCGTGAGAAAGAAAGATGGTTCCCTACGAATGTGCATTGATTACGGGCAGTTGAACAAAGTGACGGTAAAGAACAAATATCCTCTCCCAAGGATAGATGATTTGTTTGATCAACTACAGGGCGCCATGTAGTTTTCTAAGATAGACTTGAGGTCAGGTTATCATCAAGTGAGAGTTAGAGAAGCGGATATTCCCAAAACATCCTTTAGAACGAGATATGGCCACTATGAATTCCGAGTGATGTCGTTTGGATTAACTAATGCTCCGGCAGTGTTTATGAATTTGATGAATAATTTGTTCAGGCCACTCTTGGATTTATTCGTGATAGTGTTCATAGATGACATCTTGGTGTATTCCCGCACAGAATCAGAGCATGCAGATCATTTGAGAATTGTTCTTGGCATTCTTCGAGCCCGAGAATTATATGCAAAATTTTCAAAGTGCGAGTTTTGGCTAAATTCTGTAACATTTTTGGGCCATGTTATTTCAGATAACGGCATTCGAGTCGACACTCAGAAAATTAAAGCTGTGAAGACTTGGCCACGGCCTACGACGCCTACAGAAGTCCGTAGTTTTCTGGGTTTGGCGGGTTGTTATAGAAGATTCGTAGAGGGCTTTTCATCAATTTCAGCCCCATTGATGAAGCTAACCCAGAAGTCGGCTAAATTTTAATGGAGCGATGCTTGTGAACGCAGCTTCCAAGAGTTGAAAGACAGATTGACCTTAGCTCCGATCTTAACACTTCCAGAAGGGTCAGATGGCTATGTGGTGTATTGTGACGCTTCCGGTGTTAGATTAGGATGTGTCTTAATGCAGCACGGTAGAGTTATTGCATATGCTTCGAGGGAGCTGCGGAAACATAAAAAGAACTACCCAACTCATGATCTCGAATTGACTGCGGTTATTCATGCCTTAAAAATGTGGAGACATTACTTGTATGGTGTGCACGTTGACATTTACACATATCACAAAAGTCTTCAGTACATTTTCAAGCAGAAGGAGTTGAACCTGCGATAGAGGCGGTGGTTAGAATTACTGAAAGATTATGATGTGAATATTTTGTACCACCCCGGAAAAGTGAATGTAGTAGCCGATGCGCTTAGCCGCCGATTAATGGGCAGTTTATGCAAAGTTCCTCCGGAAAAGAAAGAGATGGTTCACGAGCTCCATCAACTAGCTAATGTTGGAGTGCGTGTAAATGATTCGGGTAGTGTAGGGATTGGCATTAACGATCCTACAGTTTCATCTTTGAATATAGAAGTGAAAGAGCACCAATATGAGGATCCTAAACTGTGCCATTACAGAGACATATCCCATGGAAAGGAGAAGTCGCTATTTGAAGTTTCTAGGGATGGAATTCTTAGATACCGAAGCAGGCTATGTGTGCCGAATGTGGCAGAATTACGCCGACGAATTATAGAGGAAGCCCATTGTTCTCGGTATTCTATTCACTCAGGTGCAACCAAAATGTATCATGATCTCAAGATAATATATTAGTGGGATGGCATGAAGAGAGATGTAGTGGAATTTGTAGCACAATGTCCAAATTGCCAACAGGTAAAGATTGAACAACAAAACCAGGAGGCTTATTTCAAGCAATGGAAATCCCTACTTGGAAATGACATGGATTTTATTGTGGGGTTACCTCGTTATCGTGGCAAGTATGATTCTATATGGGCGATCGTTGATAGATTGACGAAAGCAGCCCATTTTTCTTCCAGTTAGAACCACGTACTCAGCAGAAGACTATGCGAGGTTATATCTCAAAGAAATTGTGCGACTTCATGGTATTCCATTATCTATTATCACAGATAGAGGAGCACAGTTTACAACCAAGTTCTGGAAGTCCTTCCAAGAAGGTCTAGGCACTCAAGTGAAGCTTAGCACGGCATTACATCCGCAGACCGATGGACAAGCCGAGCGTACTATTCAGACCTTGGAAGATATGCTACGAGCATGTGTGCTGGATTTCGGTGGTAGTTTGGACGACCATTTGCCGCTAATCGAATTCGCATACAACAATAGCTATCATTCCAATATTCAAATGGCTCCATATGAAGCTTTATATGGGAGGAAATGTAGATCCCCAATCGGATGGTTTGAAATAGGAGAAGTACAGCTAGTAGGCCCCGAATTGATTCAGCAAGCGGTGGGAAAAGTTAAGGTGATCCAAGATCGATTGTTGACAGCCCAAAGTCACCAAAAGTCTTATGTGGACAATCGCCGACGAGACTTGGAATTCCAGACTGATGATTGGGTTTTTCTAAAAGTGTCGCCAATGAGAGGGGTGATGAGATTTGGCAAGAGAGGGAAGTTAAGTCCTAGATATATTGGACCCTATAAAATTATCCGCAAGGTGGGTCATATCGCCTATGAATTGTACTTGCCTTCGGAGCTCGAACTAGTCCATCAAGTCTTCCATGTTTCGATGCTCCACAAGTGTGTTGGAGATCCCACAAAGATTGTCCCGATAGATGACGTGCAAGTAACAGAAAATCTAACCTATGAAGAAGTGCCTATTGCTATTCTAGACAGGCAAGTGCGAAGACATCGAAATAAAGTGGTAGCTTCAGTTAAAGTCTTGTGGCGAGACAATAACCGGGAAGAAATGACTTGGGAGGTGGAAGAGCAGATAAAATCCACGTACCCGCATTTATTTCAACCCTCAGGAGAGATTCAAGATGAGACGCCAACGATATAAGGTATATATATGCTTACTTTTCATGCTTTTGGTCGTGTGTGGCCATAGATATGTTGATATTGTGATGTAGCCCTGTGAGGCAAAGATATTATGGGTTGTTGTGACAGGATGGTAGTGCTATATTACAGGGGAAACTCTGGCAAATTTTTTCTAGAATCCCCAATGACTTAACATTCGAGGACGAATGTTCCAAAAGGGGGGAAGAATGTTACACCTCGGAAATTTCCCCGTGAACGTACAATGAATAGACTAATGAAGAATACGAGTATACTATGTTTTAATCATAAGGGAATGACGTTTGACGACCCTAAGTAAGATTTCAAAGGCAATGGGAATAAGAGATAGGTTATGCTCCACAATGACTAATTATAGGTTCTGAAGACGTGAAGGTTGCAGATTTGCACTTCGGCCCAGTCGATCGTAAAATGAAATACGGACCGTAAACTGAAATATGGCCCGTAAACTAAGTCGTAAACCACCATGTCCTTAGCCTACCTTTCTGGTTTTGTTATGCATAAATACGCCCACAGAATACGGACCGTAAATTGGAATACGGACCGCAAACTGGGTTTACGACCACTGTGCACTTCAACTACTGTTCATTTCGGACCAGATTTTAAGTCATTAAAAAGGAGACCCGAGCTCATTAATTCATTTCGTTCCCACGATACTTCTCTCTAGAAAACTCTAGAATATTCTCCACTCTTCATCTACAATAAAAAAAAGTAAATTAAAGATCAATATCAAGAATCCAAGTGAATCAAGTGTATAAAACTCATCAAAGTTCAGCGAAGTTAAGAAATTTCAAGAGAAGCAAACTAGGGTTTTAGTGCAAGAAGAGTAATACCACTCAAGGCTTGTTCCTACAACATCTAAGGTATGTTTTATGGCATTTACATGTTATTTAGGGTATGGAACAGTTGAAACACTTGGATTATAGAGGGATGTAAGAAATGGGTCATGAAAGTGTGAATAGTAGCATTGTTGAGTAAAGGTTTGAATTGAGTCATGATCATTGATAATTTGTGATTATAAAAATGTTATGAATGACATTTAGAACATGAAATAAGTATCCTATGTGAGAAAATGCAACAATGAACCATGGCCATGATTATGGAGAAATTGAAGACAAATTGTGAAATACGAATATTGTAAATGAATGATGAGTGTTGTCTATCATATTGATAATGTTGTTATGAACGATTGAGAGTTGATATAGAATAGGAGAAGAGTTGCATAAACGAAAGGAAATGTTGTCCAATTTTCTCTAGCGTTAGTAAGCTGTTTTTATAATCGTTAGCCAATGTCGATACAAATTCTCTTGAAGGTAGAACGTACACACTAAAGGAGAACAAGCAAGCGGTAGATTAGTAAACGACAAAGGTACGTGGGGCTAGTACTTTATTTCTAATGGCATGAATTCTATAGCACGACTGTCTTTCCTCTTCATGAATTCCTACATTCCGGAAAGCTAAAAGTCTATGTCTATGAATAGCTATATAAGATAAGAGACATGTAATGAGCCCTATAATGATGGTGATGAGTTATAGTATAAAGATTCTAAAATGTATGATATAATGATCCTAAAATGATAATGAAGTTATTTATTGCTTACACTCACCTTATATGTTAGTTCCTTCAAGGTGAGGCAGAATGTCAAAGAATGCTCCATAATGCAATCGGGGGATCACGACCTTACGTCACCCCGATAAAGTATAGTTGTCCTTGAGCCTTATGCATGCACTATGATAAACATATTATGATGAGTATAGTATGATGAGCATGTTATAATGATGATATACACCGCGCCTGTATGGCCGGGCAGTCACCGCTAAGGCGAGAGGCCTGGACGCAGGCTAATGTTATGATTATCACACCGTACCTTTATGGACGGGTAGCTTATACATTTATGCATTCATGACATGATGATGATTATGAGTAGGCCAGATGTATAACAGATGTATTGGCATGCTCATAAGAACATTAGTGATCAGAACATCTTTTCCTCCAAATGATAGCAATCTTCCTTTCCAAGTCTGCAACCTATTCTTGGACTTTCTTGATCAGATCATTATAATCTGCTTTCCTCTTCGTTGAATGTGTGATAGGACAACCCAAATATGTAAAAGGTAAAGTGCCTCTTTTAAAACCAGTAATGTTCTCCCCTTGTTGTATCAACACATCAGACACTTTACTGTATACATAGAAGGAACTCTTGCCTTTGTTGATACGTTGGCCTGATACCTGCTCATATTCATGTAATACCTCTATAATCAGCTCCAAAGACCAAGGATCAGTAGATGAAAAAATTATTGTGTCATCTGCATATGCCAGATGATTCAGACTTGCACTCCATTTGGGCATTCCATATCTTCTAAAATCATTATTCTCAAATAAAGAGTTTAATGCTCTAGAAAAAACTTCAGCAGATAAGATGAACAAAGCAGGAGATAGTGGATCTCCTTGTCTTACACCCCTGGTGGAATGGAAAAAACTAGAAGCTTGGCCATTAAGGAGTATGGAATACCAGTTGTTTGCTATCAACCTCCACACCATATCTATGAACATTTCTGCAAATCCCATATTCCTTAAAACTCTGATCAAGTAACTCCATGATACTCTATCATATGCTTTGGCCATGTCAAGCTTAAGCACAACATTAGCTGGTTTTCCTCTTAGTCTAATGTCAGTCACAACTTCTTGAGTTAGAAGAATAGTTTTAATGATACATCTGCCCTTAACAAATCCTGACTGGTTAGGAGATATCAGAGAAGGTAAAACGCCTTCCAGCTTATCCTGAACCACTCTAGAGATAACCTTGTTGATGAAGTTACTGAGACTGAATGGTCTCATATCAACCAAAGTCTCAATGCTATTCTTCTTTGGTAATAATACTAGATTGGTATATGTGATTGACTTAGGAAGAGTCTGCCCATCAAAGAAAACTTTCACAACATTGTATACTTCAGCACCTACAATGTCCCAACACACCTGATAAAATATTCCAATCATACCATCTGAACCACCAGCACTATCTGCAGATAATTCAAAAACAACCTTCTTCACCTCCTCTAAAGTTGGCATGCTTACCAGCTGATTGTTAGTATCCTGATCAACCATGTTACGAACATGTTGTAGCAAATCAAAGTCTAATGGATCAACCTCTTGAGAGAACTGCTGTTGATAAAATCTACAAGCTTCTTCTGCCAAAAGTGAATCCCCTTCTATCCATATTCCTTGCTGATTCTGAATTCTTTTGATCTGCAATCTCTTTCTCCTACCATTCACAATGCTGTGAAAATACCTTGTATTCCTGTCTCCTTCAGCAAAACTAGTCATATGTGACTTTTGTCTTCAAAATTCTTCCTCATAGTGAACATACTTCTTCAATTCTGCTTGTGCTTGCTGTAGCACCATCCTGTTCATAGGAGAAGGATCCTCTTCAAATAATTGTTCTTTAATTCTCACCACCTCCTCCCTTACTGTTAGTTCTTTAATTCTCACTACCTCCTCCCTTATTGTTAGTTGCTTGAAAATATCACCAAAAGTTGCCTTACTCCATACAGATAATGCAGTTTTGACATTCTTCAACTTTAACTTAAAACAGATAAATTCATCACCTTCAAAATCTGTGATCCATACCTTATTAACCAACTCTAAGAATGATTCCTGTTCTGTCCAGAAATTTAGAAATCTGAAAGGCTTCCTTATGTGATATGAAATTTCACCACAAGTAAGTAATAAAGGGGCATGGTCTGAACCAGTTCTGGATAAATGTTCCACTTCCATATGTGCAAACCAATCTTGTAATTTAGAGTTTGCAATCATTCTATCCAATCTCTTAAAATGCAGTCACTACCTGCCCTCCCATTCCACCAAGTAAACAGACTCCCCTTATAATTGTTGTCAAACAGCTCACATTAGTTAATTCAAAATACAAAATCTTCATATTCATTTGGAAATATAGGTAAACCAAAATTCTTCTCATCTTCATAGATAATGACATTGAAGTCACCCCTACTAACTAAGGCAATTCCATTTAATCAGCCAAACTATACAGACTATCCCATAAACTGATTCTTTCCAGATGATCACACTTTGCATAGACCATTGTTACCATCAGTGACTTATTCCACTCTTGGAACAATAGCTTTACAGTTATTTGTTGTTCTAGATCCTGCATAATCTCCACATCCACATTATCATTCACAAAAAACCATATTTTACCATTGCAGTTGTAGTGGGCATATCTCATGCCTAACCTCCTTCTAAATCTCTGAATATGCCTAAAGTGTCGAAAAGGCTCCATTAAAGCTATAATGGAAAATTTATGATGTTTGTGCAGCATTTGGACTCTGTGAAAAGCTTGTTGTGTGTTCACAGACCTGATATTCCAAAAGAGTGTTTTCATCATCATTTAAAAATAGGCTTACAACCTCTCTTTGGAACTACTCTTATAGGAATAGTATCTGTAATTACTTGTTTCTTTCCATTCTTGGTGCCTTTCTATCTAGATCATGGTGAGATGCCAGCTTCTTTTATTACATTATTATAAACCTGGTCCACTAAAGCCTCTTCATCACTTTCTTTGAATTTGTTTTTGCCCTCATCATGTTCCACCTCAGCTCCCACATTAATATTATGAGAGATCACATTATGCAGTTCCTTCAAATGAGATTGTTTTCTTTAGTTGACCAGTGGCTGCACATTGTCTTTTTCCACTTGTATAACTTCCAACTCCTTTATCACCTACCTCTCAGGAGGAAATGAACCAATGCCATTGTCATTAATTGGGATGCTCAAAATTCCTTCATTCTTATTATTATCAGGAGAAAAATCAACTTCCTAGACCTAAGAAAAAGGTGGAATACTTAATATCTGATCTTTTTGACTATCTGCAACCTCCAATTCCCCCTTGGCATTTGCCAACCTGTCATCACCCTCAGTCTTTATTTCTTCCTCACATGATTCTAAATCATGCAAATCATCAATGTTCTCTCCTACTCCCATCTTCTCATGTGTACCATCACCATCTGCAACCTTCTCTTCAGCCTGTATATGCTCCATAATAATTTCTGAGGCATGTCCATACTTAGAACGGCATGTAGATTTCTCACATGCATTTTCTTTTATGAGATCCCGATACCTTTCAACTCTATCCTCTAAATTTTTATTAGCATCATCTACCTCAACAACAATGACACCCTCTTCAACCCTTTCTCCCACACTTTTATGCCCATCTTTTGTTGTCTGAACTGATTGTTCAGCATTTGGATCCATTTTTCCTTCTGTATCTTTGATGTTATCTTCTCTATCATTGACTGCCACACAAGAATGCAAACTTTGATCATGCTCCTCCATGCCTTTTTTATCAAATGATTGAGTAGCCTCTTCCTTGCCATTTTATACCTCCTTGACTAACACATAATTTTCATTTGTACCCTTATCCTCTACATTATTATTGACTTCTTCTTCTGTGATTTTCTCTAGCACATCAAAATTGTTATGTGTTGAAACTCCCCTTTCTGGTGCAAGAACACTCTTGTTCCCAGCATCAGTAGTATTCTTAATTATATTTTCCCTTTTATCCCTTTTGTCATTGATTCCAGGATAAGTAACTACTTTCCCACTTGATAGAACCTTAGGCACATATGTCTGCTGTCACGACCCGACTAGGGGCCGCGACGGGTACCCGGGGCTAACCACCGAGCACTGCTCGTCCTATTAGTCATCATGCTAGTTAAACGCTCTTTTATCAAATTCATATTCAAATCATAAGAAAATCATATTTCATTTGGGAACATAAACACTTTTATATACATAAGCCTCTTGGCTATCAAAATGATAATATACACATACATACATATATACCGTAGTGACCTTGTGAGACCATATAACCCACACTGCTCATCTATGAGCCTCTACTGGAGTGCTAGACATAAGGACGGGACAGGACCCCATCGTGCCCAAAATATACATAGACATATATACCAAAAGAATAATCAATGGCACCTCCGGAAAATGAAGTGCTCTTCAAATCGACTACTAGCTCATACGAGTCTGGATCGCCTCCCTGTCTACCTGTGGGCATGAACACAGCGTCCAAAGAAAATGGACGTCAGTACCAACATTGTACTGAGTATGTAAGACAAGAATGAAATAAGCATAGTAGAAGATTCATAAACCATAGGAGAAGGATAAAACCTGCATGAGTTCTATAGGTGAGTACATTTCATACATATATCGCATATATAAATAATCATGGAACATGTATTATCATACCGCATATATAATCACATCATCATCATCATCGTTAACCCGCGTCCGGGTAACCATCATACGCCGCCCACTAGTGGTGTCATGTATTATCATAGCAGCCCGCATTAGCGGTGACATAGCCAGCCATCTAGGCACGGTGGAATCATAGCAGCCCGCATTAGCAGTGACATGCCTGGCCATCTAGGCACGGTGGAATCATAGCAGCCCGCACTAGCGGTGACATGCCCAGCCATCTAGGCATGGTGGAATCATATCGTCATACGATCAATCATAACTTCATCATTAGTACACATCTCATAGGCATAACATAATCTTATCATCATTATACATTTATCATTTAAGACATACATTAGGATTTGAAGGTAGTTATGGCTATGTCGGGGTGACATAAGGTCGTGAACCCCCAATCATATTATGGAGTAATCAGCCACATCATATCTCACCTTGAAGGAATTAACAATCTAAGGTGAGTGTACGCAAAGAGAAGCATCGCTGGAAGAATACTTAGAATTATTATCTTCATGGACATCCTTTGTTATACGAGGATTTCTCACACTTATGTTCATCACATCATTATCATGCTTGTATCGTATTTTCTTTCTTAATCACGTGTGTGTGTAGCTTCGTATATTCATGGACTCATAGTCTCGACCGTATAAGAAGATCATGGAAAATTTGAAAGATTCATGCCTTAGAAAGAAAAGATTGGGCTTACATACCTTTTCGTCTAGTTACTCTATCGCTCGAACGTTCCTCTTCAATATTCGCGTTTCTACCTTCAAGAGAAGTCGCATGAACGTTAGCCAATCGATTACTTAAACATTCTTACTATTTCCAGGAAATTTTGGGCAGCATTTCCTTTGTTTATACTACTTTCCTCATATAGGATATCAACTCTCAAACATCTATAATCACATTCACCATATTAAAAGGAACAATCATCATTCATCCACCTTATCCATATTTCACAATTTCACTTACATGTCTTCATAATCATAGTCATAATTCACTATTATGTTCTCTCACATTTAATGCTTAACCCATGTTCTACATGTCATTTGTAACAAACTTATAACTACAACATCTCAATAGTCATGATTCATTTCAACTACAACTCAAGAACTTCATTGCTTTCATCTTTGTGACCCACTTCCTATACACCTTCCACAATCCAAGTGTTTCAACTTCTCATTTCCTTAATCAACATGGAAAGATCATAAAACATACCTTAGATAGTGTAGGAATAAGCCTTGAGTAGGAATACTCTTGTTGCACCAAAACCCTAATTCACTTCCATAGGAATTCCTTGACTTGGATGAACTTTAATGTGTTTCTTCCACTTGATTCTTGTTGGTTTGATGAAGTTAATCACCATTCTTTCTTGATTTCTTGTGGATGAAGAGTGTGGAATTTTCTAGAAGTCTTGAGGGAGATAGAAAAGTGTGGGAATGAAATAAATGAAGTGGGAACACATTTATATAACCAGAACTTGTTCAGCTTGTCGGGACATCCACAGACACTTTCACGGTCCGTGGAACACTTCACGGTTTGTGGAACAGGTCGTGGTTCACCACTGGCCAGTCATCATCTCTGCTGGGTATTCCACGGACCAGTATACGGTTTGTGGAAAGTTTCACGGCCCGTGGATGTGGTCGTGGAACTCACAGCCTTTCCGAAGTTGTCCGCGTCATTTCGTTTGATCTCCAATCCTTATACAACCTTCTTAACACTTGTTTAATACTTCATTAACGATCTAAACATCCCTATAACTCGTCTTCAAAACCTTTCCAAACAATTCTCAACGCAATTAATTTATGAAACCCTTCCTAAATCTCACTTATACTTCACTTATCCTTATCAATCCGTATTCCATCAATTCATATAACTTAAAGATCTTGTCATACGCATTCTAAGACCACTAAACATTCATCTTATAGTCTTAAGAACTTCATGTGACCCTTAAGCTCGCGTTGGTTCATTCACTATGCGACGACATGAAATTTCCAAGGTGTAACATCTGCACAGGATATCTCCATCCATGATGTCTCCTCCTTCTTCCTAGTGTAGAGGTTGTAGCCATATTTGACACATCCTCCTTCTCATGCTCCTTCACCTTTTCCTTTGCATCCTATTTTGTGTCTGCCACCAATACAGGATGCAACACATGACAGTCCTCATTTGCATAGCCTTGCAACATGCATTCTGTGCAATACTTTGGTAAATGATCATACTGGATTCTCACTTTTACCACCCTAAGCTCCTTAGTCTTCTCATCTTCAATTTCCATCATAACAAACTTAGAAAGATTAGATAACAAATCTACTTGAACCTTAACCCTTGCGCAGTTAGGTCTAGTTTTGTTTATGGTGGCCATGTCAAGTAATAAGGGTTTTCCAACTGCGGATGCCAAAGTAAAAACCGATTCTTTGACAAAATACGTGGGAAGCAGATTTGGAAACGAGAACCAAGCCATGGCTATTGACGTTTCTTCCTCAACCTTAAAATTAAAATCATAAATTAATGGCCTCATTTGATACGTAAAACCATCCTTGGATTTTAGCCAAAAGGCAGCCCTTGAAGACATAGTAATGAAATCCTCCATTAGAGAACATCTTATCAATAAGTGTCTATCTCTCAAGAAACCAATATCACACATTCCCTTCATACCACACTGTTGAGGAATATTAGTTCTTAACTCTTCTAACTCTGGCCATCCATAAGAAAACTTACCAACAATAGCATGTTGTAGGTTTTTTCAATCTGCTCCATTCTAGACACTTCAGAGGTTGTCCAATGCAATACAGGGATACCATCAACATATGTTACCTCCTTCATTGGTATTAGATCACAGAGGGAATTGACGTGGGGGTTGTTCCATGCATGAGTGTTTGAGCATAGTTTGGAGAGGTAGAAGTGGACAAGAGAGTTGGTTGAATATCATGGGATTGCGGGTGAATGAGGAGTGGATGGTGTATAGTGTTGGATGTTGGTGGAGGCTGACCATCCGCTGGTAACGGCTGGCCAGCGGCCAAGGTGGTCATAGGTAAAGTAGGGTTTAGTAATTAGGGTTGCATGGGAATGTAGGAGAGAGAATAGAGCCATTTCTTTACCTTGAATTAGGGGGTCGTATTTGTTCAAAGATTGTTTGATAGCTTCATTGCAAGAGGGGATGGATATGTCCTGTATTCAGGCTCATGCCTAGAACTTAGAAAAGCAGCAACATCCACAAAGGGGTGAGCGCGATATAAATAGAGGGCAGAGTAAGAGGTCCAGATCTACTAGTACTGAGTATAGAGGGGGTCAGTAACAATACTCCAGGTATTCGGGCCAGTCCGCGACTAGTGCACCTCCTCGGTTCGCGGGTTGGAGATTTGATCTCCCCATTTATTTTGGTCAGGGTCAGAGTTCGAAGATCTCAGGTTCCCAGTTTGGAGGAGATCCTAGCTAGAGGAGACCACTAGTTCCACGATGTAGTCAGTGCAGAAAGCTACATTCAGGCTCGTGTCGCCAAGGTTCGGATGCTTGTTATGTTTGTGGACAGACTGGGCACATGATGCGTGATTGTCCCTCGAGGTACGGTAGATGTGGGGTTCAGCCCACAGGATCCATAGCCGGTTCTTCCTCATATGTGCGCCCGATAGGAAAGACTCCCCAAATTTTCACAGGCCGCGGTAGGGGCAGAGCGGGAGCATCCAGTTCAGGTGGCACCCAGTCTCTTATTTATGCTCTAGCCGGAAGTCAGGATCTTGAGTCCTACCCGGATGTAGTTACAGGTATACTATCCATATTCTCTAATGACGTTTATGCATTAATTGATCCAAGTTCTATACTGTCTTATATTACTCCTTATATTGCTGACCGTATTGGGGTGAAACCCGAGCCAATTAAACCTTTTGAGATATCTACTCCGGTTGGTGACCCAGTAATAGCTAGACAAGTGTATAAAAATTATGTGATTGTGCTATGCAACCGTCAGACTATTGCTGATTTAATTGAGCTGGAAATGTTAGATTTTGATGTGATTATGGGTATGGATTTGTTGGCTTCTTGTCATGCCAATGTGGATTGCAGAACGAAAATAGTCCGATTCCAATTCCCGGGAGAGCCCATGCTTGAATGGAAATGTAATACAGCGTCCCCAAGAGGTAGGTTTATTTCCTACCTTAAGCCAAGGAAGATGATAGCTAAATGCTATATTTATCATCTAGTCCGAGTTCATGATACCGAAGCAAAGCCGACGACTTTTCAATCCGTCTCGGTAGTAAATGAATTTCTGGATATATTTCCAGATAAACTTACAGGCCTTCCTCTGGAAAGAGAGATTGACTTTGCTATTGATGTGTTGCAGGATACTAAGCAGATATCTATTCCCCCTTACTGAATGGCACCTGAAGAGTTGAAAGAGCTGAAGGCGCAATTGAAAGATTTGCTTAAGAAAGGATTTATTAGGCCCAGTTTATCACCATGGGGAGCGCTTGTCTTATTTGTGAGAAAGAAAGATGGTTCCCTACGGATAGGCATTGATTATAGGCAACTGAACAAGGTCACGATAAAGAATAAATATTTGTTTCCAAGAATCGATGATTTGTTTGACCAATTACAGAGTGCCAAATGGTTTTCCAAAATTGATCTAAGATCGGGGCATCACCGAGTGAGAGTTAAAGAAGAAGATATTCCTAAAACAACTTTCAGAACGAGATATGGCCATTATGAATTTCGGGTGATGTCATTTGGGTTGACTAATGCTCCCGCAGTGTTTATGAATCTGATGAATAATGTATTCCAGCCTCTCTCAGATTTGTTTATGATCGTGTTTATTGTTGATATTTTAGTGTAGTCTCGAACAGAAGCAGAGCATTCAGATCATTTGCGTACTGTCCTTGGGATTCTTCGGACTCGTAAATTGTATGCCAAGTTTTTGAAATGTGAATTTTGGCTAAATTTTGTGACCTTTCTGGGCCATATTATCTCAGCTGATGGTATTTGTGAGGATACTCAGAAAATCGAGGGAGTAAAGACTTGGCCAAGGCCTACAACGCCTACAGAATTTCGTAGTTTTCTGGGATTGGCAGGTTACTATAGAAAATTTGTGGAAGGTTTTTCTCTATTTCAGCACCATTGACGAAGTTAACTCAGAAATCAACAAAATTTTAATAGATTAATGCCTGTGAACGTAGTTTCCAAGAATTAAAAGACAGATTGACTTCAGCCCCGATCCTGACACTCCCAAAAAGACCTGATGGCTATGTGGTGTATTGTGATGCCTCCGGTGTCAGATTAGGCTATGTGTTGATGCAGCACAGTAAAGTCATTACCTATGCTTCCCGACAGTTATGCATACATGAGAAGAACTATCCGACCCATGATCTTGAATCGGCCGCGGTTATTCATACGCTAAAAATGTGGAGACATTACTTGTACGGTGTACATGTTGATATTTATACAGATCATAAGAGTCTCCAATACATTTTCAAGCGGAAGGAGTTAAACCTACGATGCGGCGGTGGTAAGAATTATTAAAGGATTATGATGTGAGTATTTTACACCACCCCGAAAATCAATGGGAAGTCTTTGTGGGGTCCCTTCAGAGAAGAAAGAATTAATTCGTGAAATCCACCAGCTAGCCAGCCTCGGAGTTCGCCTAATTGATTTAGGCGATGTAGGAATTGGTATTCACAACACAGCTATTTCGTCCTTAGATATGGAGGTGAGAGAGCGCCAATAAAGACCCTCAGTTGAGTCACTATAGAGATATATTTCCTGAGAAAGAGAAGTCGCCATTTGAAATTCTACAGATGGAATTCTTAGATGCCTAGACAGGCTATGTGTTCCAAATTTTACCGGATTATGTCATCGAATTCTAGAGGAAGCTCATCACTCTCGGTATTCCATTCACCCAGGAGCGACAATGTTATAGCCCGTACTTTGTACACTCGGATACTCCAAGGTAGTGGTGGTAAGTTAAGGGAATGACCATCCTCCAAAACTATTTTAATGTACAAGTGGGTCATGAATATTATTTATGAATATTATTAGTATGGAAATATTGATAAAGGTTAAGGGTAAAAAGGGAAATTCACAAAATGGCTCATGGTAATATTGCGGAAGTCTAGGGGAAAAATGGGAATTTCACAAAATTCAAGAAGGTTCTTGAAAGAGGCCATGTTGGCCATGTGACATATAGGTATATGTCCACATTTTATTTAATGTGGATATGGACCAAAGTGTATATAATAAGACAAGTGGCCACATTTGGTTATTATAAGAAAGTTGGTCTTCTTTGACTAATTTAAGAAATTTCAAGAAAAGAGGAAGAAAACTCTAGAAAAAGAAAGAAGGGGAGGCATGTGGCCATTTCATATTTAAAGGGGGGCAAGTATATATATGGAGAAAGATGACTAATTCATCATATTAAATCAAGAAGCTTGTAGAAAAAAAAAAAAAGAGGAGAGAAAGGGCCATATTCGGCCAAGGCAAGAAAAAAATAGAGCCTTCAACTTTGATTCCAAAAATATTTTCTCCAAGTATCCCCACTAATTTGAAGGTCCTCTATAACGTGGTGTAGTTTTTGGAGCAAGAAAATCATTCATTTTTGCAATTACAAGTCTTGCCGAAAAGAAGATGAGTGGAAAGGAAGGTATGTGTTCAATCCTCTTTTACATATGTTATAGATGATTTATGTATGTTGAAGTATATAGAAATGGATGGAATTCATGGCATATACGTGTGTTGGTGTTGTAGCCGAATGGAATGGTGTTGTGTAGAAAGAATGAATTAATTTTACTTAGTCTTTTGGTTGTTGTTGTAATATATAGAAATGGACAAAAATAAATGAAAACATGTATGATGTTATTGTGGCCGAATAGGGGTTGGTTTGGCAAGTTATGGTGAATTGATTCTATGTGATATTTTAGTTGTTGTTGTTATGGAATCCATAAGAAAATGAAGGTTTAATGACTTGGAAATGAAGTTGTAATCGTTATAGGATTGTTGAAGAAAGTTAATGCGACACTAGCTTGGATTCTTACATTGTATGAAGGATGTTGTTAATGCATGGTTGTTGATATGGTTTATGAATCTAGAATGAGAAAAATGTGTGGTTAATACTTTTGTTGAAGTTGGAGGATTCGGGTAGCATTGGATCATTATGAATATTGTAGTATTGTTAGAATAATTGTTGGTATTGTTGTTGATAATGTGGCCGAGTTCCATTCTCAGGTTTGTTGTTGAATTGGCCGAGTTAGATTCTCGGGGATGGTGTATTTACAGGGGAGGTGCTGCCGAAATTTCGGCAGATCATAAGTGAATTTATTTGAAGAATTAAGACAAGTATATGGTGATGAATCTAATGATTGCGTTAAACTTCTTGAATGTAGAATAGCGGTAGCGAGCTTGGACAATTAAGCGTAGCTAATAAGGCGCGGAACAGGTATGTTAAGGCTCGTCCCTTTCTTTCAAAGGCATGATCCCGATGTTATGATTTCATAAGTATTTCCATATTTTCCTTGTTTTCAAAAGTTAGATGTTTATGACTCTAAGGCATGATTCTCTTCCGATAACCCATAAACGTTTTCCAAAATGTCTTTACTTTTCCAAAACAAAGGTTGACGATTTTGTAAACTTTTATGACTATAACGACGGACATGTTTTTGTAATGAAAACGATGTTGTCAAAGATGAGAATACGTCTATGATGATTATGATAAGGATGGGTTTCATGTTTGAAAGTCTCAAGTTATGGATTCAATATGAATATGAGAACATCGAGCTAGTTCTTGATCCTCAATTCTATTCCTTGATTATGACTCTATTCTCTAAAGACTCCAAAGTGTATGAGTTGACGTCTTATGAGGTTTATGATCTTATTCTATGTTTTCTCTCAATGCTATCCTTCGTTGATAGTCTCACCTTATAATTATTTTTCCTTCAAGGTGAGACAGAGCGACCCTGGTTATTCCATAATGTAATCGGAGGTTACCGACCTTACGTCACTCCGATAGATACATGACTTTCTTTGCGCTCTCATGCATGCTGTTATATGTATATGCATATGGGGAATGTGGGGAAAAGGGATATATGTATATGTATATGGGGGGGGGGGGGGGAAGGGAGATATGTTGTGCTATAAGACGCATTGCCACCTGGTCAGCTGGCGTATTCATCCCGGACGCGGGATATATGGGCGACCCGACGTATTTCGGCGCTATGTGGGCGAGCCGACGTTGTTCGGCGCTATGACATGTTCTATTTTCTACATATGAAAAAGAAATGTTTTCAAAGGAAAGATAAGCATGCATGGCATCCGCCCTAAGGAGCACTCATATGTACATGTTACTCTTTTACCTCATGATATGTTCTATATTTCCATCCTGTTATTATTCATATTTATATTCCTTACTATGTTACTATTCCTGCCTTACATACTCAGTACATTGCTCGTACTGACTCCTTTTCTTTGGGGGCTGCGTTTCATGCCGCGCAGGTACACCCAGATGAGCAAAAGCTATTATAGAAGATGTTCCAGCGAAGTTGGCGAGCTCCATTTGGCCCTGGAGTGTAGCTGACTCAGCGTACTATGCTATGATGTCTTGTTCGAAGTTAGTGACTTTGCAGACAGAGTTGTGGTTATTGGTTGTCAGTTTAGTAAGCGGCTCCACCAGCCGATGTGTCATTCGTGTTATAATATATGTTTCATATGATTACAGGTTTTGTTTGAATTGAGTACAAAGAAAAGAAAAATTCTGAAAGCTTTACTATGTTTTCCACTTCTTATTGATGCAAGAGTTTAAAGAGGCTAAGTATAAGAGTCAGCGGGTTCGCTCGGCTCCGAATATGGGGTCGGGTGCCCATCACACCCTAGTAAGGTTGGTGTGTGACAGAAGATGTATCACGACCTCAAATTAATGTATTGGTGGGATGGAATGAAGAAAGACATAGCAGAATTTGTAGCTCAATGATCAAATTGCCAACAAGTGAAAATTGAGCATCAAAAGCCAGGAGGATTGTTACAAACCATGGAAATTCCAGTCTGGAAATGGGAAATGATCAACATGGATTTCATTGTAGGGTTGCCTCATTCCCGACGCAAGTATGACTCCATATGGGTGGTTGTTGACAGACTCACAAAATCAGCTCATTTTCTTCTAGTCAGAACCACATATTCAGCAGAAGATTATGCAAGGTTGTATCTTAAGGAGATAGTGTGATTTCATGGTGTCCCGATATCTATTATCACAAATAGAGGAGCACAACTTACAACTAAATTTTGGAAGTCGTTCCAAGAAGGTTTGGGTACTCAGGTAAGGCTTAGCACAGCGTTTCATCCACAAACTGATGGCCAAGACGAACGCACTATTCAGACCTTGGAAGATATGTTACGGGCATGTGTGCTAGATTTTGGTGGTAGTTTGGATGATAACTTTCCTCTTATTGAGTTTGCATACAACAACAGTTATCATTCCAGTATTCAGATGGCGTCGTATGAAGTTCTATATGGAAGAAAGTGTAGATCCCCAATTGGGTGGTTTGAAGTAGGAGAGGTACAATTAATAGGTCCAGAACTGATACAATTAATAGGTCCAGAATTGATTCAAGAAGCGGTGGAAAAGATCAAGGTTATCCGAGATCTATTGTTGACAGCCCAAAGTCGCCAGAAATCTTATGCGGACAACCGTCGGCGAGACTTAGAATTCCAAGTTGATGATTGGGTATTCCTGAAGGTATCACCGATGAAAGGCGTGATCAAATTTGGCAAGAAAGGAAAATTAAGTTCTCGATAAATTGGACCTCATAAGATTGTCCGGAAGATAGGCCAAGTAGCTTATGAACTGGACTTACCTCCAGAACTTGAATCAGTCCATCCAGTTTTTCATGTATCAATGCTCCACAAATGTGTTGGAGATCCAACTAGAATCGTACCGGTGGATGATATTCTAGTTACGAAAAAGTTGTCTTATGAAGAGGTACCCTTTGCCATACTGGATAGGCAAGTACAGAGGCTTAAAAACAAAGAGGTAGCCTCAGTTAAGGTCTTGTGGCGAGACAATAATCGAGAGGAAATGACTTGGGAAGTGGAAGAAGCCATGAAGTCCAAGTGCCCACACTTGTTTCCACCCCCAGAAGAGATTCAAGATGAGACGCCGTTATCATGAAGTATGTAATGCTTTATTTTTAATGCTTTGGTTGTGTGTGGCCATAATTTCTTGCTATTTTGTTGTAGCCCTGTGAGACATTGTTATTGTGGGCTGTTGTGACAGGATGGTAGTGCCTTATTACAGAGGAAACTCGAGCAAAATTTTTGTAGAATTCCCGACAACTTAACATTCGAGTACGAATATTTTTAAAGAGGGGAAGAGTGTCACACCCCGACCTCGCTGGGGTGTGATGGGCACCCGACCCTTACTTAGGGCCGAGCGAACCCTCAGACTCTCGCTGCACATAAAATCACGTCAACTCTTTTTTTTCTTTAAAACAAATAATAAAGTACATAGCAAAACTTTTCTTTCAGAAATATTCTTTCTCGTGGCTTTCAAGCCGAACAAACTTGTGATCATACAAAATTCATTACGTACACAGACCGACAACCAATACCCACGACACTGTCTGCAAAGTCTCTAGTAAGATCCCAAAAGCATAACATACAGAATCTGACTCGGCAGCACTCCGGGAACAAATGGAGCTTGCCATCTGCACTGGAACATCTTCCATCTGTCCTCAACTGCACTGGGAGTACCTGCGCGGCATGAAACGCAGCCCCCGAAGAACAGGGGGTCAGTACGGAAATGTACCGAGTATGTAAAGCGGAAATATAACAATATAAGCAAAACCGAGCCAGAAGTATAGAAATAGAACAGGTAGTATCGGATCCAAGTCCGAAACGGAAATACAGAGTGTGTGGCCAGGACCACGATATATATCATAAGCACGGGGTGTAGCCGTCTGAATCGTGATATGAAGCAGAGGTACAAAGCCTAACTGGTAGGATAATCGTGCGGATCGGGGCACAGAGTGCTACTGACATACCCGCAACCGAAGCTAGGGGTGTAGAACTATAGCCGACTGAAGCATAGTCCGGCTAAATCATGCAGAAGCAACACCAACAGAATCATTCTCCGAATCCGCTGTCCAGAAATGTAACAGGCAGAACCATGCATGCAGAATCATAAACTTACACAAGCACAGGTAGTATATATTTACCTCAGGTTTCGGCCCTTTAGTGAGGGGCGCAATGGACAGTGCACTGGGGTGTGCACGAATAACCAGGTCGCCACAGGGTCGCCTCTAGTGCACAAGTCATACCCAAGAGGTTCCAGCAGGCAAATACGGCAGTTAGAATGTAAAAATGCTTTACTTTCTTTTGAAAAACATTTTTGTTTCACACATATAAAGGAATCAATGCACAATTTCCGCGGCCATAAGTCCAGCGGTCGCTACCACGCATACCGCGGCCAAGTACCCAGCGGTCACTATCACACGTACCGCGGCCAAGGGTCCAGCGGTTATAATCACACATACCGCGACCAAAAGTCCAGCGGTTACAATCACACATACCGCGGTCGAGGGTCCAGCGGTCACAATCACACATTTGACATACCGCGGTCAAGGGTCCAGCGGTCTATGTCAGGCACAATCACAAGTGCGGCAGACGCGGTCAAGGGTCCAGCAGTCAATGCCACACGTCCGGCATGACGCGGTCAAGGGTCCAGCTGTCAATGTCGGACACGCCGCGGTCGAGGGTCCAGCGGCCAATATTACATATGCGCATATTCACATAACCGGCCCGGGACTCGGTAAAACAGAAAACAACCATACAGAATGCCAAATTATCACTTTCCCAACATAATCACACACGCCAGGATCATACATCACACGAGATTCAGGTATACCAAAATCGTATATCAGTAAGTACGGGAGGTAAGTAGTTTATCCAAAATATCAGGGTAATATTTTCAAAACGTTTTAGATGTCAAAAAAAATATTTTATAAAGCTCATAAAGGTGGTCACAGCACCTATCATATAGTAAACAACATAATAACCAGGAGCTACCTGCGAGCTCCGGACACGAGTACATTGGCTAAAGCCATACAGAATTTATATCAGGGTTTCTGTCCCCCGTAATTGTTTCCATGAACATTAAATCAATTCAGGTTCGTTAATATCACTCCCATTTAGTAGTCGGAACAATAGCCATAAGTTTCCTCGACTTATCGTATGGGAATAATACAGACAGAACAATAAGAGAGGCATCGGGGAATAGCGGGCCCACCTTGGGCCAAGTCGAGGCGGCGGACAAGAATCACGCCCATTAGACTCTACGGAGTCATCCAGGAAGGTTTCATAGTGATCGGGTTACATTTGTACAAGTTATGGAGGTTTAACCACTTTTCTAGCAAAATGCGCCTTTTGAAATTCAATTGAATTGAATGAATAGTATCAAAAATCAATCTCGAGTTTCTATGAGCAGAATCGCCCCCGAGGCTCCGATCTTGACCTAGTACATCTAGGACATGCCAAAGAACAAAGGGGAAGACTTTACATACCTCGATTGCGCCTTATGCTCGCTTGGCTTCAATTCCAATTTCTTCCAGAATCTACAAATGGTCATGTTTACCAATTGTTAATTTCAAGCTTTTCAAGAATCTAAGCTTAATCACATAATTGCCTACCGAAATTTCGGCAGCATTTCCCGTATAAACTCGCCTATCCGAATTTCCAATTGCTCTCCTGTTGACACAGAAATATCAACAATAACATATGGACACAACCATATCTTCAATTCTTTTATTTCAACAAGAACAACAACATATCAAAACAGCCCCCAACTATAACATAACGATGCCCGAAATTCTAACGAACACTTGCAATACACCAAGCAGCCCGTATGCACTTTTTATACCTTATTCCATGCAATCTTTTCAGCAAATTTCTGAGAAATTCAACAGCAGCCACACGACACCACATCATCTATTCATATGCAACTAAACCACATTATTATCTCTATAATCCTTACAACAACCCACAACAATTTTTAACTCCAACTCTAACCTTCAAATTCCTTCATTCTCATCACATAATCTATGATTACAACAATCAAAATATTAATTCAAATCAGTCCATCAATTTCAATTAAAACAGCCCCTAATCCATAAATCTCAACAAAACAACAAACGAGTTTATAATGTTGTTTTCTCCGTTCTAATTCGTTAAAACTCTAAATAAACACTTTAATAACATAAAATGAATCTTATAAATACCTTAGAAGCAGCTCAAACACGAAAATTTCATTCCCCAAGACCAATATTTAGCTCAAATTGAAGGCAACTCAACGTACAATGCTTTTCTCTTCATGAGCTTCGGGATTCGGGGCTCGGATTTTGATCAAAATGACCTTCTAGCCTTGAAGTTTTCTCTCTCTCTCTATAATGTTCTTGAAAGATTTTATGTTAAATGAAAATCCCTCAAATAATTTTTCCTTATATACTTGACGTTAATGGGCCTCATTGGCCGAAATGTGAATGTTTGGATCGGGTCACAATTTTCTGCCCCGCCAGCCCAACTTGCATCGTCCATATCTGCTTATCCAGATATCGTTTTGATGAGCGGTTTGTTACGTTAGAAACTATACTCGATGAACTTCATTTTAGAATTTTGAAATACCTTCATTTCGTTCAGCTTCGTTTAAGTTCTAATCCTCTTCCGACCCTCATGTAACCTCTTATACATACATATACATACTCATATACGCTCATAACGCGATTTCAAATCCTTTAGGTTACGATGTCACCTCGGGATACTTAAGGCAACCATATATATATATAACGATATTCTTACTAACTCGATTAACTTTCCTTGAACTTTCTTAACTCATTCTTTCTTGTCTTAATTAAAATAGCACGGACTCTTACGGGGTATAACATCCTTCCCCCCTTAGGAACATTCGTCCCCGAATGTCAAATTAGTCATACATAAGTATACTGCTTCTGGTGATGTTATAACGAATCATTTGTAACTTGAACTCATCTATCATGCTGTGCCTTTCTTTACTTAGCCTAATTCCATTCTCCACCTGACATCTGTTAATATTGATCTTCCAAATATAGTAGACACTATTTAGCTACCTTTGTAATCGACTGCAACTTACCATGTCCATCTACACTTGAAGCTTAAGTCGAGTTCTTCTTGATCATCCTCTTTAACTTCACTGTCTTCTTGTAACTAGCTCGTTCTGACCATCTCACTTAAGTCATTTTGCAATTTCCCTTAATCCCACTTATAACACTTTAAGCATATTATCTCGTGTCGTTTCTCTATTTTTGACTCAACTCTTCTATTGCCTCTTTACTCAGATTTGCTCTTAGTTCTCCTATCATGCATCTTATTGCAAGCTTTACACGAGTATGTGTAGGTACTCAAATCAGCCCAGAAAATATCTTAGCGTTGTCTGACTAGTCTTTATGCTTTACTTTACATTCTTCCTTCATACCTTCCAATAGTATCGGGGCCCAATTATGGCTTTTGCTCTCCGTACTAATGATGTCTCTGTAGTTTTTCCTTAAACCACCTTACACCTTTCTTTGACGTATCCAAAATATTGCAACCGCACTATTGTTATTGAATTCTTACCCTTTTTATATTTCTGGGAAAATTTGGGTAGAGGTTCTTCTGTACTTCTTACTATCCCAAAACCTGCACGCAGGACATACCAACAATGCCTCACAGGGCCAACATATATACGTATATATATCATATCGTAACATAGCCACACAGGCCTAACAATTTCTTGTAAAAGTATAAAGATGTCGAGACTTACCTCACATGTCCAATTCAAACTGCACCTGTTACACTTTCCTGTTTACTTTCCTACCTACCTTATCTTTCATTCTTCAACCTTATTTTTCAATCACATCTCAATATTCTTACCTTATCCAACATGCCCCTTTCGCACCGTTGCTTACCTGTGTAGAGTGTAGCTTCCAATATCATCGGCCACTTTCTTCTGTCGATACCGTTCTTCAGCTGAAATCAAGGGTTAGTAAAAAGGAAATTCCTTTCCTACAGCTGGCTCTATCGCACGATCCAGGATTCAAAGAAGATCAACAATCCCTAGATGCCCCGTAGTCTCTTGTTTATAGATGTGGCGCGCAACACACCATAAACAGGACTCTACCGGACACGACTTTGCAGACAACCCCTAGGACAGACCTGCTCTGATACCACTCTGTCACACCCCGACCTCGCTGGGGTGTGATGGGCACCCGACCCTTACTTAGGGCCGAGCGAACCCTCAGACTCTCGCTGCACATAAAATCACGTCAACTCATTTTTTTCTTTAAAACAAATAATAAAGTACATAGCAAAACTTTTCTTTCAGAAATATTCTTTCTCGTGGCTTTCAAGCCGAACAAACTTGTGA
The DNA here is from genome assembly GCF_019175385.1 of Lycium barbarum. NCBI lineage: Eukaryota > Viridiplantae > Streptophyta > Magnoliopsida > Solanales > Solanaceae > Lycium > Lycium barbarum. The sequence continues at coordinate 78,304,446 of NC_083343.1, forward strand.
TCATACAAAATTCATTACGTACACAGACCGACAACCAATACCCACGACACTGTCTGCAAAGTCTCTAGTAAGATCCCAAAAGCATAACATACAGAATCTGACTCGGCAGCACTCCGGGAACAAATGGAGCTTGCCATCTGCACTGGAACATCTTCCATCTGTCCTCAACTGCACTGGGAGTACCTGCGCGGCATGAAACGCAGCCCCCGAAGAACAGGGGGTCAGTACGGAAATGTACCGAGTATGTAAAGCGGAAATATAACAATATAAGCAAAACCGAGCCAGAAGTATAGAAATAGAACAGGTAGTATCGGATCCAAGTCCGAAACGGAAATACAGAGTGTGTGGCCAGGACCACGATATATATCATAAGCACGGGGTGTAGCCGTCTGAATCGTGATATGAAGCAGAGGTACAAAGCCTAACTGGTAGGATAATCGTGCGGATCGGGGCACAGAGTGCTACTGACATACCCGCAACCGAAGCTAGGGGTGTAGAACTATAGCCGACTGAAGCATAGTCCGGCTAAATCATGCAGAAGCAACACCAACAGAATCATTCTCCGAATCCGCTGTCCAGAAATGTAACAGGCAGAACCATGCATGCAGAATCATAAACTTACACAAGCACAGGTAGTATATATTTACCTCATGTTTCGGCCCTTTAGTGAGGGGCGCAATGGACAGTGCACTGGGGTGTGCACGAATAACCAGGTCGCCACAGGGTCGCCTCTAGTGCACAAGTCATACCCAAGAGGTTCCAGCAGGCAAATACGGCAGTTAGAATGTAAAAATGCTTTACTTTCTTTTGAAAAACATTTTTGTTTCACACATATAAAGGAATCAATGCACAATTTCCGCGGCCATAAGTCCAGCGGTCGCTACCACGCATACCGCGGCCAAGTACCCAGCGGTCACTATCACACGTACCGCGGCCAAGGGTCCAGCGGTTATAATCACACATACCGCGACCAAAAGTCCAGCGGTTACATTCACATATACCGCGGTCGAGGGTCCAGCGGTCACAATCACACATTTGACATACCGCGGTCAAGGGTCCAGCGGTCTATGTCAGGCACAATCACAAGTGCGGCAGACGCGGTCAAGGGTCCAGCAGTCAATGCCACACGTCTGGCATGACGCGGTCAAGGGTCCAGCTGTCAATGTCGGACACGCCGCGGTCGAGGGTCCAGCGGCCAATATTACATATGCGCATATTCACATAACCGGCCCGGGACTCGGTAAAACAGAAAACAACCATACAGAATGCCAAATTATCACTTTCCCAACATAATCACACACGCCAGGATCATACATCACACGAGATTCAGGTATACCAAAATCGTATATCAGTAAGTACGGGAGGTAAGTAGTTTATCCAAAATATCAGGGTAATATTTTCAAAACGTTTTACATGTCAAAAAAAATATTTTATAAAGCTCATAAAGGTGGTCAAAGCACCTATCGTATAGTAAACAACATAATAACCAGGAGCTACCTGCGAGCTCCGGACACGAGTACATTGGCTAAAGCCATACAGAATTTACATCAGGGTTTCTGTCCCCCGTAATTGTTTCCATGAACATTAAATCAATTCAGGTTCGTTAAAATAACTCCCGTTTAGTAGTCGGAACAATAGCCATAAGTTTCCTCGACTTATCGTATGGGAATAAGACAGACAGAACAATAAGAGAGGCATCGGGGAATAGCGGGCCCACCTCGGGCCAAGTCGAGGCGGCGGATAAGAATCACGCCCATTAGACTCTACGGAGTCATCCAGGAAGGTTTCATAGTGATCGGGTTACATTTGTACAAGTTATGGAGGTTTAACCACTTTTCTAGCAAAATGCGCCTTTTGAAATTCAATTGAATTGAATGAATAGTATCAAAAATCAATCTCGAGTTTCTATGAGCAGAATAGCCCCCGAGGCTCCGATCTTGACCTAGTACATCTAGGACATGCCAAAGAACAAAGGGGAAGACTTTACATACCTCGATTGCGCCTTATGCTTGCTTGGCTTCAATTCCAATTTCTTCCAGAATCTACAAATGGTCATGTTTACCAATTGTTAATTTCAAGCTTTTCAAGAATCTAAGCTTAATCACATAATTGCCTACCGAAATTTCGGCAGCATTTCCCGTATAAACTCGCCTATCCGAATTTCCAATTGCTCTCCTGTTGACACAGAAATACCAACAATAACATATGGACACAACCATATCTTCAATTCTTTTTATTTCAACAAGAACAACAACATATCAAAACAGCCCCCAACTATAACATAACGATGCCCGAAATTCTAACGAACACTTGCAATACACCAAGCAGCCCGTATGCACTTTTTATACCTTATTCAATGCAATCTTTTCAGCAAATTTCTGAGAAATACAACAGCAGCCACACGACACCACATCATCTATTCATATGCAACTAAACCACATTATTATCTCTATAATCCTTACAACAACCCACAACAATTTTTAACTCCAACTCTAACCTTCAAATTCCTTCATTCTCATCACATAATCTATGATTACAACAACCAAAATATTAATTCAAATCAGTCCATCAATTTCAATTAAAACAGCCCCTAATCCATAAATCTCAACAAAACAACAAACGAGTTTATAATGTTGTTTTCTCCGTTCTAATTCGTTAAAACTCTAAATAAACACTTTAATAACATAAAATGAATCTTATAAATACCTTAGAAGCAGCTCAAACACGAAAATTTCATTCCCCAAGACCAATATTTAGCTCAAATTGAAGGCAACTGAACGTACAATGCTTTTCTCTTCATGAGCTTCGGGATTCGGGGCTCGGATTTTGATCAAAATGACCTTGTAGCCTTGAAGTTTTCTCTCTCTCTCTCTAATGTTCTTGGAAGATTTTATGTTAAATGAAAATCCCTCAAATAATTTTTCCTTATATACTTGACGTTAATGGGCCTCATGGGCCGAAATGTGAATGTTTGCATCGGGTCACAATTTTCTGCCCCGCCAGCCCAACTTGCATCGTCCATATCTGCTTATCCAGATATCGTTTTGATGAGCGGTTTGTTACGTTAGAAACTATACTCGATGAACTTCATTTTAGAATTTTGAAATACCTTAAAACTCCTCATATACTAGGAGATATGCCTCCAACAATATGGGCTAAAAATCTGGTCCGAGATATTTTCTGAAGTTGTTTGGATTCATTTCGTTGAGCTTCGTTTAAGTTCTAATCCTCTTCCGACCCTCATGTAACCTCTTACACATACATATACATACTCATATACGCTCATAACGCGATTTCAAATCCTTTAGGTTACGATGTCACCTCGGGATACTTAAGGCAACCATATATATATATAACGATATTCTTACTAACTCGATTAACTTTCCTTGAACTTTCTTAACTCATTCTTTCTTGTCTTAATTAAAATAGCACGGACTCTTACGGGGTATAACAAAGAGTGTCACACCTCGGGAAATTTCATGTCGTCGTATGGAAGATAGACTAAAGCAGGGTAAGAAGTATATGATGTTTCTAAAGTAAGAAGTGTTACTTAACAGTTCTAATTAGGTTTCCAAAGACACCAGAGGAGAGAGAAGAGAGCTCATTGGAGGAAGTCCAGGCAGAGAGTGTATTACCCCGTGTATAAATATACCAGCAGGTGTTCCTGGTAATTTACAGGCCTATAAGTTGAACGGATCAAATCGATGAAATCTGAACTGAATCAAGAAAATTTGCAGGCACCAGTCACGGTCGACGGGCCGTCGACATGTTGACAGACCGTTGATGTGCACCGTCCCTAAATTTCTGCAATCAAATATTTGGAGGCGTGCATCGACAGGGTAGGTCCACGGACCATCGACATTTCGATGGGTCATCGACCCAGCCGTCGAACCGTCTCTCTGGAATCTTCTAGTTTCAGCTATAAATAGATGACCCTTATCTAAAATTTCAGATTTCATTTTCCCTTTAAGTCTTGAAAGCCCTAGAACATTCCTCACATCATATTATGATATATCCCATGGAAATAATGGGGTAAACACCAACAAATTGTGAAATCAAGTGCAAGGATACTCTCTAGGGTTTGTGGAAACCAAGAATCTCTTTGGTGTTGAAGTAAGGTTTTCTCCAAGTGAAGTAATTCCATTCAAAGTCCATTGCTACATTATCAAAGGCAAGCTTTATGTTCAATTCGTGTTATTAAGAGTATTGAGAGGTTAAAAGACTTGGATTATGGAAGACGGTAGAATATGGAGCTCAATGGTGAATTAATGGTATTCTTGAATACTAGTTTGACATGAATCATAATTCTTGAGATGTCATAAGTATAATCTTGTTATAAATGATATTAAGAATATTGGAGAAGAATTATATGAGGATGAATGTGGTGTTATATTATGGCTATGGTTATGAATGACTTTGAAAGAGGATTTTGAGAATTGAATAACGTTGAACTTGAAGAAGTTATTGATTATGATATTATGAATGTTGTTATTGATGCTTAGGAGTTGTTATATCACATGGAGGAAGTAGTAGAAACAAAGGAAATGCTGCCCAATTTTCATTAGCTTTAGCTTAGTTTCAAGTATGTTTCCGATTATCTAATGTTAGTACGAATTATCTTGAATGTAGAATCGTGAACATTGGGGGAAAGCATTTAATTGATAAAGTTGGAGAGACGTAAAGGTATGTGAGGCTAGTCCCTTCTTTTTCTAAGGCATGATCCTTACAATATGGCTTCCTTATCTTTCCGTGACTCTCTTACGTTCCCGAAACTATGAGTCTATGATTATTAAGAGCTTCTCATGAAATAAAGATAAGAGATACTTTGTTGTCATGACCTGACTAGGGGGCCATGACGGGTACCTGGAGCTGACTACCGAGTACCACTCATTATGCTGGTCATCATACTCATCCTGGACACATATAATCTCGAAGGCAACACATGCATATATACATAAGCACTCACGGTTACAAAAAAAAATGATATACAAATGTATAATGTAGTCATCATGGGACATCTACTACCCACAAATACGCATCTACGAACCTCTACTGGAGTACTAAGACATAATAACGGGACTGGACCACGTCGTGCCCAAATTATATATATATACACACAAAATAATATCTCAAAAATGGCACCTCCGAAAGAGTGGAGTGCTCCTGTAATTCTGCTGAGTAAATTCCTACGTGTGTACACCATCTCTCTGTCTACCTGTGGGCATGAGCACAACGTCCAAAAAGGAAAAGGGCGTTAGTATGAAAAATGTACTGAGTATGTAAGGCATGAATAATACTAGCATAAGAAAAACATAATGAAACATGAGGCGAAGATACAACCTGCTTAGCTTTTAAAGGAAAACACATGTTATGCATATCAAATATACCATCATCGTTAACCCGCGTCCGGGTAACTATCACATGCCACCCACCAGTGGTGTCATGTTCGGCCATATAGGCACGGTGTAATCATAAGCCGCCCGCCTTAGCGGTGTCATGTCCGGCCAACTAGGCACGGTGTAATCATAAGCCGCCCGCCTTAGCGGTGTCATGTCCGGCCAACTAGTCACGGTGTAATCTCATCATTATACGCTTATCATAAGACATGCATAAGAACTCAAGTAAAAGCTACAACTTTATCGGGGTGACGTAAGGTCGAGGACCCCCGATTCCATTATGGAGTAGTCATGATCATCACGCCTCACCTTGAAGGAACTAGCATTATAAGGTGAGGGTGTCAACAATGAATAGCATCAGGGAATCACGTGAATATCTTTAGCAGCATAATAGCATTATATCATTATCAAGGAACATATCTCATCTCTATCTCGTGGGAAACTATTAATACTCTTTAGCTTTTATCTTTTGGAATGTAAGAAGGTCATGGAAATTACCGGGAAGAAATCACCATATATACAAGAATCATGCCTTTGGAAAAGAAGGGACTAGCCTCACATACCTTTGTATCTCTTCAACTCTATCGTCTAATTGCGTGCCTCTCAAGCTTGCAATTTTACCTTCAAGGGAATTCGTACTAAGATTATATAGTTGAGGACATACTTAAGCTCAAGCTAGAGAGACTAAGAGCTAACGAAAATTGGGCAATATCCCCATTGTTTCAACCACTTTCTGCAACTGTAACAACTCTTAACCATCAACAACGACACCCACAATATCCTAATCAATAACCTCTTTAAGCTAAGCATTCTTTAATTCTCACAATTCCCCTTCAAGGGTATCCATAACCATAATTATGATATAAGATCATAGTTATTCCTCACATAACATTTCCTCAACGTCATTGTCACGACCCGACTAGGGGCCATGACGGGTACCCGGGGCTAACCACCGAGCACCACTCATTCTATCACTCATCATACTCATTAAGCGTTTATTCATTAATTTTATACTCAAATCATAGGAAAACCATTTTTCATTTGGAAACATAATTACTTTTATATACATAAGCCCTTCGGCTATCAAAATAATATATATACAATAACGAAACCGTGAGACCATACTACCCACAAATACGTATCTACGAGCCCCTACTGGAGTACTAGACATATAAACGGGACAGGACCCCGTCGTGCCCAAAATACGTAATGTACACAAAAGAATAAACCAAATAGCACCTCCGGAATAATGGAGTGCTCCTGTAAATCTGTTGATGGTTCCTATGGATCGTCTCCCTGTCTACCTGTGGGCATGAACACAGCGTCCAAAGAAAACGGACGTCAGTACGAATATTGTACTGAGTATGTAAGGCATGAACAATAATGATATATCAATAAAACACGGAGACATCGAGTGAAGAGCGATCTGTAACTGACTGTCACTTAAAACTAAAATAATACATGCTAACTTACTTCATAATCATCATCATATCATGAATGCATATATGTATAAGCTGCCCGACCATATAGGTAAAGTGTGATAATCATTAGCCCGCGTCCAGGCCTCCCGCGTCCGGGGTACCATCTCATGCTGCCCGCCTTAGCGGTGTCTGACGGGCCATGTAGGCACATTGTAACAACATCATCATATACTTATCATGAATCATGCATAAGACTCAAGAAAACTTCACATCTATCGAGGTGACATAAGGTTGTGAACCCCCGATTCCGTTATGGAACATGCATAAGTATTCTGCCTCACCTTGAAGGAATTAGCATACAAGGTGAGTGTATACAATGAACAACATCAATGGATCATAATAAGAATCATTAGCTTTGTAGAAACATGATGTCATGGGCCTTAGACTCTTTAGACTTAGACTCATCACCATCCTTATCATGCTCATAACATATCCCTTGTCTTGTCTCATATGAAGCTCTTTACTATGATTGACTCATAATTTTTGGGATGTAGGAACGTCATGAAAAGATAGGGAATATCACGTCATAAGAATCATGCCTTAGAAAGAAGGGACTAGCCTTATGTACCTTTTCATTTAGCTACTCTATCGCTTGAATGTTCCTCTCCAATATTCACGTTTCTACCTTCAAGAGAGTTTATACTCATATTAGATAATCGATAACATAAGCGTGTTTGAACTAAAGCTATAGAAAATTGAGCAGTATCTCCTTTGTTTCTACTACTTTCTCCATATCATATATCAACTCCCAAACGTCAATATTAACATTCATAATATCATCATCAATGACTTTTGTCAAATTCATTATTATCCAATCCCCACAATTTCCTCTCAAGGTCATCCATAATCATAATCATAATACAACGTTACATTCATTCTCATCTAATGTTTCTCTCATGCTCCTAACATCATTCATAACGTAATTACAATCACAACGTATCAAGAATCATGATTCATATCAATCTACTATTCACAATTGCCACTAATCTCATATTTGTAACCTATTTTCCACTTTCTTCCATAATCCAAGTGTTTCAACTTTTCAATACCTTAAACAACATGGAATAATTATAAAACTCACCTTTGAATGTGTAGGAATGGGTTTTGGTTGGCAATACTTCACTTGAAGAAAGCCCTAGCTTCAACTTCCAAGGGATTTCTTGACTCTAGCAACCCCAAAGAGCTTCCTTGCACTCTAGTCACTTGAATTCATAGTATGAACCTTTGATTTCCCCATGTATTCTTGAAAATGAAATGTATGGAATATTCTAGAAGCTTGGAGAGAAGTGGAGAAGTGGAAAGAATGAGAAAATAAAGTAGGAACATGTATTTATAGTTGCAACTTAATCAGTCCGTCGGGCTTTATACGAACCACTTATACGGTCCGTATAACATTATATGGTCCGTATAGGTGTCTGTGGTTCACCACTATGGAAAATATTATTGTTGTTGGGTTACACGGACCCTTATACGGTCCGTATAAAGTTCCACGGTTCGTATAAGGTGGTCGTGTAACTCACAGTTTTTTCGAAATTGTCCTCGTCGTGTCGTTTAATCTCCAATCCTTATACAACCTTCTTAACACTTGTTTAATACTTCATTAATGATCTAAGAATCCCTATAACTCGCCCTCAAGGCCTCACCAAACAATTCTTAACGCTATAATTTACGAAACCTTTCCTAAACCCCACTTATATTCCACTTATCATTATCAATCCTTATTTCATCAATTCATATGGCTTCAAAATCTTAACGTATGTATTCTAAGACTACTAAATATCCATCTTATAGTCCTAAGAACTTCCTGTCATCCTTAGGCTCGCGTTGTTTCATTCACTACACGAAAACATGAAATTTCCAAGGTGTAACACTCTTCCCCCCTTTTTTGGAACATTCGTCCTCGAATGTTCGGGAATTCCACGAAAGTTTTGCCAGAGTTTCCCCTGTAATATGGCACTACCATTTTGTCACAACAGCCCACAATAATATTGCCTCACAGGGCCACAACACAATAGCAATATATGTTGGCCACACACGGCCCATATGCATAAAAAGAAAACATACATACCTCATAATGTAAATGTTTCATCTTGGATCTCTTTTGGGGGTTGGAATAAGTGCGAGTACTTGGATTTCATACTCTCTTATGCTTCCCAAGTCATTTATTCCCGGTTGTTATTTCGCTATAAGACTTTAACTGAGGCTACTTCCTTATTTCGATGTCTTCGTACTGGCCTGTCTAATATGGCAATGGGCACTTCTTCATAGACTAGCTTTTCTGTCACTTGGACATCATCTATTGGAACAATTCTCGTAGGATCACCAACACACATGCAGAGCATTAAGACATGGAAAACTGGATGGACTGATTCAAGTTCTGGAGGCAAGTCCAATTCATAAGCTACTTGACCCACCTTGCGGATAATCTTATAGGGTCCAACGTATTAAGGACTTAACTTTCCTTTCTTGCAAAATCTCATCACACCTTTCATTGGTGACACCTTTAAGAATACCCAATCATCAACTTGAAATTCTAAGTCTCGCCGGCGATTGTCAGCATAAGATTTTTGTCAAGACCCAGCTAGGGGCCACAACGGGTACCCGGAGCAATTACCGAGCAACGCTTACTCTACTGCTTGTCTGGCTCATTTATTACTCTTTTATCAATTTTACATACCAATTGTAGGAAAATCATATTTAATTAAAATATAAATACTTTATATACATTTGCCTCTTGGCCATCAAAATAATACATATACATCTGAAAACATCTTGTGAGACCATCTAACCCACACTGCATATCTACGAGCCTCTACTAACATTGTGAATACATAGACGAAACAAGACTCCGTCATGCCCAAAAATATGCATATATGAATGTACATCAAAAGGGTCTCCATAAGCACCTCCGAACAATGGAGTGCTATCTATCAGCTGGCAGCTACTGAGGACCTGGGCCAAGCTCTCCTCCCTGTCTATCTGTGGGGATGAACACAACGTCCGAAGAAAGGACGTCAGTACGAATATTGTACCGAGTATGAGAGGCATACATAATGAAAAGAAACATCAATAACATGAGGATAACATCAACATGAGACATCTGGATCTGACTGATAATCATAAATGAAGTAATGCATACTATCTTACTCAAACTCATCATTATGACATGTATGCATCATATGCAAGCTGCCCGTCCTTGTCGGAACGGTGTGATAATCAATAATATTAGCCCGCGTCCGGGGTACCATCTCATGCTGCCCACTAGTGGTGTCTGCCCACGCCCGTAGGTCGTGGTGTATCCGTATCGCCTCCCGCCGAAGCGGTGTCTGCCCGGCCAACTAGGCCGGGTTTGAATGCAATCATGACATGCCTAATGTAAATACTCATAGTAATATGTTTATCATAAAATACTTATCTTATCATAATGTGTATATAAGACTCAGGATCAACTTTACTCTATCGGGGTGACGTAAGGTCGTGATCCCCCGATTACATTATGGAACCATCATGGACGTTCTGTCTCACCTTGAAAGGACTGGTACATAAGGTGAGTGTAGGCAAGGAATAACATCATCATCATTCTAGTGTCATCATATCGTATAACTTATCTCATATTGACATTCATAGGCATAAGCTTTTAACTTCTTAGAATGTAAGAACTCATGGAAGGAATAGGGATTCAAGCTAAAAGATTCATGCCATTAGAAGGAAGGACTAGCCTCACATACCTTGGTCGTTTAGCTAAGATATCTCTCACTTGTTCTCCGTCGATATCACGTCGTTACCTTCATAAGAGAGTTCATATCAACATTAGTAACTGACTATAAGAATGAGTCGCTAATTATAGGAGAAGTCGGACAACGCTTCCTTTGCTCATACTGCTTTTCTCACTTTCTATATCAACTCCCGATATTCATAATATTATTCGCAATATCATAATCGACAATCGTCATTTACGTGCGTTTGGCAAAATCCACCATTTTCCTCCAATTTTCCCTTATTTCTACTTCTAGCTCATCCTTGTGTTTTCATGCATTTAATGCTTGTTTCATGATATAAACATCATTTATAATGTATTAGTATTCACAACACTTTAATATTCATAGTTCAATTCCACTATCATTCATTTATGTCACTATTCATTCAATAATGACCCATTTCTATGTTCTCCTACATTTCAAGTGTCTAAGCTTTCCAATGCTTCAAACAATATGGAATAATCATGAAACTTACCTTGGATGATGGTTGAACAGTCCTTAAGTTGAAATACTTCAATTAGCCAAAACCCTAGTTCCACCTTCTTGGGAATTTCTTGACTTAGAAGATCCTTTGATATGTTCTAACACTTATTCTCATGAATTTGGTGTTGATAATCTTAGGTTTCCTTGGATTTTTCTTGCTATTCTTAGAGTTGAAGTGTTGAAGAACACTCTAGAGTTTTCTTGAAGTGTTGGATGAAAAATGACGTGAAATGGGCTTAAGTCCCTTTTAAAAATCACAAAATCTGATCTTTAATGAATTCTTGTCGGGATTAACAGTGGTCGTAAACCACCATATACGGACCGTATTTTGATTTACGGTCCGTCCACTGTGGTCGTATTTAACCATTTCAAAGACAGAATGTTTTGGCTGATGGACATGGTAGTTTACGACCTGGTTTACGGTCCGTAAACCAGTTTACGGGCCGTAAACTGGGTCGTCTTTAACCATATTCAACATTTACAGAAAGTTGGGATTTTTGACAAGCTGGAGGACGATTGCACTATACGGTCCGTAAATCACTTTACGGGCCGTATAGTGCCATATACGACCACTGGCTGAAAAAATTTCCGCGACTTTCTTATTTCCAAAAATTCTTAATTAGCCATTCCCGACTTAACAAAACATCATTCACTCAACTTTTCATCATTCCACTCATCATACAAGTACAGAGAAACTTCCGAGGTGTAACAATTTTTGGCGACTTTGGGCTGTCAATAATCGGTCTCGGATCACCTTGACTTTTTCTACTGCTTGCTGAATCAACTCAGGGCCTATTAGCTGTACTTCTCTTATTTCAAACCATCCAATAGGGGATCTGCACTTCCTTCCATATAGAGCTTCATATGGAGCCATTTGGATACTGGAATGGTAGCTATTGTTGTATGCAAACTCGATAAGAGGTAAGTGGTCATCCTAACTACCACCGAAATCTAGTACATATGCTCGTAGCATATCTTCCAAGGTCTTAATAGTACGTTCAGCTTGCCCATCAGTCTGCGGATGAAATGCCGTGCTAAGCTTCACTTGAGTGCCTAGACCTTCTTGGAAGGATTTCCAGAACATGGCTGTAAATTGCGCTCCTCTATCTGTGATAATGGATATCGGAATACCATGGAGTCGCACAATTTCTTTGAGATACAACCTTGCATAATCTTTTGCCGAGTATGTGGTCTTGACTGGAAGAAAATGAGCTGCTTTCATGAGTCTGTCCACGATCACCCATATGGAATCATATTTGCCTCGGGAACGGGGTAACCCCACAACAAAATCCATGTTGATCACTTCCCATTTCCAAGTAGGGAATTCCATTGCTTGTAATAATCCCCCTGGCTTTTAATGTTCGATTTTCACTTGCTGGAAATTTGGACATTGAGCTAAAAATTTTGTTATGTCTCTCTTCATATCATCCCACTAATATATCAACTTGAGATCATGAAACATTTTTGTTGCACCTGGGTGAATAGAATACCGAGAATAATGAGCTTCTTCTAGAATTCGACGGCGCAATTCTGCAACATTCGGAACACATAGCCTGCCTCGGTATCTAAGAATTCCATCCATATAAGTTTAAAATGGAGAATTCTCTTTTCCATGAAGTGTGTCTCTATAATGGCTCAACTGAGGATCTTCATATTGATGCTCTTTCACTTCCACATTCAGGGACGAATCTGTGGGATCATTAATACCAATACCTGCACTACCTGAATCAATTACACGTACTCCATGATTAGCTAGTTGGTGGAGCTCATGCATTAATTATTTCTTTTCCAGAGGAACTTCACATAGGCTACCCATTGATCGGCGGCTAAGCACATCAGCTACTACATTTGCCTTTCCGGAGTGGTATAAAATGCTCGCATCATAATCTTTCAATAATTCTAACCACCGCCTCTGCCGTAGATTCAACTCCTTCTGTTTGAATATGTATTGAACACTCTTGTGATCGTATAAATGTCAACATACACACCATACAAGTAATGTCTCCACATCTTTAATGTATGAATAACTGCAGCCAATTCGAGATCATGAGTTGGGTAGTTCTTTTCGTGTTTCCGCCGCTGTCTCGAAGCATAAGCGATGACTTTACCATGCTGCATTAATACACATCCTAACCCAACACCGGAAGCATCACAATATATAACATAGCCATCTGGCCCTTCAGGGAGTGTCAAGACTGGGGCTGAGGTTAATCTGTCCTTCAACTCTTGGAAACTGCGTTCACAAGCATCATTCCACTGAAACTTAGCTGACTTCTGGGTTAACATCGTCAATGGGGCTGAAATAGAGGAAAATCCTTCTACGAACCTTCTAATACCCTGCCAATCCTAGAAAACTACGGACTTCTGTAGGCATCGTAGGCCTTGGCCAAGTCTTCACAGCTTCAATTTTCTGAGTGTCCACTCGAATGCCATCATCTGAAATAACATGACCCAGAAAGGTCACAGAATTCATCCAAAACTCATACTTTGAGAATTTTGCATACAATTCTCGAGATCGGAGAATCCTTAGAACAATACGTAAATGTTCTGCATGTTCTGATTCTGTGCGAAATTATACCAGAATATCGTCAATAAACACTATTACGAATATATCCAAGAGAGGCCTGAATACATTATTCATCAAATTCATGAACACTGTCGGAGCATTGGTTAACCCAAATGACATCACCCGGAATTCATAATGGCCATATCTTGTTCTGAAAGCTCTTTTGGGAATATCATCTTCTTTAACTCTCACTTGGTGATAACCTGACCCCAAGTCTATCTTGGAAAACCACTTGGCCCCCTGTAGTTGATCAAATAAATAATCAATCCTCGGAAGGGGATATTTGTTCTTTATTGTCACCTTATTCAACTGCCTATAATCGATGCACATTCGTAGAGAGCCATCTTTCTTTCTTACAAATAGGACAGGTGCTCCCCACGGTGACGAACTAGGTCTAATAAACCCCTTCTCAAGAAAATCCTTCAACTGTGCCTTTAACTCTTTCAATTCTGCCGGAGCTATTCGGTAAGGAGGAATAGAAATAGGCTCGGTGTCCGGCAACACATCAATAGCGAAATCATCTCTCTTTCTGGAGGAGAGAGAGGACCTGGAAGTTCATCTGGAAATACATCCAGAAATTCATTCACTACCAGAACGGATTGGAAAGTTGGAGACTTTGCTTCGGTGTCATGTACTCGGACTAAGTGATAAATATAGCCCTTAGCTATCATCTTCCTTGCCTTAAGGTAGGAAATAAACCTACCTCTTGGAGATGCTGTATTACCCTTCCATTCAAGCACAGGCTCTCCCGAAAATTGAAATCGAACTACTTTCATTCGGCAGTCAACATTAGCATAACATGAGGCCAGCTAATCCATACCCACAATCACATCGAAATCTAACATTTCCAGCTCAACTAAATCAGCTTTAGTTTGGCGGTCCCATATCACAATTATACAATTTTTATACAGTCGTCTAGCTACCACGGGATCACCAACCGGAGTAGACACCTCAAAAGGTTTTATTGGCTCAGGTTTCTCCCCAATACGACCAGCAACATACAGAGTATATAAGATAGGGTAGAACCCGGATCTATCAATGCATACACATCATGGAAAAATACGGATAATGTACCAGTAACCACATCCGTGGAGGACTCAAGATCCTGTCGTCTGGCTAAAACATACATACGGGGCTGAGTGGTACCTGAAGTAGATGCTCCCCCTCTGCCTTTACCTCGGCCTGCTGAAATCTGAAGAGTATGCCCAACCGGGCGCACTGAATAAGAACCAGCCGCTGATTCTATGGGCTGAACCCCAACTCTACCACTCATCGACGGGCAATCTCTCATCATGTGCCCAACCTAGCGACAATCATAGAAAGCATCTGAACCTTGGCGACACTGTCCGGAATGTATACCGCACTGGCTGCATCGCGGTACTGGGGGTCTCATCTGGCTATAATCTCCCCCAAACTGAGAATCTGAGGCCCTCGAACTCTGCCCCTGTCTTGAACGAAAGGAGCGATCAAATCTCCTACCTGCAAATCGTGGAGGCGCACTAGTCGCCGACTGGCCTGAATGTCTGGGATATGTCTGCCTTGATCACCCTCTATAATCACTTGCTACCCCCATAGATCGGCCCTCTTACTTTGCCCTCTATCAATATCACGATCACCCCTTTGCGGATATTGTTGTCTTTCTAAATTATGGGCATGAGCTTGAATGCGGAAAATATCCATCCCATCTTACAACGAGGCCGTCAAACTATCCTTAAATAAATGTGGCCCTAGTCCACTCACGAACCTGTGCACTCTACCTCCCAGATCGGCCACCATAGTCGGGGTATATCTAGCCAATGAATTGAACTGAAGGCTATACTCCCGAGCACTCATATTTCCTTGTTTCAAATTTAAAAATCTATCCGTTCTAGCTCGGCGGACCTCGGGTGGCAAATAGTGACGGATGAAGGCATCTACAAATTCTTGCCAAAGGGAGGAGGCGCATTCTATTTTCTTGACGATATCCAATTATTGTACCATAATACCGCCACATCTCAGAGTCTATAAGATGCCAACTCCACAGATTCAGTTTCAGAGGCATGAATAATCTTCAACGTCCTCAACATTTCATCAATAAAACTTTGCGGGTCTTCATCCAGCTTTGACCCGAAAAACTCCGGAGGATTCAAACTCATAAAATCGCGGGCCCTGGTACTAGTTGCCCGATCACTTGGACTCGCATTCTGCCGCTGTGCCTGGGCGGCAACTAACTGCGTC
This sequence comes from Lycium barbarum, assembly GCF_019175385.1. Lineage (NCBI taxonomy): Eukaryota > Viridiplantae > Streptophyta > Magnoliopsida > Solanales > Solanaceae > Lycium > Lycium barbarum. Next base: position 78,320,347 of record NC_083343.1, read on the forward strand.
AATAAATGAATAACCTCAGTCACTTGTTGACCCGAAGTAGCCGGTGGAGGAACCGGAGGCATAAGAGCTGGGACTGAAGCCCCTTCTTGTTCTTCTACATTGGGCGGGGCGGAGAAAGTATTAGATGGAGCCTCATTATGTGACTCTCCCTCATCTATAGTCATTGGTGGATCTCTTTCTACTCGCCTTTTCATCGTTGTCTTGCCCTTGTAGGCGACTGTAGCTTTTCCCTTTGGCGGCATTTCTGAAATCATAGCACACTATGAAGGAGGAGAAAATCTTATAACACAGCTCTATCGCACGATGTCACGACCCATCTAGGGGGCCGCGACAAAAGTTGTATTAGAGCAGTTCAGTCCTAGGGTGTGTCTATGAGCCGTGTCTAGTAGAGTCTTGGTTATGGGTGTGTTGCGCACCACACTTATAAACAAGAAGCTGCGGCCATTTTAGGAATGATTGACCTTCTTTCCTCATAATAATCGTGCGATAGAGCTATGATGTAAGAAATTCTTGTTCCTTAACCGTGTGTTGTGTATTTCAGAAATGCCTGTAGAGAGAAAGGCTACAGCAGCCCAAAAGGGTAAGACGGTGGCAGAAAAGTGGGCTGAAAGAGCACCGCCACCGGTAGTAGAGGAAAGTGAGTCCCAGAGTGCGGCTCAATCTCAGTCCTCTCGTTCAATACCTATCTTAGAGGAGCATGAAGGAGCCTCATCCCCAGCTCTAGCACCTCCGGCTCCTCCACCGGATGCTTCAGGCCAAGATGTGAAAGAGGCCATACATTTGCTTACTCAGTTGGTTGCTGCTCAGACTCAGCGGCAAAGTGCAAGGCAAGGTGATAGGGCTGTTAGTGCAAGGGCCTGCGACTTCATTACTTTTAACCCTCCGGAATTCTTTGGATCAAAGCCGGAGGAGGACCCTCAGGATTTTATTGATGGTATGTTGAGGACGCTTCGACTGATACATGCTTCGGACACCGAATCGGTGGAGTTAGCGTCGTATAGGCTGAGAGATGTCTCGATCCAATGGTACACGGTTTGAATGGCTTCACGGGGAGCCATTGCACCACCCCCGGTATGGCAAAAGTTTTTTGATGCTTTCCTCCAACACTATATGCCTCTAGAAGTTCGGCGAGCTAGAGCCGATAAGTTCTTATACTTGAGGCAAGGTAGCATGAGTGCTCTAGACTATAGTCTCTGCTTCAATTCCTTGGCTAGGTATGCTTCGGCCATGGTAGCGGATATGGTGACCGAGTGCACCGATTTGTGAAAGGCCTAGGGCCGCATTTGATGGATAGGTGCTTGACTGCATCCCTTCAGGACAATATGGACATTGCACGCATTCAGGCTCATGCTAAGAACTTAGAAGAAAGTTTACAACAGCAGAGAAGTGAACGCGAGCAGGATAGGGGTCATAGCAAGAGGGCCAGATCCTCAGGTCCGATGAGTGACTTTAGAGGTGGGCACAGACAGCAAATTTCTAGGCACTCAAGCTATTCTATGACTAGTGCACCTCCACGATTTTTTGGCCAGAGATTCGATAGATCTATTCGTTCAGGGCCGAGTCAGAGCTATTCGGGGTCTCAGTTCAGAGATGATTCGGGTCAGGCGAGGCCACCCGCACTACGATGTTCCCAGTGTGGGAAGTTGCATTGGGGTCGATGCCGATTGGGCTCAGATGTTTACTATTCATGTGGTCGACCAGGCCATATTATGCGTGATTGCCCCTCAGTACATGGTAGAGGTAGGACCCAGCCTTCAGGGTCGGCAGCCGGGTCTTCAACATCTGTACGCCCTATGAGGCCAGGCTCACATGCGCCAGTCAGCCATGGTAGAGGCAGAGGGAGAATTCCCAGTTCTAGCGGTCCTCAGCACCGTGTTTATGCTTTGGCTGGATGCCAAGATCCTGAGTCTTCTCCTGACGTGGTCACAGGTATATTATCGGTATTCTCTCATGATGTATATGCTTTGATTGATCCGGGTTCCACATTTTCATATGTTACTCCATTTATTGCGGGTCGATTTAGAGTCGAACCGGAGTCGATCAAACCTTTTGAGGTGTCTACACCCGTTGGTGAATCGGTAATAGCTAGCCAAGTATATAGAAATTGTGTAGTTGTGATTTGTGATCGTCGTACCATGATTGATTTGCATGAGTTAGAAATGGTGGATTTTGATGTTATTATGGGCATGGATTGGTTGGCTTCTTCCTATTCCAACGTTGATTGTAGAATGAAAATGGTTCGTTTCCAATTTCCGGGAGAACCAGTTTGAGAATGGAAAGGAAATAAGACGTCACCAAAAGGTAGGTCTATTTCCTATCTAAAGGCAAGGAAAATGATCATGAAAGGTTGCATTTACCATCTAGTTCGGGTTCAAGATGTAGAAGTTGAATCACCAACTCTTCAGTCAGTTCCTGTAGTAAATGAATTTCTGGATGTGTTCCCAAAAGAGCTTCCAGGCCTTCCTCCCGAGCGGGAGATTGATTTTGCTATTGATGTGTTTCCAGGCACTAAGTATCTATTCCTCCCTATAGAATGGCACCCGCAGAATTAAAAGAGTTGAAGGAGCAGTTGAAAGACTTTCTTGAGAAAGGCTTTATTAGGCCTAGTTCATCCCCGTAGGGAGCACCCGTATTGTTTGTCCGAAAGAAAGATGGATCCTTGAGAATGTGCATTGATTATCGGCAATTGAATAAGGTGACGATTAAGAATAAATATCCTCTCTCGAGGATTGATGACTTATTTGATCAATTTCAAGGCGCCAAATGGTTTTCGAAGATAGATTTGAGATCCGGATATCACCAAGTGAGAGTTAGGGAGAAAGATATCCCTAAGACAGCTTTCAGAACAAGATATGGTCATTTTGAGTTCCGGGTAATGTCATTTGGGCTAACTAATGCACCGGCAGTGTTTATGGATTTGATGAACAATGTGTTCAGGCCCTTTCTGGATTTATTTGTGATTGTATTCATCGATGATATCTTGGTGTATTCTAGATCCGAGGTAGAACATGCGGATAATTTGCGTACTGTCCTTGGAGTTCTTCGAACTCGAGAGTTGTTTGCAAAATTCTCCAAGTGTGAGTTTTGGTTGAACTCAGTGGCATTCCCGGGGCACATTGTTGCCGCAGATGGTATTCGAGTGGATAGTCAAAAGATTGAGGCCGTGAAGATTTGGTCAAGGCCCACAACTCCTACGGAGGTTCGTAGCTTTCTGGGCTTAGCAGGTTATTACTGGAGATTTGTTGAAGGTTTTACTTCTATTTCTGCCCCGCTCACAAAGTTGACCCAGAAATCAGCAAAGTTTCAATGGACAGATGCCTGTGAACGTAGTTTCCAAGAGTTGAAGGGTAGATTGACTTCCGCCGTAGTCTTGACACTTCCAGAGGGATTGAAAAGATATGTTGTTTATTGCGATGCTTCAAGTGTTGGGATAGGCTGTGTATTGATGCAACATGGTAAGGTGATTGCGTATGCTTCAAGGAAATTGCGGAAACATGAGAGGAATTACCCTACCCATGATCTAGAATTGGCCGCAGTGGTTCATGCATTAAAGATATGGAGACATTATTTATATGGTGTCCATGTGGATATTTATACAGATCATAAGAGTCTTCAGTATATCTTCAAGCAGAAAGAGTTGAATTTGCGACAACGACGATGGATGGAATTGCTAAAAGACTACGATGTCGATATCATGTGTCACCCCGGAAAGGTAAATGTTGTGGCTGATGCCCTTAGACGCAGATCTATGGGAAGTTTATGTGATGTACGACCAGAGAAAAGAGAAATGGCTCATGAGTTCCAGCAACTAGCTAGTCTAGGAGTTCTAGTAGTGGACTCAGGTAGCAAGGGAACTACTATTCAGAATTCAGCAGTCTCGTCGCTAGTAGTAGAAGTGAAAAAGCGACAATACGAAGATTCCAACCTGATGCATTATAGGGATACACTCCCTCAGAAAGAGGAGTCATCATTTGAGCTTTCAGGAGACGGAGTTCTCCGATGTCGAGGCTGATTATACGTTCCCAATGTGGCAGATTTACACCACCAAATATTGAGAGAAGCTCATTGTTCCCGTTATTCTGTTCACCCCGGTGCGACGAAAATGTATCATGATTTTAAGTCTATATATTGGTGGAATGGAATGAAGAAAGATATAGCGGGATTCGTAGCTCAATGTCCCAACTGTCAGCAAGTGAAAATCGAGCACCAAAAGTCGAGTGGATTGTTGCAAGCCATAGAAATTCCAACTTGGAAGTGGGAAGTAATTAACATGGACTTCATTGCAGGCTTACCCCGTTCTCGACGTAAGTATGATTCTATATGGGTGATATGGATAGGCTCACAAAGTCACCTCATTTCTAACCGGTTAGAACGACCTATGTGGCAGAAGATTATGCAAGGCTTTATTTTAAAGAGATAATGAGACTCCATGGTATTCCCGCATCTATTATCTCTGATAGAGAGACTCAGTTTACAACAAATTTTTGGAATTCTTTCCAAGAGGGTTTAGGGACCCAAGTGAGCCTTAGCACGACATTTCACCCGCAGACCGATGGGTAGGCTGAGCGCACCATTCAGACTCTTGAAGATATGTTACGGGCATGTATGCTAGATTTTGGAGGTAATTGGGATGACCATTTTTCCACTCATTCAATTTGCTTACAATAATAGCTATCACTCTAGCATTCAAATGGAATTGTATGAAGCCCTATATAGGCGGAAGTGTAGATCCCCAATTGGGTGGTTTAAACCATGAGAGACTAATTTGATAGGACCAGACTTGGTCCAGCAAGCCATAGAGAAAGTCAAGCTCATACAAGATTGGTTATTAGCAGCTCAAAGTCGTGAGAAGTCATATGCGGATAATCGTCGAAGGGACTTGGAGTTCCAGGTTAAAGATTGGATATTCATGAAAGTGTCGCCAATGAAGGGCGTCATGAGATTTGGCAAAGGGGAAGCTTAGTCCCCGATACATTGGGCCCTATGAGATTTTACGAAAGATAGGCAAAGTGGCCTATGAGCTAGAGTTACTGTCACGACCCAGCCCCGTGGGCCATGACTAGCGCCCGAGCTGGACACCCATATGTGTACCCGTTAGACATAGTCAGACTGACACTATAGACAACATGGGAATCGACATAGACCCAAAGGTTCACAACGTCACATATCATGATAATCCGTCTCCTGAGGAGTCACAACCAATCACAACGTAATAAAATACGCAAGCCGACAAGGCTGTCACTATATATCATTATAATACGCAAGCCGACAAGGCTACCACTACATGTCAATATACTACGCAAGCCGACAAGGCTGCCACTACATGTCGATAACATATGCAAGCCGGCAAGGCTGGCACAACAAACGGAAACGTTCACAACAAACTATATAGACACCGTTGATCATAATCTACATACAACCCACACACACATGTCTACAGACCTCTAAGAGTATCAACAGTGAAATATGACGGGACAGGGCCCCGCCGTACCCCTGGACAAACATATATATATATATATATATATACATCAGAAGATCTGTACCAAAAGTCTAGGCTCCGGGACAATGGAGCTCTCCCAGATGGCTGACTGGAAATCCTAAGCTGGGGGATCACCGAATCATGTTTGTACCTGCGGGCATGAAACGCAGCCCCCCGAAGAAAGGGGGTCAGTACGAGATATGTACTGAGTATGTAAAGCATGAAATACAGTAAAGAGGATCATAACTGAAATAGGGAGTACAGGAGACAAGTATAACATCCAGAATACCAAAACACTTGCCTATTGAAACATAAATTATGCATGTCAATATCATATATCATACCTGGCCCATTATGGGACTCGGTGAATAAAGTCATCATATACCATCCTGGCCGCCATAAACATATCATCATGTCATCATGTCATCATATCATCATATCATATATATATATATATATATATATATATATATATATATATATATATATATATATATATACCGTACCAGGCCCTCTAGTGAGGGACTCGGTGAACAATGCAGTGAAACTGTGCACGATAACATACCTGGCCCGGGACTCGGTGAAAGACATATTGAGGCATGCACGAGCAGAGTAGTGAGCAACCATATACAGACTAAATAATCATCAGAGACTCAAACTGTCACACCCTAATCCCGCTAGGGTGTGATGGGCACCCGACCCCATATCCGGAATCGAGCGAACCCACAGACTCTTATTTCATACATAATCTCATCGGACTATGAAATCAAATAGTAGTGAAAGGTATAGTAAGCTTTCAGAATCTTTCTTTTATCGATTATTTCGAATTAGACAAAATCTGTAATCATATAGAGTTTAACACAAAATACAGAATGGCATATCGGCTGATGGAGCCGCTTACAAAACCGACATACTAAACCTACGACTCTGTCTGCAAAGTCTCTAACTTCGAACAAACAATCACAATACATATACTCTGACTCAGCAACACTCCAGGAGCAAATGGAGTTGCCAATCCAGCTGAAGCATCTTCTAGCAATGTCCTGTGCTCATCTGGGTGTACCTGCGTGGCATGAAACACAGCCCCCGAAGAACAGGGGGTCAGTACGGAATATGTACTGAGTATGTAAAGCATGGAACACAGCAAACAGAATTATAATTGAAAGAAACGGTACAGAAGTAAGTACACTTTCAGAATACCAAAATACTTATTTTTCAGAATGCAAATCGTATATACCAATGCCATATGTCAGAAGAAGTACAGAAAGTAAGTAGGTCATCATAAGTGCCAAAATGTGTATTTTCCAAACACAGACCGCGCATGCCAACAGCGTATGTCATCATATACGTTTACACATAACTAATTCATATGTAACACAATAGTGCCGAGAAACGTACGGCCTGATCAACATATATAACATATTAGTGTCGAGGAACGTTAGGCCCAATCCCCAAATGTATTTGCTGCGGAACGTGCAGCCCGATCCATATAGACATATTATATTACTGTGGCACGTGCAGAAAGTTAGTACTGACATTAAGCACGATATGCAGAATAATAAAACACTTACTGGGAACACGAATCATGCATGCCAAGAACGGTATCCGGCCCCTTATGGGACCCGGGGAAACTTGGCGCCACCCTGCCTTTGGCGCCACACACATCATACTTCAGAAGGTTTGCTCCGTAATCTCCGTCACACATCATAACATCATATCATAACATCAGAACATACATATAAACATATATGGTTCGGCGAACCATGAACACATCATAACACCATAACACATCATACTCCGGAATACATATATGGCACCCGGCCCTCAAGCAAGGGACTCGGCGTACCATGCGCACGACATATACCGGTCCGGGACTCGGCGAAAGAAGTAATAATACATGCACGAGCAGAGTAGTGGGAAACTAAATGCACATAAATCTAGACTCGATATATATGTACCTATACCGACCTTTGAAGGATCATAAGCATGTTTCAAGTCAATCGGAGTTAGTATGTGAAAGTTACGAATATTTTTACCACAGAAACTATTACGAACGTTTCAAAGAAAATCCAATATTTTTTACAAAAGTTAGGGACATTAAAATTTACAGCACTCTTTGAACGTTTCAGAAGCTTTCCTTGGAGAATCAAAACAATAGTCATATCAGGAGCTTTTCGAATCTCATTATGGATCAAACCAGATAGGTCTTTTGGAACCATACATACGTATCAAACATAGCAGACTATTTCCAAAAGTCGAGCACATTGATTCTTATAGAATTCCTTTAAGAACATATCAAAAGTGCACACGAATCATAAACAAGCACGGAATCACAGAATAGAGTAACCCCAATGTACATATCAATACCATACCTTACTTGGCTCTAGGACATGCCAAAGAAAGAAAGGGTAAGCCTTACATACCTGTCCCACGACCAACTAGCTACGCTTATTTGTCCAAACTTCCTAATCTACATTCAAGAATATTGACATAATCATTATACTTGTCGACATACACTTGTCTTAGTCTTTCAAATGAATTCATTTATATTCTACCGAAATTTTGGCAGCATTTCCCCTGTAAATACACCATCCTCGAGAATCTAACTCGGCCAAAAATACAACAACCAATCCGAGAATTTAACTCGGCCAAAATATCAACAACAATACCAACAATCATACTAACAATTTCAACAATCAATTCAAAATATATTCTAATATTAACAACTCTTGTCGCATCATTCCACGGCATTTTATTTATATTCAAGTCCATTACATACATTCAAGAATACTTCAAACAATTCAACTAATATTCCAAACAACCCAACCAACATACCACTTCACCCAAAGCTTTTCAAATTCAACAAGAACACTAACTACATTTCTTTTCTTCCGATTTCATAAACTCCACCAACACTCTACATTAACAACTTCATCCATACAAACATAAGAATTCATGCTAGTGTCACATTAGCTTCCATAACAATACCACAACGATTACAACTTCATTTCAAGCCATTAAATCCTCACTTTTATTATGGAATTCACAACAACAACAATCAAGTTACTAAATAAAAACAATTCATCTTTTCTACACAAACCATCTCATTCGGCCACCACTTGCAACACACTAAATTCATGGTTTTCATTCATTTCTTCACTCTACCACACATACAAACCATCCACAACATATAAAAGGGGATGAAATCTTACCTTTTTCCTTAACTCCACAACTTGACTTGAGTTGCTCCTTGTAAGAATGAGTAGTTTTCTTGCTTCAACAACTATCCCATGTTAAAGAGGACCTTCAACTTGGTTGGAATACTAGAAGAAATAATTTTTTTTGATCAACTTTCCATGGAACTAATTTTTCATGGCCATGGCCGAATACCACTATATTTCTCTCTTCTTGAAACTTCTTCAAGTTTCTTGAAATAAAGAAGAATGAATAATACAACCATGGGTCATCTTTTATTTATATCCATTAAGCACCCATGTTGGGATTTGGCCCAACTACTTGGACGGCCATTTGGCCTTTTTTATTCAAGCCCACTACTTTTTTTTTTTTTTTGTAATTCATGAAAAAATTTCTCCAAATTCCAAATTTGCCCTTCGCCTTCCTCGATATTTTCGTGAGCCATCTTGCCAATTTCCCTTTTTACCCCTAGCCTTTATTAATATTTCCACATCAAACATTTTCATAAACCACTCATTCACTAAAATAATTTTGAAAAATAATCTTGACTTTAATTTCTCGCAATCATCTTGAATTATCCGAATGTACGAAATGCGGGATATAACATCCTCCCCCCCCCCCCATTAGAACATTCGTCCTCGAATGTTCAACTGGTCTTATGGGGTCTTGTAACACTTCGGGGAAGGTCCCTCTTATAGTGGCCCCTTTCTCCGTGCTCATTTCTTATCATGGGCTTTCTAATCCGCCGCGCCAACTTATTATCCTTACACTCCTCAGATCATCTATTCTCTGTTATTGTTTCGTCACCGCCCTTGATAGAAGCCACGCCTTGGCGCACAATCTTTACTTAACGATCCAATATGGCCATAGGCTATTCCCGGCTCTCATTTGATCTACAATATTGCAATCTCACTTATCAAGCTATAAATATTCGTCTGTCTTTGGTGTTCTCCTGTCATCGCTCCCTGCTTCTTTATACTTTGTCGCTATCCCCTTTTTAACTTTTCATTCTAAATATTCATCCAAAAACGTATGTACGAAATGTTTCCTTATTTATTATCCCTTCGCAGTTCAGTAATCCTTATGGTAGCTTATGATTTGAATTCGCCTAACTTCTTAGTTTGCAACACCTTTGAGTTCTTACTACAACTTTTTCTTTATTTCCTTCCCTCACATTTTCGACACAAGTATACTTGTCTTTGACTTCTTTGTATTGGCGCTCAGTTTGTCCTTTGTTATTTCTTGTTGACCCTCCAGTGGGGATTCCTTACAAATGTGATCAAGCCTAGCTTCACGTCGATGATTCATATAAATTCATAGCGTATATTCTCATGTTTCATATAATTAATGGCCCATGAACTATTTTCTAGTATCTAACGAACTCTTTTATTTCATTCATAGGCACCGCGTCCTTTCTTTCTTTCAAATATTTTCAAACTACCAAGCGTTGGTACTTTTATTACAATAGTCGTTGTTATCCGAAATATCCTTTGAGTCTTATCATTCTCTCCATTATTCTTCGTAAGCTTAGCTTGTAAGCATTTTATTTCTCTTTTATTACCTTTCCAGACATGTTGCTGCGTACTTAGGTACGGCGCAAATTTGTCCGATATGACGGACTCAAATCTTGTCCTAAACATATCATGACCCATGTTGACGTGAAGCATTCTATTAAAATGTCTTCCATCCTTTCCCTTCATGTTGGTCTCTTGGTACCCTCATTGCCAATTCATTTCTACTCTTTTCATGTACTCTCTTGATGTGCCGATATGTTTTGAACTCTAGCCCTGAGTTAATAGATTTCCTTTTCTGGCGCTTGAAAAATGTTGCGATTCCTTTTAAGTCCAGTATAATATGTTCTCCCCCCCCCCCCCTTTTTTTAAGGGGCTCCTTATACAACAGTCTCCGAGTATCCTCGTCCACGATAATTACCTCATTCCTCGTCTTTGTTTCCGATTCTGTGCATAACATATCAAAACTTTTTATCCTAAATTTTTATTTTACTTTCTGTCTATATCGTCATTCTGTCCATATTTCCATCCTCTTTCACCTACTATTAATCCTTTCACCCATTTAATTCACATACTCGTAAGTCTTCTTAACTATGCATTAGTGCCACAGTTGTGCATCCATGTTGTCTCGAGCGTCCTGCTACTTTTGCTCTTAGCACAAAATCCTTACGATTTATACCCTCTCTATCCTTGCTCATTGAGCCTTTAAATGTACCTATGACACTATGACCAAGCGGTCTTCCATGGACATTCTTTATTTTTCCTTCCATTTCCTCTAAGATCAAATCTCTCGGATCCCGCACGAAATCCTATTCCCTATTATTAATTTCCAAACAAACAATGTTGGCCCATTATCCTTATTCTTTCCTTGGTGCGTAATCGGGTTCCTATTACTGACTTCTCAAAGTATCCTTCTTACTCCTATGATTAAAGATTCCCAATTGTTTCGCTCCCAAAGGTCTTCCTCTTCCTTCGACTAATCCGTTAATATATTTTTTCTACCTTTTTCCCTAACCTTCCTTAGTTTTCTTCCTCCTCGAACCCTTTTCTTCATTTGCCATTTGTGGCATCGGCTCTGAAGTTCGTGAAGTTTTGCCTTAAACGTGCAAACCCGTCTTATCCTCAAGTCATCCCTTTAGGAAAGCATTTCCATATCCGAGGCAACCACCTTAACATAGCTGCACATTTTATTCCTTTACGTACCTTTCGAGGACCTGATCATTCTTTTCTTGCTTCACATCTTTCGTCATAGTCGCTATTCCTTTATCCCTACTTGTTGAATTTTGTTTTTGAACTCCACACATCCCTCTTTTGTTCCATGTTACAATACTTTATCCTTTTCACATGCCTACCTTTGAATTTTCATCCAAGTAAGTCTTGTATCTTTACCGGTAAGTTCTCTCGGGGGTTTCACTCACTAAGGTTTCTTACCTTTCACCTTTTCCCGACACTTGATCTCTTTATTTTCCATCTACATTCTTTCCTTCTTTTCCAAATATCGTCGCGTTAATACTTTTTCATTCTTAACTTGTAGCGAGAATAACATCAGCTTATTTTATAACACTTGCACCATTTATTTTTGCTGTCACTCGAACTTCGGTACCCTTACCTGATTAATGCCTCCTTTACCGTAGTGCTGGTTGCTGGGACCCACATGTCCACCGATACAATCACATATGAGATATCGTACGCATTCATATATATAAATATATATTGTTATCAACTAGCCCACAAAACACTTCCAAACGCTATTCAAGCCTATCCCAACTCCTAAGCTGCAATGCACTTCCTTTCTCTTTACCGATCTAGTTTGTCTCGTCCTATGCGACCTCTCGTGGCCTCCAACCATCCCATATACTCTAATTTCACTCAGGATATTCTGGCTTTTCATTTGTCTCTTATGTCTAAATCTTTAGGATTTCTTGCATACTTCCTAGGGGGTCACCCATCCTGAAATTTCTCCCACCTGAGCACGCTTAACCTCGAAACTTCGATAGAATCCGGTGCCTTAATGCTGATATAATTGCGTCCACTTCCTCGCATGACCTTTATTACATAATCTGGAGTAAATCGAGGTCATACAGATCCCGAGACATTTTCGTAACACATCCTTCGCCTTTACAATTACTATTTTACCCTTTTCGGTTCCTAGTGTCCACTTTTCACTTATATGTATAACTATTTCTTATCCTTGACTTCCAGATTCCCGAGGGCAGCGAACGTACTTTCGTCGCCGTTACTTATGCATACTCGATTACTAGCCAGTTCGTACTTCCACTCACCATCCTTACATAATAATCTACAACAAAACGGCTTGTCAACTTTCTCTGAATCCTTCAACAGACCTGATTCCTCTTATACCTATACCATTCTTTTCTTTTCAAAATCTGTACATAGCAAATATCAACAATGCCTCACAGAGCATACGGCTATTTGTCACATTCTAGCCATCCGGAACTACCAATTTCAAGTAACAGAAAGAAGGTCAACAATCCTTAGATGCCCCGTAGCCTCCTGTTTATAAATGTGTTGCGCTTCACACCATAAACAGGACTCTACTGGACACGACTTTGCAGACAACCCCTAGGACAAACCTGCTCTAATACCACTTTGTCACACCCTAATCCCGCTAGGGTGTGATGGGCACCCGACCCCATATCCGGAATCGAGCGAACCCACAGACTCTTATTTCATACATAATCTCCTCCGACTCTGAAATCAAATAGTAGTGAAAGGTATAGTAAGCTTTCAGAATCTTTCTTTTATCGATGTTTTCGAATTAGACAAAATTTGTAATCATATAGAGTTTAACACAAAATACAGAATGACATATCGGTTGATGGAGCCGCTTACAAAACCGACATACTAAACCCACGACTCTGTCTACAAAGTCTCTAACTTCGAACAAACAATCACAGTACATATACTCTGACTCAGCAACACTCCAGGAGCAAATGGAGTTGCCAATCCAGCTGAAGCATCTTCTAGCAATGTCCTGTGCTCATCTGGGTGTACCTGCGTGGCATGAAACGCAGCCCCCGAAGAACAGGGGGTCAGTACGGAATATGTACTGAGTATGTAAAGCATGGAACACAGCAAACAAAATTATAATCGAAAGAAACGGTACAGAAGTACACTTTCAGAATACCAAAATACTTATTTTTTAGAATGCAAATCGTATATACCAATGCCATATGTCAGAAGAAGTACAGAAAGTAAGTAGGTCATCCGGAGTGCCAAAATGTGTATTTTCCAAACACAGACCGCGCGTGCCAACAACGCATGTCATCATATACGTTTACACATAACTAATTCATATATAACACAATAGTGCTGAGGAACGTACGGTCCGATCCACATATATAACATATTAGTGTCGAGGAACGTTCGGCCCGATCCACAAATGTATTTCCTGCGGAACGTGCAGCCCGATCCATATACACATATTATATTGTTGTGGCACGTGCAGAAGGTTAGTACTGACATTAAGCACGATATGCAGAATAATAAAACACTTACTGGGAACACGAATCATGCATGCTAAGAACGGTATCTGGCCCCTTACGGGACCCGGGGAAACGTGGCACCACCCTGCCTTTGGCGCCACACACATCATACTCCAGAAGGTTTGCTCCGTAATCTCCGTCACACATCATAACATCATATCATAAGAGCAGAACATACATATACACATATATGGTTCGGCGAACCATGAACACATCATAACACCGTAACACGTCATACTCCGGAATACATATATGGCACCCGACCCTCAAGCAAGGGACCCGGCGTACCATGCGCACGACATATAATGGCCCGGGACTCGGCGAAAGAAGTAATAATACTTGCACGAGCAGAGTAGTGGGAAACTAAATGCACATAAATCAAGACTCGATATATACGCGTACCTATACCGACCTTTGAAGGATCAAAAGCATGTTTCAAGTCAATCGGAGTTAGTATGTGAAAGTTACGGACATTTTTACCACAGAAACTATTACGAACGTTTCAAAGCAAATCCAATATCTTTTACAAAAGTTAGGGACATTAAAATTTACAGAACTCTTTGAACATTTCAGAAGCTTTCCTTGGAGAATCAAAACAATAGTCATATCAGGAGCTTTTCGAATCTCATTATGGATCAAACCAGATAGGTCTTTTGGAACCATACATACGTATCAAACATAGCAAACTATTTCCAAAAGTCGAGCACATTGATTCTTACAGAATTCCTTTAAGAACATATCAAAAGTGCACACGAATCATAAACAAGCTCGGAATCACAGAATAGAGTAACCCCAATGTACATATCAATATCATACCTTACTTGGCTCTAGGACATGCCAAAGAATGAAAGGGTAAGCCTTACATACCTATCCCACGACCAACTAGCTGCTTATTTGTCCAAACTTGCTAATCTACATTCAAGAAAATTGACATAATCATTAGACTCGTCGACATACACTTGTCTTAGTCTTTCAAATGAATTCATTTATATTCTACCGAAATTTCGGCAGCATTTCCCCTGTAAATACACCATCCTCGAGAATCTAACTCGGCCAAAAATACAACAACCAATCCGAGAATTTAACTCGGCCAAAATATCAACAACAATACCAACAATCATACTAACAATTTCAACAATCAATTCAAAATATATTCTAATATTAACAACTCTTGTCGCATCATTCCACGACATTTTATTTATATTCAAGTCCATTACATATATTCAAGAATACTTCAAACAATTCAACTAATAATCCAGACAACCCAACCAACATACCACTTCACCCAAAGCTTTCCAAATTCAACAAGAACACTAACTACATTTCTTTTCTTCCAATTTCATAAACTCCGCCAACACTCTACATTAACAACTTCATCCATACAAACATAAGAATTCATGCTAGTGTCACATTAGCTTCCATAACAATACCACAACGATTACAACTTCATTTCAAGCCATTAAATCCTCACTTTTATTATGGAATTCACAACAACAACAATCAAGTTACTAAATAAAAACAATTCATCTTTTCTACACAAACCATCTCATTCGGCCACCACTTGCAACACACTAAATTCATGGTTTTCATTCATTTCTTCACTCTACCACATATACAAACCATCCACAACATATAAAAGGGGATGAAATCTTACCTTTTTCCTTAACTCCACAACTTGACATGAGTTGCTCCTTGTAAGAATGAGTAGTTTTCTTTCTTCAACAACTATCCCTTGTTAAAGAGGACCTTCAACTTGGTTGGAATACTAGAAGAAATAATTTTTTTTGATCAACTTTCCATGGAGCTAATATTTCATGGCCATGGCCGAATAGCACTATATATCTCTCTTCTTGAAACTTCTTCAAGTTTCTTGAAATAAAGAAGAATGAATAATACAACCATGAGTCATCTTTTATTTATATCCATTACGCACCCATGTTGGGCTTTGGCCCAACTACTTGGACGGCCATATGGCCTTTTTTATTCAAGCCCACTACTTTTTTTTTTTTTTGTAATTCATGAAAAAATTTCTCCAAATTCCAAATTTGCCCTTCGCCTTCCTCGATATTTTCATGAGCCATCTTGCGAATTTCCCTTTTTACCTCTAGCCTTTCTTAATATTTCCACATCAAACATTTTCATAAACCACTCATTCACTAAATAATTTTCGAAAATAATCTTGACTTTAATTTCTCGCAATCATCTTGAATTATCCGAATGTACGAAATGCAGGATATAACACAAACAGAATAAGTAGAATGAATTAATACTTGAGTATCAATGGTGACAGTCATATCAAGTATCCCTCGAATGTCATTATGGATTATAACAAAAGGAACTTTAGAAATCATAGACACTTATCAAAACCATATGAAATAGCTTATGGAAATCAAGAACATAATCATCCTAGTGTCTCTAAGAATAGGAACTTCTTTGGGATCATATATACGTCGTTTGTTTGCTTCACAAAGATCATGCCAAAAAGAAGAAAGGATAACTTTACATACCTGTTATAGGTTAACCGTAATCAAGTTCGCTTCGTCGCCCACTTTAGCCTATTCGATATGACAGTAACGTTATCGTTAGTAAACTATACTTTCTAGCTTATAAATCTGCAACCAATTACCTATTGGAATCATCCTTCAATTCATACTTTCTTGATTAGGATTTTTATTAGTTAAGAACTAAACGGAAATCGGGCAGCATTTCCCCTATATGACTCGCCTAACCCGAATTTCCAATTAACCTCCTGTTATCACAGCAATACCAACAACGACAGTAATAGAAATATTCATATAAATCCTTACAATCCAGCCCATAAAGAACTCAAACAATCCAATAACCTTTCTTAATCCTTTTCCAATCCAAATCATTAACATTTATCATCATACGCCAAACAGATCAACATACGCTTTATATATGATACGTTATACACTTCCTTCTTCCAAATTTAGGAGCCATATCAACGACAACAACATGAACGACAACATATGAACATAAACCACACTTTTAATCTTTTCAACTAAACAATTCCATATAACAACTACAACTCCTAATAACAACGAATTCATGCAATTTCTTACTTCCAATTTCATCTAATCCAATTTTAATCCCTTCATTACAACACCATTAATACAATTACACTATAAAATGAGAAAATCTTACCTTAATTTAATCAGAGGAAATTCTACACTTATTTGCTCCAATTTCACTATTTCTTCTTCCGCAATTAAATACCCAATGTTGCTATCATCTCCTTAAACTTGCAAATCACCTTGGAACTTAATCAAAACAAGCAAAATTAATTTTTTCTCATCAACCATGGCTGGCCGAGAGCTTGGCAGCCATGGCAATGTCCCTTTTTTTTTTCTTTCTAGCTTTCTAATTGCAAAATGAAAGTGAATTGCCTAATTAGTCATCAACTTAAGTATATATATATATGGTGCCTCCCCCTTGGACACGTGTTTCCCCCTATGACTCACCAATTTTTGTTTCTTGATTTATTATTATTTTTTAATAAACTACGGGTGGGGCCCACTCCAAACATAATTAACTTAATTAATCTTAATTAATCACTAATCCCTACTTAATAATCTAATTATGGTTAATTAGTCCCTAATTTCCAAAAATATTTCTATACCAATTAATATTTATAAACAAATCGTGCACTAATTAAAATCGAGAATTAAAGGCACTTATTTCATATCCCAAAATAATCCCGTCCTTAACTTGTGTCGATTAGCTTACGAATAATTCGACGTATAAAAATACGGGGTATAACATCCTTCCCCCCTTTAGAACATTCGTCCTCGAATGTTAAATTGGTCCTATAAAGTCTTGTAAAATGCGGGATAGAACATTCGCCATTACATGTAGTTTCATCTATTAATCAATATAATCAAGTGAGGAGTTTAAGTTACCTGCTGGCGTAGGGAACAAGTAAGGATACTTATTCTTCATCTCTACTTCGGCTTCCCAGGTCATCTCTTCTCTATTGTTGTTTCGCCATAATACTTTGACGGAAGCCACATCCTTAGTACGCAATCTCCTGACTTGCTGATCAAGTATAGCTATAGGTTTCTCCTCATAGGACAATTCCTCCGTCACCTGGACATCATCCACGGGAAATACTCTGGAAGGGTCACCAATACACTTGCGAAGCATCGATACGTGAAAGACTGGATGTACTGCTTCCAATTCTGTCACGACCCAGCCCCGTGGGCCGTGACTAGTGTCCTAATTGGACACCCAAACCCATTCGCTTACCAAATCGACATATCAAGGACTTATCCAAGTTTAACATACGTTATTTTGCACAGATACTGAGAACAGACGTCATCTTAAGCGGTCACCTGTAACAGAAATATCATACAAAAGCCGGCAGGCTGGCGGAATACATATCGCCCGAATATACATACATATATAAACATATGGGCCGTTTCGGCCATAATAGCAAACGGGACCGCTTAAGGCACAAGTCACAGACATAATCGGACAAACACGACCCAAGACCCACATATATGTCTACAGGCCTCTAAAAACCATAACATAAACATATGACGGGACAGGGCCTCGCCGTACCCCAAATAGTCATATATACAATAACATGTATAAAAAAAGATATGTACCAAAAATATGAGCTCCAGATCAAAGGAGTACTCCAAATAGCAGAATAAGTGTCTGACACTGGCGGGTCACCAGAACGAACGTCTGTACCTGCGGGCATGAAACGCAGCCCCCGAAGAAAGGGGGTCAGTACGAAATATGTACTGAGTATGTAAAGCATGAAATACAGTAATCCAAATCAAAACTGAAATAAGGAGTATGGAAAATGGATACAGAATTAGTATATCAAAACCTGTGCTGAAAACATAAATAATGCAAATAGAAATCATGCATAGGGCTCAGGAACGTGGTCGCCACTCCGACGCTGGCGCCACAACACATCATACTCCAGCAGGTTTCAAATCTCCGTACAATCCCCGAACATATCGTATCATCAAAACATATCACAACGTCAGAACATATCATATGCCATATCACATCATAACGCCGTATATAAGCGGTACCCGGCCCTATGGCGAGGAGCTCGGGAACCGTAACACATCATACTGCCGAATATATCATAGTGCGCACGATCACAAAACCGGCCCGGGATCCGGCAAACGATGTAATAATAGTATGCACGAGCGGAGTAGTGAGAAAAGCATATGCATATAAATAAATAAATTTCAAAACTCGATGGACAAATATGTTTACGACATCCGAAGGCTCAGAAATCAGTTTCGGGTTAATCGGAATTAGTATACGAAAGTTACGAACTTTTGAAGTACAGAATTTCTAAAAACGTTTCAGAAGCTCTTTTCTTTTGAAAAATCAAGTAACCATCATACTATGGAACTTCCAACTATCGCTATAAAGCAAATCCAATGGAGCCTTTTGAATCATATGTACGTATCAAATATATATCCAAGACTTTAGCCATATCAAATATTTTTCGAACAACATTCGGAAACATATCAACTAGAATCTTCGAACATCATAAGTGCGTATCAAACAATATGGAATAGCTTATGGAGGTCAAAGACATCGGCCATCCTAGTGGCTCTAAGAATAGAATTTTCTTTAGAAGCATACATATATGTCATTTGTTCATTTCATAAAGGTCATGCCAAAAGAAAGAAAGGTAGGCTTTACATACCTCGATCACTCGCTAACCAAATCCCGACTCAAGTCTCGGGCTCTCCAATAACTACAATAACGTTATCAATTACCAAACATTAGCTACAAGTACTTAGAAATTCAATTCTAACTAGTACTTGTCTACAGAAATTTCGGCAGCATCTCCCCTGTAAATTCAACATCCCCGAGAATTTAACTCGGCCAAATTCATCAACAACCATACCAACAATACCAACGACCATACTAATAACATCAAGAATCAATTTAAATTGCATTCTAACATTAGCAACCTTCTTCTCTACGTAGCTTATCACATTCAATCCAACTACGTATATTCAAGCCAATATCAACGCTCACATATTCATTACTAATCCAAGATCATTCAAACACAATTCAAGAGCATTTCAAACAATCTACAAAATATTCAAACGATTCCACCAACACCATTCTCCACCCAAAACCTCTACAATTGCAACGAAACTACGACGCATTATCTTTTTCCAAATTCATCAACAACAACAACAATTCACACTTTAACAACTCCACTTCCATAATTTCATAAAAACCATATTAAAATCACATAATTTCCTACAAAAACTTACAACCAATTTCCATGCCAACTTGAACCATTAGTCTTTCACTTACATTATAAAGGCCACAACAACACAACTAACATACTAAATAAAATTAATTCATCCTTCCTCCACCAATTTACACCACACGGCCACACACATAACACCTAACAATTCTATGATTTTCATTCAATTCTACTCACTATAACATATATAAATCTTCCATAACATGTAAAAGATTAGAAATTCTTACCTTTTCTTCAATTTTTCCACTTGAGTAGAAGTTTTACACTTGTCACCAAAGAAATTTTCTTGCTTCACAAATTATACCACGTTGAAGAGGGTCTTTGAATTAGTAGAAATACAAGAAGAAATAATTTTTTGGATAAAAGATGGAAGACTTCAATTATTTTTTTACTTTTCTTGCTCTTGGCCGAATTCCCCTTCTTTGTTTTGCTTTAACTTTTGTTTTTCTTGAAAGTTCTAATGGATGACAAATGCTAGGCCCCTCTTTATTTATTTATTTATTTATTTATTTCATCGGTCAAATTTTCCACATGGACTTGGGCCCTTTTTTTCCCCATGGCTGGCCATCCACCTAGATTGGGCCTCTCCTTTCTTTTCTTTTTTTTCATTTTTCCTAGCCCATTTGCTTTAATTAATATTTGTAATTCATGAAACTAATTTCAGAAATTCCAATTTTTGCCCTTAGCCTTCCTCGATATTTCTGCATCAATATTTTTCATGAACAACATATGTATTAACTAAAATCAAAACATTGCCTTATCTCTTACAAGTCACAATTATTTCAATTTATCCGAATGTGCAAAATTACGGGATATAACATCCTCCCCCCCCCCCCCTTTAGAACATTCGTCCTCGAATGTTAAACTAACCTTATAGGGTCTTGCAAGCATTTCGGGGGAGTTTCTTTTTATGGACATCACATATAATTTATTCACCGATCAATATAACCAGTTTAAGGAATTTAGATTACCTGTGGGCATAGGAAACAAGTGAGGGTACTTCTTCTTCATCTCGTCCTCCGCTTCCCAGGTCATTTCTTCTCGGTTATTGTTTCGCCACAAGACCTTAACAGAAGGCACATCTTTGGTGTGCAATCTCCTCACCTGGCGATCCAAAATAGCTACAGGCTGTTCTTCATAGGACAGTTCCTCTGTTACCTGGATATCCTCTATAGGAAATATTCTGGAAGGATCACCAATACACTTACGGAGCATTGATACATGAAATACCGGATGCACTGCTTCCATATCAGATGGTAAGTCTAACTCGTAGGCGACCTCGCCTATCTTTCGAATAATCTGATAAGGCCCAATATATCGCGGACAGAGCTTCCCTTTTCTGCCGAATCTTATTACACCTTTCATAGGTGACACTTTCAGAAATACCTAATCACCAATCTGGAACTCTAAAGGTCGACGTCGTTTATCTGCATATGATTTCTGTCGACTCTGGGCTGCTAATACCCATTCTCGGATGAGTTTCACCTTATCGACTGCTTGCTGGATCATATCTGGACCAATCGATTTAGTTTCACCCACCGGGCTTTTGATGCTTGATCTTAACCTGTTGACAATTTGGACACTGAGCAACGAACTCTGCGATGTCCCTTTTCATACCATCCCACCAATATAAACATCTGAGATCATGGTACATTTTTGTTGACCCCGGGTGAACAGAATACCGAGCATAATGTGCCTCTCCCACAATCTGTCGCCGCAGCCCTGCAACATCAGGTACACACATAACCTGCCACTATATAATAATACCCCGTCAGATGAAATCTCGAACTGGGTCTTCTCCTTATCAAGGGCTGCATCTCTGTATTGTACCAGAATAGGATCCTCGTACTGACGTCGTTTTACTTCTTCCATAATAGATGATTCAGCAACTCCTCGGACAGAAACCCCAATATTTCCAGAATCGGCCAAACGGACTCCAAGACTAGCTAGTTGAACAATTTCACGAACTAATTCTTTCCTTTCTGGCTGTACGTCGGTCAAACTGTCCATAGACTTGCGGCTAAGTGCATCTGCTACAACATTGGCTTTTCCAGGATGATACAAAATATCAACATCATAATCTTTCAATAATTCGAACCATTTTTTTTTTTTTGCCGCAAATTCAACTCCTTTTGTTTAAAAAAAAAGTACTGAAGGCTTTTGTGATCCGTATAAATATCAACATGAACTCCATATAAGTAATGTCGCCATATTTTCAAAGCATGAATTACCGCTGCTAATTCTAGGTCATGAGTAGGATAATTTCTCTCGTGCGGTCTGAGCTGCCGGGAGGCATAGGCTATAACTCGACGATGCTGCATTAATACACAACCTATTCCCACACCGGAAGCTTCACAATAAATAACATACCCGTCTGGCCCCTCGGGGAGAGTCAAAACTGGAGCTGTAATCAACTTTTCCTTCAGCAACTGGAAGTTGTGTTCTTACCGCAACTTTTCCTCGTTTCCTTTCTTCGAGAACTTATTAACTACCATCCGTGGTTACTTCATTGTGACAGTTGTCATCCGAGGCGCTCTTGGGATTTGTTATCCTCTTCATTGCCCTTGTGGATTTAACTTGTATACTTTCCTTGCTCTCTTTATTACCCTCTTGGGCACATCTTTATATATCTAGATACTACGCAAGCTCCGCTCTGTACGGGAAATTAAAACCATGACTGAGGAATATCGAGGCTCGTGTCAGCATAAAGTATTCTCTCCACGTATCTTCCATATTTTCTCCCTGTATCTACCCCTTAGTACACTCGTTGTCAATGTATTTCTATGTCCTTTCGTAACCTTTACGATATGCCATCATACCCCGAACTCTGGCCCCGAGTTAATAAGTCTCCTTTTCTGGAGTTCGAATTGTCATAATTCATTTTAATTCTAGTATGTTCTCTCCCCCCCCCCCCCCCCCCCCCTTTTTTAAGAGGGTCCACACACGTCTATGCCCTTTAAGTAACTGTCGCTTTCCGCAACCTTCTTACAATTGAAGCTCTTTTATTACGGAGTCTGTCTTGTCTATCTCCTTGCTAACTACGTTCTCGTATTTAATCGGAATACTCATAAGGACTTCCATTCCCAACACTTACTTTTCTTTCCATTCTGACATAGGCCTTTTACGTCTATCAATGTCATCAACCTCTTGATGCATATCCGTTTCCACTTATTTTCTTCCTAGCCACTCTCTTTTCCCTTAATCAAGCCATCAGTATCTTTAATCTTTCTTAGGGAATAGTTTTCTTCTCTTGTTGTTTGGTAGCATCGGCTTCGAAGCTCGCAAGGTATTCTTTTATACACGCGAATCGATCCCATTCCTATGTCACCCTCCAGGAAAGCTTCGCTTGTTCAAAGCAACCATATTGATACGGCTGTACATTTATCTTTTAGTAATTTTATATCCTTCCTCAATGGAAGGTTCGGCCAAGTCATCCTTTCCTTCATATTCGTTATGTTTCCTCGAAAATCGAATTCCTCGATCTTCACATGATTCATCATTCCATGTCATAAGTTTTCTTATCGACTGCGTCAACTTATTATCTTAGTCCTTCCTTAGATAAGTAATCAGTCGGCTATCGCCAACTTATTAGAGTATCCTCCGCACTCCCATATGCTTGTCCTATTTCCACCGTTAACCTTTTTCAGGTTTGTCCCTCTTTTGTCCTATACTATTTCATTCTAATTCCTTTACAGATCTGTCCTTCAAATTTCTACGCAAATAGTTTCATGCTTTGCCCGTCGGTTCTTTTAGAGGCTTTGCTTAATTATATTCTTACTTTTTCACTTTTTCCGACATTTTAATCTCCTTGTCTTCCATTTACTCGCTCTCTTTTCTTCCCAAATATCGGTGTGTTAAAATCTCCCACTCTTAACCGGTAGTGAAATCAGTATTCGTCTATTTCATTATATCTGTACCATACCTTTTGCTTGTCTCTTAAATTCCATTCAGTTAGTGTCTTCTATACATCGCAACACTGATTACTATAATTCACCGGTCGATCGATATGGTCATAAATAGGATGTCATATGCATACACATACATTTACTACCATTTCGCTTACAAAGCATTTTCCAAATGCTCATTCAAACTTACTCTCATTCCAAAGCTGCTTCGCGCTTTCTTCTTCTTTACCAGCCTATTCTACCTTAACCTACTCGACCTCTTTAAGGTTTCTAATCACTCCGCATACTCTAATTTCCTTTAGGTTACCCCAAATTCCCATTTGTCTTTTATATCTATATTTACGAAAATTTTGTATACTTCCCAGGGGGTCACCCATCCCAAAATTGCACTGGCCCTAGCACGCTTAACCTCGAAACTTTAATGCATTTAGATGCGTTAATGCCGGTATAATTGCATCCACTACCCCACACAACCTTTATCACATAATTTAAGACAAGTCGAGGTCTTAAGAACTTCAAAAACGTTCTCGTAGCGGGTCCCCACCCCGATCTAGAGAGGATCCTTTTACTTTTCTTACTATACAATTACCGTATTGCCCTTTTAAATCCTCAATATTCACTTCCATCTGTACATATGATTACCTTTCATGCGGGGTTTCTAGATTCACACTGGCGGTGGAAACATCTCAGTCGCCGATACTTATAACCATTGGGTCATCGGCCCTTTTTTTTTTAAATTTGCGTTTGCCGCCATCAAATGATACTCTACAGAAGTTACATATATATAGAAATTCCAAAGAGAACTCATATACCTGTAGCCGATCGGCCTCGGGGCTAATCTGGGGAGCTGCCATGCGAAGTGTGCTCCTCATCATCGTCTGTCTGCCATCCGCTCGTCTGACTCCCATCATTGCTCGCATCTGAATCGGAGGAGTATAGATAACCAGGCAATTCCTGGTTTACTGACGGCCAAGATAGAGGACTGGAGTAGTCCGTAACACTCACCGGGGAGGCCTGTCTAACATAGTGCTCCACCACAGGAGCGGCTGGCATGGCCCCAGAAATCTCCTCCTCCGGTGTCCCAGAGAAATGCTCGGATGGATCTGTATCATAACTATCCCCCTCCCTAGAGGTAAGAAACTCTGGAGGTATCATCGCCGGGTCCTCCGAGGGATCTGTATCATAACTGCCCTGCGTGGGATCCTCTACTTTGGGGGCCAAGAACTCTGGAGGAATTGTTGTGGGGTCCTCCGAAGGGTCAGTCTCAATCGAATAGCTGAGGCTCCTCTTACTTTGTCCTGGAGATACCCTAGGGGCTTTCTTAGCACCCCCACTATCAGAAGTTGTCCTCTTCATCTTGTGTCAATCCACAATTACATGTAGGAGGAGGGTCAGAAACGATTTCCCCAAAATACTGACGCTATCGCTCTTTTGGAGCCTTGCTGTAGACGCAGCAGTTTATCAGAAAGGAACCATCCTGACCATACAGCTCTATCGCACGATGTAAGATCGAAAGAAAGGTAACACCCTAAATGTCCTATAGCCTCCTGTTTATAGATGTGGTGCACAACACACCGATAAACAAGACTCTACTAGACACGGCCTGTAGACACTCCGAGGACAAACCGCTCTGATACCACTTTTGTCACGACCCAGCCCCGTGGGCCGTGACTAGTGTCCTAATTGGACACCCAAACCATTCGCTTACCAAATCGACATATCAAGGACTTATCCAAGTTTAACATACGTTATTTGGCACAGATACTAAGAACAGACGTCATCTTAAGCGGTCACCTATAACAGAAATATCATACAAAGCCGGCTGGCTGGCGGAATACACATCGCCCGAATATACATACATATATAAAAATATGGTTCGTTTCGGCCATAATAGCAAACGGTACCGCTTAAGGCACAAGTCACAGACATAATCGGACAAACACGACCCATGACCCACATATATGTCTACAGGCCTCTACAAACCATAACAAAAACATATGACGGGACAGGGCCCCGCCGTACCCCAAATAGTCATATATACAGAAACATGTATAATAAAAGATATGTACCAAAAATATGAGCTCCGGATCAAAGGAGTACTCCAAATATCAGAATAAGTGTCCTACACTGGCGGGTCACCAGAACGAACATCTGTACCTGCGGGCATGAAACGCAGCCCCCGAAGAAAGGGGGTCAGTACGAAATATGTACTGAGTATGTAAAGCATGAAATACAGTAATCCAAATCAGAACTGAAATAAGGAGTATGGAAAATGGATACAGAATTAGTATATCAAAACCTGTGCTGAAAACATAAATAATGCAAATAGAAATCATGCATAGGGCTCAAGAACGTGGTCACCACTCCGACGCTGGAGCCACAACACATCATACTCCAGAATGTTTCAAATCTCCGTACAATCCCCGAACATATCGTATCATCAAAACATATCACAACGTCAGAACATATCATATGCCATATCACATCATAACGCCGTATATAAGCAGTACCCGGCCCTATGGCGAGTAGTTCGGGAACCGTAACACATCATACTGCCGAATATAACATAGTGCGCACGATCACAAAACCGGCCCCGGATCCGGCGAACGATGTAATAGTACACTTATTCTGATATGTTATGATATGGCCATCAGATATGATATGATATGTTACAGAGTTATTCCCTACTCTGGAGTATGATGTGTTGTGGCGCCAGTGTTGGGGTGGCGACCACGTTCTGTTCACCGAGTCCCATAATGGGGGGCCGGATATGGCATATGTTCTGACATGCATTATTTCTGTTCTGTGAGTAAACATTTTGACATTCTGGTTACTGCACTTATGTTTTGTACCCTCTGTTCAGATTATGATTCTGTTTATTGTACTTTATGCTTTACATACTCGGTACATATTCCGTACTGACCCCCTTTCTTCGGGGGCTGCGTTTCATGCCGCGCAGGTGCACCCAGATGACTAGAAGACATTATAGAAGATGTTCCAGCGGCATTGGCAAGCTCCTTTTGCTCCTGGAGTGCTGCCGAGTCAGAGTGTGTATGCTATGTTTTCTGATTATTTGTTAGAGACTTTGCAGACAGAGTCGTGGGTATAGTATGTCAATTGTATAAGCGGCTTCGTCAGCCGCTATGCCATTCTGTATTATGTATTAAGTTCTATTTGATCACAGATTCTGTTTGATTTGGAAAGCATCGAAAAGAATATTTTGAGAAGTTATTATGTATTTTATCTTTATTTGATTTTAAAAGTCTAATAAGATTTTGTGTGTCCCGAAGGTCTGTGGGTTCGCTCGGCTCCGGATGTGGGGCCGGGTGCTCATCACACCCTAGTGGAAATAGGGTGTGACAAAGTGGTATCAGAGCAGGTATGTCATAGGGGTTGTCTGCAAAGTCGTGTCCAGTAGAGTCCTGTTTATGGTGTGAAGCGCGCCACATCTATAAACAGGAGGCTACGGGGCATTTAGGGATTGTTGACCTTCTTTCTGTCGTAGATCGTGCGATAGAGCCAAGTCATAGGAAAATATAATTCTTTATGTGGGCCTTACATACAACGGGAGGAAGTAAGTCATGATATGGAAGTTATAGAAATAAACCTTGACATATTTTTTCCGTTACTTGAAATTGAAAGTTCAGGATGGCTGGAATGTGCTATATAGTTGTATGCTCTGCAAGGTATTGTTGATATTTGTGCCATACAGATTTTTCATAATAAGGATGGTAAAGAAGACTCGGTAAAATTTTTCAAAATGTGGTCATTCAACTAGGTATACCTAACAGGAAGAAGCATGGAAAGAAAACATCGTAAATAGACGATAGATGGGATGTGACATTTTAGAGAAGCTACAAATTTGGGCACGACGTGAGGAACGATTGTAAGAAAGATAATTAACAGTCCGAAGGGTAAAAAAGGGATAATATTCGAGGTTAGTAAGAAAAAGGTTTGTTGGATGATTCAGAGAAAGTTAACAATCAGTTTTGCTGAAGATTATTATGTACGGATGGTAAGAGGAAATCTGGATATACGGACACCTGAGTACTTATAGGTAATGGCGACGAAGGTATGTCCGCCACCATTAGTAATCTGGAAACCCAGGACAGGCAATAATCATTCATATAAGCAAAAAGGGGTAAAATAGTAATTGTACAAAGAAGGATGTAATACGAAAATGCCTCGGAACCAATAAGATCTTGACTGGCCTCAAATTACGTAATAAAGGCCCTATGAGAAAGCGAATGCGATTTTATCAGCATTAAATCATTGAATTCCATCGAAGTTTCGAGGTTAAGCGTGCTAAGGTAAGAGGATGGGTGACCCCCTGGGAAGTACATTAAAAGTTCCATAAATTTAGACATATGGGACAAATGGGAGGATTAAGGTAACCTAAAGGAAATTAGAATATGCGGAATGGTTGGAAACCTTAATGAGGATGGCCACGAAGATAAGTAAAGCCTAATGATGAAGTGGCCAAAATATGAAACGATCTATGTGACTAGAATACACGAGTAAAACGTGAAAAGAAAAGCGAGCTATTGAGTGAATGAAAAAGACCCATTAAGTTCGGTAGGAAAAGCCTGGAGTAAAGATTATATGTTGATTTAAATAACAATGAGAACCGGAAAGAGTAATGTGTTATGTCGGGCCAAAGCTTTAAGAAATGCTTCCCACGCCATCGGTAAGACGCATTACTCTTATTTGGGAAAATCTTGCTTCGAAGAAGCACGTATGAGCAGCGAATTCACAATTTGTTTAACGGACTAAAATATGTTCCAATTGTACTGTGCTTCAGAAGGAGGCCTATATTGACGGGCAATAACGCCCGGTGATCGAGTGTTACCATATCGAAGGAATGTAAAGCATACAGCGAGTAGTTGTAGCTTAAATGGTTCGTTTATAACTCAAGGATAAACCTGAAGGTAACTCATGCGAATCAAGCACTAGGATGTCCTGTGGTGCTTTCCAGGCTCTAGTTCCTTCTGATGGTGGGTGAAGAATGTTTTCTGATAACAGCTTATTAAATTGTGATCAACTAATTGGAAAGGGAATTCGTGGAAAAAAAAATAAGTGTAACTAATTGACTATGAGTGTGGGATAAAAAGGGGAATATATATATGCAGTTATGGACTGAAGGGGTAGTACAACAAAGGGTTATAAAACAAGACCATTACTAAGACAAAGTTAGTGCGAATTCGAGTAAGATTGTGAGTTAGCAAGGAGTATACGGAATGAGTGAGAGAATATGAAGCATAAGGGAGTGCTACATACCACGTATATATGACCTTACCTCGGAAGTAGTGAAATCCATAAGAGACGAGAATTGGGAATCTACGAAACAATTGATATGCTGTAAGTTTATTAGAGGGAAAAGACAGCATTTATTGGGAACAAGATGGTGTTATAAGAAAGCTTGGAATATTTATCGTCAAAAAAATAAATGCTACAGAATGAAGGGTTTGAAACGACTATACGCACCAACTAACTATTGACGGGAATTAATGGAATGTGTCTTGGATATGTTGTTGCTACAAGGACATTACTCGAGCACTAACCGTCAGACTAGATTTGTATGAAGTATCGAGAGTTTTATCGCCTCGTGGTTGTGCTAGAATTTATACAGGGATAATCTAAGTTATAGGCGACATAAAGAGAGATGTGGATATGGTACGGTATGTTAAATATATTGGAAAATCATGCGAGTTTGAAAGTTTTAAAAAGGGGATGTAGAATAAGATATAAATAGACGATGATATAGGAGCACCCTCAAAGGGGGGAAGCGGATAAGAGAAACGCAAGAGTAAGATGGAATCAACTAACATTATAGCTCGTTTAACGTGAACGCTTAAATTTTCTACGAGATCCTATGCTGAAACTAATTAGTGAAGTCCGAAACCGACAACAAACGAATAGAAGTCAAGATGGTAAATAAAACAGTACAAAAAAAAATTGTTGGTAAAGACCTTGGAAAATATGACATCAAGAAGTGGGTGTTGGTAGAAAGAAAGAATATGACGAGAAATGATAATAAGTAACTTAAAGGGATGATACCAAGATAGCAATACTACGCTGGAATAAAGGCCAGGATGTTGGCTATAGATTTAGTCGTTAGTGATAGTACGATGTATAAGTGACAACGGAGAAAAAAATCCCTTATGGTAGGAAATGAGGAAAGATTTTAAAGGACTGAATGGAGGAAGGGAAAGGAATACGACAAGATAGAATGAGCGGACTTTGGTACGATTGGGATATGTAAGATAAAATGAATCAGAAAGAGGAAAGACTGTGTCTGAAATCGAAAGTACTTTATACGAATTATGAAAGGATCATTATGCAACATACAAATATTTATGTGCTAAGCAAATCAAATGAGTGAATACTTGATAAGAAGAGTAAGGGATTCAATGATAACGATGTAATTACGATAGTTTAGATATGATGCAGAAAATGCGGAGATAGTTAGGCCAAGTTACCAAAATAGAATTGGTACTAAGGGCAAACAGAACTTGATCAAGGTTAAACCAAAAAAAAAATCCCTCCCGATACTGATTGTAAGATAATTGAGAGAAGTCAAGGGAAAGTGTAGGGATTGGTGAAGTGTCGCGATGATATTTCTTGAGCTAACGTGCGTATTTTCATATGTCCCCGTAAAGATTGTGACCTAATGAGGGACGGAAAGTTGAGAGCAAAACGCGGAGGAAGGGCAATAGAAGAATTTGAATTAAAGACAAAGGAGTGACACGAGGTAATAGGTCTAGGGTATGACAAGCTAAATTAAGAAAATTATAGATTGATTTAAGCCGGACGATCGGGACCAGGTGAAGTTATACCTCAAGAAAGTAGTGAGATTTCACAAGATTCCCACATCTATTATATCGGACCAAGAGCCTAGTGTATAGTGACTTCTGTAAATCTTTTCAGAAGGAATTGAGGACATAAGTAAGTCTTAGCACAGCGTTAACTTTTAACTGACGGACAGGCTAAGTGTGTTATTCAGACGCTAGGAGGTAAGTTGTGAGTCGTGTCATTGTTTTCAGAGGCAGCAAGAATGGACACTTGCCATTTGTTGAGTTTTCTGGTAATAATAGCCGCCGTTCTAGCATTCAGAAGACACCGTATAAGATTCTGCAGGTTAAGGGGTGTGCACCATCACTTGGCTGGTTTAATAGTGACAAGGCTAAGTTACTCGGCACAGATATAATTCAACGGACAGTTGATAAG
The DNA here is from genome assembly GCF_019175385.1 of Lycium barbarum. Taxonomy (NCBI): domain Eukaryota; kingdom Viridiplantae; phylum Streptophyta; class Magnoliopsida; order Solanales; family Solanaceae; genus Lycium; species Lycium barbarum. The sequence goes on from NC_083343.1 coordinate 78,351,450, forward strand.
GTGAAACTCATTCGGAACGGCTATTAGAGGCTCGGAGTCAACAGAAATCACACGCATGAAATCGACGTCAACACTTAGAATTCCAGGTTGGTGACTGGGTATTCTTGAAAGTATCACCTATGAAAGGCGTTGTGAAATTCGGCAAAAATAAAAGGGAAACTTAGTCCGCGGTATATCAGACCTTATTAGATCGTTCGTGAAGTAGGGTTTAGGTGTGCCTATGTATGGCTATTATGAAATGCTAAAGATGTCTATGAGCTTATATGTAGTGATAATGCTAAAGATGCCTATGAGCTTATAGTAGTGATAATGCTAAAGATGCCTATGAGCTTATATGTAGGTGTGCCTATGTATGGCTATTATGAAACCCCGAGCTTATATGGCCAGGTAGAATATATATATATATATATATATATATATATATATATGACGATGCGCGCGCACCACTGCAGTTGGGTACGGATAACACTGAGCCTTGGTAGGGACAGGTATGTGTAACACTGAGCCTTGATTGGCCAGGTATGTATGATAACCGAGCCTAGCCATGGTCGGGTACGTGAAACACCGAACCTTCGTGGTCGGGTATGCTACGTAAATGATATGTATGATATAGATATGAGTATGAAGACGAATATGATACGAATATGAATAAGACTATGTATATGAATACGATTATGAATATGAAATGTCAATGAGTACGAATATGAATACGGATACAGATATGGATGTATGTACACAATCACGCATTACAGATGGAAAGTCCCTATAAAAGGAAAGTAAGTGCTTATGACGATGATGCTACTATCTCCCATCTTATGTTATTTCTTATGTTGCTTATTATGCTTCTATATTGATATTGATCATTGTTACACCTCGAAAAATTTTCCATTGGTACGCAAGTGAATGAACTAGTGATGAGTATGAGTGTATGACGTTCATGAGCAAGGAACGACGTTTGATGACCTTAGGCGAGATTTCAAAGGAATCCGACGTAAGACGAGAAAGTTGGCTAAGATAAGGCAAGGTGAGGTGAGCAATGCATGTGCATGGATATGGGTGATCAAAATAAGAAGGCTAAGAAATTTGGAAAATTGCAGAATTGCAATCTGCCCAGTGGTCGTAAAGTGCAAATACGGACCGTAAACTAGTATACGGTCCGTAAACTGCCAGGTCGTAAACTGGCATGCCAAACTTCAACTTTCTGCCAGCTGAGGAAAAGTTATAATACGACCTGGAATACGGACCATAAAGTGATTTACGGCCCGTAAACCATGGTCGTAAATCACCATGCATGCAGCCTTAAGTTTATAGTTCTGCTTAAGCTTAAAGACGACCACGAGGGACGGTCCGTAAACTGAAATACGGACCGTAAACCTCCATGGACGACCACTGTTCACCCAGCACAGATTTTTCAATTCATTGAATATGAGGATCAAGACTTGTCTTATTTCATTTCCACATTACACCACTTCTCTCTAAAACCTCTCTCTACATTTACTATATGAGCTTTCAAGGATTATAAGTCATCAACAACATTAAACAAGTGAATCAAGAGTAAGGAAACCATCAAGGATCATCCAAGGTCAAGAAATCCAAATGGAGATAAACTAGGGTTTTGCTCAAGGTGGAGTATTATCAACTAAAGTTTGTTCCTACAACTTCTAAGGTAAGATTCATGATATTTACATGATTTTTAAAGTATTGGAGAGTTAAAATACATGGCTTGTAGAAAATATGGTCAACTAGGTCATAAATGATGAATAGTGACATTTTGAGAAATAGTTTGAATTGAGTTATGAATGTTGTTGTGTTGTGATATGAATGTGTTATAAATGGTATTAAGATCATGAACTAGACACTTTAGACGAATGGACGAAGTTGGGTGTTATGATCATGAATGTGGGTGAATTAGAGGCAAATTGAGGAATCTAGATAATGTGGATAATGTGAATGACTAATGGTCATTGTTATGATATTAATGAAGGTATAAACGCAAGCATTGGAAGGGAACGTGCAAGTGTAGAATAGTTCGACGAAAAGGTATGTAAGGCTAACCCTTCTTTCATAAGGCATGGTTCTTGGCCAAATTTCTAATTCCTCTATATGAGTATGTTGTATTCAAGTGATTGACACTCCGAGCTCATAAGCTCACGATCCTTAACATGTACTACAATTGTACTACGCCCTCATATGACGAGTAAGCCTAAGATGTGGATGTAGCAATAATGATGATGATAGTGATGACGATAATGATAATAATGATGCTAAAGGTGCCTACGGGCTATTATATTCACATGTGCCCATGAAGGGCTATAATGACACACCGAGCTTATAATGCCGAGTAGAATATATGTATATGGATGTATATATATATATATATATGATTATGTATAAAGTATGTATACGATTACGTAACGCGCGCACACCTCTGCAGATGGTACGGATAACCCTGAAGCCTTGGTAGGGCTAGGTAGAAATAACATTGAGCCTTGATTGGCTAAGTACGTATGAAACACCGAACCTTATGGTCGGGCACGCTATGTATGTATATAAGTGTATGGCTATGTATATAATATGAATATGAATGTGAAAAGACTATGTATACGAATGCGAATAAGGACATGTATATGAATATGAGCACAAGTATGGTACGAGTACTATTATGGAATACGGATGATGACGTAGGTGTACAAATACGTATGAAAAATGGAAAGTCCTACGAAAGGTAAGTAAGTGCCATGACGATGACATTATTGTCTCCCCTCCTACGTTATTTTCTTCTGTTATGTATTATGCTTATGTATATATCGATGTTGCTCATGCTTTACATACTCAGTACATTCTTCGTACTGACGTCCTTTTATTTGTGGACGCTGCGTCATGCCCGCAGGTGCACAGGGAGACAAGCTTGATCCATAGCTGCTTATCCAAAGATTGCATAGCAGAGCTCCATTTCTTTCGGAGCCGCAACTTTTGGGTATTCATTCTTTTGTGTACATAATTATGGGCATAGCGGGGTCCTGTCCCGCTCATACGATATGTCATACTCTTAGAGGCTCGTAGTCATGTGTATGTTGGTAGAGATGTTCGGCCATGTCGGCCCATGTTTTGTATATCTTTTGTTGGCCTCATCGGCCTTGTACTTATGAGGTAGCATAGATGCCTATGATATGTTAAATAATGATGGTTGTCTAATGGGATCAATATGATTAACGATAAGAGAAGCACAAATTGACTTATGGTTCACCTAGATGTTATGTTATGTACGATAAGGGGGTGCCCGGGTGGGGTAGCACCGGGTGCTCGTCGCGGCCCCCTAGCCGGGTCGTGACAAAAGTGGTATCAGAGCAGTTCAGTCCTAGGATGTGTCTACGAGCCGTGTCTAATAGAGTCTTGGTTATGGGTGTGTTGCGCGCCACACTTATAAACAGGAAGCTGCAGACATTTTAGGAATGAATGACCTTCTTTCATCTCTAAGATCGTGCGATAGAGCTAAGCCATAGGAGATGAGATTCCCTATACTAACCCCTGATTACAGCGGAAGGTTGGTAATGACAGAAGAAAGTGATTGATGACAATGAAAGCTACGGGGGTAAGCCCCTTTGTTGAGGCTACGTTACCGTAATATGTAATACTATGATGATGAATTTATTGCTGTGAAAGTAAGTCGGTGTTCATATGATAGAGGAATTGATTAAATGTCTTTTGATGATAAGTTCAGCTATAAGTTGAGAACTAAGCAAATTGGATGAATCAGAACAGAGATATGCGTCGAATAAAGTAAGAATGTTGAGATATGATTGAAATGTAAAGCTGAAGGATGAAAGAGAAATAGGGAGAGGTAACAGGGCAGATCGCTACAGGATCATGTACACCTCGAAGTGTAATATATGAGGTAAGTTTTGACATCCTTGTGCTTTTACTTGAAAGTGGGAGCCCTGTGTGGCTGAGATATGTCGTATATTTGTGTGTGTATATATATATATATATATATATATATATATTGGCCCTGTGAGGCATTGTTGGTATTTGCTGCGTGATGGTTTTGAGATAGTAAGAAATACAGAGGAAACTCTGCCGAAATTTTCCCAGAATCTAAAGGAGATAAGATATAAGCTTGCAATATGCCCTAAACGGGAAAATATGATGTGCAAAAGAGTAATGGCAGAATGCGACTAAGTTAGGAGTATCGTTAATGACTACAGGAGTCGAGTTAGATAGTATTGAATTGATAGTAATGGCAGTGATGAGAGCGATATTGATACGGTAAAGAGAAATGCTAGAGTAAAACAAAGGGGGGTTGGAAGCACTAAAACATGACATGGAGGAGAAAGCGTAACTCTAATAAAGTGCGATACTGGAGTAGCGATTGGATGTCTAAGCACGAGTAAATTACGATAAGTTTATTAGCAAAATAAAGTAACAGCGCCCGGAGACAGAGATACGAATATGAAGGGTTATAGTGAATGTGAATACAGTGGTGAAATGACTTACATGGTAAAGTGTAAGAGGGCCGATTAGAAGGAGTAACTGGTTGAGTATACTTACTTCGTAAGGTTTATATTATTCTGCGAACCGGCTTGCGAATAAGACCAAGAAGTGTCACTTGTAGAGTTGATTATTATCAGGATATAATGAAGACATAGCGAGAACTGGGATACGGAGTAAGTAAAGTATTGCAAGGAAACGACTAAAGATGTGACATGTTCTATATGAATAAGGAGTGAATGCAAGTATGAAACCAACAAGTGAGCCTTAGAGAAGTAGATGAGAAAGCTTATAAGACCTTGCTAAAGGAAAGCCCAGCATAGAGGTTCTTCACTAACAAGAAATGATAGTAGCAATGAAAACAAAAGGGGGGGGGGGGGGGGGGAGTTAACTTGAAAAGGAAATTAGAGAAAGGTGATATGGCAAAGTCGTAGTAGTGGGTGATTGGTATAATCAAGAGTACAAGTGATATCTTTAGCTGGATGTAAAAGATCAAGACTGTCGAAGAATGAATTGTACGAAGGCAGCATACTCTAAAGGACAAAGCGGTGCTAAGTTGAGAATAAGGTCCCTCGTGCGAAGAATCAAGGATTGATTATAAAACGGGAGAAAACAAGATAAATTGAGGAGGAAGGTATGTAGAGGAATAAGAATGACAATAGAGAGAAAAGGAAATATGCGAAATACGTATTCTTAAGAAGAAATTGTGTTATGGCTAAAGGAAGGTGCATCTCCTCCGAATATCTTATACCAAGTTAGAACGAGTAGAGTATATAAAGTAACAGTTGAAAAGAAAAGATGATCATGAGTTATGAATGCTTACCGTACGGCAGTAAAATGATAGAATAAAGCTATTGCCAAGGACAAACGCCATATGATTACGATTGGTTTTGAAACCAACGTGGAGTGCAAAACAAGAGTAAAAGAGTATGAGGCATAAGGAATATTAGTTGCGCATGAGGCTTGGGTCCTGAACAGCAAAGGCGACGTTACAGGTAAAACCCAGGGGGAAGCGAGTGAAGAGAATATAAGTGTAGAGATTGAAATGATGGACTCCAAGGTGTGACAAATGTAGACTCTAAAATAAAGAATGAGAGTTATGTAAAAATGAGTTAACAACGAGTAAATAAACGAACTTGAATCGAGCAAGCATCTGACACTGTAAGGGAAATCATTTACGAAGACCTTGAACCATGTGACATTGATGAGTAAATAACTCAAGGGGTATGTAAAGGATATGTGTATGATATGATTACGAATAAGAATATGTACATGACATGCATATGAATATGACTATTGATACGACGGATAAATGAGTACGATTGCGAATACGAATACGGATGTCGATACCTGTATATGTATAGAAACGTATGTACAAGAATCACAGAAGAATGATTATGCCACTTGCAAGTATTGATGCGTCGCCAATGAAACCAGGTGATGTACGACCAGAAAAGAGAGAAATGGCCCGTGAGCTCCAACAGTTAGCTAGCCTAGGGGTCCGAGTAATGGACTCAGGTAGCAGCGAAGTTAGTATTCATGATTCAGCAGTCTCGTCGCTGGTAGCAGAAGTGAAAGGGCGACAACATGAGGATCCCATACTAATGCAGTTCAGAGGTACGCTCCCTCAGAAGGAGGAGTCAGCATTTGAAATTTCAGGAGACGGAGTCCTCCGATGCCGAGGAAGATTATGTGTCCCTGATGTGGCAAGTCTACGCCACCAGATTTTGAGAGAAGCTCATTGCTCTCGTTACTCCTTCCACCCCGGAGTGACGAAGATGTATCACGACATTAAGTCTATCTATTGGTGGAATGGGATGAAGAAAGATATGGCGGAATTTGTTGCTCAATGTCCTAATTGTCAACAAGTGAAAATCAAGCACCACAAGCCAGGTGGATTGTTGCAAGATATAGAAATCCCAACTTGGGAGTGGGAAGTGATTAACATGGACTTCATTTCAGGTTTGCCTCGTTCTTGACGTAAGTATGATTATATATATGGGTGATTGTGGATAGACCATAGTTGGAACATGTTGCATAAGTTTGAAGTGCTTGTTGCTATGTGTTCTCTCAATGCTCTCACTTTAGTCGCATAAACATGCAAGAAGACAATCTTTAGCAACATAGAGCACACAGTTTGCAGCAGGATTAGATATAAACATGGAACGATTGTTAAAGATCTTTTAATCTTACATAAGACTGGACAAGGAAAATACAGTGATTTCCTCAAAATAAACTCCAACTATAACTCTACTTTCTTATAAACTTGGTTTTAAATTAACAATAAAAATCTGTCATGATTTTCTATTAATTAGGAAAGTACTAGGTCAGTATACACGAAATAAATACATATCACACGCGAAAGTGAATCCTACTCTCAATAGGATAAGTGTCGGGCACTATACACGAACCAATTACTAGCTAGACTGGGTTCTTTAGCTTGCAACAACCACCTATCATAGCTGTATGTGTTTGTTAACCTTCAAAACTCAATTTCCAACAGATAGTTACCAAGAGTCTCTATCAATTATGTTTACCGAGGAGCGATTCCCTACATACCCTGTGCCGACGGTCCTCTGTAGGTAATTCTTGTACCCAGGGACTTACTTTGATAATCTTCATTGGTAAAAGAGGTTCTTTTTAGTAGTGCGACTCACTCACTCAGACTGGAGTTTGGAGAAGAGGTTACCCCACTTTTTTTGTTTTTATGCTAAATTGTTACGACAGACTGTTTAAAAGAAATTTATTCTTACTCTTGAATAAAACTCAACTTGCTTTTGAGATATGTTCGTCATCACATTATTTGTAGATACTGAATTTTAATCTTAGAAATATTATAAATTTATTTCATTAATACATTAAGTTAAATAATGTTTTGCACTGATTAATCTTAAATCTTTTTAATGTAAATCCGTGTTCAAACGCAGTTTTCAAAGACGTTTGAACTTCAACTTCAAATATATTTTTTTCACTTGCACCAAACTTGGTTGAAAATCTTAGGATGGTATCTGGAAACATTTAAAAGTCAAGAGACATCAATTCAATACGATATTTGGGTTTCTTACCAAAAGAAACACTTGCTTCGATATGAGTGAAATGTTCTTCCCACGAAATATATATGTATATAATGTATTTGCAAAGATTGATAATGAGGATGGTATCTGGAAACATTTAAAAGTCAAGAGACATCAATTCAATACGATATTTGGGTTTATTACGAAAAGAAACACTTGCTTCGATATGAGTGGAATGTTCTTCCCACGAAATATATATGTATATAATGTATTTGCACAGATGGATAATGAGGATTCATAAAGAGAAACCTCAACCGAGAGATATGAAGCGTCAGTTACATAATAAAAAGAAGTTTGAGGAATTATTAATGACAAAGAAAAATATACTAATTGAGGAAAAAGAAACTAAGGCAGCTCGAACATCAAAGTGACAAATACTTCTTTTCTTTTCTTTTAAATATATACTAGTATTTATTTTATGAGAAAAATGCTAGAACAAGGAGGAAGAAAGACAACTGATCAATCATTGACAAGCTAAGTATTCGTGTTATTTTCCAGACAAGACGATCAATAGAGAATCAACAAAAGAAGAAACAGAAGAAGTTACTAACTAATACAAGTTAACTCTATTTGGATTATTAATGTACCCAAATGAAGAGGCTTGCTGGTTGAAAAGCTCAGAGTACATTTCCATGAAAAACGTGTCAACAATTTCAATATAAGCCGGACATGTGAGACGTGAGTAGTAATAAAGAACTTGTTCAATATCCAAAGCGTGTTCTTCAGTACTCTTCTCTAAAATTTTCAATTCCTTTAGTTTTTGAGCCACCAAATAACTCCTTTCCTCTCTTAAGTCTTGGTATTTCTTCTTTCTTTCATGCATGATAATCTCCTTCCTCTTTAGATCATCCTTTGAGCCAACAACTTGATAATGTTTTTCCAAAACATGATAATCACCGGCCTTTTTTGGGCTCACTTTTGTGAACCTAACTAGCTTTTGGTCTTCCTTTGCTAGTGGAGACGTTATTTTCTTCTTGTTTTTCTTCTTGTGTTTGTCCAAATGGGTGCTGAAGCCTGTGTAAAATTTGTCCAGCTCTGGGTAGCTTTGGCTGACATTAGTAACCGCTCCGCCAGCACAAGGAAATAGGGGGCTGCATGGAGGGCTTTTGGGAATCTTTTGATATCCACTGGAGAATAAATACTTGACACTGTCTACCGTTTTCTGGAAGAGCTTTTTGGTTGTGGAAATGGAGGTTTTTAGAAACATTGGTAACTGATTATTAAATCTAGGGTAAGAACAAAGAAAAGGATATCTCTCTTTCTTGTTCTGATCCTGAAAATGTCCTCATAGAGATTTGGACGAGAGCACAATGGAAATCGTTTAAGTACAATAGAAAGGGCAAGAAAAGGTAGGAATGGAAAGACAGAAAGTTTAAGCTTTCTCTTTTTATGATTCACTCTATCTTTCTGTCTCTACACGCTCCCAATCCGTTACTTTATTTATTTATTTATTTATTGTTTTGATGTAGAATTTATGTCTGTACATGTTATTTAAAGGCTGATACTGCCTAGTTCTCCCTAGCTCCTTATATTCAAATTATGAGAATTATTATTTGTATAATATTAGAACTAAAAGAAGAAAGGTAATGAGTGCCGTTTAATGAAAATAATTCATCTGTGGAGTGTAAAATATTTTCTTCACTTTTACTTTAGAAAGTGGGGGTTGGTGTGTTGCCCTCTTTAGGAAAATGAAAGGAGCGGTGTGGTGGTTGAAAACTTGAAATGTATCCTTCTCTCCTAGTCAATTCATATTCTTAAGTAGCACAGCAACTACATAGTTTGCTCGCTTGTTTATGTCAATTTGATGTGAGCTTCCAAATATACTAGTACCATATTCTTTTTTATTTTTTATTTTTTCCTTTTTCTTTTCCTTATTCCCATAAAATATGCATGTTTTTTGGTCTTGAAGTAGGTTAACAATTGGCCTGTTGCCAAATTTTTATTGACAAGAAGGGACATATTACACACTTTTGTCCTCACATCAACAATAATGCTCAGTTAGGCCGTGATTATCGGGAGGATAAGAATATCTATAAATGGTCAAATAACGTTTATTGTTTAAATTTCTTTTTGTATTCATTGAAATGCAAGAGATGAACTCAATACCCTGTTTCGCCAAGCTTTTGGAATGTCAAAAGTGTTTATTTTTTTATTTTTTTAAAATGTGATATTTGATCAAGTTTTTGGAGAAAATAAGTGTTTTTGCGAAATATGAGAAGCTAAATTTTATTTTATTTTTCCCGAAAACACTTTTTCCAAAAGTACTTTTTAGAAAATATCACTTAAAAATATTTTTTAAAAGTTTAGCCAAATGCTAATTGTTACTCAAAAGTGCTTTTTACGTTAATCGGTCAAACACAAATTTCTCACCAAAACACTTTTAAAATACTCGGATAAAATCCTCAGTCACCCGTATTCATTTCTTTCCTTCCTTTTTATCTTCTGTCGAAAAAATTTCTGAATGATGGAACGCTTAGACACACAAAAAAATATACTCTAATAAACATCTATTTAAAGCATAGACACACACAAAAAAATATACTATAGACACACAAAAAATTTATACTCTAATAAACATCTATTTAAAGCATAGACACACAAATGTATATACTCTAATAAACATCTACTTTTTCATCATATATTGAGTAATATTAGTCATGTCTAAAGTTATATTACATCCAAAAAAAACATGGTTCATTTCACAATTCCTCATATTCCATTGGTTTACTTCATTATTTCCCATTGTTTTACGGTGGAGAAAATATAACAAGAATATATTATATAGATGCTTTATACCTCCATCTAAAATGCCTACTACAATGAACATTTATAGTATGAGAAAAGGAGATTTAAGGGAGAAAAAAATGACAAATTTTTTGAAAAATAGAGAATAAAGACAAAAACTAAAGGCGAAACCGAAACAGACAGACTCTATATTTTCTAGTTTAAATAATAGATTGAGTAAAAAAATGTCAAAAAAATGTCCCTAATTGGAAGACTTAGATAAATTAGCGTCATGCCTTGAAATAAAGGAGTGACTTTAGACAAGAGAGCGCTGCTCAGATGGTAAACACCCCCACCTCTAACCCTGAGGTGGTGAGTTAAAGTCACAAAGAGAGCAAAGTGGTGGAGAGCTCCTATGGAGAGGTAAAAAAAGGGAAATCTACATGGTCTAGAGAACATAGGGCTTATTTATATTTAGTAGCTATACTTTGTCCAAATTACATCTCACAGCTAAATTTTATATGTTAATTACACAAGTTAACTAATTCAAACCCATCTTCTATTATTTCATTGTATCAATATTTTCTCTCAACACCCTCTCTCTTCTCCCTCAACTCTCTCACCACACCACCTTCTCCACTGCCACTTCTTCTCTCTCCACCGCGTTGTCACGACCCAACTGGAGGGCCGCGACGGGCACCCGGTGCTAGCCCACCCGGGCACCTCTTAACATACCTTTACATTAACATCTAGATGAGCCACATATTAAATCATACATTTCTATTCATCAATCATACTAGTCCCATTGGACAACAATACCTTTATATCATCATTGACATCTATGCCCATATCAATGTATATAAGCCGACGAGGCTAACAAAATGATATCCAAAATATAGGCCGACAAGGCCAAACACATCTGACTATATACACATGTCTACGAGCCTCTAAGGAGAGTATGTCATATCATATAAGCGGGACAGGACCTCGCTATGCCCATAAATATATACACAAAAGAATAAGAACCAAAAGCTTTAGCTCCGAGAGAAATGGAGCTCCGCTATGTAGTCCCTGAGTAATGTAGCTATGAATCAAGTCTGTCTCCCTGGCCACCTGCGGGCATGACGTAGCGTCCACAAACAAAAGGACGTCAGTACGAAGAATGTACTGAGTATGTAAAGCATGATCAATATCAATATAGAAGCATAATAAGCAGCATAAGGTGGGAGATAGTCGTATCATCGTCATAAGCACTTATTTGCTTTTCAAAGGGACTTCCCATTTCTAATGTGAGGTTGTGTACATACATCTGTATTCGTATCCGTACTCATTTGCATTCATATCCATAATCGTATTCATATACATATTTTTATTCATATTCGTATTCACACTCATATCTATATCACATACATATCCATAGCATATACATAACACTTGCATAGCATGCCCGACCACGAAGGTTCGGTGTTTCACGTACCCGACCATAGCTAGGCTCGGTTATCATACATACCTGGCCAACCAAGGCTTCAGGGTTACACATACCTGGCCCTACCAAGGCTTCAAGGTTACACATACCTGGCCCTACCAAGGCTTCATGGTTATCCGTACCCAACTGTAGAGGTGCGCGCACGTTTCATAAATATATATACATATTCTACCCGGCCTTATAAGCTCGGGGTTCCATAATAGTCGTACATAGATACATATACATCATAGCTCATAAGCATCCTTAACATCATTACTATTATCATCATCTTCATTATCGTTATCACTATCATCACCGTTATCATTATTGTCATTCATTACATCTATCCTTATAGGATTATTCGTCATATGAGGAACTTAGTACAATCGCAACATATCGAGAATCATAAGCTTATTAGCTTTTGAAGATAAAGTCCTTTGGAGGACATCATAGACTTATAGAATATTTAGATGATTGGCCAAAGAACCATGCCTTATGAAAGAAGGGTTAGTCTTACATACCTTTCCATTCCACTATTCTACCACTTGTACGTTCTCCTTCAATGCTCGCGTTTCTACCTTCATTAGAGTCATACTATCATTAGAAAAGCCGATAGCTAGCATACATGGCTAAAGCTAGAGAAAATTGGACAGCATCTCCTTTATTTATACAACATTCCTCCATATCGTAATTCAACTCCCAAACGTCAATAATACATTCACAATATCATAACAATAGTCTTTATTCATCCACATTATCTATATTTCTCAATTCATTTCCAATCACCCATATTCATGGTCATAACACGCGATTACGTTCATTCATATACATTTCCTATCCCATGTTCTTAACGTCATTTATTACGTATCCATATCACAACACATCAAGAATCATGACTCAATTCAAACTACTACTCATAAACATCACTACTCTCACATTTAAGACCCATTTTCTATATCCTTTTACAATCCAAGTGTTTCAACTTTCAAACACCTTAAAAAACATGGAAATACCATAAAACTTACCTTAGATGGTGAAGTAATGAATCTTGAGTGGAAATACTTCACTTGAACCAAACCCTAGTTCGGCTCTTACGGAAGTTCTTGTGGTCCTCTAACCCTTGGAAGCTTTCTAACACATAAACACTTGATTCTAGTATTTGATCTTTGTGTTCTCTTGGACTTGAGTGGAATATGTTTAGAGAAAGGTTTTTGAGCTCTCAACACTTGTATAATATGAAAAATGAAGTAAAAGAACCCAAGACATCTATTTATATAAAAATTGAAAATCAGCCCGTCGGGACTTCCACGAGCACTTATACGGTCCGTATAGTATTGTACGGTCCGTATAAGTGGTCGTGGTTCATGAACCAGCAAATCAACTCCCTGCTGGGAGTTATACGGACACCTTATACGGACCGTATAAAGTTATATGAACCGTATAAGTGGTCGTATAACTCCATTTCTCTTAAATGGTTTCCGTCGTTTCGTTCAATCTCCAATCCTTATGGAACCTTCTTAACACTTGTATAATACTTTATTAGCCATACTATAGGATCTATGTCATCCCTTTAAAACATCACCACATAAACATTAGCTCAATCATAACGGAATCTTTCCGAACACGACTTACACTTCGCTCTCTTCAACAAACTAAACTTCACATATTCATAGAACTTTAAAATCTTATTGTATGAACCTCAAGATATCTAATCCTTCGCTTAACCTCGTAGGGATTTCATAATCACCTTAAGCTCACATTAACCTATCCACAAAGAAACACTTAAGGAATTTTCGAGGTGTAACATTCTTCCCCCCTTAAGAACATTCGTCCTCGAATGTTAAGTGGTCGGGGATTCCTATAAAAATTTCGCCAGAGTTTCCCCTATAATATGGCACTATCATCCTGTCACAACAGCCCATCATAATAATGCCTCACATGGCCACAACATAATAGCAATAGAATTTGGCCACACACGACCCGAATGCATAAAAAGGAAAACATACATACCTTATGATCTTGATGTCTCGTCTTGGATCTCTTCTAGGGGCTTACATCACTATGAGATTTCTAGTTACTTATTATACTTATGCATTGCATTTATAATACATATGCATACTGACCCATGACAAGAAGGTGTTATATACGGGTATATTATATGTATATAGGGTATGGGGAAAGGGGTAGGCATTATATATGCATTACCACCTGATCAGCTGGTGCACCGTGTTGATGATGATGGCCGTTGAGAGGCCGATGGGATATGATATATGGATCGGGCTGTATGTTCCTCAGCACTAACATATATATGGATCGGGCAGTACATTCCTCAGCACTGATAGTTATATTACAATCTATGCATATCATACGCCCTTTGAGGCACTTTTATGTTATACAGAGTTATACAGATATTCCCAGATGTTTAGCTACGGATGCATTCGGATATTAAGATTCTCTTTCATATTTCGGATATCTTTCATTATCTTATATGTTTGTTTTTCTTATGCCTTACGTATTCAGTACATTATATGTGCTACCTCCCCTATTTCTCGGGGGCTACATTCATGCCCGCAGGTTCAGGTAGATAGATAGGCGGTCCAGCTCGGTAGGATTTCCACTCAATAGTAGTCGATGCGCTCCACTTGATCTGGAGCTGCAGTTTATTTTGGTATGCCATTTTGAGATGTATATGTATATATATGGGTATGGAAGGGCCTTGTCCAGTCCTTTCTACAGTTTTCTATTCCATTAGAGGTCTGTAGACAGTTGTTTGTAGTTGGCACGTGATGTAGCCTTGCCGGCTCTCATTCTTTTGTTGTAAAACATATGTGACAGCCTAGTCGGCTTGCATTGTTATTTTCAGTATATATGTGACGGTTCTTGATGCATATCTTATGGTGTTGTTCTTGTATAGGTCAGTATAATTCAGTTATAAGTCATGAATGGGCCACACTGTCCTTCAGTGAGCTTCAGGTACGAGTATAGGGGTGCTTGGTAAATAGAGGTCAAGCACCTGTCATGACTCACTGGCGTGGGTCGTGACATAACTGGTATCAGAGCAGTTCCGTCCTAAGGTTGGCTATAGACCGTGTCTAGTAGAGTCTTCTTTATGGGTGTGTTGCTCCTCACACTTATAAACAGGAGGTTGTAGGACATTTAAGAAATTGTCATTCCTTTTCTCTTAGATCGTACGATAGAGCTGTGTGTTAAGAGTTCACCTTCTGACAATTTGTTCTGATTTCTGCGATGCCTCACAAGAAAGCTACCGCTCCCCAAGGGCAAAGAAGTGGCCGATGAGGCGACTACCCATACTCAGCAGGCTAGCAAGCTTGGGGCGAGTCTCAAAGTGAGAGCCTGTCTCAGACTTTGCATACCCTGCCTCTAGCACCTGCCCCAATGCCCCCAGTTCCTCAGCCAGATGTACCTAGCTAGGATATGTGGGTTGCTATACAGTTATTAACCAGAATGGTGTTGATCAGGTAGACCGAGCTAGTAGTGCAAGGGTTAAGACTTTCCTCGGGTTAGATCCTCCAGAGTTCTCCGTGTTGAGGCAAAATATGGACCCCAGGACTTCATTGATAGTATGTAGAGGACTTTGATAGTTATGTACGCTGATGAGGTTGAGTCAGTGGAGTTAGCTTCTTATATGCTCTGTGATGTTGCAGTGCAGTGGTATCAGACATGGGAGCTATCTAGGGGAGAGAATGCCCCTCCAGCCGTTTGGTGAGAGTTTTCAGACGCCTTTATTCGTCATTATTTTCAGCCAGAGGTTCGGCGGGCCTGAGCAGACAAGTTTTTACACATTCAGCAGGGCAGTATGAGTGTTTAGGAGTACAATGTATACTTTGATTCATTGGCTAGATATGCCCCAGCTATGGTGGCTGAGATGGAGGATCGAGTTCATCGTTTCGTGGCTGGTCTAGGGGCACGTTTGATTGATGAGTGTACTAAATTTACGTTACAGCCGGCTATGGATATTTCCCGTATATAGGCATATGCACAGAATCTGGAAGATTGTAAGCTTCAGCGGAGACAGAGCGTAAACGTGATCGGGGCCATGGTAAGAGGGCTAGATCATTAAATATGGTTGGTGAGTTTAAGGGAGGATAGAGAAAGCAGCATTTCCGGTATCCATTTCATTCAGCAGGGAGTGCACGTCCGCGGATTTCAGGCCAGAGGTTGGATCGGTCTTCGTATTCCGGAGCGGGTCAATGTTCTAGAGCTTCAGGTTCTCAGTATAGACCAGGGTCAGGCCAGGTGAGACCACCTTTGCCACGGTGTACCCAGTGTGGTAAATTACATGCTTGACAGTGTCGATGGGGATCAGATGCTTGTTATGCTTGTGGCCAGCCAGGCCATATGATGAGGAAGTGTCCGTTGAGGGGTGGTGAAGGCATCGTTTAGCCTACGAGGTCCGTGGCTGGTTCTTCTTCATCCGTACGCTCTCCAGGGCACGGTTCTCAGGGACCAGCAAGACGTGGAAGAGGAAGGGTTGGAGCATGTAGTTCGAGCGGTCCTCAGAACCGTATTTATGCATTAGCTGGTAGACAGGATCGTGAGTCGTCTCCTGATGTTGTCAAAAGTATATTATCAGTCTCCTCCTATGATGTATACGCACTAATTGGCCCAAGTTCCACCTTATCATATGTTACTCCATTTGTTGCTGGGAAGGTATAGATAAAGCCTGAATCGATTAAACCGTTTGAGGTGTCTACGCCAGTTGATGATCCAGTTATAGCTAGGCAAGTATATCGAGGCTGTGTAGTGATAGTTTGTAATCTCCATATCGTAACAGATTTGATCAAGTAAGACATGATTGATTTTGATGTTATTATGGGCATGGATTGGTTGGCTTCCTGATATGCTAACTTTGATTGCAGAATAAAGATAGTTTGATTCCAGTTTCCCAACGAGCCGGTCCTAGAGTGGAGGGGTAATGTTGCTTCGCTAAGGGGTAGGTTTATTTCCTACCTTAAGGCAAGAAAGATGATCAGAAAATGTTATATTTATCACCTACTTCTGGTCCAGAATGTGCAGGTAGAGTCACTGACCCTTCAGTCTATCCCTGTGGTCAAGAGTTTACAAAGGTGTTTCCAGATGAGATTCCAGGTAGATTTGAGATAAGGATATCATCAGGTTAGGGTGAAGGAGGAAGGCATTCTGAAGACGGCATTCAGGACTAGATATGGGCACTATGAGTTTCGTGTCATGTCATTGTTAACTAATGCTCCAGCTGTATTCATGGACTTGATGAATCGTGTATTCAGACCTTTCTTAGATTTGTTCATGACTGTGTTTATAGATGATATTCTGGTTTATTCACCATCAGAAGTTGATCATGCAGATCATCTACGTGCAATGCTTAGAATTCGTCGAGATAGAGAATTATATGCGAAGTTTTCCAAGTGCGAGTTCTGGTTGAACTCTGTGGATTTTATTGGTCACATTATTTTAGATGAAGGTGTTAGGGTGGATACTCAAAAGATTGAAGCTGTGAAGAATTGGCCAAGGACCACGACACCAACGAAGATATGTAGTTTCTTTGTCACACCCCAACCTTACTAGGGTGTGATGGGCACCCGACCCCATATTCGGAGCCGAGCGAACCCACTGACTCTTATTACATACATAGTCTCTTGAACTCTTAAATCAAATATAATGAAGTACATAGTAAGCTTTCAAAATCTTCCTTTTCATCGTTCTCATTTCAAATAAATTCTATCGTCACATGAAACTTGTAACATGAAACACAATAACACATCGGCTGGTGGAGCCGCTTACAATACCGACATTCTATACCCACGACTCTGTCTGCAAAGTCTCTAACTTCAAACAAGACATCATAGCATAGCACTCTGACCCGGCAACACTCCAGAGCAAATGGAGCTTGCCAACTCCGCTGGAACATCTTCTACTCATTTGGGTGTACCTGCATGGCATGAAATGCAGCGTCCACAAGAAGGGACGTCAGTACGAGCAATGTACTGAGTATGTAAGGCATGAATGATAACATGATAATATGGACAGAGCATGAACAACAATATAATAAGGAAATATGGAAGATAAAAGAAAAGGTGTAACTGTAACTGCTTGCCTCTTAAGGCGGAATCATGCATGCTTACTTTTACTTTCATGCATACATAAGCTGTTTGAGTCAAATATCATCATTAGCCAGCGTCCGGGGTAATCATCTCACGCCGCCCACTAGTGGTGCTGCCCGTGCCATATAGACACGGTGTTATTATCCATAAGCCGCCCGCCTTAGCGGTGCTGCCCGGCCATATAGGCGCGGTGTAATCATCCATAAGCCGCCCGCCTTAGCGGTGCTGCCCGGCCGTATAGGCGCGGTGTAATCATCACAACTTAAGCATGCATAAGAGCCCAATCAAAAGCCATAATTCCATCGGAGTGACGTAAGGTCGGTAACCTCCGATTACATTATGGAATAACCATGGTCGCTTTGTCTCACCTTGAAGGAACAATCATTATAAGATGAGACTAGCAACGAATAACAGCGTAAATAAACCGACACTTGAAGACTCAGAAACAAGTTTCGGGTCGATCCGATTTAGTATAAGAAAGTTACGAGCGTTTGAAGTACAGAACCTTCTACGAACGTTTCAGAAGCTATTTTTTGAAAATCAAAGAAATAATCATACCAAGTACCTTTAAACATGAAATCATTCTTATCATAGTCATCATAGAAATATTATCATCCTTGACATCATCAATGTCATTGTGAAACATATCCATCGTTATTGTCATAAGAGCTTACAAAATCATAAACCTCTGTTTTGGTAGAATACGGACACTTTGGAAAAACATTTACGAGTTATTGGGAAAAGAATCATGTCTTGGAATCATAAATATCTAACTTCTGAAAAACGAGTAAGATATGGTAACAATTATGATATCATAACATCGGGATCATGCCTTTGAAAGAAAGGGACAAGCCTTAACATACCTGTTCTGCGTCCTATTAGCTACGCTTAATTGTCCAAGCTTGCTATCGCTAGTCTACATTCAAGAAGATTGACACAATCATTAGACTCATCACCATATACTTGTCTTAATCCTTCAAATGAATTCATTTATAATCTGCCGAAATTTCGGCAGCATCTCCCCAGTAAATACACCATCCCCGAGAATCTAACTCGGCCAATTTATCAATCAACAATCCGAGAATTCAACTCGGCCAAACTATCAACAACAATACCAACAATCATACCAACAACATCAACAATCAATTCAAGACACATTCTAACATTAACAACCTTTTTCATACAATTCAACGACATTTCATTTATATTCAATTCAATTCACATAATATTCAAAACGACTCGATCAACATACTACTTCACCCGACACCTTCCAAATTTAACAAGAACAATAGCAACCTATTTCCTTCTTTCAAATTCAATCACAACAACCCAACTTACAATCTTCCAAACACATGTCTCACTTCCAACTTCATGAATTATATTTACAACCTCATGTTAACAACATTACCTTCACAATACAAGAAACCATACTAGTGTCACATTACCTTCTTCAACAATCCCATAACAATTACAAATTCATTTCAAGCCATTAAATCTTCATTTTTATTATGGAATCCACAACGACAACAATCAAACTACTAAATAGAATCAATTTATCTTATCTTAACAACATACCACCTATTCGGCCATACCCTATATATTCATAATTCATGAATTTCACCCATTTCCACATACTAAAACACTTCACAAATCATCTATAACACATGAAAGGGAAGATTAAACCTTACCTTTACCCTTGATTCCTCCATTCGGCTAGGGCTTCCTATCTTGCACCATGAATGCTTTGCTTGTTCCAACAACCACTCCATATTAATTAGGACCTTCAAATTAGTTGGAATACTAGAAGGAAATAATTTTTCTTGATCAATTTCATGGACACCAATTTTTAGTGCCATGGCCGAATGCCCCTATGATTTCTTTCTTGAAATTTCTTGAACTTGTATAGGAAGGTTATGTCTTGTTACACAAGCCTTTGTCCATATATATATATATATATAATTAACCTCATCAAATAGAATGAGGTCACATGTCCTCTTTCTTGAAGTTTCCTAAATTAAAATAAGGATGACTAATTTATCTCATTTTGTCATCATTGTTTTTTCAAATTTAGACATATATACTTATGCCACATGGCCAACTTGGCTTCTTCAAGAATTTTCAAGACTTCTTCTGAAATTCCCATTTTGCCCCTAGCCTTCCGCAATATTACCATGAGCCATTTTGTGAATTTTCCGTTTTACCCTTGGCCTTTCTCAATATTTTCATACTAATAGTATTCATAAATAATATTCATAACCAACTTGTACATTAAAATAATTTTGGAAAATGGTCTTGCCCTTAACTCACCACGACTACCTCAAAATATCCGAACGTACAAAATACGGGCTATAACATTCTTGGGCCTAGTAGGATATTATAGAAGGTTCGTGGAAGGATTATCTTCTCTTTCAGCCCCATCACCAAGCTGACTCAGAAATCAGCTAAGTTCCAGTGGACGGATGCATGTGAGTGGAGTTTTCTAATGTTGAAGGACAAGTTGACCTCAGT
This sequence comes from Lycium barbarum, assembly GCF_019175385.1. Classification (NCBI taxonomy): domain Eukaryota; kingdom Viridiplantae; phylum Streptophyta; class Magnoliopsida; order Solanales; family Solanaceae; genus Lycium; species Lycium barbarum. Next base: position 78,371,810 of record NC_083343.1, read on the forward strand.
ACCCATCTTGACTCTTCCAGAGGGAACAGATGGCTATGTGATATATTGTGATGCTTCAGGTATTAGGTTGGGTTGTGTATTAATGCAACACGGTAAGGTTATTGCTTATACCTCCAGACAGCTGAAGAAGCATGAGAAGAATTATCCAACCCATGATTTTGAGTTATCTACAGTGATCCATGCCTTGAAGATTAGAGACACTACTTATTCGGTGTTCATGTTGATATTTATACTGATCACAAGAGCCTCTAGTATATATTTAAGCAGAAGGACATGAATTTATATCAGAAGCGATGGCTAGAGTTGCTGAAAGATTACGGCATTGATATTTTATACCATCCTGGAAAGGCTAATGTTGTAGCTGATGCTCTTAGTCGTAAATCCATGGGTAGCCTGTCATATGTGCAGCCAAAGAAAAGAGAGATAGTCCACAAAATTCGTCGATTAGCTGGCCTTGGAGTTCGGCTGTTAGATTCAGGTGATGTAGGAGTTACTGTTCAAGACACAGCGGTGTCATCTTTGGTAGCAAAGATAAAGGAACGAACGTCAGTATGAGGATCCTGTTTTAGTTCATTATCGGGATACAACTCCTCAGAAAGAAAAGACATCTTTCGTGATCACATGAGATGGAGTACTCAGGTATCGAGGTAAATTGTGCGTTCCTAATGTTGCAGGGCTTCGTCAGCAAGTTATGGGGGAAGCCCACTATTCCCGCTATTCTATTTACCTTGGCACAACAAAAATGTTCCATGATATCAAGGAAGTTTATTGGTGGGATGGTATGAAAAGAGATATAGCAGAATTTGTCGCTCAGTATCCGAATTGTCAGCAAGTCAAGATAGAGCACCAGAAGCCCGGAGTTTTATTATAGGCTATGGAGATCCCGACATGGAAATGGTAGGTAATCAATATGGATTTCATTACATGTTTTCCCCGTACTCAGCGTAAGTATGATTCAATATGGGTCATAGTTTATAGGCTTACAAAGTCAGCCTACTTCCTGCCTGTCAAAACTACTTATTCAGCAAAAGATTATGCGAAGCTCTATCGTAGAGAGATTGTATGAATTCATGCTGTTCCTGCATCCATTATTTCAGATAGAGGAGCGCAATTTACAACTAACTTCTGGAAATCTTTTCAGAATAGGTTGGGGACTCAAGTGAGTCTTAGTACTGCATTTCATCCATAGACAGATGGACAAGCAGAGCGTACTATACAAACACTTGAGGACATGCTAAGAGCTTGTGTGATTAACTCTGAGGTAGCTGGGATGATCATTTGCCTCTTATTGAGTTTGCATATAACAACAGTTACCATTCCAGTATCCAGATGGCTCCTTATATGGCTTTATATGGGCGGAGATATAGAGCACCTGCAGGGTGGTTTGATGTTGGAGAAAATCAACTAGTAGGCCCAGACCTAATATAGCAAGCAGTTGAAAAAGTGAAAGTGATTCAAGAAAGGTTACTAGCGGCACAGAGTCGACAGAAATCCTATGTAGATAACCGGCGACGCAAGCTAGAGTTTGAGGTAGGCTATTATGTCTTCATGAAGATCTCACCTATGAAAGGAGTGATGAGATTTGTCAAGAAGGGTAAGTTGAGCCCTCGATACATTGGGCTATATAGAATCATTCGTACAATGGGTAAGGTAGCATATGAGCAAGAACTACCTTCTGAGTTGGAGTCTGTACATCCAGTATTCCATGTGTCCATGCTCCGTAAGTATATAGGAGATCCCTCGAAAATTGTGCCGGTAGATGATATCCAGGTGACCGGGCAATTATCATAAGAAGAGACCTCAGTGGTTATATTGGATAGAAAAATTCGACGATTGCGAACTAAGGATGTGGCTTCCGTTAAACTTCTGAGGAGAAATAATAATGTCGAAGAAATGACTTGGGAGGCTGAAGAGGCAATGAAAGCTAAATACCCATATTTATTTTCGTCATCTCAGGAGGCTCAGTCTGAGGCATCATCTTCCCCGGGTATTGGTTTCATTTATAGTTATTTGGATTGGTTGTGAGAGGCCATGGTGTTGTATGTTTTAGCATGTGGAAATGTTTGGCATTATTTTGGGTTGCTGTGTATAGGTTGGATTGGTATATTTACAGGGGAGAACTGCCAAAATTTTTATAGCCCATGACTTGTACGAACATTCGAGGACGAATGTTTCCAGGAGGGGAGAATGTTACGCCTCGCGTTTCCGTCGCAAGAAAGTCCTTGGCTTACGAGTGGTTTATACCCTTAGGATAGAGATCTATACCTGAGTTTTTGAGATATTAAGTGCCATACCTCGTGCGTTCAAAAGTATAAGTATGCGTTCTTTGCAATACGATAGGATTAGAAGTTAAACGAAACGAATCGACGCGAACCAAGGCGACTCAGGGATTCAGGAAAATAGTGCACTTTGATGGTGCAAAGGGACGGCCCGTCAACATGTTGATGTGGCGTCCTTTCACACCGTCAATGTATTGCGGCCTCTGAATCTGGGGGTGGCTAATTGACGGTGCAAGTCGACGGCCATCGACCCGCTCGTCAAACTGCACCACTGGAACCTTTTTTGTTCCACTTTTCAATAAATTCCCCTCACGTTTTATTTCTCATTTTATCATCCTCCAAACTATAGAAAACCCTAATATATCTCCTTTCAACATTTCCTACAAATTAGTCAAGTTCCACCAAGATTCGAGGCCCGTGAACCTGAGCTGGTGAAGAGAAAGCTGTTCCTAGGGTTTTGTTGAAGTTGTTGAGCTTAAGAGTTGGATTTGACGTTTGATGGTTGGAGTTCCTCTCCTTTAAGGTATGTATGAAATTCTATCTTCATTATTGAGTTGATTACCAAGAGTTCTAGTAATTTTAAAGTGAAGAGAGCATAGTTGTGGAAGTGGTAAGTTAATTTAGTTAAGTAGGGGCTAGGGGCTGTTTTGGGAGGTGTTTTGAGATGGAATTGGTTATATTCTGATATGTAAGAATTCTATTGTTGTTATTGATGTTGTTGTTGATGGTTTGGTTGAATTGGAATTGAAGGGTTATTAAGTTTACAAAGGAGATGCTGCCCGAACTTCGTTAAGTTGTAAACTAGATTAAGGTTGGTATATGAGTATGTTCTAGTCTAATAATTGATACTTGGTCTTGTGTGTAGATTTGTCAAGCTCGGGATAGTAGCATAGCTAGCTTCAAAAGCGAATAAGGTATGTTAAGGCTATCCCTTTTTTCATTTTGGCATGATCCTTATAATATGAATGAACGAACGAGCTTCCATACCCTTTTATGATTGTTCGTTCTGTTCTTGGGTCCCGAGGTTTCTTATATTGATGATGTTAGCTCAAAAGATGTCTATCGGAGGTAGTACAACCTTACGTCACTCTGAGATTTCTAGTTACTTATTATACTTATGCATTGCATTTATTATACATATGCATATTGACCCATGACCAGAAGGGGTTATATACGCATATATTATATGTATATGGGGTATGGGGAAAGGGTAGGTGTCATATACATGTTACCACCTGATCAGCTGCTGCACCGTGATGATAATGATGGCCGCAGAGAGGTCGATGGGATATGATATATGGATTGGGCTGTACGTTCCTCAGGACTAACATATAAATTGATTGGGCTGTACGTTCCTCAGCACTGACAGTTATATTATGTTCTATGCATATCATACGCCCTTTGAGGCACTTTAATGTTATATAGAGTTATACAGATGTTCCTAGATGTTCAGCTACGGATGCATTCAGATATTGAGATTCTCTTTCATGTTCGGATGTCTTTCATGATCTTATATGTTTGTTTTTCTTATGCCTTACGTACTCGATACATTATCCATATTGGCTCCCCTATTGCTCGGGGGCTGCGTTCATGCCCGCAGGTTCAGGTACGAGTATCGGGGTGCCTGGTCAATAGAGGTCAAGAACCTGTCATGACTCACTGGCGTGGTTTGTGACAGAAGAGGTTCAGGACGGTCTTGCATTTAAACGGCTTAATTTGGAATAGGAAACGAAAGAGTCTTAATGACGTGGCATTCTACATAGTTCGAGACATATTAAGTACTGAAGAGACTACTAACCTAAGTCGTAAGGACCCGGTCTTTTGACAATTTTGAAGACGAGGCAAGAGCTTTGAGATGTGCAATGTCACTTATGCTTGTGTTATCCTGACCCTGCCACGCATGTGTACCTGTAACGATACAAGAGTGATTTAGATGCCACCAAAAAATACCTTTTAACATTGTACCTTTCCTCTTATCATAGCCAAGCATGACGAAATTTGAGGAGAGGCAACAAGTTGAGCTCGATCAAACCCATCTCCTATCGATTTCATCCAAAGTGATTCCTATTCAGCATCATTTCAGAAGAGCACACTCTCACTTGAAAGTCCTTGAATGAGGGGAATCATCCATTCTCTCAGTTATATGCTTCGAGGAGTCTCCTTTCGTGTAACCTTTTGACTACCTCTTCTCACTCAAGCCTGCAACCAGGTTCACTCATTTGATCTTTGATACACAAGGAATCTTGGTTCTCATACAATGATAGAACAAGTGAGTTTAAGCTTCTTTTTTTCCTTGCAGGTAGCACCTTCTTCGTTTTCTGGAAAATGGGTCGATCAACTCTTGGCTTCTTCTCAACCTTTTGACCTGTCCCAGGTCCAGCCCCGCAAATTTTCATGGGTATATAAGGTCCATCACAAATTGTTATATCCCGTATTTTCGCGCATTCGGGAAAATTCGAAATAACTTGGATTTGTAAGGAATAAGGTTGTATGTTGATTTTGAATTAATATATGTGCGTGTTGTCTATGGAAAATATTGATGTGGAAAATATGGAAGGAGGCCAAGGGCAAAAAATTGGAATTTCGGAAATTCGTTTCGGGAATTACAAAATAAGAATTTTAATGAATTGGGCTCAAAAAAATGGAAAAAAAATGATGAGGCCCAATTTCTTTGAGGGGTGGCCGGCCATGTAGAGCCAAGAGCCCAAGCCCATGTTTAATTAAAATCATGGGATATTAAATAAAAGGGGCCAACTTGTTCATTTCTAGAGAATTCAAGAAACAAAAAAAAAAAAAAAAAAAAAAAAAAGAGAAGTGAGAGCAAAAGGCAAGGGTTTCGGCCAAGAACAAAAAAAAGGGGAGGAAAAAAATTAGTTCATCAATCTTTAGTCCAAAAATCTCATTCTTCTTGTATTCATAGAGTATGCAAGACGCTCTCTGATGTGATATAATTAGTTAAGCGAAAGAACTACCTTTTGTGGCAAGTTGGAATTTGAAGAGAAAGGTATGAATTCTATGTTTTATGTTATGGAATAAGTATGTATGTTGTAATGATTAGAATTAGATGAGGATTATGGAAGTATGGTGTGTGTGTGCATGGCGTGTGTGTGTAAATGGTGTGTTTGGCCGTGAGCCACATGGGAGTGGAGGAGGAATGAATTCAAGTTCATTTGATTTGTTAGTTGTGTCGTTGTGACCTTTGCGTCGCAAATAACGGCTTAATGACTTGAATTAGTATTGGAAATGCTTGTATGCAATTACGAGAAATCATATTAATTTTTCATGATTTTTATGTAAGTATGGAATTACGGTTCTAAATATGAGTATTAATTGTTGTTAATGAACTTGGAAGGAAAACAATGTGATTTGGAGGTGTTGTTGCATTGTAGAAGCTTTGAATAGAATATGGAATTGGCGGGAATACTTGAATTCGTAAATAATGTTTGGAATGCTATTGGAATGTAATTGAATAATCTTGAATTGATTAATGGATATGGAAAATGTTGACATTAGTTTGATAGTGTGAAGTTTGGATGAAAGTTGTCGCTTTATGTAGAAAGGAAGAATATTGACGTTAGATTTGTTTTGTTGTGACTTTGATGTCGTTTGGTATTGTTGGGTTGTTGTTGTTGATATTATGAGCCGAGCTAAGCCTCGGGGGTGTCATATATATAGGGGAAGTGCTGCCGAAATTTCGGTAGACAAATATAAAGTTAAATGAATTCTTAAAGTCTTGCAATTCCTAATTGGTAACTTTGACCATTTGTAGATTCTGAGCGAAACGGGATTTGATTTTGCGCGAGCATAAGCCGCGAGAAAGGTATGTAAGGCTACCCTATTCCTTCTTTTGGCATGTCCTAGGTATACTAGGTCGATACTTGAGCCTCGGGGGCAATTCTGTTCATAGAAATCCGAAATTGAAATTGAGCACTAGTCATTCAATCTAATTGAACTATAAATCTCATGTTTGGGTTGGAAAGTAATCAAACGTCCGAAGCTTTTGTAAATGTAATCAAGTCGACTCGAAACTTCCTTGGATGACTCTATAGCCCTTAATGTCCATGATTCATGTCCGTCGCCTTGACTTGACCCGAGGTGGACCCACTATTCCCGAATCCTCCCCTATTATTCTATTTGACTTAATTCCGTACAATAATTAAGGGAAACTTTTGGTGATTGTTCCGATGACCAAACGATGGTTGTCTTACTGTACCATTGAGTCCTTAATCCATATGTTGATATGAACACGCGATCCTATAAATTATACTTGGTCTGATCCGTAAAGATATCCGGAAGTAATTCGCTTCTAAAGGGCTGTCTAATATGTTCCGAGTCTGCCTATGATTCTGACTTATATTGACAGAAGTATGCCTGACATGACCCATTTTATGACATGATCGAGTAACGAAATAAGTATAAAGAATTTGTGTCGGAAAGAATATTATGAGTCATATTGTCCCCAATTTTCGTGAGGCATGTGTTAAAGAAAATTTTGGTAAGTATGACAACACGAACGATGGTTTCACCAAACTTGATATAGTATGATACGTACATATTATTCCGAAAGCTTATTTGATTTAATCTATATGAAGTTGGCATGTTACCTAAAGACCCATTGATATGTTCCTTAGTTATTAATATAAAGAGGAAAATAAAATAAAATAAGTGATATAATTAATACCTTGATATGTAATGGTATGTGCGTATGAATCTAAGTTGTACTTAAGTTGATCTATACATCATCCGGAAGATATCCGATACGACTAATACTTTGGTTTTGCAAAGATTGACTTCCGAAACATTTCTGGAGCGTTCTTTACTTCGAGCGCTCGTAACTTTCGTATACTAGTTCCGACTGACCCGGAGCTTGTTTCTGGACCTCCAGATACCGATAATGTGTTTGCATATAAGTATGTTTGTATCTCGGGTCTTGATTGTGTGCATGTGGTTTCACACTACTCTGTTCGTACAAGCTTTGATTTGGATTTCACTGAGCCCGGGCCAGGATATGTTCTCGTGCGTATTTCTCTGCATTATTCACCGCGTCCCTCTCACTTGCGGACCGGGGCACGTATATGTACATGATATGATTACGGGGAGGTGGCCAGGATGGCATATGATGACTCCATTCACCGCGTTCCGCAAAAGAGGGCCGGGGCACGTTATATGCATGCATGATACATGACATTGACATACATGAAATATGATTCACCGCGCCCCTCACTGAGGGCCGGGGTACGTTACTTGCATATATGATACATGACATTGGCGTATTTGATATATGATGCACCGCGTCCCTTACCAAGGGCCGGGGCACGATACATGAACATTTGATATATTATGTTAATATATATGATTCCATTTACCGCGTCCCTCACAAAGGGCCGGGGCATGTTATTTGACATATACATATAAGATATACGATCCTGTCATGCACACCCTGAGTTTGGTAGGTAAGCTCTTGGTACACAGGATGATTCACGTATTTATTGTATTTCTTCTGGCCTCCGACTTCGACTTACAAATAAATAGATGACTTGTGTGTGGAAGGTAAGCACTCTAGTATTTTGGATAGCATACTTGCTTTGGTACCGTTGTTCTGGCTGTGTTTCTATATTCTGTATTCCATGCTTTACATACTCAGTACATATTCCGTACTGACCCCCTTTCTTCGGGGGCTGCGCTTCATGCCACGCAGGTACAGACGCTTATTGTGGTGGTCCACCAGCCTAGGTACACCGTCTGCTTTTGGGAGTGCTCCTTTGTTCCGGAGCCCACCTTCTTGGTACAGATCCTTCAGTTGTACATATTGTTGTGTTTATGATTATTCTGGGGTACGGCGGGGCCCTGTCTCGCCATATGATTATGTTGTCTGTATTAGGGGCCTGTAGACATGTATGTGGGTTACGGGTCATGTTTTATCAGAAACGCTTACTTGGTTTATGTTTGATTCTCCCCTGCACTACGTTAACATAATCGGGTCACGTGTATGATATAAATAACAGGTTAAAGGATATGTTTATAATTTGTACGCACGAGGTTTAAAATAAAATGTAAGTGTAAGCGTGATTCGGTTGGTAAGTATGTACGGGTGCCCATATCGGGCACTAATCACGGCCCACGGGGTTGGGTCATGACAGAAGTGGTATCAGAGCGGTTTGTCCTCGGAATGTCTACAGGCCATGTCTCGTAGAGTCTTGTTTATCGATGTGTTGTGCACCACATCTATAAACAGGAGGCTACAGGACATTTAGAGTGTTACCTTTCTTTGGATCTTAGATCGTGCCATAGAGCTGTGCTATTAGGATGATTCTGTTGTGACCGGTTGTTGTGTTTTAAGTGATGCCTCCGAAGAAGGCTGCGGCTGCCCAGAAGGGTAAGGTGATGGTCGGAGAGACCAGTCAGGTGCAGCGAGTTACCCGGGCTCGTGTTCAGGATTTGCCCGAGGTTGTACCCCACTCAGAGAGATCTGCTACACCACCGGCGGAGCCTGGAGCAGGTCCATCAGTAGCTCCAGGGGCCCGAGTACCCGCACCCGAGCCTCCAGCTCCTCAGCCAGGGGCGGCGGACAGGACACTGAGTGAGGCTGTGCAGTTATTGACTACGTTGGTAGCGGGGCAGGCTCGCAGACGCGGGCGGAGAGATGATGATGATGATGACAGGCGTGACAACATGAGGGTTCGAGAGTTTCTATTATGTGGCCCTCCAGAGTTTTTTGGGTCTAAGCCCGACGAGGACCCCCATGACTTTATTCGGGGGATGCGGCGCTCACTAGATTTGGTCAGGGCTTCAGATACTGAGTCTGTTGAGTTGGCCTCGCACAGACTGCGGGATGTTGCTGCTCACTGGTATGAGTCCTGGGAGCTATCCAGGGGTGAGGGTGCTTCCCCTGCTACTTGGGACGAGTTCGTGGCTGCTTTTATCCGCCACTTTTTGCCACCAGAGTTACGGCGGGCGCGAGTTGATCGATTTTTGCATCTGTAGCAGAGGGGTCGGAGTGTTCGTGAGTATAATCTGGAGTTTGATTCTCTGGCCCGGTATGCACCTGCTATAGTAGCATATATGACTGACCGGATGCACCGGTACGTGATGGGGTTAGACCGCTATTTGATTAATGGCTGCATGGCGGTGGCATTGCAGACAGACATGGATATCGCCCAGCTACAGGCCTATGCTCAGGGTATGGAGGACCGACACAAGGCTGATTATCCTAGTAGGGATCGAGACAGGAGGCCGCCCAAGAGGGCCAGGTCCATGGGATACTCTGGGGAGTTTCGAGGTGGACAGCCTCAACAGTATGCTAGACAGTCTTCCCAGCCAGCGCAAAGTGTGCCCCCACGGCCTACCGGTGAGAGATTTGATAGTGTTAGACATTCAGGAGCTGGCCAGAGCTCTAGGGCTCCCGATTCGCAGGTAAGTGGCGGGCTCAGTCAGACTAGGTCACTTATGCCTCAGTGTCCCCAGTGCGGTAGACGCCATTTGGGAGAGTTCCGTCGCGCCACCGGTGCTTGTTTTACTTGCGGCCGTCAAGGCCATGTTATGAGAGAGTGCCCGTATAGGGGAGGTTCAGGTGGTCCAGCCCAGCCCATTGAGTCAGTTGCTGGCTCGTCTCTCCCTTCTGTAGCTATGCGCCCCACGGGGTAGGGTGTGCCGATACCAGCAGGTCGCGGCAGAGGTCGTGGCGGAGCTCCTAGTTCCAGCGGTCCTTCGAACCTCTTGTATGCGTTGGCTAGCCGACAGGATCACGAGGCGCCATCCGATGCAGTTACAGGTATATTATTAACTTTCTTCTGAAATGAATATGTATTGATATATATATATATATATATATATATATATATATATATATATATATATATATATATATATATATATATATATATATATATATATATATATATATATATATATATATATATATATATATATATATATATATATATCCCCCCTGATTGCTAGTAAAGCTGGGATGAGACCCGAGTCGATAAAACCGTCTGTGGCAGTCATATGTACAGGAGGTCGTGTGAAGCAGTCGACGCCATTATACCGACATTAATGCATCAAAATGCACGGAAGTTTCGGGGTTAAGCATGCTAGGGGCGGAGCAATTTTGGGATGGGTGACCCCCTGGGAAGTACACCAAATTTTTCGTAAATGTAAATATAAAAGGAAGATGGGAGACCAGGGGTAACCTAAAGGAAATAAGAATTTACCAAATGGTTAGGAACCCTAGATAGATCGGGTAGACCAAAGCAGACTCGGTCGGTGAAGAAGAAGGAAACGCAATACAGTTCTGGAACTAGGGTAAGTCTGAATAAGCGTTGGGAAGTATTTGGTGAGTAAATGGTAATAAATGTATAAGTATGCGTATAACATCCCGTCTATAGCAGTACCGATCGGCGGTGGTCCCCAACAGCCAGTGTAGAGACATATGAAATATATTAGCCGAACGAAAGTTAAGAGACAAGTAAAGGATAGGGTATAGATATTATGAAATAAACTGATACTAATCTCGCTATAGTAAGGGTAGAAGGTTCCGATGCGACGATACGCGGAAAGGAAGGAAAAGTAAGTAAATGGGAGACAAGGAGATAGCAATTATAATGCTTGAAAAGTTATGAAGGGAGGAAAGAAACTTTCCCGAAGTATTACACGACCCCCCCCCCCCCCCCCCCCCCCCCAAGGTTAATTGAACATTCGAGGACGAATTTTGTAAACGGGGGGAGGATGTTATATCCCGTATTTTCGCGCATTCGGGAAAATTCGAAATAACTTGGATTTGAAAGGAATAAGGTTGTATGTTGATTTGAATTAATATATGTGTGTGTTGTCTATGGAAAATATTGATGTGGAAAATAAGGAAGGAGGCCAAGGGCAAAAAATTGGGATTTCGGAAATTCATTTCGGGAATTACAAAATAAGAATTTTAATGAATTGGGCTCAAAAAAATGGAAAATAATGATGAGGCCCAATTTCTTTGAGGGGTGGCCGGCCATATAGAGCCAAGAGCCCAAGCCCATGTTTAATTAAAATCATGGGATATTAAATAAAAGGGGCCAACTTGTTCATTTCTAGAGAATTCAAGAAACAAAAAAAAAAAAAAAAAGAGAAGTGAGAGCAAAAGGCAAGGGTTTCGGCCAAGAACAAAAAAAAAGGGGAGGAAAAAAATTAGTTCATCAATCTTTAGTCCAAAAATCTCATTCTTCTTGTATTCATAGAGTATGCAAGACGCTCTCCGACGTGATATAATTAGTTAAGCGAAAGAACTACCTTTTGTGGCGAGTTGGAATTTGAAGAGAAAGGTATGAATTCTATGTTTTATGTTATGGAATAAGTATATATGTTGTAATGATTAGAATTAGATGAGGATTATGGAAGTATGGTGTGTGTGTGCATGGCGTGTGTGTGTGTAAATGGTGTGTTTGGCCATGAGCCACATGGGAGTGGAGGAGGAATGAATTCAAGTTCATTTGATTTGTTAGTTGTGTCGTTGTGACCTTTGCGTCGCAAATAACGGCTTAATGCCTTGAATTAGTATTGGAAATGCTTGTATGCAATTACGAGGAATCATATTAATTTTTCAAGATTTTTATGTAAGTATGGAATTACAGTTCTAAATATGAGTATTAATTGTTGTTAATGAACTTGGAAGGAAAACAATGTGATTTGGAGGTGTTGTTGCATTGTAGAAGCTTTGAATAGAATATGGAATTGGCGGGAATACTTGAATTCGTAAATAATGTTTGGAATGCTATTGGAATGTAATTGAATAATCTTGAATTGATTAATGGATATAGAAAATGTTGACATTAGTTTGATAGTGTGAAGTTTGGATGAAAGTTGTCGCTTTATGTAGAAAGGAAGAATATTGACGTTAGATTTGTTTTGTTGTGACTTTGATGTCGTTTGGTATTGTTGGGTTGTTGTTGTTGATATTATGAGCCGAGCTAAGCCTCGGGGGTGTCATATATATAGGGGAAGTGCTGCCGAAATTTCGGTAGACAAATATAAAGTTAAATGAATTCTTAAAGTCTTGCAATTCCTAATTGGTAACTTTGACCATTTGTAGATTCTGAGCGAAACGGGATTTGATTTTGCGCGAGCATAAGCCGCGAGAAAGGTATGTAAGGCTACCCTATTCCTTCTTTTGGCATGTCCTAGGTATACTAAGTCGATACTTGAGCCTCGGGGGCAATTCTGTTCATAGAAATCCGAAATTGAAATTGAGCACTATTCATTCAATCTAATTGAACTATAAATCTCATGTTTGGGTTGGAAAGTAATCAAACGTCCGAAACTTTTGTAAATGTAATCAAGTCGACTCGAAACTTCCTTGGATGACTCTATAGCCCTTAATGTCCATGATTCATGTCCGTCGCCTTGACTTGACCCGAGGTGGACCCACTATTCCCGAATCCTCCCCTAGTATTCTATTTGACTTAATTCCGTACAATAATTAAGGGAAACTTTTGGTGATTGTTCCGATGACCAAACAATGGTTGTCTTACTGTACCATTGAGTCCTTAATCCATATGTTGATATGAACACGCGATCCTATAAATTATACTTGGTCTGATCCGTAAAGATATCCGAAAGTAATTCGCTTCTAAGGTGCTATCTAATATGTTCCGAGTCTGCCTATGATTCTGACTTATATTGATAGAAGTATGCCTGACATGACCCATTTTACGACATGATCGAGTAACGAAATAAGTATAAAGAATTTGTGTCGGAAAGAATATTATGAGTCATATTGTCCCCAATTTTCGTGAGGCATGTGTTAAAGAAACTTTTGGTAAGTATGACAACACGAACGATGGTTTCACCAAACTTGATATAGTATGATACGCACATACGATTCCGAAAGCTTATTTGATTTAATCTATATGAAGTTGGCATGTTACCTAAAGACCCATTGATATGTTCCTTAGTTATTAATATAAAGAGGAAAATAAAATAAAATAAGTGATATAATTAATACCTTGATATGTAATGGTATGTGTGTATGAATCTAAGTTGTACTTAAGTTGATCTATACATCATCCGGAAGATATCCGATACGACTAATACTTTGGTTTTGCAAAGATTGACTTCCGAAACATTTATGGAGCGTTCTGTACTTCGAGCGCTCGTAACTTTCGTATACTAGTTCCGACTGACCCGGAGCTTGTTTCTGGACCTCCAGATACCGATAATGTGTTTGCATATAAGTATGTTTGTATCTCGCGTCTTGATTGTGTGCATGTGGTTTCACACTACTCTGTTCGTGCAAGCTTTGATTTGGATTTCACTGAGCCCGGGCCAGGATATGTTCTCGTGCGTATTTCTCTGCATTATTCACCGCGTCCCTCTCACTTGCGGACCGGGGCACGTATATGTACATGATATGATTACGGGGAGGTGGCCAGGATGGCATATGATGACTCCATTCACCGCGTTCCGCAAAAGAGGGCCGGGGCACGTTATATGCATGCATGATACATGACATTGACATACATGAAATATGATTCACCGCGCCCCTCACTGAGGGCCGGGGTACGTTACTTGCATATATGATACATGACATTGGCGTATTTGATATATGATTCACCGCGTCCCTTACCAAGGGTCGGGGCACGATACATGAACATTTGATATATGATGTTAATATATATGATTCCATTTACCGCGTCCCTCACAAAGGGCCGGGGCATGTTATTTGACATATACATATAAGATATACGATCCTGTCATGCACACCCTGAGTTTGGTAGGTAAGCTCTTGGTACACAGGATGATTCACGTATTTATTGTATTTCTTCTGGCCTCCGACTTCGACATATAAATAAATAGATGACTTGTGTGTGGAAGGTAAGCACTCTGGTATTTTGGATAGCGTACTTGCTTTGGTACCGTTGTTCTGGCTATGTTTCTATATTCTGTATTCCATGCTTTACATACTCAGTACATATTCCGTACTGACCAACTTTCTTCGGGGGCTGCGCTTCATGCCACACAGGTACAGACGCTTATTGTGGTGGTCCACCACCCTAGGTACACCGTCTGCTTTTGGGAGTGCTCCTTTGTTCCGGAGCCCACCTTCTTGGTACAGATCCTTCAGTTGTACATATTGTTGTGTTTATGATTATTCTGGGGTACGGCGTGGCCCTGTCTCGCCATATGATTCTGTTGTCTGTATTAGGGGCCTGTAGACATGTATGTGGGTTACGGGTCATGTTTTCTCAGAAACGCTTACTTGGTTTATGTTTCATTCTCCCCTGCACTACGTTAACATAAACGGGTCACGTGTATGATATAAATAACGGGTTAAAGGATATGTTTATAATTTGTACGCACGAGGTTTAAAAAAAAATGTAAGTGTAAGCGTGATTCGGTTGGTAAGTATGTATGGGTGCCCATATCGGGCACTAGTCACGGCCCACGAGGTTGGGTCGTGACAGTGATGTCCCACAGCTTAGATCCTCAGCCATGAAAAGTTGTGCTTTCATCCCTTCCACTATCCATGATATTCTCTGTTGGATCTTGGTGATCTTGTGATAGATTCTCTTTTCTCCAGATTTGGTGACATAGTTATGATGGAGATCCGTTCTAGATGTTAACTTTTTAGAAAGAACCTGCTCTGATACCAATTGTTATATGTTGTGCGTCAACGAAACAGTATATGGAGGGACCTGGATGTGTACCAGTTTCCTTATGCAGTATAGTATGAGTATCAACACAAGATTTTTTACGTGGAAAACTCCTTGATTAAGGGATTAAAAACCACGACCTACCCCAGTAGGATTTCAACTCCACTAATCGAGCAAACTTAGGTTACAACTCTATTGCAAGCTAGAAGTTAACTCCTATAACCCCTCACCCTTACAATAACGCTTATGCAACCCTCACACTTGACTACCCCTAGCCAAGCACACTAATACACCTAGTCTAACTCTAGCATAGTATACCACTCAAAGTTCTCTTGAAGACACTCTTCCAACAAGCAACCTTTGAGAATTCAACTAATACGCCTAGACTAACCCTAGCCTAGCGTACCACTCAAAGACACCCTTTGAGAATTCACCAAAGTGACTAACACTAGCCACCCATACAGTAATACAACTAAGCTAACTCTAGCCTAGTGTACCACTCAAAGGCTTGCGGAAACACACTTCCAACAAGAAACCTTTGAGACTTCAAAACACCCACAATCAACTTCTTTTTATGGAAGAGTAGGTTTAGAGGTTAAGCACAAAAGAACAAAGACTCAACAACCTAAGGACCTAAAGCAGCTTCAGTTCTGGATCGGGTCCTCAGGTTGTTGAGGCTCTGTTCTTGAGGAACACCTTGAAAGGTGGAGGCCTATACTTTGGATAGAGTATTTTTCGGATTGTGCAAGAATGAGTCTTCTCCTAGAAGATGATGTTTTTATATGCAAGGAGAGAGAGAGAGAGTAGAGGTGACCACTCATAAAATCTATACCGTTAATCAATCGGCCTTGCTGAGGTGCTGCCGTACAGCTACATTGTACTTTTCAGCATCACACTTTATAGTTGTAGATTTGGACTTTCAACTCTTCAGTGACTAGGACCTTTATCTGGAGGAACCTGGTCCCTCATCTGTTCTTTGAACAAGTTGTAAGTACTAGCTATACTATCAGTAGTTTTATAGCTGCGCTGTTGGCTGAGCAGGCTGAAATTTGATCCTATCTAGTCCTTTTGAATCAACATATCTGGTCTCTCATATATGAGTGAATCCTGCAGGCATCTGATCCTTCAAGGAACATGTTAGAATGGCAACATATGAGATATCATAAGGTTAACCAAGTTTAGACAGGTGAACCTAATTGTATCTGGTTCCTTAGGGTTTTACCATGTCATCAAAACATATCATTTCTTATCAATACAGATAGGCACAATAATCACTCAAAGTTACAGAGTATCACCAACCAATTCATAGCCTAGGTTGAAGCTTCTAAACCACAAGTCTGTCAAGTCCCAATAGCTAACAAGGAAATCACAACACAACCACAATGATGGAGAATGGATGATGATAAATGCAATGCAATGAGATGGATGTCATGCAATGCAATGAGATGGATGTCATGCAATGCAATGTCCAATGCTCACTATGTACACACATGCTGCAGACGGAATATTGACGTCTCGGCAGTCATGACCCGCAGAGGACCCATGGCATCCATGTACCGTTACGACGTGCAACCCAATCCCATAAATATACGCTGCGGCGCGCAACCCTATCTCATTAATATATATACACGTTGTGGCGCGCAACCTGATCCCATAATTCATCACACTGATTCCACACTTCTTTCAACAAATCATTTCCATACCATTTCCATCATGTATGAATGTATGAATGCAAGAATGCTAAATCAAATCCAATCAATGCCAATGAACATTCTATGGTGATAACAAACACCATAAGCCATATCAAGTGTTGCATAAGTCACAACAACCATGGAAATGGTTCAATATTGAGTTTCAATCACTATAGTGAATCTATCACACGCCACAACTCCAATCACGTAATTAAATACAACACATGTGAACAATGCGTAAATAACGGTGACAAGCCCACATAGTCAGAAATCATACCAACCTAATTGGATCACAATGCCACACTATGTCTGAAGACCTAACAAGCTTTCCCCTTCAATTTTACACATACATACGATTCACTAATCAAAGTCTAACTAAAGTAAGCCATGCAATAACCTACCTCAGTGCCGAGCAGGTGCCGCGAACTATCCAACACGAGCCTTCCCTTTACGAAGAGCTTCCAAATGGTCAAATCTAATCAACAAGTTAATCTACATTAGCAACAGAGACTAACGATACCCGTATTGCCATAAACCTTTTCAAATCGAAAAACAACCTTAAAAGAGAACCACCCCGCACCCACAAGGGCAAAATTGGAATTTCAAGTTAAAAACGATTCACCCAACCCTTAGGAAGTCCAATACCATCCCTCAAATCACTACTTAACTCAATTTATCATCAATTGCATCATTAGTAGAAAATCCCCAATTTAGAGAAAAACCTTAACTTTTCCATAATCAAACTCTTAATCGAAATAGAGGTTCAAGCTTAGTATCTAGTTATTCCAATGATTCCACGACTAGATTTAATAAAAATATTCAACACAACTCATTTACATAGCATAAGATTCATTAAATCAATACTTGGGTTATAACCCCATTTTCCCCAACTAAACCATAAAACTAGCATGGATTCCAAACTTAATACCATAATATAATAACAATAGAGTAAATGGAACTTACCCAAGGAAGAATTACCCCCAAGCTCTACAAAATCACCTCCAATAGCCTTTTAGGTTTTCAACTTTATGTATGGAAGGAATAGGTTCGGAAATAGGGAATATAAAACGGTTTACTATTCAATGATTTCCGCATCCGTGGACACCTTGTCGGCTGATGCACACTCGCTTGAGCAAAGTGGGCTCCACTTCTGCGGACTCACTTAAACACCTCATTCCTCGCATCTGTGGGCCATATCCCGCGTAGGAAGACCCGCAGATGCAAACCCACTCCTGCCGAAGCGGAACATCAGTACACCAGAAAAAATCTGGTTTTCACCAAGTTCAACCTAAAATCCCGACATCCATCCGAGACCTCCCGGATACAAACCAAAAATGCAGACATACGTAAAATCACTCTACGAACTCAACTGTGGCCTCAGAATCCCTAACGAAGGTAACCTTGACTCGGTCAACCCCTGAACACCTAAAATGAAATTTCCAACCCAAGGCCAAAAATACCCCCCGAGTGTCTCAGAAGACGAACCAATCATACTACCAAGTCATAATCGACCATCTGAACCTGGTGAAACTGACGAAAATTCCAAAGAGATGCGAATACCCAAAAGTCAACTATTGGTCAACATTTTTTTCTTATTCAACTTAAGGGCTTCTAAAATCCTCAAACCAATCTCGATCACCTCGGGAATCATGCTACCCATCCCTACAATTCAAAACCACTCTAACAAGGTTGGAGGAAGAGTCAACAAGGGCAAAAGAGGTGAAATACCTTAAACGACCAAACAGGTCATTATATCAAATACCAATCAAACAATCGTTCGTCCCCGAATGAAAAAAGATGAGTACGAAAACTGACTAGAAACCAAGGAATGCCTATTAAAAGCTCAAGGAAGCCTCCACATGCAAGCAGTACACCGATAGTACCGCTAGTTCACCTTATCAATCACAACTAACTTTAACTTAGCTCAAAAACATGAACTTTCCCTTCTTTCATACCCGAATTCCTGACTATGCCCACTCAAATCACCTATTTATGACTATACCCACACCACTAAATGAATTGGCTGATTCCACGACACCATTACAGACACCACAACCCTTTGACTACCGTCGCAATCCATCGCCAAAGTAGAACCGCTAAAGTACTTTGAACTTGCTAATCCTTCTTTTATAACTTCCAATCTACCATCATCACTAAGATTTCTTATGTCACGACCCAAACCGATGAGCCAGGACGGGAGTCTAACCTCTAGTGACCAAACACCCCTAAATACTTATCTGAGACATACTGAACATCAAAGGCCCATAAATGGCACAAACTAATCTCATAAAAGGGAAACATCAGAACTCTATAAAATCTGCATATATATACACAACATGCGGAAGAACAGTGCAAGCTAGCTAGGCTGCTACATATACTGTACACAAAAGGATAGAAGCCGACAAGGCTACATCATCTGACTACTACATATATCTGTCTACAGACCTCTACATGGATGAAATCTGTAGAAAGGATGGGACAGGGCCCCGTCATACCCATGTGCATACACATCTCAAAAGGGGCATACAAAAACTGACTGTAGCTCCGGATCGAATGGAGCATACTGACCACTGCTAGATCTACAGGTCCTACTGAGCTGGACCACCTGTCTGTCTCCCTATACCTGCGAGCAAGAACGTAGCCCCCCGAGAAACGCGGAGTTAGTACGGATAGTGTACCGAGTATGTAAGGCATAAGAACAACATATACATAATATACAAGAGAATCATAGATAAAATCTGAACTCATAAACTGAAATGACTGACTGAATGTACTTGTATGAACTAGTATCTGCCTAAACCTGCATAAATCTACGTAACTGATAATGCCTCTGTGGACACATAATATGCATGCTCATACCTATTAATGATGACCGTGCATCTATATGAGTGCGTATATAACGCTTGATGTATGTGCGTATATAACGTCTGTAAGCCTCTATGGCATCTCATCATATCATATTGGCTCCTCTGTGGCCATAATCAATATCATCATCATAGTTGTAATGCGTATGTAACGCCTGTATTTCTTCTCATACTTTACATATGTCAAGTATTCGCGTATATAATGCCTGATATGCGTGTGCGTATATAACACCTTCTAGTCAAATGTACATAAGTATATAATGAATGTAATGCGTGACTAAGCTATGTGCACGAAACTGGCTACATAAGACTAGACTCATGAATAGAACGATTACTCATAAATGGGGTACATGAATCATCAAAGACTGACATACTGCTAATGCTTCTATGAGTAGAGTAATATGGAAGCTTGCTTACTCACTTGTTGGATCATATCATAGAATCATGACAAAAGAAGGAAAGGATAGTCTTATCATACCTTGAAGTATACGCAATCACCAAACTTCTACCTCTTGAACTTGCAAGTCTACAATTAAGATAACACAGGGCGTAATTAGTCTATTTACTTCGCTTACTAGTCATCCTTAAATGCCAACGAACTATAAGCAATAATTTCCTTGTAAGCTTACAACTCTCCAAGTTCTCATTTGATCCCACATCAACTACATTACTCACATTAACAATAACAACACACACACACACACACACACACACACACACACACACACACACATTCTATTGGGATAGAATATATTAGGGTTTTCTAATTTTTGGAAAGAGGAAAATATCAAAGAGGGTCGTGGACCACCTATTTATACTTGGAAGCCAAAAAGGCTACAGCAGTCCCGTTCGACGATCGGGTCGACGGCCCGTCGACATGTCGAAGGTCCGTCGACTTGCCCGTCGACCTGCGCCTGCAGATGCCTGGCTGCGGGATCCCATCGACGCCGCACGACGACCATCTGTCGAACATGTCGACGACCCGTCGACGATGACTGGTGTCCTGCAGATTTTTCTGCTTCAGTTCTGATCGCGTCGACTTGATTCTCTCAGCTTTTAACTCTATGATTGCCAGGAATATCTGCTGGTACCCTTGTACACGGGGTAAGACATTTTCTACCTCCAAACTCCTACTCGGGTCTCTATTCCAAGGGCATACCCAACTAGGAAACCATAGGTTCTACCACTACGAACACGAAGGGTGTTGTCATGACCCAACTAGGAGGCCGCGACGGGCACCCGGTGCTATCCCACCCGGGCACCCCTTATCATACACTGACACTTACATCTTGGTGAGCCACATATTAAATCATACATTTCTACTTATCAATCGAACTAATCCCATTGGACAACAATACCTTTATATCATCATTGGCATATATGCCCATATCAATGTATATAAGTCGACGAGGCTAACAAAATGATGTACAAAATATAGGCCGACAAGGCCAACACATCTAACTATATACACATGTCTACGAGCCTCTAAAGAGAGTATGTCATATCATATAGGCGGGACAGGACCCCGCTATGCCCATAATTATATACACAAAAGAATCAATACCAAAAGCTATAGCTCCGAATGAAATGGAGCTCCGCTATGTAGTCCCTGTGAATGTAGCTACGGATCAAGTCTGTCTCCCTGGGCACCTGCGGGCATGACGCAGCGTCCACAAACAAAAGGACGTCAGTACGAAGAATGTACTGAGTATGTAAATCATGATCAGTATCAATATAGAATCATAATAAGCAACATAAGAAATCGCATAAAATGGGAGATAGTCGTATCATCTTCATGAGCACTTACTTGCCTCTCATACGGGCTTTCCATTTCTAACGTGTATTCGTGTATATACATCCATGTCCGTATCCGTACTCATTTACATTACGTCCATAATCGTATTCATATACATAGTGTTATTCATATTCATATCTATATCATACACATAACATTTACATAGCATTCCCGACCACGAAGGTTCGGTGTTTCACATACCCGACCATGGCTAGGCTCGGTTATCATACATACTTGGCCAACCAAGGCTCAAGGTTACACATACCTGGCCCTACCAGGGCTTCAGGGTTATCCGTACCATCTGCAGAGGTGTGCGCGCGTTACATAATTATATACATATTCTACCCGGCCTCATAAGCTCGGGGTTCCATAAGAGTCATACATAGATACATATACATACTAGCTCATAAGTATCTTTACTATTATCATCACTATCATCATCGTCATCGTTATCGTCATCACTATTACCATTATAGTCGTCATCCTTATCATCCTCACTATTATCGTCATTCACTACATCTATCTTTATAAGCTTACTCGTCATATGAGGAACTTGGTACAATCGTAGCATATCGAGAATCATGAGCTTAATAGCTCGAAAGATAGAATCATTTGAAGGATATCATAGACTTATAGAAGATTTAGATGATTGGTCAAAGAACCATGCCTTATGAAAGAAGGGTTAGCCTTACATACCTTTCCGTTCAACTATTCTACACTTGCATGTTCTCCTCCGAAGCTCACGTTTCTACCTTCATTAAAGTCATACTATCATTAGAAATCGATAGCTAGCATACATGACTAAAGCTAGAGAAAATTGAACAACATCTGCTTTATTTATGCGACATTCCTCCATATCGTATATCAACTCCCAAACGTCAATAATACAACCACAATATCATAACAATAGTCATTATTTATCCACATTATCTATATTTCTCAATTCGTATCCAATCACCCGTATCCATGGTTATAACACACGACTACGTTCATTCATATACATTTCCTATCCCGTGTTCTTAACATCATTCATAACATATCAATATCAAAACACATCATGAATCACGACTCAATTCAAGCTATTACTCAAAATGGCACTATTCCACATTCATGACCCATTGTTTTTCTATATCCTTCTACAATCCAAGTATTTCAACTCTCAAATACCTTAAACAACATAGAAATACTATAAATATTACCTTAGATATTGTAGGAACAAGCCTTGATTGGTAATACTTCACTTGAGTAAAAACCCCAGTTCATCTCCAATGAGATTTCTTGACTTGAATGATCTTTAATAGGTTTCCTTACACTTGATCCACTTAGTTTATGTTGTTGATCACCAATACTTCGTGAATTCTTGTGGAATAAATGTAGAGATATGTTTTAGAGAGAAGGGGTGTGATATAGAAATGAAATGAAATAAAACTTGAATCCCTTATTTAATGAACCAATCTGATCCCCACCAGATATACGGACCAACATACGGTCCGTACATTTTATACGGGCCGTATGTTCGGTCCAATAAAATGTGCCATCCTTGGCTGATTATACGGTCCAACATATGGACCGTATAATTTATACGGCCAGTATGTTGGCCGTATAATCCCCAGTGTTCCGAAGCTCGTTTTCGTCGACTCGTTTGATCTCCAATCCTTATGGAACCTTCTTAGCACTTGCTTAACATCTCAATACCAATCTAAGGAACGTTATCACTCTTCTCTAAGACATTATCAAATACTCATTAACTTGTTACTCGTAATTCCTTTCCGATACCTATCGTATGCCTTGCCTTCTCTTGGAAAACTTTCTTCCCCAATCTCGAACATCTTTGAAATCTTAACTAGGGTCATCGAAAGTCATTCCTTACTTATCGAAATACCGTATACCTTGTGCTCTTCATCAGTCTATTCACTCTATATCAACGGAAAATTTTCCGAGGTGTAACAGGTGTAACATTCTCTCCCCCTTAGGAACATTCGTCCTCGACTGTTCGAACAATCCCGGTTATAAAATTTTTGGCAGAGTTTCCCCTGTACTTATACCAATCCACCCTGCACACAACAACCCAAAATAATGCCACAGAGGGCCACATACTATAACAAACAATGTTGTGGCCTCACATGGCCAATCACGACAACTGAAAATTAAATAATACCTGGGGGCGATAATGCCTCAGACTGAACCTCCCGTACTGCTGGGAACAAATGCAGGTACTCTGTCTTCATTACCTCTTCCACTTCCCAAGTCACTTCCTCAACATTCTTACTCCTCCACAAGACTTTAACCGAAGCTACATCCTTGGTCCGTAACTGACGGACCTGTCTGTCCAATATAGCCACTGGAACTTCCTCGTATGATAACTGCTCGGTCACCTGGATGTCATTCACTGGTATCACTCTTGAAGGATCTCCGATACACTTACGAAGCATTGATACATGAAATACTGGATGTACCAATTCTAACTCAGAAGGCAATTCTAGCTCATATGCCACTGTACCCACTATACAAACAATCTTATATGGTCCAATATATCGTGGGCACAACATACCCTTCTTACAAAACCTCATCACTCCTTTCATAGGTGAAACTTTTAGGAACACCCAATCGCCCATCTTGAACTCTAGCTTACGTCGCCGATTATCCGCATAGGATTTCTGTCGGCTCTGAGCTGTTAGCATCCTTTCTCTAATCACTTTCACCTTATCAACTGCTTGCTGAATTAAGTCTGGGCCTAGTAACTGATTCTCCCCGACATCGAACCATCCTATGGGCGATCTGCATCTCCGCCCATATAAGGCCTCATAAGGAGCCATCTGAGTACTGGAATGATAACCGTTGTTGTACACAAACTCAATAAGAGGCAAATGATCCTCCCAACTGCCTTGGAAGTCAAGTACACAAGCTCTAAGCATATCCTCAAGGGTCTGTATAGTACGCTCTGCTTGTCCCTCTGTCTAGGGGTGAAACGCCGTACTAAGACTCACCTAAGTCCCCAATCCCTGCTGAAAAGACTTCTAGAATTTAGCGGTGAACTGTGGTCCCCTATCTGAAATAATGGCTGAAGGAACACCATGGAGTCGTACAATCTCCTTAAGATAAAGCTAGGCATAATCCTCGGCTGCATAAGTAGTTCTGACAGGCAGAAAGTGAGCTGACTTTGTGAGCCTATCAACTATGACCCATATCGAATCACACTTCAGCTGAGTACGGGGCAACCCTGTAATAAAGTCCATATTAATTACCTCCCATTTTTATGTTGGAATCTCCATAACCTACAATAGACCTCTAGGCTTCTGGTGGTCTATTTTGACCTGCTGACAATTTGAACACTGAGCGACAAATTCTGCTATATCTCTTTTCATACCATCCCACCAATAAACTTTCTTGAGATCATGGTACATCTTTGTTGAGCCTCGATGAATAGAATAGCGGGAGTAATGCGTCTCTCCCATAAACTGCTGACGGAGTCCTGTAACACTAGGGACACAGAATCTACCTCGATATCCGAGTACTCCATCACCTGTGATCACAAAGGGTGTCCTTTCTTTATGAGGGGCTGTATCTCGGTAAAGAACTAGAACAGGATCCTCATACTAACACTCTTTTATCTCAACTACCAAGGATGATACCGCTGTGTCTTGAACAGTAACTCGTGCTTCACCCAAATCTATCAATTGAACTCCGAGGCTAGCAAATCGATGAACCCAACGGACCATTTCTCTTCTCTCTGGCGACACGTGAGACAAGCTACCCATATATTTACGACTGAGGGCATCGACTACAAACCGATGAGCCATGACGGGAGTCTGAACTCTAGCGACCAAACACCCCTAAATACTTATCTGAGACATACTGAACATCAAAGGCCCATAAATGGCACAAACTAATCTCATAAAAGGGAAACATCAGAACTTTGTACAATCTGTATATATATACACAACATGCGGAAGAACAGTGTAAGCCAGCTAGGCTGCTACATATAATGTACACAAAAGAATAGAAGCCGGCAAGGCTACATCATCTGACTACTACATACATTTGTCCACAGGCATCTACTGGGATGAAAGTTGTAGAAAGCACGGGATAGGGCCCCGTCATACCCATGTGTATACACATCTCAAAAGGAGCATACAAAAACTGATTGTAGCTCCGGATCGAATGGAGCATACTAACCACTGCTAGATCTAGAGGTCCTACTGAGCTGGACCACCTGTTTGTCTCTCTGTACCTGCGGGCATGAACGCAGCCCCCCGAGCAACGGGGAGTCAGTACGGATAATGTACCGAGTATGTAAGGCATAAGAACAACTTATACATAATATACATGTGAATCATGGATAAAATCTGAACTCATAACCTGAAATGACAAACTGCATGTACTTGTATGAACTAGTATCTGCCTAAACCTGCATAAATCTGCGTAACTGATAATGACTCTGTAGGCACATAATATGCATGCTCATACCTATCAATGATGACCGTGCATCTATATTAGTGCGTATATAACGCCTGTAAGTCACTATGGCATCTCATCATATCATATTGGCTCCTCTGTGGCCATAATCAATATCATCATCATAGTAGTAATGCGTATATAACGCCTGTATTTCTTCTCATACTTTACATATATCATGTATTCGCGTATATAACGCCTGATATGCGTGTGTGTATATAACGCCTTCTAGTCAAATTCCCGTGGACCTGCGCCTGCAGATGCCTGGTTGCGGGATCCCATCGACGCCGCATGATGACGGTCCGTCAAACATGTCGACGACCCATCGTTGATGACTGGTGTCTTGCAGATTTTTATGGTTCAGTTCCGATCGCATCGACTTGATTCACTCAACTTTTAACTCTATAGATTGCTAGGAATATCTGCTGGTACCCTTGTACACGGGGTAAGACATTTTCTACCTCCAAACTCGGGCTCAGGTCTCTATTCCAAGGGCATACCCGACTAGGAAACCATAGGTTCTACCACTACGAATACGAGGGGTGTAATATCTTAGAAGCATAATAACACATGCCACGAGTCCAAATTATGACTTTCTCTTGCCAGAAAAATAATCCTGCTTTTATGAGCAAATACTAAGTATTTCCATCGCAATAGATCTTACCATGAGCTTATTGCACTAATTCCAATCTCATTAGTTCAATATCCTAAAGTGGAACCACTTAGTCAAAAACCATCGTCCAATTCTTCTCAATTTTTCAAATCACCAAACTATATGCATACCCACTACTTGCTTTGCCGGGCCCAATCCGTAGAGAACCATCTGACCACGCTAAAGACTTCTTATAACCATTTGTACCCTCCTTAACATGCCGCCAATACCGGTGTAAACCATTAGAACTACCCAAATTGTTTTCATTAGTAAAATATCATTCACCTCTCTTGTCAACTTCAATGAGACCCCATAACACTGCCATACCTCAATTTTGAACTAAAATCTAACGACCCCGTGAATGTGATTTACTAGATTCCCCATAAGTCCTTCTGGTAATATAACATAGTTCCCTGGCTATAACTGAACCATCCTGACCCGGAAGTAAATGCACATCTCCCCGAATACCCCCAATGGTCACCCAAACTACCTCCAAACCTTTACGAGCCCATACATGATAGATACTTCCACACAACTGTGGGGACCGATACTAATCCTTTCTCTCATAATCAAACCATTTTGAAACCCCACAATACACGTAGTACGCCTCTCATGCTTCTGCGGTAACCTCTTCCACCTCCCTTCTCATGACGAATCAACCCTGTGCCGCCACCCTTGAATCTCAAAGCTGAAATCCATCCAAATCTTTGACTTAATACCGAAGAAATGTGCCTTATGATTGTAAACTTCATCTTTTTCAACTTTCACTCGACACATAAACCCGATATAACCCCATGAACCCTTAATACTTCAAGTCTCCCTCAAGCTTCCCCTTATCTTGTCCTCAACTCCAAACATATTGACGCAAAACCTGCGGTCTCATTTAATACACCTTAACCATCAACATCTAATTGTAGCCCCTATAAAAGCCTCAACGAATCTGGAAGTACCAAATCTTACAATCTCTACATTGTGACTATTCGCTTTTTCGAGTGGGTTTAGGGCGCAAGAAGGCTATTACGAACTCGCTGACGGTTTTTTGGACTTTATTTCAAAAGAGTAGCCACCTAATTTTTAGGAAATTAGGAAAACTGATTTTGAAGGGTTTATTCAAATATAGTGACAAAACCTTCGTAATCTAGAGTTCTGGGTAATGGATCTGGTGATCCCCTGCGGAAGGTGTTAGGCACCCCAGTATTAAGGATCCATACTATATGGTTGACCTCCGAATCCTAGTGTATGACTATTTGTTAAAACTGCTTATTTTGTGTTTATTTTCAACTGTCATGCATATCACATATTTTGAAAGAATATATCCCCCTTTATTTATAGGGGTATTATAGTTTCGGATTTATATTATCCGTGCGTAAATGGTTTCCCTTTATATAAAAATAAATAAACTATAAAGAAATCTTGTTTATTTTATGCTCATACACGAAGGCGCAAGTTGACTCGTATTGGTACATTTCAGTCTTATCCGGAACTTTATATTATGCATAGGTTCTTTCAATCATTTGTAAAGATATTTTATTTGTTAACGAGTATATCCAGCCTAAAAATAGAGGTTGATTTGGGCCAACTTCGGGCCAAAACAGCGTTCATGCTAAAAAAACTTCCGTTTGTTCCTTTTGTTTTAGAAATGAGCTTTAGGGTTCTAGCAAACTCTGATTTTCGTTTTTTTTCCTGAAAATCAGCCCAATATATTGCCTAAAAAGGGGTCACGTATAGATTAAAGCCAATAGTCAAACATGTCTAATTAAAACTGATTTTTTTATTTCAGTTTAGAGTAAGAATTTAATTAATAAGACTCATTCTTTGTGAAATAACTTAGTCATATAAAACGTGATTTGTTTGTTTAAGCTTGGAAAATCCGTGGCGATCTGTTCGGAAGCAGTTTAAAGCCTTACATTAGCAGTGAGTAATAAAACGGAAGAAATTATGTTGAGTCCGTGGGTTTTTTAAAAAAATCACGTACGGGGGCCTAAACTCGACTAAATGGCATAAGAACCGTTGTCCTAAGATGTCTAATTCCAATCATAAGGATTTCCACTATAATATGAGTTTGAATACATTTTGTACAAACACATCAAAATGGGAACAAGTTTTTGAATAAATGGAAAGAGCCTAAGTTAGACTAGGAGCGTACCAAGCCCCTAGTTGGCCATTTTCACCCATGGCTGGGCCTTCTACGCGCCTCGCTGTCTTCTTTGTCTTCCCGGACTCTATTTTTTGAAGTGGTATCCCTACTTGGGCCTTAGGTCCAAGAGGATGGTTCATGCATTTTTGACCCGAGCAATCACTGAACTTATCACTATAATAATAATCAACTATATTTATGTAAATATGCATATCAAACAAAACATATCAAGTTTTATGCTTACCCCGTACTAGTCACAAAATGGGATTTTATTAGTTTGAGACTTGACATGGTATGGGGACTGGGTCCTTGCCCCGTATACCCGATGTCGCACAAGTTCCAAGGGGTTTCTAGGGACCCTAGGCATGGCTAACACCGGGAAAGGCTTGGACAACCCCAATTACCACAACTCATTTCAAAACTGAGAAACCCCCAAAGAGAGACAGTATAGAGCATAAGGCTTTAAGACTAAACAAAATCAACTAAGCTCACACATGACAAAACAACAGTGTTGTACAGGAACAAGAAATATAAACAAGACATAGCATGTAATGATTTGGTAAGATTCATCAGATCAGCCGAGGCACAGCATGAGAATATTTTTAGTATTTTATCGTAAGTCTAGAGGAGAGCAAAGGTTACTAATAATATGGCAACACAATTGAAGCAAGATCAGCCCAAGAAGAAGAATCAATCAGGCCCATTTTGAGGTCAAGTCTTTACAGAATCAAGAAGCATGCAGGACTAATCTTAGACAAATTAGTACACACAACCAAATGACATCAAGCTTGCTTAAAACAAGATGTTTGTGACCAATCATATGTGTGGCAACAGTGGCAGTTAATCACATTAGCAAGGCAATCTAGACAAGATATACATGTATAGGGATGGGGGGCATGATGGGCCTAAGCAAAGTGCCATATCAAGGACCAAAGATCCAAACAAAACCCCTTTTACCTAGCAGAGAAGACCTCAGAACAAAACCAGGCACACAAGAAGTCTTAATAGAAGAGTTCTGCACCAACAAAGGAATACAGCATGGTCATAAGCTCAGCACAAGTCATAGAAATGTCACTATGGACAATTTCTATATCTATAATACATAGTTAGGTGCAGACCACAGTAATGTACAAGGAGTGGGAAAAGTTGGTACCTAGGACTACATGACTAGGCAAAGCAAACAAAATAGTGCAGCCAAACAAAGGAAGCAGGGGTAGGGCACAGGCATGTTAAGAGAAAGGGGAGGGACTATAGATGTCAACACCAAGCAAGGAAAGAAAAAAAAAGAACAAGAACGGAGAGAAAAAGAGAAACAAACAGACATGGCCAAACATTGACAAACATAAACAAGGTGAGGTAGACAGGGATATGATAGGCAAGACTTTATGATGAAGTTGCCAGAGGGAAACCACACACTTAAACAATCTAGACAATCATTTAATGGTCTTGAGTCATGGATGTTTTTGTTGATATGTGACAGAGGAATTGAGAGACACACAGAACATGGATGATCACACACTCAAGGCAATAATAAGTATGCCAGGTATGCCAAAAATACTTCAAGAAGTGGCAGTTCAGGGAGAAGACAAACCTGGTTTCAGTCAAGTGTATACATAGGATGCTGGCCTAGTAAACATGGTGATCAACCTATATGGACATCTTATCTAAGCAAGAAGGCATACTTACTGACTAATTTGAGCCTGGGCCAATGCAAGAGAGAGGCTTGGCAAGGTTTTATGCAGGTGGCTAAATGCATATACAGGTCCATTCCAGATGAGTCATTTATACAAATAGCATGAGCAGGCAAGTTGGAATGCAAAAGGAAGTGGTGTGGGGTTTTGAAATTTGGGGAGGCCATGCACAGGTGTAGGTTCAAGGACAATCAAAGGAAGTGGCAAGGTGTGTGTTCAACTCTAGTTCATACAAGTTTAGCCAGCAAGTTGGGGGAAAAATGAAGCAACCCTCAGGAAAAGAGGAAGGAAAGCAGGCAAGTCATACTTATCATAAGGGGAGGCAAACCACACTTAGGCCAAACATACATATTCTAAAGAGATGAGAGGGTCTCTACTCAGCAAGCATGAACAAGTAAGAGAAGGGGAAACATGGGATATCATTTTATGTGAAAAGCAGACTTAGAGTGACTCAGTTTTGACACTAAATCCCATAGAGGTTCACATAGGAGGCATACAACAACTTAAAGAACAAGCTGCAGATTAGAGGTTGAGCTAAACCACCTAAGGGTAATGTGTGACAGAAACAAATGACAACTCTAGGTGATCATGGAATAGTACAGGGCCACACCCTTGCAAAATCACATGAAGACAGTTTTATTTTATCTCTTAGGTTTACACCCTCACAAAAGACCAAAACATGGTATCAATAACATACATGATGAAGATAGTTTGAGCAAACATACAGGATTTTCTTTCCAGACAAAAGGCTAGCATTCTGTGCAAATGATCAAATTTTGAACAAAAGGCGCTCACATAATTCACAAAGAAACAAACATGGATGACAGGGAAGCTGTCACATTCATCTTTCAAATTCTCTTTTCCTACATAGCCCTTCCTTTTTCAGCTGGAAAATAGGACTCATACTATAAACATATGCCAACATTAGACCAAAACATATACCCTTACTGACCATTTTAATGTTAACAAGTTTCATCAGGATCAGGAAGTAGACCACATAGGACTGCACAATCATGGTATCACCAATAGGATGTCATGAACCTATCTAAGATCAGGCTGGGATCACAATTATTAGCTACAAGCTTACTTCATTTTTTTCCTTTCATTCAACCAAAATAACTAGCCACTCTCTTCCCCTTTTAACCTATTATGTTGCTCATCCATACCATTATCAAACAAAACCTCAGCCAACATATCAACTAAACTAATTCATTTTTTAACCCTAAGTTTGAGCAAAACGGTCACCCCATCCATGACACAGAAATAAACTCCTTCTGCCAACATAATGGGACTTTATTAAGGCAGAACAAATACCATAACATGATTCAATCAAAACAACAACACTGCTTACTGCCTACATTTATCCCACCAGCACCAAAATTTAATTCAAGGAAATTACCATGACAACTAAAGCTAACAAAAAATTATCCAGTGCTAACAACAGATCATTCAAAACAAGCCAAATGAAAGCATATCAGACTAGGCCATCTTTACAACATAACTGGATTCCATAAGACTGAAACAAATGCCACAACATGATCCTAATCAAACCAACAACATTCATCTACTATCTATATTTATCACACCAAACCTAAGTTAAGCTAAGAAATTGCCATAATAATCAATGCTGGAAACAACTACTTATCACTAATAACAAACCATTCAAAAAATAAACAAATGAAAGCAAATTTGACAGGAATTTAAAGGGAAAGCAATAAACAAAAAGATTATTAACTTTTTTGGTATATTTATCACACCAAACCTAAGTTAAGCTAAGAAATTGCCATAATAATCAATGTTGGAAACAACTACTTATCACTAACAACAAACCATTCAAAAAATAAACAAATGAAAGAAAATTTACATGAATTTAAAGGGAAAGCAATAAACAAAAAGATTATTAACTTTTTTGGGCACGACCAAGAGCAAATGTGGATTTGAAAGAAACTCCCCTCTCCAAACACAAGCCCAACAACAAAATAAAATAGAAATCAAAATTTTAGACAAGGTTTTTGAGAAAATAAAAATAACCTTAAGAAAAAACTAAAAAAAATATCCAACTTTGAGAGTTTTTATATCTCCAATTTCTTAACCCTTTTCAAAGTATGACCTCTTTTACTCGTGAAAGGGGGTTTCTATAGAAACCCTAGGATGCACCCAAAATCTAAAACAATCGGTGTGGGACTTTGTAGTTCAAGCCCAGACCACAAAAAGGGTGGTTCAGATTCAAGATTCATGCCAATCAACGGCCACAAATACTTCATACAACTGTAAACGAAGCAAAAGGAGAGACTTATAGTGCGAATCATACCTTAAGGAGCTGTTTGGATGAAAAATCAGGCAAAACCAGAGGAAAAAGGACGAAGCCTTAAATGCTCCATCCTCTTTCAACCACCCAACGATGTTACTACACTGGTGGGAGGACAGTATCAGAGATTTGACTCTACCGGGTGGGGGGGGGGGAGGCGGTTAGAGGGGTGAGGGAGGAGGGAGGCGGGTGGAGTTTAACCCTAGCCCCTCCTCTAAAATAACATGAAGGCCCCTCTGTGTTTTCGTCAATATACTGAGGGAGTATTATAAGTCGTTTGGGCCGGGTCAACCCCATTGTGGGCTAGACCTGGTGCTATATTTTTTTTTTCAAAATCCGTCCCCCTTTTGTATACTTCGCACGTATATACCCACATAACAAATGTATATACGCTCGTAAGGAAACAAATAAACCAATAAGGGGTTGTTACTCAAAGTACGTAATCATAAAAGGAAATAATTAAAACGAGGGAAATTGAAGACGTAACAAAATTAAAAAGAGTTCTGAAACCCACTTTTGCAGAAAAACCTCAAATTGTCCTTTCAGTAAATAAAGATCGCAATTATGGTCAATCATTGTAATTAATTGCATAAATATCCTCGCAATCAATTATTTGCAAGCATAGCCTTACTTCGGTATTTAATTTAACCAATTAAGACTAATTTGCATCAACGTCCTTAATTAATTTGTCCATGACTTGGATATTTCAATTAAGGTCATCTGAAATTCAGAAATTTGCAAAATTGACCCCAACTGTATTGAACCATGAGGCGGTCACTAATTCATAATAATAGTAATTAGGCTAGAAATCATAATTAAAAATAATTTTTCCATAGGTGGCACAAATATGCCTATATAGCAATAATTCAAAGCTCGAGGGGTAAAAGTAGCGAATTCTTTTAACAAAAATAAATAAAGATGACTTTTATCTAACTTTTCTGATTTTTGTTGACTTAAATGAACAATTATTTGAAATTGCATTGGCTGCCGGGGGAATTATAGAAAATACTGTAAAATGCTGTAAGATGCTAATAAATTTCTGAATAATTAATAAATCTTTGAAAGTTCCCCTATTAATTTACGGAAGTAAAATGTTAACCTGAATAATTTTTTAAAATTATTCAGAAATCTCAGCGGGTGTGCAAAATTATCTTATTTATTATCCAAGGACCCTGAGTAAGTAAAGTAAATTACGAGAGGTCAAAAATCAGGTGTCAACACGCATTATACCTCGCACAACTTTTCCCAAGTCTTAAATACCTAAATACTCACCCATGCTATCGGTCGACCATGCTTCAACATGATCTACCACAACGATCACGGCCTTTCCTTGGAAATGTAGCCTTAACCCTCAAACGGAAGTGATTCTTAAGATTCCCTATTATTAACCGACTCTAGACACTATATTTAAGAATGTCGTGAGATTACCCATCTCGATACAACACAACTCCTCTCCTCGTCAAACTTGGCACACACTCAATCAAGAATATGCATCTCCCCCATCGTCACCCGCAAAGTCCTTTAGCACTCGCCGTTCACCACGTTGAATTATCCATATACTTTCTTATTTCAATAATACTTATCAATTTTACACCCTATATCAAGACATAACATAGTGTCGCTATAACCTGTACATGATTCAAGTAGTCACGCTGTTATAATTCTAACTCCTACCCTTTCTGAAGATGTACCTTACTCTCTCCGATTTAAGATCACCCATGACTTACCTTAATTCCTCAGTTTCTATATTCCATTCCAAAGGAACACTCATTGCTATCGACCGAACATCACACAAACCCACTCACGAGTGCACCTCAATATCCTAAGTCTTGTAAAATAGCTGAGCTAATCCTGGAGATAATCATATACCAAACACTCAAACAACCGAGATTAGATTTTCCTTACCTCACTCGACATTCAAAACTGAATTCTTCTCTAAATCCTGTGCATCACCTTTACAATTTCTTTAAGAACCCTCTCTGCTAGACATACCGTCCAACTCTAGTTATCATAACATGAATCAGTCGTTGTTGATTCAATACCCAAAACCACCACTGAACTGATCCATAACCTGTGGGGGATCCTTAAATACCATACATACAATCCCATTAGCGTCGTCATATAACTTCATCGAGTACCTTTGCCAAATTTCCTTAACTGAAGAATCATCTCTAACTTGGTTCTTAAGTTAGTGATCCATCTTTGATACTCAAATGTTTTATAGTGAACTCACCTCTGCGGATTTCAATCGATACTTGTTACACCTCAGAAAATCTTCCGTTAGTACGCAAGTGAATGATCTAGTGAGGAGTACGAGTATACGATATTTCCATAAGTAAGAAACAACGTTTGACGACCCTAAGTAAGATTCCGAAGCCAATTGCAATAAGAGATAGGTTATGGTCCACAAAGACTAATTATAGGTTTTGGAAATGTAAAAAGTTGCAGGTTTGCATTCTGGCCAGTTGCACGTAAAATGAAATATGGACCGTAAAGTGGTATATGGCCCGTAAACTGCCATGTCGTATTTTGGCTTCCAAAACTTCAACTTTCTGCCAAATGAGCAAATGGTTAAATACGACCCAAAATACGGACCGTAAAGTGGTTTACGGCCCGTAAACCGTGTCCGTAAATCACCACGTCTTAGCCTGAGTTTCTGGTTCTGATATGATTAAACACGACCACGAAGGACGGTCCGTAAACTGGAATACGGACCGTAAACCAAGTTTACGACCACTGTGCTGTTCATTTAAGATCAGATTTTGGGTTATTAAATAAGGGACCAAGTTTATTATTTCATTTCCACATTTCATCCCTTCTCTCTAAAACATCTCTCTACATTTATTCCACAAGATTTCAAGGATTATTAGTCATCAACAACACAAATCAAGTGAATCAAGTGTAAGGAAACCCATTAAGATCATTCAAGTCAAGAAAATCTTATTGAAGGAAAACTAGGGTTTTTGCTCAAGTGGAGTATTTCGACCAAGGCTCGTTCCTACAACATCTAAGGTAAGATTTATGGTATATATATGTTGTTTAAGGTATTTGAGGGTTAAAATGCTTGGACATTAGATGAGTATAGAAAAATGGGTCATGAATGATGAATAGTGACATTTTGAGAGATAGTTTGAATTGAACCATGATTCTTGTTGTGTTGTGATATGAATGTGTTATAAATGATGTTAAGATCATGAAAATGGGAATTTTATATGAATGGACGAAGTCGGGTGATATGACCATGAATATGGGTGAATTGGGAGCGAATTGAGAAATCTAGATAATGTGGTTAACGTAAATGATTAATGGCCATTATTATGGTATTGTGAATGTATTGTTGACGTTTGAGAGTTGAATTACGATATGGAGGAATGTTGTATAAATAAAGGAGATGCTGTCCGATTTCCTCTAGCTTTCGCCATGTGTGCTAGTTGTCGATTCTAACGATAGTATGACTTTAATGAAGGTATAAACGCAACCGTTGAAAGAGAACGTGCAAGTGGTAAATAGTCGAACGGAAAAGGTATGTAAGGCTAATCCTTCTTTCATAAGGCATGGTTCTTTGGCCAAACATTTAAATCTTCCATAAATCTGTGATGTCTCATAAATGATTCGATCTTCCGAGCTATTAAGCTCACGATTCTTGATATGCTACGATTGTACTAAGTTCCTTGTGTGATGAGTAAGCCTATAAAGATAAGTTTGGTGAATGATGATAATAGTGATAATGATATTGATGACGACTATAATGGTAATAGCGATGATGATGACGATGATAATAGTAATGATAATAGTAAAGATGCTCATGAGCTATATGTATGTATGCCCTCGTATGGCTACTATGAAACACCGACCTTATATGGCTGGGTAGTATATGTATGGATGTATATGTATGTATGTTTACGTAACGCGCGCGCACCACTGCAGTTGGGTACGGATAACACTGAGCCTTGGTAGGGCCAGGTATGTGTAACACTGAGCCTTGGTTGGCCAAGTATGTATGACCATCGAGCCTAGCTATGGTCGGGCACGTGAAACACCGAACCTTCGGGGTCGGGTATGTTATGTAAATGCTATGTATATGATATGATTATGTATAAGATATGAATACGAATATGATATGACTATGTATATGAATGTGAATAAGGGCATGTATACGAATACGAGTACAAATATGGTACGGGTACTATTATGAATACGGATAATGATGTATGTACACAAACACGTATTAGACATGGAAAGTTCCTAAGAAAGGCAAGCAAGTGCTAATGACGATGATATTGCCACCTCTCATTCGATGCTATTTCTTATGTTGTTATCCATGCTTCTATATTGATATTGATCATGCTTTACATACTCAGTACATTCTTCGTACTGACGCCCTTTTGTTTGTGGACGCTGCGTCATGCCCGCAGGTGCATAGGGAGACAGGATCGATCCATAGCTGCTTACTCAGAGATTACATAGTAGAGCTCTATTTCATTCGGAGCCATAGCTTTTGGGTACTTATTCTTTTGTGTACATAATTATGGGCATAGTGGGGTCCTGTCTTGCTCATGTGATATGTTATACTCTCCTTAGAGGCTCGTAGTTACTTGTATATGGTTAGATATGTCTGACCTTGTCGGCCCATATTTTGTATATCATTTTGATAGCCTTTTCGGCTCATGTACGTTGATGTGGCATAGATGCCAATCATTATATAAAGGCATTGTCGTCCAATGGGACTAGTATGATGAAGGAATAGATTTTTATGTTTAATTGTATGGCTCACCTAGATGTAAGCATAAGTGTAAGCCAAGGGGCGCCCGGGTGGGCTAGCACCGGGCGTTCGTCGCGGCCCTCTAGACGGGTCGTGACAATACTACTAATCCTTAACTAAATTTTTGAAATGCTCTTTCCAACTTGAATTGGCTCAAACTCATCCGTGATCTACCACTTCAAATGTCCTTACTGACCTACTATTCACTCAAGGGTTTTTTAACAACGCTTGCCTGCGAAGACTCACCTCTTGCCTTACTTTTCTGAACCGGAACACCTCTAACAATAGCGCGATTACTCCTCTCATTCGATCAACTCCACAAAGTTATGACACCAGTAATTGTAGAAATCTTCACGCATTAATCTTTACATAACATGCCCACAAATCATATCCAAGAGTAGATGCAACACCCGGTAATTCCTTAGAAATAAAAACTTTAACCCTGTCTTGTGCTCGAGTTATCCACATTAACCTACGACTCAATCGACATACCAACGCATCTATGAACCCTTACATCCATTCTACATAGAATAGATGCAATATAAATCTCAATAAATAACCCTTAGTTCAACAGATCCCTTCCTACCACTGACCTCGAAGCATCGACGGCCCGACGAACACCCCCTTTTAAGGAAGAATCACAACTGTTTATTCCCTTCAATCTCATTTGCCACAGATAACATTACCACTTGGCCTAGAATAGATAGTCATTTCCTGAAGGAACCCTCAAACCACTAGCTATTACTCCACCACTAGCCCAAGTCATCTTTTCATAACCTTATACGACATTTACCCTCGCACGTGTGGCCCTCTTATCCTGACAAGCACGTCAGATACCAATCGTTCTCTTCATATAATGGAGATTGATCTGTCCAAATTCTCTTCCTTACACTTTCATCCCATAGGACAATGAAGTACTCTTACTATCATACCTTAAGACATCTTACTTCCTCAGGCCTTAGTCCTAACTACTCTTCTTCATTATAAACACGGTCACTATCCTCTTGTCAAATCGAACAATCCTCCCAAGCTTATACTTGTTTCCATATATCAATAACTACACTCTGCTGTTGTGGAACCGTTAATTTTACATTGATACACTCGTGCCAACCAAACTATCATATTAACCCATGACAATGCTAAAGCTTCCCCATATTATTCACACCTCAAGTAAGTCATTTTTGTTAAGCCATCGTTGCACTTTTGCTACTTCTGAGCAACTAATAGCTGAAACACGGGGATTATGCAGTCCTATGTATTATCACTCCACTTTTTAAGAATATCACTAAATAGACGAGTCTTAATCACAACCTCGCACAACTGAATCTTCAAGTCGTAGCTGGAAACTGAACTATGATCACGTATCCGTATCAAAATGACACAACTCGTACCATACCGCGCAACATCATACCAAACCACTCATTTACGAATTCAAGAACATGTCCTCACTATTAGTGAGAGAAAAGAAGGTGAGGTCAAATACCAATATGGACCAACCAGATACCAATTTGAATAAAGTAGCACGAAAGAAGCGAATAAGATAGAAGTTTCCTAAAATGTCCTATAGCCTCTCACATATAAGTGCGGAGCTCATCGTACTCATCCGAAAGTCACTACTAAACATGCTCTTTTACTTGTAGGACCGGTAACCTAGGTCTCTGATACCAACTTGTCATGACCCAACTCGTGAATACAAATCCACCCTGGTGGGCGAACCCTTACCTTACTTATTTTGTTTAAAAGAAAACATGTAGAAAATAATATAATTACTAAAGCAGTCTCGATATAATAAAGTACGAAATACAACAACACCCAAAAGATCAGGTCTGAGCCACAGTACAAGAGCCATGTTACACCTCAAGAAATTTCATATCGTTATGCGTTTAATAGGCTAACGTAGGTTAAGGTGTATATGATATCCCTACTATTAAGAAGGGATACTTAATAATCCAAATTAAGATTCCAAAGACATTTGGGAAAAAAAAAAAAGAGAAGAGAGCTTGTAGGGGAGAGTTAAGGTAGAGAATATAGAACATAGTGTACCAGCAGGTGGTCTTGGTGATTTACGGGGTTAGAAGTTAAACGGATTGAACCGACACAGGCTGAGCAGATTCAAGAAAGTCTGCAGATATCAGACATTATCGACAGACCGTCGATCATATCGATGGACCATCAATATGCACCATCACTATGTTATGAAAATCCTGATCTGCAGAAGCAGATCAACGAGATACGTCGTCGAACCGTCGACACGTCAACGAGCCGTCGATCTCCAATGTCAGTAGGACTCTGCAACTTCTTGTTACACCCCGGAAAATTTTGCGTTACCAAAGCTGTAGATGGCCTAGTATGGGCCAAATGAAGAGTAAAGGTACGCCAGGATCAATGAGGTTAAGCTTCCGAGGCTTTGGAAGAAAGTTAGGCAAGGTCTGATACAAAAATTCTGGTCAAAATTGAAGAAATGATATGTTCTAGTATATTAATAATTTTGAAGTAAAACAAAATTTTAAAGTGAATTTCGGGAAGTCTAGTTTCCAACGCAACAAATCGCTCCTCAATCGGACATCGTGGTAAGGAGATATGGACATTACAAGTTGGATGGGCGAGCAAGGAAAATGGTCTGCGCGTTCGCGCCAGCAGCCAAAGGGCCAATACAGCGCGAAGGCGCGCCAACGTGGCGCGAACGCGCTGAACAAAAATTTGAAAATCAAGTTCGGAATGAAGGTTGTGTTATAAGAAGGTAATAATAGCATATATATGACATTTGGAGACCATATGGTGTAAATTAGTTCATATGTTAATTGACGAAAAGCCCTCGTGGCTGCAAGCTAAGTGGGGCCCATATGTCGGAGTTTTAAAAAAAGGACATATGAAGATACATACGCGTAGCATATGGAAATTTGAGCAAGTCATAAAAAGGACCCATAAGCCAAAAATGGGCATAAGCCATCCAAAAGGACAATTTAACGAAACATTTTCGGATGATCTGACTTCTAGGGGCAAAAACGGCATTATAAGTTTGGAATTTGGGAACACCCCCAGAAATAAAAGTTGTATATAATTGAATTAGCTTTCCAACCACAGGTCGTGGTCCCTCATACGATATCGGGATTAAGAGTTATGACCGGTTTACCGAACGAAGGTCCAGGCAGAAAAACAGTGCCAGCGCGAACGCGCCAGAAGGCAGCGCGAACGCGCTGAACACTTTTCCAGCTGCTTCTGGCAGCTTCCAAAACAATTATAAAGAGGGGGAGACCCCCTCATTTTCAGCCAAAACCCACGAAAAACACCCCAAAAATCCCAGAAAATTTCCCAACTTTCCACCACCAAATTTTAGCCCAAACCAGGTATAATTTCCCAATTTCAGTCCGGATAGCGTATAGTTTTCACTGCAGAATCGTATGGCAGTGCGTTGTGGCATAAAACTAAGGTGAAAAAGGGAAGATACAACAATATTATAAGGAGAAAGGTATGAATCTCTTCCTATTTGTGTTAATACTAGTTTATTTACGAAGAAGGCGCGATTAAATAATTGTATACTGAGTTAATTACTTATAAAAGTTGGAAAACAGTGTGTGGGCTGTTTTATGGAATATGTTGATATGGAAAAGGATTTTATTGATGTTGGTAGTGTTGTTGTGTTGTTGGCTACTGAATTAAAAGTTCGGGCTAGGCATATAAACAGGGGAGATGCTGCCCAAATTTCTGTAGAAAGGTGTTGACTTAAGATTCAATTCCTAAGGGCTTATAATTAATACTCGGTAATTGTGACCATTTGTAGATTTTGGAGAGTTTGGGATTTGAATTTGGAGTAGCGTAAGAAGCGGAAAAGGTATGTAAGGCTTTACTTCTCCTTCTTTTGGCATGTCTTAGACCTATTAGGCTTGGATACGGGCCTCGGGGGCGATTCTATTCCTAGAAATCCGAGTTTGAATTCGACCCCTCTTTATTCAATAGAATTGAATTAAGTTTTGTATGCCTTGTTGAAACAAGTGTGTAAACCTCTATAACTTGCCCAAATGGAACCAAATGACACTAAGACTTCCATAAGTGACTCCATAAAGCTTAATGTACGTGATTTGTGTACGCCACCTCGACTTGACCCGAGGTGGGCCCACAATCCTCGAGACTTATTTGTGTTGTTCTAGTTGACTCATTTCCATACAATAATTAAGGAAAACGTTTGGTTACTATTCCTAATTGCTGTGATTCGCATATATCCTCTGAAATAAGTATTTAGAAACTCTGATACGAATATTCTGAGTTGAACATCCAGATACAGATAATTCGTTAGGAGTATCCTTTGAACCCTTCGATGTCTCGCTTTTCAGGTAATAGTATGTCCGATCATTTCATCGAACCTTGTAAACGTTTCATGATTAAGTAACGAGACGAGTAAGAAAATTGTGTTTCTAAAAGAATTTGGTAAGTCTTAATGTCCTTAACCTTCATGGAAAATGTTCTAAAAGGAGTCTGTAAGTATGATAGCACGTTTGAAGATATGATATGATATGATAAGATATGATATGAGATGATATGACGGTATGTATATAATATGTATGGATCGGGCTGCACGTTCCGCAGCAATACGTTATTTTACTTATGGAACGGGCCGAACGTTCCTCGGTAGTGTACGTGGTATTATGGATCGGGCCGTACGTTCCACGGCAGTAAATATTATATTATGGATCGGGCTGAACGTTCCTCGGCAAAGTATTCTATATTATGGATCGGGCCGTACGTTCCACGGTAATATGGTATGTATATATGGATCGGGCCGTACGTTCCACGGCAGTATATAATATGTATATGGAGACATAGGACGGCAGCACGTAAGGTTTGTGTTTGGGAAGTAATCATTTCGGTATTCTAGATGATTTATTCATTTTTGGTACTTTTCCAACATATGGCACCGGTAAGTATGATGTACGTTCGGAAGATAAACATCTTGGTATTCTGACTATTGCACTTACTCTCTTGCACCGTTGTTCCGGTTACGTTTCTATTTTCCGTATTTTATGCCTTACATACTCAGTACATATTCCGTACTGACCCCCTCTCTTCGGGGCTGCGTTTCATGCCCGCAGGTACAGACGCTCGTGTAAGAGATCCGACGGTCTAGGTTACCTGTTCTGCTATTCCGGAGTGCTCCCTTGTCCCGGAGCCCATCTTTGGTACATACCTTTCTGCCATGTACATGTATGTGTATATTCAGGGGTACAGCGGGGCCCTGTCCCGTCATATGATTATGTTATGTCTGTTAGAGGCCTGTAGACATATATGTGGGTCGTGGGTCGCTGTTTTCCGGTTACGTATGCGGTTTGCTCCGACAGCCTCAACGGCTTGTATGTATTTATGCTTTGGTCTGATGTGTATGATATATGCGACTGTTCCGGAAAAAGAAAAAAAAATCTGTGTTAATTGTTATAGGTTAAATAAGAATGAGATAAGACTATGTTGATTGGTAAACAGGTAAGTACGGGTGCCCAGCTCGGGCACCAGTCACGGCCCACGGGGTTGGGTCGTGACAGAAGTGGTATCAGAGTAGTTTGTCCTCGGAATGTCTACAGGCCGTGTCTAGTAGAGTCTTGTTTATCGGTGTGTTGTGCACCACATCTATAAACAGGAGGCTACAGGACATTTAGGGAGTTACCTTCATTGGATCTTAGATCGTGCAATAGAGTTGTGTTATTAGGGTGATCTCTTCTGACGGGTTGTTATGTTTTCAGCAATGCCTCCGAGAAAAGCGACAGCTGCCCAGAAGGGAAAGTCAGTAGCAGTTGAGGAGACCAGTCAGGCTCAGAGAGTTACTCGAGCCCATGCTAAGACTATGCCCGAGGTTATGCCTCAGTCAGAGGGCTCTACTACGCCACCATCGTTGGAGGAGCCTAGAGCAGCGGCCGCTACCACTATGGATCAGGAGGCGGCTCCGCCAGTAGCTCCAGAGGCTCCAGCGCCCGAGCCATTAGCTCCTCAGTTAGGAGTAGAGTATAGGGCAATGAGAGATGCTGTACAGTTATTGACAAGGATAGTTGCAGCGCAGGCTCACAGGTCTGGACCAGGGGGTGATTATGTGGATAGACGTGACAGTATAAGAGTTCGCCACTTTCTGACCTGTAATCCTCCGGAGTTCTATGGGTCAAAGACCGACGAGGACCCCCATGATTTCATTCGACAGATGCGGCGTGTGCTGGGGTTAGTCAAGGCCTCGGAGACCGAATCTGTGGAGCTGGCTTCACACAGATTGCGAGATGTAGCGCTTAACTGGTATGAGTCCTGGGAGCTATCCAGAGGCGAGGGTGCTCCCCCAGCTGTATGGGATGAGTTTGTAGCCGCCTTTCTCGGCCACTTTTTGCCCCCAGAGTTGCGGCGGGCGAGAGTTGACAGATTTTTACTGCTGAGGCAGAATGCCAGGAGTGTCCGAGAGTACAACTTAGAGTTTGATTCTCTGGCCAGATATGCACCTACCATTGTGGCGGATATGGCTGACAGGATGCATCGGTATGTGATGGGGTTGGATGATTACCTGATTGATAGTTGCCTGGCGATGGCATCCCAGCCCGGGATGGATATTGCCCGAGTGCAGGAATATGCCCAGGGGATGGAGGATAGACGCAGAACGCGTCAGTCCGATAGAAACTACTACCGGGGCCAGCCCAAGAGGGCCAGATCAGCTAGATATTTCGGGGAGTCTCGAGGCGGTCAGCCTCAGCAGCAGCACAGTGGGCATTTTTCTCAGCCAGCCCGTAGTATGTCTTCCCAGTTCGCGGGCGGGCGATTTGATAGCACTGGGCACTCAGGGGCAGGCCAGAGCTCCAGGGCCTCTGGTTCGCAGGGGGTCAGAGGTTCCGGTACCACGGGTGCTTGTTTTACTTGTGGCTATCAGGGCCATTATATGAGGGATTGTCCGCTTAAAAGAGGTTCAGCTAGTGCAGCCCAGCCTACCGGATCAATTGCTCGTCCATCTTCCCGTTCTATAGCCATGCGCCCTACGGGGCAAGGTATGCTGACACCAGCAGGTCGCGATAGATGTCGGGGTGGAGTTCCCAGTTTAGCGGTCCTTTGAACCGCACATATGCTTTGGCCAGTCGACAGGACCCGGGGGTGTCACCAAATGCGGATACGGGTATGTTAATGTTCCTTTCCCGAAACGTATATGCATTGACAGATTTAAACTCTATTTTGTGATATATTTTCCCCTCCTAGCCCCTGATAGAATTGGGATAAGACCCAGATTGATAGGGCCGGTTAAGATAGCTATTCATACGGATAAAAAGTGAATGTTGAGAATTTGAAAGGCTAATTTGATAGTTACATAATAAGGAAAATGAAAGACCCTCTTTAGAGCGGAGTGGGACCCGCTACGAGAACTTTCCGAAAATTGTTAAGACCCCCGACTTGTCCTAAATGATGTGAAAAAGGGCGTGCGGGGCAGTCGACGCAACTATATCAGCATTA
Source organism: Lycium barbarum (assembly GCF_019175385.1). Taxonomy (NCBI): domain Eukaryota; kingdom Viridiplantae; phylum Streptophyta; class Magnoliopsida; order Solanales; family Solanaceae; genus Lycium; species Lycium barbarum. The sequence goes on from NC_083343.1 coordinate 78,416,531, forward strand.
ACGCACCAAAATTCATCAGAGTTTCGAGGTTAAGCGTGCTGGGGCAAGAGGAATTTTAGGATGGGTGACCCCCTGGGAAGTGTACTAAAAGTTTCATAAATGTAGATCTAAGAGACAAATAGGGAGTTAGGGCGAATATTAACAAGATATTGGAGTAACAAACATACTTGTTATGGTATAACCGTATTAAAGGAAGAATGATCCGATAACGGGATGTACCCGAGAATAAGATTATGGACGGACTACAAGACTAGTATGAACATTCGAGGACGAATGTTCCTAAGGGGGGGAGGATGTTACAACCCGGAAAAGTTTGCGTTACCAAAGCTGTAGATGGCCTAGTATGGGCCAAATGAAGGGTAAAGTTACGTCAGGATCAATGAGGTTAAGCTTCCGAGGCTTTGGAAGAAAGTTAGGCAAGGTCTGATACAAAAATTCTGGTCTAAATGGAAGAAATGATATGTTCTAGTATATTAATAATTTTGAAGTAAAACAAAATTTTAAAGTGAATTTCGGGAAGTCTAGTTTCCAACGCAACAAACCGCTCCTCAATCGGACATCGGGGTAAGGAGATATGGACATTACAAGTTGGATGGGCGAGCCAGGAAAATGGTCTGCGCGAACGCGCCAGCAAGTGGCGCGAACGCGCAGAAGGCCAAAGGGCCAATACAGCGCGAATGCGCGCCCATGTGGCGCGAACGCGCTGAACAAAAATTTGAAAATCAAGTTCGGAATGAAGGTTGTGTTATAAGAAGGTAATAATAGCATATATATATGACATTTGGAGACCATATGGTGTAAATTAGTTCATATGTTAATTGACGAAAAGCCCTCGTGGCTGCAAGCTAAGTGGGGCCCACATGTCGGAGTTTTAAAAAAAAGGACATATGAAGATACATACGCGTAGCATATGGAAAGTTGAGCAAGTCATAAAAAGGACCCATAAGCCAAAAATGGGCATAAGCCATCCAAAAGGACAATTTAAGGAAACATTTTCGGATGATCTGACTTCCAGGGGCAAACACGGCATTATAAGTTTGGAATTTGGGAAAACCCCCAGAAATCAAAGTTGTAGATAATTGAATTAGCTTTCCAACCGTAGGTCGTGGTCCCTCATATGATATAGGGATTAAGAGTTATGACCGTTTTACCGAACGAAGGTCCAGGCAGAAAAACAGTGCCAGCGCGAAAGCGCCAGAAGGCAGCGCGAACGCGCTGAACACTTTTCCAGCTGCTTCTGGCAGCTTCCAAAACAATTATAAAGAGGGGGAGACCCCCTCAGTTTCAGCCAAAACCCACGAAAAACACCCCAAAAATCCCAGAAAATTTCCCAACTTTCCACCACCAAATTTTAGCCCAAACCAGGTATAATTTCCCAATTTCAGTCCGGATAGCGTATAGTTTTCACTGCAGAATCGTATGGCAGTGCGTTGTGGCATAAAACTAAGGTGAAAAAGGGAAGATACAACAATATTATAAGGAGAAAGGAATGAATCTCTTCCTATTTGTGTTAATACTAGTTTATTTACGAAGAAGGCGCGATTAAATAATTGTATACTGAGTTAATTACTTATAAAAGTTGAAAAACAGTGTGTGGGCTGTTTTATGAAATATGTTGATATGGAAAAGGATATTATTGATGTTGGTAGTGTTGTGTTGTTGGCTGCTGAATTAAAAGTTCGGGATAGGCATATAAACAGGGGAGATGTTGCCCAAATTTCTGTAGAAAAGTGTTAACTTAAGATTCAATTCCTAAGGGCTTATAATTAATACTCGGTAATTGTAACCATTTGTAGATTTTGGAGAGTTTGGGATTTGAATTTGGAGTAGCGTAAGAAGCGGAAAAGGTTTGTAAGGCTTTACTTCTCCTTCTTTTGGCATGTCTTAGACCTATTAGGCTTGGATACGGGCCTCGGGGGCGATTCTATTCCTAGAAATCCGAGTTTGAATTCGACCCCTCTTTATTCAATAAAATTGAATTAAGTTTTGTATGCCTTGTTGAAACAAGTGTGTAAACCTCTATAACTTGCCCAAATGGAACCAAATGACACTAAGACTTCCATAAGTGACTCCATAAAGCTTAATGTACGTGATTTGTGTACGCCACCTCGACTTGACCCGAGGTGGGCCCACAATCCTCGAGACTTATTTGTGTTGTTCTAGTTGACTCATTTCCATATAATAATTAAGGAAAACGTTTGGTTACTATTCCTAGTTGCTGTGATTCGCATATATCCTCTGAAATATGTATTTAGAAACTCTGATATGAATATTCTGAGTTGAACATCCAGATACAGATAATCCGTTAGGAGTATCCTTTGAACCCTTCGATGTCTCGCTTTTCAGGTAATAGTATGTCCGATCATTTCATCGAACCTTGTAAACGTTTCATGATTAAGTAACGAGACGAGTAAGAAAATTGTGTTTCTAAAAGAATTTGGTAAGTCTTAATGTCCTTAACCTTCATGGAAAATGTTCTAAAAGGAGTCTGTAAGTATGATAGCACGTTTGAAGATATGATATGATATGATAAGATATGATATGAGATGATATGACGGTATGTATATAATATGTATGGATCGGGCTGCACGTTCTGCAGCAATACGTTATTTTACTTATGGATCGGGCCGAACGTTCCTCGGCAGGTTACGTGGTATTATGGATCGGGCCGTACGTTCCACGACAGTAAATGTTATATTATGGATCGGGCCGAACGTTCCTCGGCAGAGTATTCTATATTATGGATCGGGCCGTACGTTCCACAGTAATATGGTATGTATATATGGATCGGGCCGTACGTTCCACGACAGTATATAATATGTATATATATATGGATTGGTTGTATGAATATGTATATGGAGACATAGGACGCCAGCACGTAAGGTTTGTGTTTGGGAAGTAATCATTTCGGTATTCTAGATGATTTATTCATTTTTGGTACTTTTCCAACATATGGCACCGGTAAGTATGATGTACGTTTGGAAGATAAGCATCTTGGTATTCTGACTATTGCACTTAATCTCTTGCACCGTTGTTCCGGTTACGTTTCTATTTTCCGTATTTTATGCCTTACATACTCAGTACATATTCCGTACTGATCCCCTCTCTTCGGGGGCTGCGTTTCATGCCCGCAGGTACAGACGCTCGTGTAAGAGATCCGGCTGTCTAGGTTACCTGTTCTGCTATTCCGGAGTGCTCCCTTGTCCCGGAGCCCATCTTTGGTACATACCTTTCTGCCATGTACATGTATGTATATATTCAGGGGTACAGCGGGGCCCTGTCCCGTCATATGATTATGTTATGTCTGTTAGAGGCCTGTAGACATATAAGTGGGTCGTGGGTCGCTGATGTCCGGTTACGTATGCGGTTTGCTCCGACAGCCTCAACGGCTTGTATGTATTTATGCTTTGGTCTGATGTGTATGATATATGCGACTATTCCGGAAAAAGAAAAAAAAATCTGTGTTAATTGTTATAGGTTAAATAAGAATGAGATATGACTATGTTGATTGGTAAACAGGTAAGTACGGGTGCCCAGCTCGGGCACCAGTCACGGCCCACGGGGTTGGGTCGTGACACTCTGATCTACAGAAGTAGGTCGACGGAGCAAGTTGACGGACCATCAACACGTTGACGTGACTGTCGACTCGCTCGTCGAGACGCTTCTCTGAAACATTCCAGTTTCAATTATAAATAGACGAGTTGAGCTCCAAATTTTCAGATTGAGCCTCTCTCTAAGTCTTGAAGGTTCTAGAAAAAATTCTCTCATCATATCATTATATATCCAAGGGAAATCAAGGATTAAGCACCAAGAATTAGTAGAATCAAGTGCAAGGATACTCTCTAGGGTTTGTGGAAACCAAGAATCTCTTTGGTGTTGAAGTAAGGTTTTCTCCAAGTGAAGTAGTTCCATTCAAAGTCCATTCCTACATCATCAAAGGTAATTTTTATGTTCAATTCACATTATTAAGAGTATTGAGAGGTCAAAAGACTTGGATTATGAAAGGGAGGAGAATATGGAGTACAAACATGGAAATAGTGATACTCTTGATTAAAGACTTAACTTGAATAGTAGTTCTTGACATGTTATTATTACAAACTTGTGCTGAATGATACGAATGATATTAAAGGAGTATTTTTTGAGAATGAATATGATGTTGTAACGTAGGTGTGGTTATGGATGATCTTGAAGGTGGATTTAAGAAGTAAACAATGTTTAACTTAAGGAATCTATTGATTATGTTATCATGAGTGTTTTTATTGATGTTTGAGGGTTATCTTATTTCATGGAAGAAATTTTCAAAACAAAGGAAGTGTCGGCAAATTTCCATTAACTTTTAGTTGCTTTAGCTTAAGCTTAAGTATGTTTCCGGTTGTCTAATTTTAGTGCAAATTCTTGTGAAGGTAGAATCGTGAGCTCGAAAGGCAAGCAAGTAGGCAATAGAGTTAAAAAGATGTAAAGGTATGTGAGGCTATTTTCCATGACTCTTACAGTGTGAGTTCTTCCCCCTATATTCCTATGACCTTCTTACATCTCTAAAGATGAAAGTTAAAGATCCTTAAGAGCTTCTTATGAGATATGTCCTATGATAGTGATGATGATAATGATGCCTTCATGAGCTTGAAAATCCTATGTTTATGATTCATTGACGTTGTTCCTTGTTGTTGCCTCACCTCATGATACTAGTTCTTTCAAGGCGAGGCATAGCGATGATGATGTTCCATAATGTAATCGGAGGCTCCCGACCTTACGTCAGTCTGATTAAGTACAAATTTTATTTGAGCTCGTATGCACGTTTCATGATAAGTACATGTGTATGATTACACCGTGCTTAGATGGCCGGACATGGCACCGCTAAGGCGGGAAACATATGATAACACTGTGCCTAGTTGGCCGGACATTACACCACTAGTGGGCGGCGTGAGATGATTACCCCGAACGCGGGAGGCCCGAACGCGGGAGGCCCGAACGCGGGCTAATGATGTTATTGATTCAGACAGATTATGTAAGTACATGTGATATGTTTGGAAGGTAAAAGTGAGCATGCATGATTCCGCCTCAAGAGGCAAGCAGCTACAGTTATCTTTTCTTCTTTTGCTTTCTATGTTTCCTTATTATGTTGTTATATATGCCTTACATACTTAGTACATTGTTCGTACTGACGTCCTTTTCTTTTTGGACACTGTGTTCATGCCCACAGGTAGATAGGGGGATGGTCCAGATCCTTAGGAGCTAGATCAGCTTGCACAGGAGCACTTCCCTACTGCGAAGGTGCAGTTTTTGATATATTCTTTTGTATATATATTCAGGCACGACAGGGTCCTGTCCCGTCCTTATGTTCAGTACTCCAGTTAGAGGCTCGTTCATACATATGTATGGGTAGTAGATGTCTGATGATCACCCCAGTGTATATTGTTATATATCCTTTTACATCCGTGAGGGCTTGTGTATACATATATGTATTGTTTTGGTGATTACGTATGTACAAATAGGGTATGATGGTTAGCATGATGAGTGGTGCTCGAAAGTCTGCTCCGGGTACCCGTCGTGGCCCACTGGCTGGGTCGTGACAAAAGTGGTATCAGAGCAGTTCCATCCTAGGGTGTGTCTACTAGCCGTGTCCAGTAGATTCTTGTTTATGGGTCTGAAGCGCGCCACACTTATAAATAAGAGGCTGCGGGGCATTTAGGAAAAATGACCATTCTTTTTGTCCATAGGTCATGCGATAGAGCTATGTTATAAGATTTTCTTTCCCTAATTGTATGTTATGATTTTCGCGATGCCGGTAAAGAGAAAAGCAACAGCCACCAGAAGGGCAAGACTACTGCAGGAAGACGGGTTGAACATGAGCTGCCGGTACATGTAGAGAAGGGTGAGTCCCATAATAAGGCTCCATCTCACACCTCTCATACTCCGCCTGTTTCGGAGGAGCACGAAGGGGTTACAGCTCTAGCTCCAGTACCTCCACTACCGGGTGCTCCGGGTCAATAAATGACCAAGGCCTTTCAGTAATTAACTTTGTTGGTTGCCGCTCAGGCTCAGCGGTAGAGTGCGGGTCTCGGTGATAGAGCCACTAGTGCAAGGGCCCGTGATTTTATGAGTTAAAATCCTCCAAAAACATTTTGGGTCAAAGCCAGATGAAGACCCGCAAGGTTTTACAGATTAAATGTTGAGGACGTTGAAAATCATCCATGCCTCCGATACTGAATCTGTGGAGTTGGCATCTTATAGACTCCGGGATGTAGCGGTCCATTGGTACAATAATTGGATTTCTTCGAGAAGAGAGGATGCACCTCTCCCGGTTTGGCAAGCGTTCGTGAAAGCTTTTGTTTGTCACTACCTTCCACCCGAGGTTTGTCGGGCCAGAGCTGATAAATCTTGAATCTTAAGCAAAGGAATATGAGTGCCCAAGAGTATAGCCTTCACTCGAATTCATTGGCTAGATATGCTCCGGTTATGGTGACTGATATGGGAGATAGAGTACATATATTTATGAGTAGCTTAAGGCCACATTTGTTTAAAGATTTCTTGACAGCTTCAATATAGGAGGGGATGGACATCTCCCATATTCAGGCCCACACTCAAAATCTAGATGAACAACAACAACCGCCGAATGGTGAGCGCGATGTGGATAGAGGGCAGAGCAAGAGGGCCAGATTTGCTAGTAGTGAGTACAGAGGGGGTCAACAACAGTATTCCAGGTATTCGGGTCAATCCGCGGCTAGTGCACTCTCTCGATTTGCGGGTAGGATATTTGACCGCCCCATCTATTTAGGTCAAAGACAGAGCTCGAGAGTTTCAGGTTCCCAGCTTGGAAGTGATTATAGTCGGAGGAGGCTACCGGTTCCACGATGCAGCTAGTGTAGGAAGTCACATTCGGGTCTGTGTCGTCAGGGCTCAGACGCTTGCTATGCCTATGGTCAGGTAGGTCAAATGATGCATGATTTCCCGTCGATGGGTAGTAGAGTTGGGGCTCAGCCCACCGGATCCGCAGCTGGTTGTTCCTCGTCTGTACGTCCGGTAAGGCAAACTCCCAAGACTCCAGCAGGCCGCGGTAGGGGGGAGCATCCAGTTCAGGTGGCACCCAGCCTCGTATTTATGCTTTAGCCGAACGTCAGGATCATGAGTCCTCCCCGGACGTGGTTACAGGTATATTATCCATCTTCTCTCATGATGTGTATGCATTGATTGATCCGGGCTCTACGTTTTCTTATATCACTCCTTCTATTGCTGGCCGAATTGGGGTGAAACCCGAGCCGATTAAACCTTTCGAGGTATCTACTCCAGTTGGTGATCCAGTAATAGCTAGATAAGTGTATAAGAATTGTATGCTTGTGGAATGTGATCGTCAGACTAAAGTTGATTTGGTTGAGCTAGAAATGTTAGATTTTGATGTGATTATGGGCATGGATTGGTTGGCCTCATGCTATGCTACTGTGGACTGTAGAACGAAAATAGTTCGGTTCTAATTTCTAGGAGAACCAGTGCTCGAACGGAAGGGCAATACAGCGTCCCCGAGGGGTAATTTTATTTCCTACCTCAAAGCAAGAAATATGATTGCAAAGGGAAATATTTATCATCTAGTCCGAGTTCATGAAATCGAAGCAAAGCCACCAACTATGCAGTCTGTCGCGATAGTAAATGAAATTTCCGGCTATATTTGCAGATGAACTTCCAGGCCTTCCACCGGAACGAGAGATTGATTTCGCTATTGATTTGTTGCCGAATACAAAATCTATATCTATTCCTCCCTATAGAATGGCTCCTGCAGAATTGAAAGAGCTAAAGGAGTAGTTGAAAGATTTGCTCGAGAAGGGATTCATTAGACCCAGTTCATCGCCATGGGGAGCACCTATCTTATTTGCAAGAAAGAAAGATGGTTCTTTACGGATGTGCATCGATTATAGGCAGTTGAACAGTGTGACGATAGAGAATAAATATCCTCTTCCGAGAATCGATGATTTATTTGATAAATTACAGGGTGCCGAGTTGTTTTCCAAAATAAATCTGCGGTCAGGTTTTCATCAAGTGAGAGTTAGAGAAAAAGATATTCCGATGACAGCTTTCAGAACCAGATATGGTCAATATGAATTCCGAGTAATGTCATTCGGGTTGACAAATGCCCAGGCGGTGTTCATGAATTTGATGAATAATTTGTTCAGGACTTTCTTAGATCTATTTGTGATAGTATTCATTGATGACATTCTAGTATATTCTCGGTCGGAAGAAAAGCATGCGGATCATCTATGTACTGTCCTTGGAATTCTTCGGACTCGCAAACTATATGCCAAATTTTCAAAATGTGAGTTATGGCTGAATTCTGTGACCTTTCTGGGCCATATTATCTCACCTAACGGTATTCGAGTTGATACTCAGAAAATTGAGGCTGTGAAGACTTGGCCAAGGCCTACAACGCCAACAGAGGTCCATAGCTTCTTGGTCTTGGCAGGTTACTATAGGAGATTTTTGGAAGGGTTTTCTTCTATTTCAGCACCATTAACGAAGCTAACTCAAAGGTCAGCGAAATTTTAGTGGACCGATGCCTGCGAATGCATTTTTCAGGAATTGAAGGATAGATTAACTTCGGCCCCAGTCCTGACACTCCCTTAAAGGTCAGAAGGCTATGTTGTTTATTCTGATGCCTCCAGTGTCGGATTGGGCTGCGTGCTAATGCAGCAAGGTAAAGTCATTGCCTATGCTTCCCGGCAGTTGCGGAAGCATGAAAGGAATTATCCAACTCATGATCTCGAATTGGATACGGTTATTCATGCATTAAAAATGTGGAGACATTACTTGTACAGTGTGCATGTTGATATTTATACAGATCACAAGAGTCTCTAATATATTTTCAAGCAAAAGGAGTTGAACTTGCGACAAAGACAGTGGTTAGAATTATTAAATTATTATGATGTGAGTATTTTACATCATCCTGGAAGGGCGAATGTAGTAGCTAATGCACTTAGCCGCAAATCAATGGGAAGTATATGTGAGGTCCCTCCGGAGAAGAAAGAATTAATTCGTGAGCTTCACCAGCTAGCTAACCCCGGAGTTCATCTAATTGATTCAGGCAATGCAGGGGTTGATATTCATAATTCAGCTATTTCCTCTTTAGACACGGAAGTAAGAAGGCGCCAATATGAAGACCCCCAGTTGAGTCACTATAGGGATACATTTCCTAAGAAATAGAAGTCGCCATTTGGAGTTTCAGCAGATGGAGTTCTCAGGTATGGAGGCAGGCTACGTGTGCCAGATGTGGCAGAGCTACGTCGTCAGATTCTAGAAGAAGCTCATTATTCTCGGTATTCTATTCACCCAGGGCGACAAAGATGTATCACGATCTTAAACTAATATATTGGTGGCATGGAATGAAGAAGGACATAGCAGAGTTTGTAGCTCAATGTCCAAATTGCCAACAAGTGAAAATTGAGCATCAAAAGCCAGGAGGATTGTTACAAGCCATGAAAATTCTAGCCTGGAAATGGGAAATGATAAACATGGATTTTATTATAGGTTTGCCTCATTCTCGGCGTAAGTATGACTCCATATGGGTGATTGTTGATAGACTCACAAAATCAGCCCATTTTCTTCCGGTCAAAACCACATATTCAGTAGCAGATTATGCAAGGTTGTATCTTAAGGAGATAGTGCGACTTCATGGTATCTCGGTGTGTATTATCATAGACGGGGGAGCACAATTTACTTCTAACTTCTGGAAGTCTTTCCTAGAAGGTTTAGGTATTCAAGTGAGACTCAGCACAACATTTCACCCACAAACTGATGGGCAGGTTGAACGCACTGTTCAGACCATGGAAGATATGCTACGGGCATGTATACTAGACTTCGGAGGTAATTGGGATGATCATTTTCCACTTATTGAATTTGTAGTTATCATTCCAGCATCCACATGGCCCCGTACGAATCTTTGTATGGAAGGAAGTGTAGGTCGCCAATCGGATGGTTCAAAGTTGGAGAGGTACAACTAATAGGTTCGGGGTTGATCCAACAAGCGGGGGAAAAGATCAAGGTTATCTGAGATCAATTGTTGACAGCCCAAAGTCGCCAGAAATTTTATGCAGACAACCGGCGGCGACACTTGGAATTCCAAGTTGATGATTGGGTATTCCTGAAGGTATCCCCGATGAAGAGTGTAATGAGATTCGGCAAGAAGGGCAAGCTTAGCCCCCGATATATTGGGCCTTATATGATTGTACGCAAAGTGGGCCAAGTAGCTTATGAACTGGATTTACCTCCAGAGCTTGAATCAGTCCACCCAGTTTTCCACGTGTCGATGCTTCGCAAATGTGTCTGAGATCCATCTAGAATTATGCCGATAGATGATGTCCAGATTACTGAGAAGTTGGCCTAAGAAAAGGTACCCATTTCCACACTAGATAGGCAGGTGCGGAAGCTCAGGAACGAAGAGGTAGCTTCAGTCAAGGTCTTATGGAGAAACAATAACCGAGAAGAAATGACTTGGGAAGCGGAGGAAAACATGAAGTCCAAGTACCCGCAATTATTTCCACCCCGGAGGAGATTCAAGATGAGACGCCATTATCATAAGGTATGTAATGCTTTCTTCTAGTGCTTTTGGTCGTGTGCGGCCATATTTTCTTGCTATTGCGTTGTAGTCCTGTGAGGCGATGTTATTGTGGGTTGTTATGACAAGATGTTAGTGCTATATTATAAGGAAAACTCTGGAACATTTTTTATAAAATTTCCGAGGACAAAACATTCGAGGACAAATGTTTTTAAAGGGGGGAAAAGTGTTATACCTTGGAAAATTTCATGTCGTTGGGCGGCTAATAGGCTAATGTAGGTTAAGGTGTATATGATGTCCCTATTAGTAAGAAAGGATACTTAATGATCCTAATTAAGATTCCAAAGACATTTGGGGGGAAAAAAGAAAGAGAAGAGAACTTGTTGGGGAGAGTTAAGGTAGAGAATATTGAACACAGTGTACCAGCAGGTGTTCCTTGTCATTTATGGGGTTTGAAGTTGAACGGATTGAACCGACGACGGCTGAGCAGATTCAGGGAAGTCTGAAGACATCAGACATTATCGACGGACTGCCAATATGCACCATCACTATGTTCCGAAAATCCTGATCTGCAGAAGCAGATCGACGAGATGCGTCAACGGACCGTCGACACGTCAAAGGGCCGTCGATCTCCGCCATCAGTAGGACTTCGCAACTTCTGATTTTCAGAAGTAGGTCGACCGAGCAAGTCGATGGACCGTCAACATGTCGACGTGACCGTCGACCCTCTCGTCGAACCGCTTCTCTGGAACTTTCCAGTTTCAGTTAAAAATAGACGAGTTGAGCTCCAAATTTTCAGATTGAGCCTCTCTCTAAGACTTGAAGGTTCTAGAAAAATTTCTCTTATCATATCATTATATATCCAAGGGAAATCAAGGAGTAAACACCAAGAATTAGTAGAATCAAGTGCAAGGATACTCTCTAGGGTTTGTGGAAACCACGAATCTCTTTGGTGTTGAAGTAGGGTTTTCTCCAAGTGAAGTATTTCCATTCAAAGTCCATTCCTACATCATCAAAGGTAAGTTTATTTTCAATTCATGTTATTAAGAGTATTGAGAGGTTAAAAGACTTGGATTATGAAAAGGAGCCGAATATGGAGTACAAACATGGAAATAGTGATACTCTTGATTAATGACTTAACTGGAAAAATAGTTCTTGACATGTTATTAGTACAAAAATGTGGTGAATGATACGAATGATATTAAAGGAGTATTTTGTGATAATGAATATGATGTTGTAACATTGGTGTGGTTATGGATGATCTTGAAGGTGGATTTAAGAAGTAAACAATGTTTAACTTAAGGAATCTATTGATTATGTTGTCATTAGTGTTCTTATTGATGTTTGAGGGTTATCTTATTTCATGGAAGAAGTTGTCGAAAAAAAGGAAGTGTCGCCAAATTTCCATTAAGTTTTAGTTGCTTTAGCTTAAGCTTAAGTATGTTTCCGGTTGTCTTATTTTAGTACAAATTCTCCTGAAGGTAGCATCATGAGCTCGAAAAGCAAGCAAGTAGGCAATAGAGTTAAAAAGATATAAAGGTATGTGAGGCTATTTCCCTTCTTTCAAAGGCATGACTCTTACAGTGTGAATTCTTCCCCATATATTCCCATGACCTTCTTACATCTCTAATGATGAAAGTTAAAGATCCTTAAGAGCTTCTTATGAGATATGTTCTATGATAGTGATGATGATAATGATGCCTTCATGAGCTTGAGAATCCTATGTTTACGATCCATTGATGTTGTTCTTTGTTGTTGCCTCACCTCATGATACTAGTTCTTTCAAGGCGAGGCATAGCGATGATGATGTTCCATAATGTAATCGGAGGCTCCCGACCTTACGTCACTCCGATTGAGTACAACTTTTATTTGAGCTCTTATGCACGCTTCATGATAAGTACATGTGTATGATTACACCGTGCCTAGATGGCCAAGCATGACACCGCTAAGGCGGCATGTGGCATATGATAACACCGTGACTAGTTGGCCGGACATGACACCACTAGTGGGCGGTGTAAGATGATTACCCCAGATTCGGAAGGCTCGGACGCCGGCTAATGATATTACTGATTCAGACAAATTATGTAAGTACATGTGATAGGTAAAAGTGAGCATGCATGATTCCGCCTCAAGAGGCAAGTAACTACAATTATCTGTTCTTCTTATGCTTTCTATGTTTCCTTATTATGTTGTCACATATGCCTTACATACTCAATGCATTATGTTCATACCCACAGGTAGATAGGGGGACGGTCCAGATCCTTAGGAGCTAGATCATCTTGCACAGGAGCACTTCCCTATTTCGGAGGTGCAGTTTTTGATATATTCTTTTGTGTATATATTCGGGCACGACGGGGTCCTGTCCCATCCTTATGTTCAGTACTCCAGTTAGAGGCTCGTGGATACATATGTGTGGGTAGTAGATGTCTTATGATCACCCCTGTGTATATTGTTTTATATCCTTTTATAGCCGTGAGGGCTTATGTATACATATATGTATTGTTTTGGTGATTACGTGTGTACAAATTGGGTATGATGGTTAGCATGATGAGTGGTGCTCGGTAGTCCGCTTCGGGTACCTATCATGGCCCACTGGCTGGGCCGTGACAAGCCACTAGTCAAAAACCAAGCCTAAAGAATACTAAGTCTTGAAATACATATATAAAATCTAACAAGGCAATCACAGCACAACCACAACAATGGCGAATGGATGATGATTTATGCAATGCAATGAGACTGATGTCATGCAATGAAATGGCTAATACTCACTCTGTACACACATGCTACAGACGAAATATCGACGTCTCGGCTGTCATGACCTATAAGGGACCCATGGCATCCACGTGTCGTTGTGGTGTGCAACCCGATCCCATAAATATACGTTGTGGCGTGCAACCCGATCTCATATATATATATATATATATATATATATATATATATATATATAGATATGTTATACCCCGTATATTTATACGTCGGATTATTCGCAAGCAAACCGAATCAAGTTAAAGGCGGAGTCATTTTCGGACACAAGATAGAAACCTTTAAATTTCAATCTTAAATTAGAATATAAATTATTTATAAATTTTATGTAGTGTAAAAATATTATTGGACATTAGGAACTAATTAATTATGATTAAAATATTAAGTAGGGATTAGGGATTAATTAATTAATTAATTTAATTTTTAAATTGTGGGCACCACCCCTTTTAAATAAAAACAAAAACAAACAAATCAGCAAATTAATTTTGATGAGTCATTAGATGGGGAGGGGGACGTGTCAACACAAGAAATACCACGTATAAACAATTGGGAATGAACAATTCAACAACAGATTTCATTTTACAAAGAATCAAAGTTAAGAAAAAAAAAACGGAGCAGCCATGGCTGCTACTGTTCACGGCCAGCCATGGCTGTTTTAAAAAAAAATAAAAATTGCTTTGATTTAATTCCAAGGTGATTTACAAGTTCAAGGAGGTGATAGCAACATTGGATATTGAATCGAGAAAGAAGAAATTGCGAAATTGGAGCAGTTAAGATTAGAAATTCCTCCGAGAAAGTTAAGGTAAGATTTTCTTGTTTTATGATGTAATTGTTTCAATGGTATTGTAATGTAATTATTAGAATTGGATTTGACGAAATTGGAATTAAGAAAATGCATGAAATCGATGTTATAGGAAATTGTGGGTTGAAATGGATTAAGAGAAATTGTTGGGTTGTTAGAATTGTTATGGGCTGAATTGTGAGAATTTTATGTGTATATTGTTGTTGTTGGTATTTCTGTGTTGACAGGAGAACAATTAGAAATTCGGGTTAGGCGAATATATAGGGGAAATGCTGCCCGATTTTCGTTAAGCCCTTAACTAATGGAAAACCCTAAACGAGAGTGTATAGGTTAAAGAACAAGTTCTATAAAGTGATGGGCTACGGATTTGCGAACTAAAGTATAGTTACTAACGATAACGTTACTCTTATATTAAATAGGCTAAAAGAGCGACGAGGCGAACGGATTTACGAATAGTCGCTAACAGGTATGTAAAGCTGTCCCTTCTTTCTTTTGGCATGTCCTAGATTTAAGTGATGAATGATATGAACTTTGGGGTAATTCCATTCATAAGATTTGAGTGATATTGATGATTCTTATTCACTTCTTGATATTACAATTCTCAAGTGATTGAGCCTCCCTCTTCAGTTTTCTGTACGTTGAATAATAGTCGATATATACCCGCTCTTATTCTTAGGAATTCTATGATAACTAATGCTCGGACTTCTATAAGATGTTCATACTTTATTGACATATGACTATGCTTTCTAAGCCCTTTTGATATACTTTATGATAACATTCGAGAGTTATTTGATATGTTCCGAGTGACATTCGAAAGGTATTTAATATGACTATTGTCCTGATTTTTAAATGATAGCTCGTGTTGATTATTCCATTGAGTCTTTGAAAATGTTTTAATTTGCATATGGTTGTTCACTACTCCACTCGTGCAAGTCTCAATATGTCTTTCACTGAGTCCCGGGCCAGGACACATTTTCGTGCACAGTTTCACTGCATTGTTCACTGAGTCCCTCACTAGAGGGCCAGGACACGTTATATATATATATATATATATATATATATATATATATATATGATGATATGATGATATGATGATGTGTTATGGCGGCCAGGAGTGCATATGATGACTTTATTCACCGAGTCCCTCCCTAGAGGGCCGAGACACGTTATATATATGATATATGATATATGATATTAATATGCATGACTTTCATTTCATAAGGCAAGTGTATTGATGTTTTAAAAGTCATACTTGTTTCGGGTAATCTCTATTTCAGTTATGATCCTTTTACTGTATTTCATACTTTATATACTCAGTACATATTCCGTACTGACCCCTTTCTTCGAGGGGCTGCTGTTACATTCCGTAATTTTCATACATTGGACGTTTTAAAATAAACGCGACAAGTTAAGACAAGATTAGTTTAGGGTACAAAGTGGAGATTTTAACTTCCAATTTTGTTTCAAGTTACAAATTATTTACAAATTTCGTTTGGCATGGAAGACTTAATAGAAAAGTGGGATTAAACTAATGATAAATGGAATACTAAGTGGGATTGGGAACAAAAATCTGCCCATCTTTTCTTAGCCATGTTCAGCCGTGCATATTGTGCAATGGTCAAAGATTATTGACCCAAAAACTTTAGTGGGACACATGTCCAAATCATGGAAGGAATATATAAGGCAAAATTCTGATTCATACACCACTAAGCAACTCATTTCTTCATTTTACAAAGTTAGAAAACTTAGTCATAGAAAGAGAGGGTCTCGGCTACAAGTTGGCCGAGAATGAGCTGCTCCAAATTGCTCCAAAAATCAGTTTTCCAAGCAATTAAACTCCATTATAGGTGCATAATAACGTGTAGCATTCATTGGGGTAGCAAGAACAAGTGTTAAATTTCAAGAAGAGAGTTTGAGGGGCTAGCCGATTGAAGGAATTAGTTACAAGGTAAGAATGCTTATTGTTCTTGTGTTCCATAACGATTTGAATGTATAGTTCATGCATGTTGTTGTTGGATGGTTGTTGTGGTTGAAGTAGTGAGTGAGCCGTGAGTGTTGATGAAGCCATGGTTGGTTTCATTTTGTATGTATTGTTGGTGAATTGAATGGGTGTCAACATATGTAAAGGAACAAAGATTGTAGAAGTTGGTTTATGATGTTGTATGTTGGTATTGGACTGTTTTGTGAGGGAGTTAGTGAACTGTTTTTACTTGATATTTTGATTGTTATTATCATTAATTTCATGATGTAAATGAAGGTGTTTAATGGTTGGAGTTGAAACTAAAATCGTTTGTGAGTTGTTGTATGGATTATAGAAATGACGATGTAGTTTAGTTGTGTATGAATTGATGTTGTATTTGTCGTGTGGATAGCTGGTCATAACCTACTGAAAATATATGAAAAGAAGGCATGAAATAATGTGTAAGAATCATAGGTGGTTTGCTTAGTATGTTCGTAAATGTTTGCAAGAATTCCGAACATTGTTTAGGGACTGTTTTGGACATGTTATTGGACTGTTTTGGACATGTTGTGGTAATGGACTGTTTTCTAAAACGTTTAAATCAGCCATGTGTTGTAGGCTTTAATGGAATCATGTTTAATCTCCTTGTACATGTATTGGAAATGGATTGAATGTGTTGTGGTTTGGATGAATGGATGAAAATCATGAAGTTGTTATAGTTGTGTTGAAGCCGTGTAAAGGGGCTGTTTTAGGGGAAATTATGGACTGCTTTGTGCCAAGTTTTGATTGTTGTTGTTATGAACATTGTGGTATATTGTATGTATGTTGAATATGTTAATTTAGGTGTTAAAGAAACAAATCAAATTGAAGTACGCAAGCAGTCCAAAACAGTGGACTGTTTTAAGGTTAGAAGCAAATTAGTGAATGTTGAATATTGATTGTTGCTATGAACGTGTAGTGAGTGTGAAGCTTAATGATTCAAGTTGAAATTGAAATGGTTTGTGGGCTGTTATAAGAATAAATATGATGCTGAAATAGTTCCGCTAATCGCATAAGTAATGTTGTAAACGTGTTGTTGTCGTTGTAATTGAAGTTGGAAAATTGCGAAATAGAAATTGTAGTGTTGTGTGTGCTGTTTGGCCGTGAGTATGGAACAGTTTTGAATGATGTATGGACTGTCCAAAGTCCCTTAAATCATGTTTATACAAGTTTGGATTGATACATGAAAGAATGACTAGCAATATTAGCTTGTAGCACTAGTTGGTTTGAATGCGAACGAAACGTTGTCTAAATGTTAGAAAGGGATTGTGAGTGTCAAAATACGTATCGAATTCCCTCGTAAACTAATCATAGCTTGTGATATCTTGATATAGGATAAGTAACATTGGGCAGCAAGTACAAGTTATTATACGACTAAACGCCAAAGGTATGTAAGGCCTATTCCTTTCTTTTCTTGGCATGTCCTAGACGTAAGTATGCAATGATATGAACCTTGGGGTAAATTCTACTCTCTAGTTCCAAACATGATTTGTGATCCTTTTCATTCTGTAATGTTATTGTCATGAGTTTATTATATGATTGACTAATGAATGATGCATAGAAGTTCCTACTCTTGAATATTTGCACAACTAGAGACATACTTGATCTCAAAGTTACACCATGATTAAAGTACGCATGTACATAAAATCTGAGATGTTCCTTGCTATAGTTAGTAATGAGATTTCAAAAAAAAAAAAAAGAACCGAAGATGAATTGCATATGTGTGGTATCGCCGCTGGATTCTTGGCCGCGGTATTTGTATGTGTGATGTTGCCACTGGATACTTGACCGCGGTATGTGTGATATTTACCGCTGGATACTTGGCCGCGGTAGGTGTATATGTGTATATGTGTGATATTGACCGCTGGATACTTGGCCGCGGTAGGTGTATAGGTGTATATGTGTATATGTGTATATGTTTATGTTTATGAGGCTATGATTTTAATACCGAGTCCCTTATTAAAGGGCCGGGACACGTTATATATATGTATGATTATAATATGATTTTACTTACCGAGTCCCTTACAAAAGGGGCGGGACACGATATATATGTACTTACATATGATATGACTACCTTGTTATGATTACTAAAACTTATGATGAATTATGTGACAAGTAAGTCTTGGGATTTTTGGTCTTTGTACTGAATCTTATGCTACTCACTTCAGATATGTTTCTATTTACTATATTTCATGCTTTACATACTCAGTACATACTCCGTACTGACCCCCTTTCTTCGGGGGGCTGCGTTCATGCCCGCAGGTACAGACGCTTATTTTGGAGATCCGTCAGCTTAGGGTACCTATTCAGCTATTTTGGACCGCTCCTTTGTTCCGGAGCTAGCTTGTGGTATAACTCCCTTGTGTTGTATTCATATGTGTTAAATTGGGTACAGCGGGGCCCTGTCCCGCCATATGATACAGTCATTACTCTTAGAGGTCTGTGGACATCTTTGTGGGTCTGTATGTAGTTGTTGATGCGTTGTATGACTATGACTTATGTTTGGGGCGTACCCATTCGTAATGGCAGCCTTGTCGGCTTGCATATATATGTATGTTTGGTATGATACATATCGTGGCAGCCTTATCGGCTTGCGTAGAAAGATATATGTTGTTGTTTAAAAATTGTAACTCCTCAGGAGACAGATGCCTTCGACATACAAAAATTTTGACAGCTTCAAAACAACACCATACCTTTTTATACAAATAAGTTAATGACATACTAGTTATAAATGATTACAGTTAACAGGCAATATGAGTGTCCAATTCGGGCACTAGTCACGGCCTACGGGGTTGGGTCGTGACAGCTGCGTTTTATGCCCGCAGGTACAGATAGTCGGTTTGGTGACTCTTCAGCATAGGACTTCTATTCAGCTATCTTGGAGAGCTCCGTTGTTCCGGAGTGTAGACTTTTGGTACAGATCTTATGATATATATATGTATGTTTACCCAGGGGTACGACGGGGCCCTGTCCCGTCATATTTCGCTATTCGTTCTCTTAGAGGTCTGTAGACATATGTGTTGGTTGTGTATGGGTTCTATTCAGCTGTGTCTATACGATGTGCTGTGGTATGATGTTCGTCTATAGTGACAGCCTTGTCGACTTGTATATGATATTGATATGTGATGGCAGCCTTGTCGGCTTGAGTATTATTTCATGATATGATTAGTTGTGACTCCTCAGGAGACAGTTGATCTGGAAATATATATATATATATATATATATATATATATGATGTTACGAACTTTGGAGTTCCTTTATAAGTTTCCGTATCGTCGTAGTTTCAGTTTGGTTATATTTTACAGGTTCATGTACGGCTGTCCAGTTCGGGCACCAGTCACGGCCTACGGGGTTGGGTCGTGATAATATATATATATATATATATATATATATATATATAAATATGCACACACGTTGCGGCGCGCAACCCGATCCCATAATTCATCACACTGATTCAACACTACTTTCATCAAATCATTTCCATACCATTTCCATCATGTATGTATGTATGATTGGAAGAATGCTAAATCAAATACAATCAATGCTAATGAATATACTATGGAGATCAAAAACACCATAAGCCATATCAAGTCTTGCATAAGTCAGAACAACCATGGAAATGGTTCAATATCGAGTAGTTTCAATCACTATAGTGAATCTATCACATCCCACAACTCCAATCATGTAATCAAATACACCCCATGTCTACAATGCATAAATAACGGCAACAAGCCCACATAATCAGAAATTATTCCAACCTAATTGGATCACAATGCCACATCATGTCTGAAGACCTAACATGCTTTCCCCGTCAATTCTACACATACATTGGATTCACTAATCAAAGTCTAACTAAAGTAAGCCATAACCTACCTTAGCGCCGAGCAGGTGCCACAAACTATCCAACACGAGCCTTCCCTTTTTGAAGAGCTTCCGAACGATCGAGGTCTAACCAAAAAGTTAATCTACATTAGCAACTGAGGCTAACGATACCCGTATTGCAATAAACTTTTTTGAATTGAAAAACATCCTTAAAAGAGAACCCAGCATCCATATGGGTAAAATTTGAATTTCAAGTTAAAAATGGTTCACCCAACCATTAGGAAGTCCAAAACCATCCCTCAAATCAGTACATACCTCAATTTATCGTCAATTGCATCATTAGTAAAAAACACCCAATTTAGAGAAAACCCTAACTTTTCCATAATCAAATTCTTCATTGAAATAGAGATTCACGCTTAGTATCTAGTTATCCAAATGATTCCATGCCTAGAGTTAATAAATTTTGTCAACACAACTTATTTACAAACTAGCAGGATTCCAAACTTAATACCATAATATAATCACAATAGAGTAAAGGGAACTTGCCCAAGGAAGAATTACCCCCATGCTCTAAAATATCACCTCCAATAGACTTTTAGGCTTTCAACTTTGTGAATGGAAGGAATGTGTTAAGAATAGGGAATATAAAAGGGTTTACATGTCAGTGATTTCCACATCCGCGGACACCTTCTCCACTGATGCGGACTCGCTTGAGCGAAGTGGGCTCCGCTTCTGTGGACTCACTTAAACACGAAATTCCTCGCATCTGCGTGCCAAGTTCTGCATGGATGGACCCGCAAATGCGAACCCACTCCCGCCGAAGTAGAACATCAGTACACCAGAAAAATATAGTTTTTATCAGGTTCAACCCAAAATCCCACTATCCATCCGAGATATCCTGGATACAAACCAAACATGCAGATACACGTAAAAGCAGGCTACGAACTCAACTGTGGCCTCAGAATCCCCAATCGAGGTCACCTTGACTCGGTCAACCCCCAATCATTTAAAATGAAGTTTCCAACTCAAGGCTCAAAATCCCCTTGAGTATCTTTCTTACACCTTGAAAATTTTCTCCACGAACGTACAGTGGATAGTCTAACAAAGGGCATAGCGTGTACGATGTTTTAATAAGAAGGGAAAGACGTTTGACGACCTTAAGTAAGATTCCTAAGGCAATTGCAATAAGAGATAGGTTATGCTCCATAATGACTAACTATAGGTTCTGAAAATGTGGAAAGTTACAGATTTGCACTTTGGCCAGTTGATCGTAAAATGAAATACAGACCGTAAAGTAGTTTACGGGCCGTAAACTGCCATGTCGTATTTCAACTTCCAAAACTTCAACTTTCTGTCAAATGCTTGAATGGTTAAAGACGACTTGAAATACGGACTGTAAACTGAAATACGGCCCGTAAACTGTGATGGTAAATCACCATGTCTCAGCCTGACTTTCTGGTTCTGTTATGATTAAATACGTCCACGAAATACATCCCGTAAACTGGAATACGGACCGTAAACTGAGCTTACGACGACTGTTCATTCCAGATCAGATTTTGGGTTATTAAAAGGGGGACCAAGTTTATTATTTTATTTCCACATTTCACCCCTTCTCTCTAAAACATCTCTCTACATTTATTCCACAAGAATTCAAGGATTATTAGTGATCAACAACATTAACCAAGTGAATCAAGTGTAAGAAAACCCATTAAAGATCATACAAGTCAAGAAATCTCATTGGAGATGAACTAGGGTTTTTGCTCAAGTGGAGTATTATCAACCAAGGCTTGTTCCTACGACATCTAAGGTAAGGTTTATGATATTTCTATGTTCTTTGAAGTATTTGAGAGTTGAAATACTTGGATTGTAGAAGTGTATAGAAAAATGGGTCATGAATGTGGAATAGTGCCATTTTGAGAAATAGCTTAACTTGAGTTACGATTCTTGATGTGTTATGATGTAAATATGTTATAAATGATGTTGAGAACATAAGATGAGCAATGTATGAGAATGGACGTCGTCGTGCGTTATGGCCATGGATAATGTGGATGAATAATGACTATCGTTATATTATTGTGAATATATTATTGACGTTTGAGAGTTGATATACGCTATAGAGGAATGTCGTATAAATAGAGGAGACATTGCCAGATTTTCTCTAGTTTTAGTCATGTATGCTAGCTATCGATTTCTAATAATAGTATGACTTTAATGAAGGTAGAGACGTGAGCTTCGGAGGAGAATGTGCAAGTGTAGAATAGTTCAACGAAAAGGTATGTAAGGCTAACCCTTCTTTCATAAGCCATGATTCTTTGGCCAAATGTCTACATCTTCTATAAGACTATGATATCTTTCAAATGATTTGATTTTCCGAGCTTGTAAGCTCACGATTCTTGATACGCTACGATTGTACTAAGTTCCTCATATGATGAGTAAGCCTATAAAGATAGATGTGATGAATGACGATAATAGTGACAATGATATGGAAGACGACTATGGTGGTAATAGCGATGACGATAACGATGACGACGATTATAGTAGCTATAATAGTAAAGACGCTTATCAGCTATTATGCATATGTATCTATGTATGACTATTATGGAACCCCGAGCTTATGAGGCCGGGTAGGATATGTAAATAAGTATGTATATGATTATGTAACGCGCGCACACCTCTGCAGATGGTACGGATAACCCTGACGCCTTGGTAGGGCCAGGTAGATGTAACCCTGACGCCTTGGTAGGGCCAGGTATGTGTAACCTTGAGCCTTGCTTGGCCAAGTATGTATGAAACACCGATCCGGCATGGTCGGGTATGCTATGTAAATGCTATGTATATGATACTATTATGTATATGATATAGATACCAGTACGAATACGGATATGATACGATATGAATGTGAATAAGGGTATGTATACGAATATGAGTACAAACATGGAACGGATACGATTATGGATACGGATATGAACTGATATGGATGTATGTACACAATAAGCATTAGAAATGGGAAGTTCCTATGAAAGGAACGTAAGTGCCTATGACGATGATATTACCATCTCCCATCCTGTGCTATTTTTCATGTTGCTTATTATGCTTCTACATTGATATTGATCATGCCTTACATACTCAGTACATTCTTCGTACTGACGTCCTTTTGTTTGTGGATACTGCGTCATGCCCGCAGGTGCACAGGGAGACAGACTTGATCCATAGCCACATTCTCAGGGACTACCTAGCGGAGCTCCATTTCATTCGGAGATATAGCTTTTGGGTACTTATTCTTTTGCATACATAATTATGGGCATAGCGGGGTCCTGTCCCGCTTATGTGATATGACATACTCTCCGTAGAGGCTCGTAGACATGTGTATGTGGTTAGATGTGTTTGGCCTTGTCGGCCTATATTTTGTATATCATTTTGTTAGCCTTGTCGGCTCATGTACATTGACGTGGTATAGATGCCAATGATGATATAAAGGCATTGTTGTCCAATGGGACTAGTATGACTGATGAATAGAAATGTATGTTTAATTATGTGGCTCACCTAGATGTAAATGTAAGTGCAAGCCAAGGGGTGACCGGGTGAGCTAGCACTGGGCGCTCCTCGCGGCCCCCTAGACGGGTCGTGACAATCTTGGGAACCGAACCAATAATATTAAGAAATCATAATCGATCATCTGGACCTAGTGGAATTGACAAAAATCTAATGAGACATGAATACCCAAAAGTTAGCAATTAGTCAACACTTTTTTGCTTATTCAAGTTAAGGGCTTCTAAGCTCGTCAACGCAATCCCGATTACCTCGTGAACTGTGCTACCCATATCCACTAGTCAAAACCACTCTAACGAAGCTGGGGGAAGGGTCAACAAGGGTAAAAAAGGTAAAATACCCTACACGACCAAACAGATAATTACAACATCCATCTTTCTAGGATCCAACTATTTGACCCATTTGACCTCTTTTACCAAGTGAATTAAAAATTGCCAAAACCCATTTGACTTATATATTATATTCCATCAACTAGAAGAGAGAAGTGGAGAGTACATTTTTAGGGCTGTAAGCAGACCAAGAAACGATCAATGCTTCCGGCTATTTGAGGATTAGTTTATTTTGATCGTGAATTCAGACACAGAACATCTAATTTTTTGAAATAAAATTTATATATTTAGAAACTACATAAAATTATAATAAGTCACAATAATTTGCAATTCGAAATTTTTAAAATACATATGAAAAAATTACGGTTAATGAAAGACTTGTTGGAATTTCAAAATCCGAAAGGTGTCACATAAATTGGGATATACTCCGTCTGTCCATCAGTAGCATAATCTTTGTTTATCACAAAATCATCCAAAGCATAATCTCTATTCATTGACACTTGCTATATATGAAAATAAATTTCAGAGAATATCTACTTAAATGATAATGATACAGAGTATCATGTAACTTAAACATGAACAAAACAAGCATAGATAGGAAAAAGTATTGATATTCCATTCCAATAACTGCTAAAGTGATGCTTGATAAGCAATATCACTGGACTAAACATTGCTTATTAAGAAACACTAGCAAATCATATAAGTTGATAAGAATATATATGAGTACCAGTTTTAGCGAAACAAGTCATAAAAATTGTGTCTAAGAAATGTTTCACATTACCCACAAAAGTTACTAACATAATTAATATATTTTCCTAGAGTTTCTACTCTTCTTCTTCTTCTTCTCAATAGCATCTGCATAACCCGACATTACTTTTCTTTTAGAATGTCTGCCACTCTTTGACATAGAAGAGGGTCTAGCAGGTAGTTCATCAATATGCACAGAGGTCCCAAAGCCAACACCAAGTGGATCCTGTCCATCCAATACCTCTAAAAATTCTTCAGCCACATGCGCAGCTTCATTAGGTATTTCAGTAGCAAGTGATTTCACCGTCTGTACACCTCCTTGAACCAAAGATAAAAACAAGAAGCTAAGTAATGGAACTAAATGAAACAAAATATATCAAGAACTTGTACCTGAGTTAATTTCAAATCTATATGATAGTTAATCCATAATTGAGAG
This sequence comes from Lycium barbarum, assembly GCF_019175385.1. Taxonomy (NCBI): domain Eukaryota; kingdom Viridiplantae; phylum Streptophyta; class Magnoliopsida; order Solanales; family Solanaceae; genus Lycium; species Lycium barbarum. Next base: position 78,441,515 of record NC_083343.1, read on the forward strand.
TTATCCAAAAGTCATCATTTTGAGAATGTTCAGACGGATTTGTACCCTCTTGAGGTTGGCTTGAAGATGCCTCGATAGTGTTTTCGACCCATTTATAATGGCCTCTAGCATTATGGATATCCTTCTTGCAAGTTGAACATATTGTTTTACAAAACTCTTCCTGGATAAATTTTGAGTTCCCATGTCCTTAGCCTTTTTCTCAGCTCTCTTTTTAGTAGCTTTAGCTGCTTTTGCTTCTCTAATTCTTCAGCCTCTTTCCTTATTTATTTGGGATTCCCCCCCCCCCCCCCCCCCCCCCACTTTTTCTTCACAACTTTTCACCTACTTAAATAAGTAGGTTACTAATTCCCTCTAAACCCGTCCTTGTTTAAGCAACTAGAACGTGTAGCGAGTAGGACATGTAGCGAGTAGGACGTGTAGCAAGTAGGTAAAGCACCAAGGTGAAGCTCATAGGTGAAGCATATAGGTGAAACAAATAGGTGAAGCACATAAGTGAATCCCATAGTTGAAATAGGTTACACACAAAGGTGAAGTACATAGGTGAAGCGAGTTGATGACGTATCTAGATTTTACCTTTCGGCAGCCACGCAGTCCCATGTTAGATCGCGCATGAATTTTTACTCCGGCGTCGCATCAACAAATGGATTGTTGAGTTAGAAACTAGACTCGAAGACCTTTTTATTACACCCCGTAGGTTCATACGTGAAAATTTATAAGTGTTGGACGTTCTAAGTACGGCTACTAGAGTTACCTTCAAGGATATATGAGATTATAGGCACCAAACTTATGGCTACGAGGTTTTAAGTTCATATAATAAGCTATGGAAGATTCTGGGATCAAGCAAATCGAAGAAAATATGTTTGTCGAAAATTTGGAAAAAGTTGACAGAATTTTGGGTCAACTTTGGAGGGGTATATCTCCTAGTATATTAAGAGTTTTAAGGTATTCCAAAATCCTAAAATGAAGTTCGTCGAGTCTAGTTTCCAACGCAACAAACTGCTCGTCGATACATCAGAGTAGAGAATTATGCACGTTACAAGTTCAGTTGACCGAGCAGAAACGCGTGCTACAGTAACTACTCTAACCCATTAATTTTCATATATTTCACCATTTTTTTCATTCGCCGCTCTTCTAGAGAACTCTTGAGAGTTCTACAACTTTCCATAACCCTCCATAATTTTCTATAATTCTCCCTAATCTTCCATAATACTCCATAATCTTTCATAACCTTTCCAAATCATCAAGAGAGAATATTAACATCAAAACCTCAAGGAAAATATGTGGAAGATAATTGTTCTTGTTTCATCTTAAGGTGGTGTTGAACTTGATCTTCGAAAGGGTGAATAAAGTGAAGTTCTTCTACTATAAGGTATGTTCTTGCTATTATTTACATGATTAAGATTATATAAAGGTTTATCAATTCTTGGAAAGGAAAAAATCATAGGAGAAAAATCATAAAGAGTTGAATTAATGTTGATGGCCATGAGGTGAGTTTGAAAGAGAATTTTGGATTAATTTGAGACTAAATTGAATATAATTCTTTGATTATGGTATTATAGATGTTGTTATGGTTGGTTTGAATGTTGGAGAAACATCGTGTGGGATGTTTTATGGAATATATCGGTATTGATATGGTTGTTGATGTTGGTATTGTTTGGGAGTTGTTCTAGTATTTGGAGGAGGTAAGGAATATAGGGGAGGTGCTGCCGTTGAGTAGTTAAAGTTAAGGCGACCAAAAAGGTAAGTTAAGGCGACCAAAAAGATATGTTAAGGCTCGTCCCTTTCTTTCAAAGGCATGATTCCTATGTTATCATTCCATAAATGTTTCTACAACCTCCTTGTTTTCAAAAGCTAGAAGTTCATGACTCTTAAATCTTCTTATGACGTTAAATGAAAAATGTTCTATGATGATTGTGACGATGATGATTCTCTTGTAGAAACTCGGAAGCTATGATTTGAGAGCATTATGAGATTATTGAGCCATTCCATGTATCTCTTGATCTTATTTATTGTTGATGGTCTCATCTCATGTCATTCGTTCCTTCGAGGTGAGATATAGCGAAGATAACGATTCTATTTTCAGTGCTACCTATGTTTATGATTCTCGAGACTCCCGTGACATTATCGATTTCATCATATGATGGTTAATTCTTCAAGGAATGATATAGTGACGATGGTAATCCTAATGATGACGTTGATTTCATTTATGTATTTTTATGTGTATGTATGTATGTATGTATGCATTGCATCCCACTGATCAGCTGGGGATAACACCGCGCCACTATGGCCGGGCAATATGATACCGTGCCTACATGGCCGGGCAAGTTAATACCGTGCCTACATGGCCGGGCAAGATAACACCGCGGCTATATGGCCGGGGAAGATAATATCGCGCCTATATGGCCGGGCAAGATAACACCGCGCCTATATGGTTGGGCAAGATAACACCGCGCCTATATGACCGGGCAAGATAAAACCGCACCTATATGGTTGGGCAAGATAAAACCGCGCCTATATGACCGGGCAAGATAACACCGCGCCTATATGGCCAGGCAAGATAACACTGAGCCTATATGGCCGGGCAAGATAACACCGAGTCCCGAAATGGCTGTGTAAGGATATGACAGAAGTATGCATAGTAAATGCATGTGAATTCAAGTGTGTGTATATTATGTATGGATGTGTATGAAATGTTTTTCCTGTAGACGAGTAGTTTACATGATAGAGATCTTAAGAAGAGTACGAGGTATAATTACTTACTTTACCTTGTGTTATGTTCCTTCTGATATCATACTACTATTCATGCCTTACATACTCAGTATATTGCTCGTACTGACATCCGTTTTTGTGGACGCTGCGTTCATACCCGCAGGTTTAGATAGACGAGACGAGGATCTTTCATCGTAGGCTGCCTTCAGGTACTGGTCTCGAGTGGTGGCTCCACCTTTTCCTGGAGCATTGTTGAGTCTGAGTTGCATATGTTGTTTTGTGACAAGAGGGTATGTCAGGGGCCCTGTCCCGACTTATATACTTCAGTCATGTTCATAGAGGCTTTGCAGACAGTTCCTGTGTACAGCTTAGTCATAGTGTGACAGTAGTAATGTTGGCATCATGGGTATATTTTACATTTGCTTATGCATGATATTATGTTCATATTTAGCCTCTTGATATTATTGTTGCCATTTGAGACACGAAGGATGTAAGTTATAAGTTGGTACGCTCGGTTTCCGTAAGGTGCCGGGTCCCAATCCCGCCTTACCTAGGATAGGGTGTGACACTTCTGTTTGGTAGGTGGATAGCCTTTTATCTCCTAGTATACATAGAGTAAAGCTCCTAGGAAACTAACCCAAATATTAATGAATTTCAAATCTTAAGTTTCGACGAACCTTAAGAGTACTTCTTAATCGCAACCCTATGTACTCCTAACCTTGACATATGACTCAAATACATCATGACTCAGCCTACTTAGCATGTCGAGGTCTTCTAATCTTACTTCGAAGGTGCGAATTAATACATTTACTTCTCGGCAACAAGCCGATATTAATTATGCCATATTGAATGGCTCCAGCTGAGTTGAAAGTGTTAAAGGCTTAGTTTAATGAAGGACGAAGGATTCATTAGGCAACTGTCTCACCTTGGAGCTTATCGGTCTTATTTGTCTGAAAGAAGGATAGGTCTTTGCGTATGTGCATTTACTACTGTTAGTTGAACAAAGTCACCATTAAAAAATAAGTATTCACTTCCCAAAATTGATGACTTGTTCAATTAGGTGTAGGGTGCCCAATGTTATTCCAAGATTGACCTCAGATTAGGGTAAGGAAGTTAATGTTCTGAAGACTACTTTCAGGATCCCTTATGGTCATTTGAATTCCTTGTTATGTCCTTTGGGTTGTCGAATGCTCCAACAACTTTCATGGATCTTATGGATCGAGTTTCAAGCCTTATCTCGACTTATTCGTCATTATCTTTATTGATGATGTCCTGGTTTACTCTCGTAGCGAGATCAACCACCGAGAACATCTCAAAGTTGTTTAGCGGATGCTTCAGGACTGTAAGTTATACGTGAAATGTTTTAAGTGTGAATTTGGCTTAAATCGGTAGCGTTTTTAGGCCATGTTATTTCCATAGAAGATTTAGAGGTAAACTTTTAGAAAATTGAAGCCATGAAGAATTGACCGGTACCCACTTTAGCAATAGAGATAAGAAGTTTCTTGCGTCTGGCCGGTTACTATATACATTTTATAGAGGGATTTTCCTCTATCTCAGCTTCGTTGACTAAGTTGATAGAGACGAAGGCCATGTTTCAATGGTCAGATGCATGTGAGAAAAGTTTCAAGAGTTGAAAATGAAGTTGACTTCTGTCTAATATTAGCGTTACTTAAGGGAACCGACAGGTTGTAGTGTATTGTGATGCTTCAGGAGTTGGTTTTGGGTGTGTTTTGATGCAGCATAACAAGGTAGTAGCTTATGCATCGAGACCACTTAAGGTTCTTGAAAATAATTATCTAACTCACGACTTGGATTTGGCAGCTGTGGTGTTCACGTTAAAGTTATGGTGTCTCTATTTGTATGTAGTATATGTAGATACTTTGACCGACCACAAGAGCCTTCAGTTCTTATTCAAGCAAAGAGATTTAAATCGTAGACAGAGAAGATGGTTGGAATTACTTAAGGATTACGATGTGGACATTCTCTTCAACCAGGATAGGTGAATGTGGTAGCTGATGCTCTTAGTCAGCGATCCATAAACTATGGTGAAGGAAGTCCACCGCTTAGCTAATCTAAGAGTTCGACTCTTGGACTTTGAAGACGGTGGAGTTGTTGTTCAGAACAGGGTTAAATCCTCCTTAGTAGCCTAAGTAAAAGAGAAATAATTTAATAAATCGCTATCTATTTCATTTAAAAGAAGGGATTCACAGTCATAAGACAATGACTTTTGAACAAGGGGGAGATGATGGTACTTTGAGGTACCAAGACATATTATGTATTCCAGATTTAGATGGGCTTATAGAAGTAATTATGGCAGAGGCGCACCAGGCCCTACGAAGATATATCATGACCTCAAAGAGGTTTATTGGTGGAATGACATGAAGATGAATGAGGAAGATTATGTGGCTAAGAGTCCAAATGGGCAGCAACTGAAAGCCGAGTACAAGAGGCCTGGTGGGTTGGCTAAAAAAATAGATATATCAATCTAGAAATGAGAGATGATAAATATGGACTTCATAACAGGTTTACCTCACACATTTCGAAAGCATAATTTGATTTGGGTGATTGTAGACCGATTAACCAAGTCTGCGCATTTTTTGCCAGTAAAAACCACTGATTCAGCAGAGGACTACGCTAGATTATGTATTAAAGAAAATGTCAGACTACATGAGACTCCTTTGTCCATTATATCAGATTAAGGTGCCTAGTTCACAATAAATATTTGGAAGTCTTTTTAGAAAGAATGGGTACCAAGGTGAATCTCAGTACCACTTTTCACCCCCAGACAGATGGCTAGGAAGATCACATTATTTAGATGCTCGAGGAAATGTTGATAGTATGTGTCCTAGATTTTAAAGGTAATTGAGGTAATCACTTGAATCTCATTGAATTATCTTATAATAATATTTATCATGCCAGTATCAAGGTGGCACCATTTGAAGCCTTGTATTGGAGAAGGTGTAGATCACCTATTGGGTGGTTTGAAGTTGGTGAAATAGAGTTGTTAGGGCCAGATCTGGTCCATCAAGCTGTAGAAAAGGTTAAGTTGATTCAAGAGTGTAACGACCTGATTGGTTGTTATAGTGGTACTGACCCTTTTACCCTTGTTGACCCATTCCCGAGGTCATTGGTGTGACTTTTAGAAGTTTGAGCCTTAAAGTTCGATATGTCTGAATCAAAGTTGACTTTTGGGTAAATAGACCATTTTTGAAATTCCATTGATTCCAAGAGGTCTAGATGACTATTTGTGACTTTTTGGGATGTTCGGTTCGGTTCCCAACGCACTTGGGAGCATTTTGGGACTTGGGTTGAAAACTTGGCTTTACGCCATTGGGGGTTGACTTGATCAAATAGACCGCCGTTGAAAATTCTGAGGCCATGACTGAGTTGTAGCGCGTTTTTATATGTTGTTGCATGTTTGTTTTGTACCTGCGGGGCCTCGGCTGATAGTCGGATTTCGGGTAGAATCTTATCAAAAACCATGATTTTCTGGTGTCTGGTGTCCGCTGTAGCAACACTAGACTCACGGCAGCTGTCCCACTGTAGTGAGGGACCAGTCGTTGTAGCGAGGGTAGAGAATTTATGGTTAGTCACCCCAGCGGATTAATTTCCGCTGAGGCAGACTCGTTATAGTAGGGTGAGAGTCGTTGTAGCGGCTGGTAGGGATTTTTAAGTGAGTCGCCATAGTGGGTCCTTGTCCGCCATGGCGATGCAGCGAGTAATCCCACTGCTGCAGCGAATGACGGGTAGTGTATTCCATCTTTTCTTAAATTAAAACCCTTGAACCCTATCATTTCCCTTCATAACTCTCCAAGCACACTTTGGGTGAATTAAATAACTTTTGGACTGAATCTTCCTGGAGGTAAGATCTTTTACCCTAGACTTCATCATTTATCATCGTAAATCCTTAATTCATGCGTAGAATCACTAGAATCAAAGTGGGGGAATATGAATCTTGTGATAAATTCCTTAAAAAGAGTTTTAGACTTCCTAAATGGAAATTAATGGTGAAATTGACTAGTATAACCATAGAATTTGATGGATTCATTGTTGTTAAGCTTATTTCTTCCATTATTGTTGATTAATTTAAGGATTGAAAGTTAGGGTTCTTACCCAAAATTGGGGATTTCATTTTAAATCCGAACTAGGCTTAATCTTCAGTTGATTTAGCAATTGAATAGTGGATTGAATCATCTAGAGCATGAATTGCATATTCCACCTTCCAATTTCTCATTTTACCCTTGTGGGCCCATTTCCCCAATTCTAAGAGTTAGAATTTGACCTAGACTAGAGGCTTAGCAATATGAGTATTGTTCTTCTTGATTTATAATGTAGAACTCGAATATTGTTATACCCCGCATTTTCAGAGCATGAGCGTGACACGCGCTTCCTCAAAATTGACAATCATGTCGTTGCCACATAATTTAAACTCACGTTGATAATGTTATATTCCGTACTTTTGTACGTCGGATTATTCATAAGCTGAGGTGGGCCCACACGTCGAGATTTTTTTAGGACACATGACAAGTTATATGAAGCACATATGTGAAGTTGAACACAACTCAAGAAGGACCCTTGAGCCGAATCAAAGTGGAAGTCCTCCAAACAAATATTTTTAAGTAACGTTTTCGGGTGACCTGAATTCGAGGGGCAAACATGGTATTATAAGTTTGGAATTAGGAAATGTACCAAGAAATATAAGTTGTAGATAATTGAATTATCTTTCCAACCATAGGTCGTGGGTCCACCGTTGACGTAGGAATAAGGATATAAGGACGTTTTAAGGCAGAAAGGTCAGTGAGCTAGGCCCAATCCGAGCCCAACCGGGTTAGGCCCATTACCCATGTCTTTATAAGTGCGAATTTCGGCCTTCCTCCTCATTTTAATACTAGGAACGCCCAGAAAATTCTGGGGAGACAGAGAAAAAGAGTCTTGGAGAAGAAAAACCAATTTTGATCGAAAATCTGAGCCCCGAATCCCAAAACCCACGAAGGGAAAAGTGTTGTACGCTGCGTTGTCTTCAATTTGAGCTAAAAATCAACCAAGGAGAAGAGTGATAACGTGGTGGCTGTATGCTTAAGGTATGAAAAAGGTTCCTTTTCATTGTTAATGAGTTTATTTAGAGTTTCGACGGATTAGCACGGAGAGAATAGCCTGATAAATTCGTTTGTTGGTGTTGTGAATTATGGAATGAAACTTGAATGAAACTTGAAGAAAATTTTGGATGATAATAAATGTATTTAACTTGTAAAATGTGGAGGATGTTTTTATTAATGTTGTTGGTATTAATTTCAACTTCTTTACGAAAATAAAATTATTAAATAGTTATATCGCAAATTTGGTTGGTTGAGAAATTTAGAAAACAGTGCGCGGGCTGTTTTATGGCATACATCGGTATTGGAAATGATGTTAATACTATTGGTATTGTTGTTGATGTTGTTGGTTGTTGAATTGGAATTTCGGGCTAGGCATATAAACAGGGGAAATGTTGCCCGAATTTCGGCAGAATTTAAAAGGGTTTTAATTAAAGTTTCGAGACGAACGTACGACGATGATCCTAATGATATTATGAATAATTCCATATGTATATTACGAGGCTACGAATAATTCGTAAGCAAGTTGCAAGACGGGAAGTAAGTTGAAAGTCGAGAATCATCTTCCAGGTAAGTAAGGCTTACCCTTTCTTTCTTTTGGCATGTCCTAGAACTGAGTAAGTTATGACATGTACCTTGGGGTAACTCTATTCCTTAATTCCGAGCTTGTTTATGATTCTTATTCACTTCTTGACATAAGTATGCTTAGTATGGTCGAGCTTATTGTATGATTGAATAACGAGCAAAGCATAAAGAGTTATGTTCCTAAAAGGGTTCTATAAGGGTTAATGCCCTTAACTTTCATATGCTAACTCGGATTGTTTTGAAACGTTCATAAAGGTCTCTATAATGAATAACGTCCATAACTTTCTGATGTTAACTCGGATTGCTCTGAAACGTTCATAAAGGTTTCTGTAATGGATAACATCCATAACTTTCTTATGCTAACTCGGATTGACTCAAAACGCGTTTATGATCTTTCAATTGCCGATTAGTGTACTCATCTATCGAGTCTTGAAAATTGCTTTATATGCATGTAGTTTCTCACTACTCTGCTCGTGCATGCCTCAATATGTCTTTCACCGAGTCCCGGGCCGTAAACTGAGCTTACGAAAGTGTCACGACCCAACCCCGTAGGCCGTGACTAGTGCCCGATCTGGGCACCCAAACACATTTATCAAATGCTATCTCTAAGTTTTTTTTTTCAAACGCATTCAATTATATAGCAGAAGCCGACAAGGCAATATTCCAAATTTAGGTAATTTCCAGAAAAATTTCGGCAGAGTTTCCTTTGTTTTACAGACTATCCAAGATAACCCTGCACACAGAAAATACCAACAAAGGCCACACCGGCCAACAAGGAAACATGTAAACATATGCGGACCGGCCGCTGCGGCGAATGGGATCGCCCAAACACAACATATACACACATCCGTACAGAAAGACCCCAACCCATAAACATGTCTACAGGCCTCTAACAGACATAACAGAATCATATGACGGGACAGGGCCCCGCCGTACCCCTAATGACCATATGTACAGAAGATGAAAACAATAGAAGATATATACCAAAATATAAGCTCCGGATCAACAGGAGCACTCCCAAGTAGCGGAACAGGTGTCCTAAGCTGGTGGCGTATCAAAAGGAGCGTCTGTACCTGCGGGCATGTAGCGCAGCCCCCGAAGAACAGGGGGTCAGTACGGAAAATGTACAGAGTATGTAAAGCGGAAATGTAACAAATAAAATCATAGTCAAGAACAGGAGTACAGAATTATAACTGTCAAAACCACAGTCAGAGCCGGAGGTACAAAGATATGGGTAGCAGAATCATACTCGGAGTCGAAGATCCAGAAATAAAACAAACGGAGCTATAATCAGAGTCCGAAGTACAAAAGGTGAATACCTTATCCGAGACCTCAGAAAAGTAATGTCAAAGCATAGATGATGCATGCCAAATCATATAACATCATATAAACACATGTATCGTATATGCAACTAGCGTGTCTCGGCCCTTTGTTAAGGGACTCGGTGGTGAAATCATGCATGTCAGAATCATGTACTGTGTATACATAACGTGTCCCGGACCTCTACTGCGGGTCTCGGTGGATAATCATCATGTGCCATCCTGGCCGCCATCCCCATATCATCATATCATAAACATATATAAATAACGTGTCCCGGCCCGCAAGTACGAGGGACTCGGTGAGTAATGCAGAGGAGTGCGCACGAGATCATGTCCTGGCCCGGGCTCAGTGAAAAGACATACTATAACTTGCACGAACAGAGTAGTGCAGAAACATATGCATATAAATCCAGACTCACTAGGCAAACCAAGCCATAAATCATAGAATGTACCTTTCGTAATTTGCGACGGATTATGTCAATTAGAATTTCTGAGATTGTTCGTACATAACAAATATACCATGGGGTTCAATAGGATAGTCAGAATGGTCGTTCTTTAACGAATGGAACAGTTCAAATGACAAACCAGTTGAAAAAAGTCGGACGTTAGTCATACTGTACATGTATGGCCTTTTTGGGGATGGCACGATTCATCATATCAAATCATGTTTCTAGAATCATAGCACGTATCAAAGTATAATACAGATTCTTCACATTTATTATTTGATAAACGGAACAATAATCCAAAGTTTCTTTTAAGCACTGTATAGATATAAGACAAATAAAGCAATAGTAGGAGGTCTCGGAATTTGCGGGCCCACCTCGGTCAATCGAGGTGGTGAACTCAAGTTATGAATCATAGACCTTATAGAGTCATTTATGAGAGTTTTGGAACCATTCGACTTCAATTGGGAAGGTTTCATACACATAAGTCATTTTGACGACAATTTGTAAGGAAACTAATTCAATCTTACTGAATGAAATGAGGCCAATTTCAATCTCGGATTTCGAGAGGCTGAGTCATATCTAAGGCTCGCGATCGAGCCTATTACGTTTAGAACATGCCTAAGAATGAAGGGAGAAATTTTACATACCTCAATTGCACCTTATGCTCGCTTGGCTTCACTTCCAATATCGTCCAAAATCTACAAATGGTCATGTTTACCAATTGTCAAATTCAAACCTTAAGACTCCAAACTTAAGCACATATTTGCCTAGCGAAATTTCGGCAGCACTTCCCCTATAAATGCGACACCCCGAGAGTACAACTCGGCTCAGAATAGCAACAACCAACCCAACAACAATACCAACAACAACTACAAAACACAATAAGGCATAACTAGTCCTCTTTCCAACATAGTGTAATAACTCGCATTTCCAACCCAACCTCAATATTTTCATATTCACTACTAATCAAGATCATTACAACGTCATTTGGAAGCATTTCATATCATTTCTACAATATATATACAAGATATACAAAAATATACAAAATTTCCACCAACACCATAATTCACCTAAACTTCCAAATCACATTATTTTCCCTCCAAGCTTACTAACAACAATCATATTTCACATTTAGAACCTTAATTCCATACTCATATAAAATCATGTAAAATTAATATAATTTCTCATACTTACATGCAAGCACTTCCAATGCCAATCCAAGTCATTAAACCTTTATTTGCATCACAAAGGTCACAATGGCACAACTAACAAACTAAATGAACTTAAATCCATTTTTCCTCCACACCAACATGGCTCACGGCCAACACATCATTTACACACACACACACGCCATGCACACACACACCATACTTCCATGATTCTCATCTAATTCTAATCATTATAACACATATACTTATTCCATAACATAAAATATAGAATTCATACCTTTTCTTTAAATTTCCACTTCCCGCCAAAATCACCTTCTTGACAAACTAATTATACCACTTTATAGGGAATCTTGAACTTGGTCTGAATACGAGAGAATTACAATTTTTGGACCAAGATTGAAGGCTAAGAATTTTTTTTTCTTTTCTTTTCTCTTCTCTTCTCCTCTATGGCCGACGGCCTTTTTTTTTTTTTTTGATTTGTCTTTGTTTTTCTTGAAAATTCTAGAGATACACACATATATATATTGTTATGCCCCCCTTAATTAGTATGCCACATGACAACTTAATGGGTTTGGGCCAAGGCCATGTTGGCCGGCCACCCTTCCATTTTTGGGCTTTATTTTCCTTATTTTTTTTTTGAGCCCAATTGGCTAGAATTCTTGTTTTGTAATTCCCGAAACAAATTTTCAAAATTCCAATTTTTTGCCCTTAGGCCTTCTCCATATTTCCGCACCAACAATTTCGTAGCCAACACTTCCATACTAAGTAAAATCCAAATATGGCCTCATCCACTACGAGTCAAAAATTATTTCGCATTTTCCGAATATGCAAAAATACGGGGTATAACAGAAAGAGTTCGTCGGTTACTAGAAAATGGTTCATGTACCATTAATTATACGGAACATGAGAATATACGTTATGAATTTGTATGAATCATCGATGTGAAGCGATGCTCGATCACATTTGTAAGGAAGGCAGAAAGAGGGTCAACAGTCCCTAGATGCCCCGTAGCCTCCTGTTTATAAATGTGGCGCGCTTCACACCATAAACAGGACTCTACCGGACACGACTTTGCAGACAACCCCTAGGATAAACCTGCTGTGATACCACTTTGTCACACCCTAATCCCATTAGGGTGTGATGGCCACCCGACCCCATATCCGGAGCCGAGCGAACCCACAGACTCTTATCTTACACATAATCTCCTCGGACTCTGAAATTAAATAGTAGTGAAATATATAGTAAGCTTTCAAATCTTTCTTTCATCAATGTTTTCGAATCAGACAAAATATGTAATCCTACAGAGTGTATCACATAATACAAAATGATATATCGGCTGATGGAGCCGCTTACAAAACCGACATACTATACCCACGACTTTGTTTGCAAAGTCTCTAACTTCGAACAAACATCACAACACATATACTCTGACTCAGCAACGCTCCAGGAGCGAATGGAGATGCCAATCCAGCTGAAGCATCTTCTAGCAAAGTCCTGTGCTCATCTGGGTGTACCTGCGTGGCATGAAACGTAGCCCCCGAAGAACAGGGGGTCAGTACAAAATATGTACTGAGTATGTAAAGCATGGAATACAGCAAACAGTATTATAATCGAAAGAAACGATACAAATGTAAGTACACTTTCAGAATACCAAAATACTTATTCTTCATAATACAAATCGTATATACTGATGCCATATGTCAGAAGAAGTACAAAAAGTAAGTAGGTCATCCAGAGTATCAAAATGTGCATTTTCCAAACACAGACCGCGCGTGCCAACAGCGTATGTCATCATATACGTTTACACATAACTGATGCATACGTAACATAATAGTGTCGAGGAACATACGACCCGATCCACATATATAACATATTAGTGCCGAGGAACGTTCGGCCCGATCCACAAATGTATTTGCTGCGGAACGTGCAGCCCGATCCATATACACATATTATATTGCTGTGGCATGTGCAGAAGGTTAGTACAGACATTAAGCACGATATGCAGAATAATAAAACACTTACTGAGAACACGAATCATGCATGCCAAGAATGGTATCCGGCCCCTTACGGGACCCGGGGAAACGTGGCGCCACCCTGTCTTTGGCGCCACACACATCATACTCCAGAAGGTTTGCTCGGTAATCTCCGTCACACATCATAATATCATATCATAAGATCAGAACATACATATACACATATATGGTTCGGCGAACCATGAACACATCATAACACCGTAACACATCATACTCCGGAATACATATATGGCACCCGACCCTCAAGCAAGGGACCCCGCGAACCATGCGCACGATATATACCGGCCCGGGACTCGGCGAAAGAAGTAATAATACATGCACGAGCAGAGTAGTGGGAAACTAAATGCACATAAATCAAGAATCGATATATACGTACCTATACCGACCTTTGAAGGATCATGAACATGTTTCAAGTCAATCGGAGTTAGAATGTGAAAGTTACGGACATTTTTACCACAGAAACTATTACGAACGTTTCAAAGAAAATCCAATATCTTTTACAAAAGTCAGGGACATTAAAATTTACAGAACTTTTTGAACGTTTCAGAAGCTTTCCTTGGAGAATCAAAACAATAGTCATATCAGGAGCTTTTCGCATCTCATTATGGATCAAACTAGATAGGTCTTTTGGAGCCATACATACGTATCAAACATAGCAGACTATTTCAAAAGTTAAGCACATTGATTCTTACAGAATTCCTTTAAGAACATGTCAAAAGTGCACACGAATCATAAACATGCTCAGAATCACAGAATAGAGTAACCCCAATGTACATATCAATATCTTACCTTACTTGGCTCTAGGACATGCCAAAGAAAGAAAGGGTAAGCCTTACATACCTGTCCCACGACCAACTAGCTACACTTATTTGTCCAAACTTGCTAATCTACATTCAAGAAAATTCACATAATTATTAGACTCGTCGACATACACTTGTCTTAGTCTTTCAAATGAATTCATTTATATTCTACCCAAAATTTCGGCAGCATTTCCCCTGTAAATACACCATCCCCGAGAATCTAACTCGGCCAAAAATACAACAACTAATCCGAGAATTTAACTCAGCCAAAATATCAACAACAATACCAACAATCATACTAACAATTTCAACAATCAATTCAAAATATATTCTAATATTAACAACTCTTGTCGCATCATTCCACGGCATTTTATCAATATTCAAGTCCATCACATATATTCAAGAATACTTTAAACAATTCAACTAATATTCCAAACAACCCAACCAACATACCACTTCACCCAAAGCTTTCCAAATTCAACAAGAACACTAACTACACTTCTTTTCTTCCAATTTCACAAACTATACCAACAATTCACACACTAACAACATTATTTTTCATAAGTGCAAGAACACTATATTCAATTCTCAATAGCTTCTAAAACAATTTTTCCAACAATTGCAACTTGAACTAGAATTATTAAACTTCCATTTCTCATCATAGATTCCATTACAACAACAATCAAAATACTAGATAAAATTAGCTCATCGTCCCTACACACTACAACACCTATACACGGCCACACACACACTACATATCCATATTTTCACAAACGATTACAACTTCATTTTCAACCATTAAATCCTCATTTTTACATCATAGAATCCACAACACAACAACAATCAAATTACAAAATAAAATAATTGGTTTACAATTCTTACACACACACCTATTCGGCCAAGCACCAACACCCATAATTTCATGAATTTCATCCATTTCCACACTCCACAACATACATAATCACCCACAACATATAAGAAAAGGATTAAACCTTACCTTTTTCTCTTGATTTTTCACTTGGCTAGAATTTGTAACTTGTATGAATATATGTTTTTCTTGCTCCGCTAACCACTTCACTTTGCTAAGGACCCTTCAATGGATTGTTTAGCTAGAAGAGAATAATTTTTTTGATAAAAATTTTCCAAGGTTCTTGTTGGATTTATCATTCCCGAATGGCGTTGGTTCTTTTTCTCCTTCTCTTTTGTTCTTTAGTCTTCTTGAAATTTCTAGGAAGGGAATGAATGAGATGACTAATAAGTCATCTTTTGGACTTATAAATTTTGTCCCCATATGGGCTTTTGCCCATCTATTATGGTCGGCCCAATGGCCCCCTTTAAATTCCAAGCCCATTTTTTTTTTGTTTTGCAGTTCATGAATTTATTTTTTTCAAATTCCAAATTTGCCCTTCGCCTTCCTCCATATTTCCACGAGTCATTTTGCAAATTTCCCCTTTTTACCCTTTGCCTTTCTTAATATTTCCACATCAAACATTTTCATAAACAACTCATTCACTAAAATAATTTTGGAAAATAGTCCTGACTTTAATTTCTCGCAATGATCTTGAATTATCCGAATGTACGAAATGCGGGATATAACAAGGACGACCTGCTCTGATACCACTTTAGTGCCCATCACACCCTAGTAAGATTAGGGTGTGACAAATATGATTAGACTTAAGTATTTGAAGGCGCAAAGAAAGGGAAAGGCTAAGGTTTGGCGATTCGTGGCTCCTGTTCGGTAGGTTACGGCTTACCTTTTTGTTAGACTTCGATTAGCGAATCTTAAGTAGATTAGTAATTGTTGGAGAAAACATGTAAATCTTCAGGTATAAAGTTGGGATGGAATACTTAGGTAGGTATTGTTGTTGACTATGTCTTGCCACCTTATTGTGTTCTATTGAGTTGTTGCCTTATTTTTATTTGTTGGCTTGTCGCCACATGATTGATTCTAGGATTGATGCATAGTGATTGCTTATGATTTGGAGAGCTTATTTGTATTTGTTGAGGTTGTTGGAAAGGAAAGTAAAGTTACGATGTTGATATTGTGATTAAGATATGTGTCCATGTGCGGAACGGTTGATCCTTATATTCTTGTTGGCATTGTTATCATGTATAAACTCATTCATACATATATTGGGATCAGGTTGCACGTACCGCAACATTTACTTGGATCGGGTTGCACATTCCGTAACATTAGCTATTGGATCGGGTTGTGCATTCCACAACATTGGCTACTAGATCGGGCTGTGCGCCACAGCAGGTACATGGACTTAACGGTTCGCCATGGGTCATGACTGCCAAGGCGACGAAATATTTCCACTCGAAGCGTGTGTGTATCATTGCATTGCATTGCATTGCATTCATCTAATATTTACATATGGTATTATATTTTGCTTGATGGTTGATCTTATGGTGATACTTGGACTTGATAGTGGTTCTTGAGACTGTTTTTCGGACTTATAGTTTATTTGAGGGGATACATTAGACTTGGTAATTTGGTACTGGATTTGATAGCATGGGCTGTTGAGTTATATCTGATTGTGAGTATGTCTACTTTTTCAGTCTCTTTCTGATGCATATGTTATCTAACTATTGTGAGCCTATAATGCCTACTCTGTACGTGTTGTTGTACTGATTCTACCTTGTTGCATTCTTTTCTGAGTGCAGAGTACGTGACTGGATCAACTTCAATTCTTCTTGACTGAGTCCCGAGGCCGATTGACGAGCATTCTAGGGTGAGCACTTGGACGGATCCTCAGCCCTGATGTGTCCTCTCTTCTACTTGTCTTACTTGTTCTTCTGAGACAGTATTCTACATTATGTTATGTATCATATTTCAGACTTCTGGATTTATTGTAGTGGCTCTTGTACGACCGAGACCAGATTCTTGGGGATTGATGTATTATTCCGCACTTACTTTTTTTATCTATTATTGTTAGAATTATCATATATTCTTGTGATTGGGTTTATATTCTTTTTTTATTGGGTTGTGAATAAGGGACGGGTTCGTCTACCGAGGTGGGACATGGTAGGTGCCCGCGCGCTCCCCCAGTTGGGACGTGACAAGTTGGTATCAGAGGCCTAGGTTACCCGGTCTATAAGTACAAGAGCATGTCTAGTAGAGTCTTGTGGATCCGTACGATGATCTTTGTACCTATCTGCGAGAAGGTATGGGACATTTAGGAAACTTGACCTTCTTTCAGTCCTTCGTGCTACTTTATTCAAATTGGTATCTGATTTGTTCCTATTCTCTCACATATAGTGAGGGCACGGGATGCTATTGCGAGAGACGAGGTGCCCAAGCCCGCTTCTTGGGCAGGCACCAGAGGATGAGGACAAGTGAAAGGTCATGGCCAAGCTAGAGGCTGTGGAGCTGCACTAGCAAAGGGTGAGGCCCCTGTGGCTCGATAGAAGAGAGCACATTCAGCTTCTCCATAGTGCCAGCTAGAGAGAGCACAGGCAGCCGGGGGAGGTGAGGGACCAGACTAGACTCACCCCGATGCCATGTCTGATCAGACATTTTAGGATATCATGGCCCGTGTACTTCATCATCTTGACGGCCAGCATGCCGTAGGTGGTGCCACTACTCCGGGTGGTTCCCAGACTCAAGTGGGAGTATAAACTCCGGAGCACGGCCAGACTATGGATATGCATCCTGCAGCTGCTATGGCCCTACGTTTAGGCAGTATTCTAGTCCTTGAGGTTGTTCCCGGACCCATGGCAGTTCAGACTTTGACCGTTAGAGATCAGGAGCTTGTTGGAATGTTCTTGTAGATGGAGCCGCCTAAGTTATTTGGCTTGCGTAGGGAGGATGTGTATGAGTTTATAGTGGAGATGCATGAGAGGCTTTAAAAGATGGGTATTGTGGAGTCTCATTGTGTGGATTATGTGTCTTTTCAGTTTCGCGGCTTCGCGAAGACTTATATTGAGGACAGACCCATTGGTGCACCTCCACTTACTTGGACTTATTTTCATCCGGCCTTCTTAGTGAAGTACGTGCCGTGTACTTTGAGGGATGAACGTAGAGCTGAGTTCCTTCACTTGCGATAGCGAGGCATGTCGGTGTCAGAGTATGAGGCCAGATTTATGTTTTTGGCTAGCCATGCTGCTCAATTAGTTCTTATAAAGAAGGAAAGAGTTCATAGGTTTCTTGGAGGGCCTGTATATTCGCTCCATGTTTCTTGTCTCCAGCTGGTGACCTTGGCAGCTTCCTTTCAGGCGGTTGGGGATCATGCTATAGGTGTTGAGTCTACCAAGGTTGTAGGTGTTGAGTCTGCCAAGGCTCGATCTTTGGGAAAGTTTAGTGACAAGAGGCCACGTCATCATGGGGGGTATAGTGGTTCTAGCGACAGGGGTGGGGGACATTTATTCAAGCCTTACCGGTAAGTCCCCAGCCGCTCTATTCAGTGCGTGTTATCTTCAGGTGGTCCATCTAGACCCAATGCTTATAAAGCTGGACAGTCCTATGGTGGTTCTTACTATCGTCCAACTGACCGTGGTGGTCCCTCTAGTTGCTCAGCTTCCGTGTATCGGCCCCCAGCCCCCAGATCTTGCTATGTTTATGGTGACTCTGGTAACCTAATGAGAGATTGTTCTGATCCAGATAGAGTGGGTCCCAGCAGGGTTCCTGATTCCAGACTTCGAGGACTCCGGTGCAATTTAGTGGACGGCCTAGTTCTTCCGAAAAAAAGGCGGTACTCAGTTAGGTCGCGGAGGATCTCATCAATCCAGGGGTGGACACCAGTCGGGTAGTGCCGGTTCTCAAGCCTCCAGAGGAGGGGTGAAATCAAGCTAGAGTGGTGTCATGACCCAGCCCCGTGGGCCGTGACTAGTGCCCTAACTGGACATCCATACAAATTTGATTACCAGATCGACATATCAAAGACTTATTCAAATTTAACATACGTTATTTATACGAATACTGAGAAACAGACGTCATCTTAAGCGGTCACCTATAACAGAAATATCATACCAAAAGCCGGCAGGCTGGCAGAATACACATCGCCCGAATATACATACATATACAAACATGTGGGCCGTTTTGGCCAAAATAGCAAACGGGACCGCTTAAGGCACAAATCACAGACATAATCGAACAAACACGACCCAAGACCCACATATATGTCTACAGGCCTCTACAAACCATAACAGAAACATATGACGGGACAGGGCCCCGTCGTACCCCAAATAGTCATATATACAGAAACATGTATAACAAAAGATATGTACCAAAAATATGAGCTTCGGATCAAAGGAGTACTCCAAATAGCAGAATAAGTGTCCTACACTGGCGTTTCATGCCCGCAGCCCCCCCCCCCCCCCCCCCCCCGAAGAAAGGGGGTCAGTACGAAATATGTACTGAAAATGTAAAGCATGGAATACAGTAATTCAAATCAGAACTGAAGTGAGAAGTACGGAAAATGGATACAGAATTAGTATATCAAAACCTGTGCTGAAACCATAAATAATGCAAATAAAAATCATGCATAGGGCTCAGGAACGTGGTCGCCACTCCGACGCTGGCGCCACAACACATCATACTCCAGAAGGTTTCAAATCTCCGTACAATCCCCGAACATATCGTATCATCATAACATATCACAACATCATAACACATCGTATGCCATAACACATCATAACTCCGTATATAAGCGGTATCCGGCCCTATGGTGAGGGTCTCGGGAACCGTAACACATTTGCTGCCGAATATAACATAGTGCGCACGAAGACAAAACCGGCCCGGGACCCGGCGAACGAGGTAGTAATAGTATCCATGAGCGGAGTAGTGAGAAAACCATATGCATATAAGTAAATAGATTCCAAGACTCGATGAATAAATATATACCGATATCAGAAGGCTCAGAAACAAGTATCGAGTCAATCGGAATTAGGATACGAAAGTTACGAGCTTTTGAAGTACGGAACCTTTTAAAAACATTTCATAAGCCATATTTGGAAATTCAAGTATCATTCATATTAGGTAACTTTCGAATAACATTATGGATCGAATCAAATGGAGGCTTTAGGACCATATTTACGTATCAAAATATTCATCAAAGACTTTAGTCATGTCGATTTTCTTTCAAACAACATTCGGAACCATAACAACTAGAATCTTCGAACATCATAAATACGTATCAAGCCATATGGAATAGCTTATGGAAGTCAACGATATTAGCCATCCTAGTGGCTCTAAGAATAGGATTTTCTTTAGAAGCATACATATACGTTATTGGTTCATTTCATAAAGGTCATGCCAAAAGAAGGAAAGGTAGGCTTTACATACCTCGATCGCTCGCTAACCGAATCCCGACCCAAGTCTCGGGCTCCCCAATATCTACAATAACGTTATCAATTACCAAACATTAGCTACAAGTACTTAAAAATCCAATTCTAACTAGTACTTGTCTACAGAAATTTCGGCAACATCTCCCCTATAAATTCAACATCCCCGAGAATTTCACTCGGCCAAATTTATCAACAACCATACCAACAATACCAACAACCATACTAATAATCATCAAGAGTCAATTTAAACGCATTCTAACATTAGTAACTTTCTTCTCTACGTAGCTTATCATATTCAATTCAACTACGTACATTCAAGCCAATATCAACGCTCACATATTCATTACTAATCCAAGGTCATTCAAACACAATTCAAGAACATTTCAAACAATCTATACAATATTCAAACAATCCCACCAACACCATATTCCACCCGAAATCTCCACAAATGCAACAAGACTACAACATCGCATTATCTTCTTCCAAATTCATCAACAACAACAACAATTCACACTTTAGCAACTCCACTTCCATAATTACATAAAAACCATATTAAAATCACATAATTTCCTACAACAACCTACACCCAATTTCCATGCCAACTTGAACCATTAGTCTTTCATTTACATCATAAAGGCCACAACAACACAACTAACATGCTAAATAAAATTAATTCATCTTCCTCCACCCAATTAGCACCACACGGCCACACACACACAACACACCCACACGGCCTACACACAACACATAACAATTCCATGATTTTCATTCAATTCTACTCACTACGACATATATAAATATTCCATAAGATGTAAAAGAATAGAAATTCTTACCTTTTCTTCAATTTTTCCACTTGTCACCAAAGTGGTTTTCTTGCTTAAATAATTATACCACGTTAAAGAGGGTCTTGAAATTAGTAATAATTCAAGAAGAAATGAATTTTTGGACCAAGGATGGAAGGCTTCAATTTTTTTTCTGTCTTCTTTGTTGGCCGAATGGCCTTGTCTCTCTTGCCCTCACATTCTTTTTTTCTTGAAGGTTCTTGAATAATGAGGAATAATAGGCCCTTTTTGTCTATTTATTACTTGGGTTTAATTTTTCACATGGGCTTGGCCCATGCTCCCCCTATGGCCGGCCACTTGTTGGGCCTTTTTCTTTTTTTTTTCTTTTTCCAAGCCCAACTCACTTATGTCTAATATTTGTAATTCATGAAATAAATTTCCAAAATTCCAATTTTGCTCTTAGCCTTTCTCAATATTTCCGCATCAATATTTTTCCGTGAACAACTTATGTATTAAGTAAGATCAAAATATTGCCTTATCTCTTACTAGTCACAACTATTTCAAATTTTCTGAATATGCAAAATACGGGATATAACATCCTCCCCCCCCCCCCCCCCCCTTTAGAAAATTTATCCTCGAATGTTAAACTAGCCTTATAGGGTCTTACAAGCATTTCGGGGGAGTTTCTTTTTATGGACAGCACATATAAATCATTCACCAATCAATATAACCAATTAAGGAATTTAAATTACCTGCAGGCATAGGAAACAAGTGAGGATACTTCTTCTTCATCTCGTCCTCCGCTTCCCAGGTCATTTCTTCTCGGTTATTATTCCGCCACAAGACCTTAACAGAAGGTACATGTTTGGTGCGCAGTCTCCTCACCTGACGATCCAAAATGGCTACAGGCTGTTCTTCGTAGGACAGCTCCTCTGTTACCTGGATATCTTCTCTGGAAAATATTCTAGAAGGATCACCAATACACTTACGAAGCATTGATACATGAAATACCGTATGTACTGCTTCCAGATCGGATGGTAAGTCTAACTCGTAAGCGACCTTGCCTATATTTCGAACAACCTGATAAGGCCCAATATATCTCGGACTGAGCTTTCCTTTTCTGCCGAATCTCATTCACCCTTCATAGGCGACACTTTCAGGAACACCCAGTCACCAATCTGGAACTCTAAAGGTCGACGTCGTTTATCTGCATATGATTTCTGTCGACTCTGGGCTGCTAATAACCGCTCCCGAATGAGTTTCACCTTATCGACTGCTTGCTGGATCATATCTGGACCAATCAATTTAGTTTCACCCACATCGAACCAACTAATCGGAGATCTGCATTTTCTACTATATCAGGCTTCATACGGCGCCATCTGAATGCTGGAATGATAACTATTCTTATAAGCAAATTCAATAAGCGGCAAATGATCATCCCAACTACCTCTGAAATCAATAACACAGGCCCGTAGCATATCTTCCAGCATCTGAATAGTACGCTCGGCCTGTCCGTCAGACTGAGGATGGAATGCTGTACTAAGACTCACCTGAGTCCCTAACCCGTCCTGAAACGATCTCCAGAAGTTAGCTGTAAACTGTGCACCTCTGTCGGATATAATAGATGTAGGAACTCTGTGAAGCCTTACTATTTCTCTAATATACAATCGGGCATAATCCTCAACCGAATAAGTGGTCCTGATCGGAAGAAAATGGGCTGATTTAGTCAGCCTATCAACAATAACCCATATAGAATCATACCTTCACGGAGTGCGCGGTAAACCTGTAATGAAATCCATATTAATTATTTCCCATTTCCAAGCTAGAATTTCCATTTCCTGTAACAATCCACCGGGCTTCTGATGCTCGATCTTAACCTGTTGGCAATTTGCGAACTGAGCAACAAACTCTGTGATATCTCTTTTCATACCATCCCACCAATATAAACATCTAAGATCATGGTACATTTTTGTAGATCCAGGATGAACAGAATACCGAGCATTATGTGCCTCTCCCATAATCAGTCGCCGCAGCCCTGCAACGTCGGGTACACATAGCCTGTCTCTATATAATAATACTCCGTCAGGTGAAATCTCGAACGGAGTCTCTCCCTTACCAAGGGACGTATCTCTGTACTGAACCAGAATAGGATCCTCGAACTGACGTCGTTTTGCTTCTTCCATAATAGATGATTCCGCAACTTCTCGGACAGAAACCCCAATATTTCCAGAATCGGCCAAACGGACTCCAAGACTGGCTAGCTGATGAATCTCACGAAATAATTCTTTCCTTTCTGGCTGCACGTCAGTCAAACTGCCCATAGACTTGCGGCTAAGTGCATCTGCTACAACATTGGATTTTCCAGGATGATACAAAATGTCGACGTCATAGTCTTTCAATAATTCGAGCCATCTTCTCTGCCGCAAATTCAGCTCCTTTTGCTTAAAAATATACTGAAGGCTTTCGTGGTCCGTATAGATATCAACATGAACCCCATATAAGTAATGCCGCCATATCTTCAAAGCATGAATTACCGCGGCTAGTTCCAGATCATGAGTAGGATAATTTCTCTCGTGCAGTCTGAGCTGACGGGAGTCATAGGCTATAACTCGACCATGCTGCATTAGTACACAACCTATCCCAATACCGGAAGCATCACAATAGATAACATACCCATCTGGCCCCTCGGGAAGAGTTAGAACTGGAGCTGTAATCAACTTTTCTTTCAGCAACTGGAAGCTGCGTTCACAAGCATCGGTCCACTGAAATTTTGCTGCCTTCTGAGTTAGTTTCGTTAATGGTGCTGCAATAGAAGCAAAATTCTCCACAAATCTCCTATAATAGCCGGCCAATCCTAGAAAATTGTGTACCTCAGTCGGTGTCGTAGGCCTAGGCCAATTCTTTATAGCTTCGATCTTCTGTGTATCAACCCGAATACCATCTGCTCCGACGACATGCCCCAAAAATGCCACTGAAGTCAACCAGAATTCACATTTGGAGAACTTAGCATATAATTTCTGTTGCCGGAGCGTGCCAAGTACTGTCCTCAGATGATCTGAATGCTCCTCTGCTGATCGGGAATAAACCAGAATATCGTCAATAAACACAATCACGAACATGTCTAGAAACGGCCTGAATACCCGATTCATCAAATCCATAAACACTGTTGGGGCGTTAGTTAGCCCAAAAGACATCACCCTGAACTCATAATGCCCATATCGGGTCCTGAAAGCAGTCTTTGGAATATCTGTCTCTCATACCCGCACCTGATGATAACCTGAGCGCAAGTCTATCTTCGAAAAATATTTAGCACCCTGTAAATGGTCAAATAAATCATCAATCCGGGGGAGGGGATATTTATTCTTTATAGTCACTTTATTCAGCTGTCTGTAATCAATGCACATCCGCAGCGACCCGTCTTTCTTTCTTACAAACAATACCAGTGCTCCCCAGGGGGACGTACTGGGTCTGATGAAGCCTTTTCCTAATAGATCTTTCAGCTGCTCCTTCAATTCTTTCAATTCTGCAGGTGCCATTCTGTAAAGAGGAATAGATATAGGCTGAGTACCTGGCAGCACATCTATCGTAAATTCTATCTCCCGTTCAGGTGGGAGACCTGGAAGCTCATCTGGAAACACATCTGGAAACTCATTAACAACCGGAACTGACTGGAGAGTAGGTGTTTCTGCTTTAGTATCATGCACACGGACCAAATGATAAATATACCCTTTCTGAATCATCTTCCTGGCCTTGAGGTATGAAATAAACCTACCCCTCGGCGATGCTGTATTTCCTGCCCATTCTATAACTGTTTCCCCTGGAAACTGGAAACGAACCACCTTTTTCTGACAATCAACATTAGCATAACAAGCAACCTTAGTGCAACGGCCACATTACAGAACAATCCTTATAAACCTACTTCGCTATAATAAAATCCCCGACCGGCGTAGCTACCTCGAACAACTCTATAGGTTCAGGTGTTATCCCAATTTTACCAGCAACGAGGGGAGAAATATATGATAAGGTAGAACCTGCGTCTATCAATGCATATACAGCTCGAGAGAAACCCAATAGTGTACCTGTGCCTACATTTGGCGATGCCTCCTGATCCTGTCGGCTAGCCAATGCATATATGCGGTTCGAAGGACCGCTAGAATCATAAACCCCACCACGGCCTCTACCGCGGCCCGCTGGTGCTGGCATACCCCGGCCCGCAGGGCGCATAGCTGAAGGAGTGGAAGACGAACCAGCAGCTGATCCCGTCGGCTGAGCTACACCACCAGAACTACCCGCCAACGGACAATCTCTCATAATGTGGCCCTGGCGGCCACAAGAAAAACAGGCACCTGTAACTCGATAGCACTCTCCTGGGTGAGACCTCCCACAATAAGAACATTGAGGCATAGGTGGCCTCGCCTGGCTAGAACCTCGGCTCACCTGCGAACCTGAAGCACTAGAGCTCTAGCCCGCTCCTGAGTGCCCTGCATCGTCAAATCGTCCGCCTGTAGACTGTGGACGTGTACTATGGCCTGACTGAGGGGGATGTCTGCTATACTGCTGCAGAGGCTGCCCGCCTCGAGACTCCCCTGAATAACTGGCTGATCTAGCCCTCTTGGGCTGCCTCCTATCACGATCTATATCAGGCTGGCGCCCTCTGTGCCGGTCCTCCATACCCTGCGCGTAGGCCTGTAACCGGGAAATGTCCATCCCAGTCTGCGACGCCATCGTCATACAGCTATCAACCAAGTAATGATCCAGCCCTATCACGTACCGATGCATCCTGTCAGCCATATCCGCCACAATGGTAGGTGCATATCTGGCCAGTGAATCAAACTCTAAGCTGTACTCTCGGACACTCTTGCCTCTCTGCCTCAGCTTTAAAAATCTATCAACTCTCGCCCGCCGCAACTCTGGGGGAAAAACGTGGCTGAGAAAAGCTGCTGTAAACTCATCCCACACGGCTGGAGGATCATCCTCTCCTCTGGATAGCTCCCAAGACTCGTACCAATTAACCGCTACATCCCGCAATCTATGTGAGGCCAGCTCGACAGACTCAGTCTCAGAAGCCTTGACTAGTCTCAGTGTGCGCTGCATCTGTCGAATGAAATCCTGGGGGTCCTCTTCGGGCTTAGACCCATAGAACTCTGGGGGATTACAGGTCAAGAAATCACGGACCCTCAAACTGTCACGTCTGTCACCATCATCACACCCTAGCCCGCGTCTGCGAGGCTGTCCTGCTACTAATGTCGTCAATAACTGCACAACATCTCTCATCGCCCTATCCTCCGCCCCTAACTGAGGAGCTAGAGGCTCGGGCGCTGGAGCCTCTGGAGCTACTGGTGGAGCCGCCACCTGATCCGTGGTGGCAGCGGCTGCTGCTCCAGGCTCCTCTAATGGTGGGGGTGTAGCAGAACCCTCTGACTGGGGTGCAATATCGGTCATAGTCTGAGCACGAGCTCGAGTGACTCTCTGTATCTGGCTGGTCTCTCCTGCCACTACTTTGCACTTCTGGGCAGCCGTCGCCTTCTTCGGAGGCATCACTGTAAACATAGCAATCGGTCAGAAAGAAATCATCCTAATAGCAAAACTCTATCGCACGATCTAGGATCGAAATAAAGGTAACATCCTAAATGTCCCGTAGCCTCCTGTTTATAGATGTGGTGCACAACACACCGATAAACAAGACTCTACTAGACACTTCCTGTAGACATTCCGAGGACAAACCGCTCTGATACCACTTTTGTCAAGACCCAGCCCCGTGGGCTGTGACTAGTGCCCTAACTGGACACCCATACAGACTTGATTACCAGATCGACATATCAAAGACTTATTCAAATTTAACATACGTTATTTATATGGATACTGAGAAACAGACGTCATCTTAAGCGGTCACGTATAACAGAAATATCATACCAAAAGTCGGCAGGCTGGCGGAATACACATCGCCCGAATATACATACATATACAAACATGTGGGCTGTTTTGGCCATAATAGCAAACGAGACCGCTTAAGGCGCAAATCACAGACATAATCGAACAAACACGACCCATGACCCACATATATGTCTACAGGCCTCTACAAACCATAACAGAAACATATGACGGGACAGGGCCCCGCCGTACCCCAAATAGTCATATATACAGAAACATGTATAACAAAAGATATGTACCAAAAATATGAGCTCCGGATCAAAGGAGTACTCCAAATAGTAGAATAAGTGTCCTACATTGGCGGGTCACCAGAACGAACGGCTGTACCTGCGGGCATGAAACGCAGCCCCCCCCCCCCCCCCCCCCCCCGAAGAAAGGGGGTCAGTACAAAATATGTACTAAGTATGTAAAGCATGGAATACAGTAATTCAAATTAGAACTGAAGTGAGAAGTACGGAAAATGGATACAAAATTAATATATCAAAACCTGTGCTGAAAACATAAATAATGCAAATAAAAATCATGCATAGGGCTTAGGAACGTGGTCGTCACTCCGACGCTGGTGCCACAACACATCATACTCCAGAAGGTTTCAAATCTCCGTACAATCCCCGAACATATCGTATCATCATAACATATCACAACATCATAACACATCGTATGCCATAACACATCATAACTCCGTATATAAGCGGTATCCGGCCCTATGGCGAGGGTCTCGGGAACCGTAACACATCATACTGCCGAATATAACATAGTGCGCACGAAGACAAAACCCGCCCGGGACCCGGCGAACGAGGTAGTAGTAGTATGCACGAGCAGAGTAGTGAGAAAACCATATGCATATAAGTAAATAGATTCCAAGATTCAATGAATAAATATATACCGATATCAGAAGGCTCAGAAACAAGTATCGAGTCAATCAGAATTAGTATACGAAAGTTACGAGCTTTTGAAGTACGGAACCTTTTAAAAACATTTCATAAGCCATATTTGGAAATTCAAGTATCATTCATATTAGGTAACTTTCGAATAACATTATGGATCGAATCAAATGGAGGCTTTAGGAACATATTTACGTATCAAAATATTCATCAAATACTTTAGTCATGTCGATTTTCTTTCAAACAACATTCGGAACCATAACAACTAGAATCTTCGAACATCATAAATACGTATCAAGCCATATGGAATAGCTTATGGAAGTCAAAGATATTAGCCATCCTAGTGGCTCTAAGAATAGGATTTTCTTTAGAAGCATACATATACGTTATTGGTTCATTTCATAAAGGTCATGGCAAAAGAAGGAAAGGTAGGCTTTACATACCTCGATCGCTCGCTAACCAAATCCCGACTCAAGTCTCGGGCTCCCCAATATCTACAATAACGTTATCAATTACCAAACATTAGCTACAAGTACTTAAAAATCCAATTCTAACTAGTACTTGTCTACAGAAATTTCGGCAGCATCTCCCCTATAAATTCAACATCCCCGAGAATTTCACTCGGCCAAATTTATCAACAACCATACCAACAATACCAACAACCATACTAATAATCATCAAGAATCAATTTAAACGCATTCTAACATTAGTAACTTTCTTCTCTACGTAGCTTATCATATTCAATTCAACTACGTACATTCAAGCCAATATCAACACTCACATATTCATTACTAATCCAAGGTCATTCAAACACAATTCAAGAACATTTCAAACAATCTATACAATATTCAAACAATCCCACCAACACCATATTCCACCCGAAATCTCCACAAATGCAACAAGACTACAACATCGCATTATCTTCTTCCAAATTCATCAACAACAACAACAATTCACACTTTAGCAACTCCAGTTCCATAATTACATAAAAACCACATTAAAATCACATAATTTCCTACAACAACCTACACCTAATTTCCCTGCCAACTTGAACCATTAGTCTTTCATTTACATCATAAAGGCCACAACAACACAACTAACATGCTAAATAAAATTAATTCATCTTCCTCCACCCAATTAGCACCACACGACCACATACACACAACACACCCACACGGCCCACACATAACACATAACAATTCCATGATTTTCATTCAATTCTACTCACTACGACATATATAAATCTTCCATAAGATGTAAAAGAATAGAAATTCTTACCTTTTCTTCAATTTTTCCACTTGTCACCAAAGTGGTTGTCACGACCCAACCCCGTAAGCCGTGAGTGGTGCCCGACATGGACACCCGTATACATACTCTTTAGCTATATGTTCATTTCACATCAAACTCAATATGGATCTTATAACGACCAAACCAGGGTCTCAGAACTGTCACACAAATATTCATATAAATGCAAGCCGACAAGGCTGCCATCATATAATAATATCATATGCAAGCCGACAAAGCCGCCATCATATACGAACATCATACCACAGCACATCGTATAGACACAGCTGAACAGAACCCATACACGACCCACACATATGTCCACAGACCTCTAAGAGTATCAACAGTAACGTAACTGTCACGACCCAACCCCGTAGGCCGTGACTTGTGCCCGAATTGGACACTCATATTTATCTGTTAACTCTAATAATTTATAATTAGCATGTCATGATCTCATTTGTATGTAAGAAGATAGTGAGTTATGTAGATTTGTCAAGTTCTGTATGCCTTAGTCATCCATCTCCCGGGGAGTTGCACTTATCAAACAACAACATTTATATATATTCCTAAGCAAGCCGACAAGGCTGCCACGATATACAAAATACCAAACATACACACATATGCAAGCCGACAAGGCTGCCATTACGACTGGGTACGCCCCAAACTTAAGTGAAAACATAAAACGCATCAACAACTGTAAACAGACCCACACCGATGTCCACAGACTTCTAAGAGTAACGACCGTATTATGTGGCAGGATAGGGCGCCGCCGTACCCAAATAAACACATACGGACACAACATAAGGAGGTTATACCACAAGCTAGCTCCGGAACAAAGGAGCAGTCCAAAATAGCTGAAAGATGATCTAAGCTGGTGGATCTCCAAAGCGAGCGTCTGTACCTGCGGGCATGAACGCAGCCCCCCGGAGGAAAGGGTCAGTACGGAATATGTACTGAATATGTAAAGCTTGAAACATAGTATAGACTTATATTGAGACGCGGTACATAGGATGCATTGCAACACAGAATTTCATAAAACTTGCCTTTGAACATATTTCATCTGTATCATTCTCATATCATTGCTATTATAGAGTTTTGTAGTCAAAGCTGCATAATCATTCTGTATAAAACATACATGACGTGTCCCGACCCTTTTTATGAGGGACTTGGTAATTTAAAATCATAGCATCATAACATAAACATAGACGTGTCCCGGCCCTTTCCTGAGGGACTCGGTAATAAGGAATATGCCCTCCTGGCCACCATCATCTCCATATCATCATATCATCATATCATCATATCATCACATCATCATACCATCATCATATATATATATACATAACGTGTCCCGGCCCTCTAGTGAGGGGCTCGGTGATTAATATAATAAATATGCGCACGAAAACGTACCCTGGCCCGGGACTCAGTGAAGGATATAGCGGTAAGCACGAGCAGAATAATAAGCAACCACATATATGCAAATCATCTTTTTAGACTCAAGGGATAAGCAACTAACCCGCTCTAAGTGTCAAAATAATGTTCACCTTCAGTTCATTTCAAGTCTCATAACAAACTATTACAAGAAACGTTTTAGACTTCATGTACATATGTCACTTTAATATGGTATAGCTTTTGGAAGTCAAGTATGTCTTTAGTTGTGCAATTCTTTAAGTATAGGAACTTTCATGCATCGTTCATTAGTCACTCATACTGTAGGTACATGACAATAACATTAGTGAAATATAGATTCATAAGCCATACATGAAACTAGAGAATAGAATTTACCCCAAAATTCATATCGTTTCATTCTTACGTCTAGGACATGCCAAAAGAAAGAAGGAATAGGCTTTACATACCTTTTGCGTTTAGTTGTATTCTAACTTGTACTTGCTGCCCAACAATACTTATCCTATATCAAGATGAGAAGAACAACAATTAGTCTACAAGGGCATTCAACACATATTGTGACATTCACAACTCCTTTCTAACAATTAAACAACGTTTCGTTCGCATTTAACCCAACTAGCGTTACAAGCTAACATGGCTAGTCGTTCTTTCATATATTGATCAAAACTTGTTTAAGCATGACTTAGGGAACTTGGGCAGTCCCTACACCACCCAAAACAGTCTCATACACACGGCAACCCAACACACACATCATTTCCATTCTTACTTAGCAATTTTCCAGTTTTAACTTGCAACAACACAACACTTTTCATGACTTTACTTTCATGAAATCTTGGAACTGTTTTAGCATCATCTTCACTCTTACAACAGCCCACAATCAGTTCAGTTTTAACTTGAATCATGGCATTTTACATTCACTACACGTTTGCAACAAAAACCGACATTCAACACACACAATTTCACTTCTAATCCCTAAAACTGTCCACGGTTTTTGGACTGCCCTTACCCCTCAACATAATTCGTTTCTTGA
Organism: Lycium barbarum; assembly: GCF_019175385.1. Classification (NCBI taxonomy): domain Eukaryota; kingdom Viridiplantae; phylum Streptophyta; class Magnoliopsida; order Solanales; family Solanaceae; genus Lycium; species Lycium barbarum. Next base: position 78,473,272 of record NC_083343.1, read on the forward strand.
ACACCTTAATTTACATATTCAACATGCATACAATACACTACAATGTCCACAACAACAATAATCAAATTATAGCCCAAAACAGTCCATGAATTCGTCCAAAACAGCCCCCTACCCGGTTTCATCACAACTACTCCAACTTCATGATTTTCATTCGTTTATCCAACTACAATGCATTCAATTCATTTCCAATACATGTTCAACAGGATTAAGCATGACTTCATCAGAATCTTCAACACATGATTCATTTTAAATTCGAGCAAAAACAGTCCAATAGCCAACATGCAACATCACAACCAAACTCCCACAATCTTTGTTCATTTACATATGTTGATACATATTCAATTCACTAACAATACATGCACAATGAAATCAGTCATAAACTCACCTCACACATGGCTCACTCTCTACTTCAACTACAACCACAATCCAACAACAACATGCATGAACTATACATTCAAATCATCATGCAACACAAGAAACAACAAACATTCTTACCTTTCAATCTTGTGCTTCACTTGGCCGAATTTTCAACTCTATTGAGTGCTTCACTTTCTTGTTTCTCTTCAACAACTAATACACTTTCTTACACACTAGATGAGGGATAGTTTTGATGGAGAAAAACTAGAATTTCTGGGCACAATATCACCCACCCTCTCGGCTAGCTCTTAGCCGAGAGCACCTCTCTCTACTCTTTCTATCTCTAAATGTTTCTTGACTTGTGGTCATGAAAATTATGTTGTGAAGGTGTGGAGTGATCAGAATTTGTGTCAATATGTTCCCCTCATTGAGTTGGCCATGTGGATTACACTAAATTGGGTCAAGATTCTTTGACCAAAGCCTTACATGGCACGGCCAAACAAGGCATAAAGTGGACTGATTTTTTTTTTTGTCTTTCCAATCCCACTTTTTAATCCAATTATGGTTAGTTTCATCCCAATTTTCCATTACTAGTTTAATGCCACACGAAAGTTGTGGATAAATTGTAACTCGACACGAAACCGGAAGTTAAAATCTCTACTTTATATCTTAAGATAGTCTTGCCTTTAACTCATCGCGCTTATTTTAAAGCGTCCCGACGTATGAAAATACGGGACATAACATCCTCCCCCCCTTTAGAACATTCGTCCTCGAATGTTGATTTTTATCCCGTTAGGTTCTATAAGGGTTTTGGGAAGGGTTTCCTCTATTGCTAACATATAAATTGAGCAGACAATTTAACACAATCAAGTAAAGGAGTTTAAATTACCTGCAAATGTGGAAAACAAGTGAGGATATTTCTTTTTCATCTCCTCTTCAGCCTCCCAAGTCACCTCCTCCCTATTATGGTTCCGCCACAACACTTTAACCGACGCCACATCTTTTGTTCGTAGCCTCCTGATTTGTCGATCAAGTATGGCAATAGGTTGCTCTTCGTATGATAGCTCCTCTGTTACCTGAATATCGTCTGTAGGGAACACCCTGGAAGGATCGCCTATATACTTCTGAAGCATGGACACCTGGAAGACCGGATGTACTGCTGCCAAATCCGCTGGCAGGTCTAACTCGTAAGCAACTTGGCCTACCTTACGAATGACCTGATAAGGTCCAATGTACCTTGGGCTCAACTTCCCTTTCTTGCCGAACCTCATAACACCCTTCATGGGTGACACTTTCAAGAACACCCAATCGCCAACCTGAAATTCCAAGTGTCGACGTCGATTATCCGCATACGCCTTCTGCCGACTCTGAGTTGCCAGTAATCTTTCCTGAATAAGTTTCACCTTATCGACAGCCTGCTGAACCATATCTGGGCCTATCAGCTTAGCCTCGCCAACATCAAACCAGCCTATAGGGGATCTGCATTTCCTGCCATACAGGGCTTCGTACGGCGCCATCTGAATGCTAGAGTGGTAACTGTTATTGTAAGCAAACTCGATAAGCGGCAAGTGATCCTCCCAGCTGCCTTTGAAATCAATAACACAAGCTCTCAACATATCTTGTAGCGTCTGGATGGTGCGCTCAGCCTGCCCGTCAGTCTGAGGATGAAATGCGGTGCTGAGACTCACCTGTGTCCCCAATCCCTCCTGGAAGGATCTCCAGAAGTTAGCTATAAACTGGGCCCCTCTATCTGAGATAATAGCTGTGGGAACTTCATGAAGTCTCACTATCTCCTTAAGATACAATCGGGCATAATCCTCAGCTGAGTACGTAGTCCTGACTGGAAGGAAGTGGGCTGATTTTGTCAGTCTATCAACAATAACCCAGACAGAGTCATTCTTCCGTGGAGTGCGAGGGAAACCTGTGACGAAGTCCATATTAATTACTTCCCATTTCCAGGTTGGAATTTCCATCTCCTGCAATAGCCCTCCGGGCTTCTGGTGCTCTATCTTGACCTGCTGACAATTTGGACACTGGGCCACAAATTCTGCTATGTCCTTTTTCATGCCGTTCCACCAGTACAAACACCTAAGATCATGATACATTTTTGTCGATCCTGGGTGAATAGAATAACGAGCATAGTGTGCTTTCCCCATTACCTGCTGCCGTAACCCTGCAACCTCAGGTACACATAATCTGTCTCTGTATCGTAGTACTCCATCGGCTGACATCTTAAATGGGGTCTCATCCTTCTGAAGTGCTGTATCTCTATAATGTACCAGAACAGGATCCTCATATTGCCGTCTCTTTACCTCTTCTACAATAGAGGACTCAGCAACACCTCGTACAATAATGCTACCATTATCAGCATCAGCCAAACGAACTCCAAGACTAGCTAGCTGATGGATCTCACGAACTATCTCCTTCTTTTCTGGTTGTACGCCGGCCAAACAAGCCATAGATTTACGGCTGAGTGCATCTGCTACCACATTAGCCTTTCCTGGGTGATATAGAATATCAACATCATAATCCTTCAGCAACTCTAACCATCTCCTCTGTCGCAAATTCAGTTCCTTCTGCTTAAAAATATACTGGAGACTCTTATGATCTGTATAAATATCAACATGCACGCCATACAGATAATGTCTCCATATCTTCAAAGCATGTATCACTGCTGCCAACTCCAGGTCATGTGTAGGATAATTTCTCTCATGTTTCCTGAGTTGTCGGGAGGCATAGGCTATAACTCTGCCGTGCTGCATCAACACGCAACCCAACCCAACACCGGAAGCATCACAATAAACAACATAGCCATCTGGCCCCTCAGGAAGAGTTAGAACAGGAGCTGTAGTCAACTTATCTTTCAATAATTGAAAACTCCGTTCACAAGCATCGGTCCACTGGAATTTGGCTGCCTTCTGTGTTAGCCTTGTTAAAGGCGCTGAAATAGAGGCAAACTTTTCTACAAATCTCCTGTAATACCCTGCCAGCCCCAGAAAACTACGTACCTCAGTAGGCGTCGTAGGTCTAGGCCAAGTTTTGACGGCCTCAATTTTCTGCGAATCTACCCGAATACCATCTGCTCCAACAATATGCCCCAGAAATGCTACAGAAGTCAACCAGAATTCACATTTAGAAAACTTAGCATATAACTTCTGGAGCTGGAGTACCCTGAGTACTGTCCTCAAATGCTCTGCATGCTCTTCTTCCGATCGTGAATAGATCAGAATATCATCAATGAATACAATCACGAACAAGTCCAGGAATGGCTTAAACACCCTGTTCATCAAGTCCATGAACACTGCTGGAGCATTGGTCAGCCCAAAAGACATCACTCTAAACTCGTAATGTCCATATCGAGTCCTGAATGCAGTCTTCGGAATATATGTCTCCCTTACCCGCACCTGGTGATAACCTGACCGCAAGTCTATCTTTGAGAAGCATTTAGCACCCTGCAACTGATCAAATAAATCATCAATCCTGGGGAGGGGATATATGTTCTTTATCGTGATTTTGTTTAGCTGCCTATAATCAATGCACATTCGCAGCGACCCATCTTTCTTCCGTACAAATAATACTGGTGCTCCCCAAGGTGATGTACTGGGCCTGATGAAACCCTTTTCCAGCAAATCTCTCAGTTGCTCCTTCAATTCTTTCAACTCTGCAGGTGCCATTCTGTAAGGAGGAATAGATATAGGTTGAGTGTCTGGCAATACATCTATAGTGAACTCTATCTCACGTTCAGGAGGAAGGCCTGGAAGTTCATCTGGAAATACACCTGGAAATTCATTAACCACCGGGACAGATTGTAGAGTCGGTGATTCTGCTTTCAAGTCATGCACACGAACCAGGTGATAAATATAGCCTTTTCTAACCATCTTCCTTGCCTTGAGGTATGAAATAAACTTACCCCTATGCGATGCTGTGTTCCCCCTCCACTCTATAATTGGTTCCCCTGGAAACTGAAACCGAACTAATTTGCCTCAGCAATCAACGTTAGCATAGCAGGAAGCTAACCAATCCATCCCCATAATAACATCGAACTCAGTCATAGCTAACTCTATCAAATCTGCCCTGGTACAGCGATTACATATGACTACCAAACAATCTTTATATACTAGCTCTGCCAAGACAAAATCCCCTACTGGTGTTGCTACCTCAAATGGTTCTATAGGTTCAGATTTTATCCCAATTTTACTAGCAACAAAAGGGGAAATATATGATAATGTGGAACTGGGGTCTATCAATGCATATACATCTCGGGAGAAAATCGATAATGTACCTGTGACCACATTTGGCGACGCTTCCTGATCCTGTCTGCTGGCTAAAGCATATAAGCGGTTGGAAGGACCGCCAGAACTAGAAGCCCCTCCACGGCCTCTGCCACGGCCTGCTGGTGTCGGAATACCTTGCCCCATAGGGCGCATAGCAACTGAAGAAGAAGAAGAACCCACAACTGATCCCGTAGGCTGAGCTGGCCCACCTGCCCCACCCCCAAATCGACATTCCCTGATAGTATGGCCCTGACGGCCGCAAGAAAAGCAAGCACCAGTAATAAGACGGCATTTCCCTGGATGGCGTCTGCCACATCGAGGACATGGGGGTACAGGTGGTCTCATCTGGCCCGAATTCCTGTGCGTCTGGAACCCTGAAGTCATGGAGCTTTGACCAGCTCCCGAATACCCCGTGCTATCAAACCTTCTACCAGTAAATCGTGAAGGTGCACTCCGTGCCGGCTGGGAAGGATATCGACTATACTGCTGTTGGGGCTGCCCGCCCCGAAATTCACCAGAATGATACCCAGCTGATCTAGCTCTCTTATGTTGACCCCTGTCCTGCTCCCTATCAAATCGACGCCCTCTCTGTCGACCCTCAACTCCCTGGGCATATGCCTGCACTCGAGCGATATTTATATCGGGCTGAGATGCCATTGCCATGCAGCTATCAATCAAATAATTATCCAAGCCCATTACGTAACGATGCACCCTATCTGTCATGTCAGCTACCATAGCGGGCGCGTACCTAGCCAGCGAATCAAACTCGATGCTATAGTCCCGAACACTTCTACCATTCTGCCTCAGGTGTATAAATCTGTCAACTATGGCTCGCCTCATCTCTGGAGGCAGAAAATGACCCAGAAAAGCCTCTACGAACTCGTCCCATACTGCTGGTGGAGCATCCTCACCCCTGGACAACTCCCAGGACTCATACCAATTAACTGCCACATCCCGCAACTGATAGGAAGCCAATTCGACCGACTCAGTCTCGGAAGATTTAGTCACCCGCAACGTACGCAGCATCTGTCGAATAAACTCCTGTGGATCCTCTGCGGGCTTTGACCCATAGATCTCTGGGGGTTTACAAGTCAGAAAATCGCGAACCCTCAAACTGTCGCGTCTATCCGCATCATCACCTCCTAACCCACGTCTGCGAGCCTGTCCCGATACCAACCTAGTCAATAACTATACTGCTTCACACATAGCCCTATCCTCTGCCCCTGGCTGGGGAGCTGGAGGCTCGGTTGCTGGAGCCGCAGGAGCTGGTGGTAAGTCTGTCTCCTGACCTGCAGCTGCTGCTGCCCTAGGCTCCTCTGATAGTGATGGTGTAGCGGAGCTCGTTGACTGAATTCTAATCCCAGGCACATATTGGGAATAAGCTCTAGTGACTCTCCGGGTCCCACTGGTCTCCCCAACTACCGCTTTGCCCTTCTGGGCGGCTGTCGCCTTCTTTGGAGGCATCGCTGAAAACATAGCAATCTGTTAGGGAAAAATTTATCCTGATAATACAGCTCTATCGCACGATCTAGAATGAGAAGAAAAGATGACATCCTAAATGTCCTGTAGCTTCCTGTTTATAAACGTGGTGCACAACACATCGATAAACAAGACTCTACTAGACACAGTCTGTGGACACTCCGAGGATTTAACCGCTCTGATACCACTTTTGTCACGACCCAACCCCGTAGGCCGTGACTTGTGCCCGAATTGGACACTCATATTTATGTGTTAACTCTAATAATTTATAATTAGCATGTCATGATCTCATTTGTATGTAAGAAGATAGTGAGTTATTTAGATTTGTCAAGTTTTGTATGCCTTAGTCATCCATCTCCCGAGGAGTTGCACTTATCAAACAACAACATTTATATATATTCCTAAGCAAGCCGACAAGGCTGCCACGATATACAAAATACCAAACATACACACATATGCAAGCCGACACGGCTGCCATTACAACTGGGTACGCCCCAAACTTAAGTCAAAACATAAAACGCATCAACAACTGTAAACAGACCCACACCGATGTCCACAGACTTCTAAGAGTAACGACCGTATTATGTGGCGGGACAGGGCCCCGCCGTACCCAAATAAACACATACGGACACAACATAAGCAGGTTATACCACAAGCTAGCTCCGGAACAAAGGAGCAGTCCAAAATAGCTGAAAGATGATCTAAGCTGGCGGATCTCCAAAGCGAGCGTCTGTACCTGCGGGCATGAACGCAGCCCCCCGGAGGAAGGGGGCCAGTACGGAATATGTACTGAATATGTAAAGCTTGAAACATAGTATAGACTTATATTGAGACGCGGTACATAGGATGCATTGCAACACAGAATTTCATAAAACTTGCCTTTGAACATATTTCATCTGTATCATTCTCATATCATTGCTATTATAGAGTTTTGTAGTCAAAGCTGCATAATCATTCTGTATAAAACATACATGACGTGTCCCGACCCTTTTTATGAGGGACTCGGTAATTTAAAATCATAGCATCATAACATAAACATAGACGTGTCCCGGCCCTTTCCTGAGGGACTCGGTAATAAGGAATATGCCCTCCTGGCCACCATCATCTCCATATCATCATATCATCATATCATCATATCATCATATCATCATATCATCACATCATCATACCATCATCATATATATATACATAACGTGTCCCGGCCCTCTAGTGAGGGGCTCGGTGATTAATATAATAAATGTGCGCACGAAAACGTACCCTGGCCCGGGACTCAGTGAAGGATATAGCGGTAAGCACGAGCAGAATAATAAGCAACCACATATATGCAAATCATCTTTTTAGACTCAAGGGATAAGCAACTAACCCGCTCTAAGTGTCAAAATAATGTTCACCTTCAGTTCATTTCAAGTCTCATAACAAACTATTACAAGAAACGTTTTAGACTTCATGTACATATGTCACTTTAATATGGTATAGCTTTTGGAAGTCAAGTATGTCTTTAGTTGTGCAATTCTTTAAGTATAGGAACTTTCATGCATCGTTCATTAGTCACTCATATTGTAGGTACATGACAATAACATTAGTGAAATATAGATTCATAAGCCATACATGAAACTAGGGAATAGAATTTACCCCAAAATTCATATCGTTTCATTCTTACGTCTAGGACATGCCAAAAGAAAGAAGGAATAGGCTTTACATACCTGTTGCGTTTAGTTGTATTCTAACTTGTACTTGCTGCCCAACAATACTTATCCTATATCAAGATGTGAAGAACTACAATTAGTCTACAAGGGCATTCAACACGTATTGTGACATTCACAACTCCTTTCTAACAATTAAACGACGTTTCGTTCGCATTTAACCCAACTAGCGTTACAAGCTAACATGGCTAGTCGTTCTTTCATATATTGATCAAAACTTGTTTAAGCATGACTTAGGGAACTTGGGCAGTCCCTACACCACCCAAAACAGTCTCATACACACGGCAACCCAACACACACATCATTTCCATTCTTACTTAGCAATTTTCCAGTTTTAACTTGCAACAACACAACACTTTTCATGACTTTACTTTCATGAAATCTTGGAACTGTTTTAGCATCATCTTCACTCTTACAACAGCCCACAATCAGTTCAGTTTTAACTTGAATCATGGCATTTTACATTCACTACACGTTTGCAACAAAAACCGACATTCAACACACACAATTTCACTTCTAATCCCTAAAACTGTCCACGGTTTTTGGACTGCCCTTACCCCTCAACATAATTCGTTTCTTGAACACCTTAATTTACATATTCAACATGCATACAATACACTACAATGTCCACAACAACAACAATCAAATTATAGCCCAAAACAGTCCATGAATTCGTCCAAAACAGCCCCCTACCCGGTTTCATCACAACTACTCCAACTTCATAATTTTCATTCGTTTATCCAACTACAATGCATTCAATTCATTTCCAATACATGTTCAACAAGATTAAGCATGACTTCATCAGAATCTTCAACACATGATTCATTTTAAATTCGAGCAAAAACAGTCCAATAGCCAACATGCAACATCACAACCAAACTCCCACAATCTTTGTTCATTTACATATGTTGATACATATTCAATTCACTAACAATACATGCACAATGAAATCAGTCATAAACTCACCTCACACACGGCTCACTCTCTACTTCAACTACAACCACAATCCAACAACAACATGCATGAACTATACATTCAAATCATCATGCAACACAAGAAACAACAAACATTCTTACCTTTCAATCTTGTGCTTCACTTGGCCGAATTTTCAACTCTATTGAGTGCTTCACTTTCTTGTTTCTCTTCAACAACTAATACACTTTCTTACACACTAGATGAGGGATTGTTTTGATGGAGAAAAACTGGAATTTCTGGGCACAATATCACCCCACCCTCTCGGCTAGCTCTTAGCCGAGAGCACCTCTCTCTACTCTTTCTATCTCTAAATGTTTCTTGACTTGTGGTGATGAAACTTATGTTGTGAAGGTGTGGAGTGATCAGACTTTGTGTCAATATGTTCCCCTCATTGAGTTGGCCATGTGGATTACACTAAATTGGGTCAAGATTCTTTGACCAAAGCCTTACATGGCACGGCCAAACAAGGCATAAAGTGGACTGATTTTTTTTTTTGTCTTTCCAATCCCACTTTTTAATCCAATTATGGTTAGTTTCATCCCAATTTTCCATTACTAGTTTAATGCCACACGAAAGTTGTGGATAAATTGTGACTCGACACGAAACCGGAAGTTAAAATCTCTACTTCATATCTTAAGATAGTCTTGCCTTTAACTCGTCGCGCTTATTTTAAAGCGTCCCGACGTATGAAAATACGGGACATAACAGTAACATATGACGGGACAGGGCCCCGTCGTACCCTTAGTCAACATATGCATATATATATATATATATATATATATATATATATATATATATCCGAGAAGGATTTGTACCAAAATCTGGACTCCGGAACAACGGAGCTCTCCAAAATAGCAGAAGGGGAATCCTAAGCTGTCGGATCACCAAAGCGAGTATCTGCACCTGCGGGCATGAAACGCAGCCCCCCGAAGAAAGGGGGTCAGTACGGAATATGTACCGAGCATGTAAAGCATGAAATACAGTAAACAGGATCATAATTGAAATAAGAAGTACAGAAAATGAGTACAATAACCAGAATACCAAGTACTTGCTTTCGAAACATAAATCATGTATGTCAATATCATATATCATATCAGGCCCCATTATGGGACTCGGTGAACATGGTCGCCACCCCGTCTCTGGCGCCATAACACAGCATACTCCAGAATATAATATAACTCCGTAACACAGCATAACTCCGTAACACAGCATAACTTCATAACACAGCATAACTCCAGAATATATATATATATATATATATATATATATATATATATATATATATATATATATATATATATATATATATATATATATATATTGTACCTGGCCCTTTAATGAGGGACTCGGCGAATAATACAGTGGAAGTGTGCACGATAACATACCCGGCCCGGGACTCGGTGAAAGATATATTGAGATATGCACGAGCAGAGTAGTGAGAAACTATATGCAATTCAAAACATTTTTAAGGACTCAATAGAATAGTCAACACGAACCATCGTTCGCAATTTCAAATAATAGTCATATCATATACCTTTCGGATGTCCCTGTGGATTATATCAAAATGGAACTTGAATCATATGTACATATCAATAAATATATCAAAACATAAGTTATGGGAATCAAGATCAATGGCCATCCTAGTGGCTCTAGGAGTAGGAATTTCCTTTGGAATTGTATATATATATATATATATATATATCGTATATTCATTTCACAACGATCATGCCAAAAGAAAGAAGGGTTAGCTTCACATAACTTTAGCGCTTATTTGTCACACAATATGTATAAGCTGCCCAATAATACTTCAACCTATATTAAGATGCCAACAACTACGTTTAAGTTACGGGGAGATTCAAAACGTATTCTAACGTTAGTAACTCCTTTCTAGATGTTTAGACGACGTTTTATCTTGTATCCAAACCAACCACATACAACCAATACAACATCAATAAATATGTGTTCAATACCAATCCGGACAGCCCACACAATATTCCAAACAGCCCACATTCACAACATGCAATAACAATTCACATACGGCTACTACAATCTCAAGTTACTTCTAATAGTTCGTAGCCTTAACGTTTGCATGTAACAACTTATAATAGCCCATCCAACATACAATATGATGTATACTCTTAACTTATAATTAGTCTTTCCAAATTAATGAAAACACAAGTCCAAAACAGTCCCTAACCAACAACACATCCAAAACAGTCCCTAACCGACAACATAACAATGTTCGGAATTCTTGCAAACGTTTACGAACATACTAAGCCAACCACTTACGATTTTTACACATAATTTGATGTCTTATTTTCATATAATTTCAGTAAGTTATGACTAGCTATCCACATGACAAGTACAACATCAATTCATACGCAACTACGCTACATCGTCATTTCTATAATCCTTACAACAACTCACAAACGACTTTAGTTTCAACTCCAACCATTAAACACCTTCATTTACATCATAAATTTCATGATAATAACTATCAAAATATCAAGTAAAAACAGTTCACTAACTTCCTCACAGAACAGTCCGCACACGGTTTCAACATGCTTCAACATCACTCACATAAAATCATAGATTCACTTTATTTTCATACTAACACAACTTCACCTTTAACCATCCAATTCTTTTCATTATTTTTACCATGACATCTATTATAGTAACATCCATATTTATTAAAGAAAATTAGTTCATTAATTCCACCAAAACAGTCCCCTCGGCCACAAAGTCATTCCAACACCAACATTCATGATTTTATGCATGCGATTCATGTTCTTCAAGTTACAACCATACTTCAACATAAACACATATAACCTCATGGTTAATATCATGTTCCAACATAAACACAACTTATTTCATACATACAACTTATATCTACTCATCTACATCACCCTTAATGCATGGAAAAGAAAGTTAGATCTTACCTTGACAACTTGACTTCTCTACTTGGCTAGAGTTGGTAACTTGAGATGAAAATGGTTCTTGTTGCTCCAAAGACTATCTTGAAGTTTTAGGGACCTTCTAAAGGGTTGAAACACCTTGGAAAATAATTTTTGGATCAAGGCTCAAAGAGCTCAAAAATCAGCCAAGGTGGCCGAGAGTCTCTCTCTCTAGGTTTAGGTTTTCTTTCTTTGTGTTGTGTAGTTGAAATGAATTGTGATGGCTGATTTCTTCGTAATTATTTGGTTCAACATTGATGCCTACAAGTTGGTCACATGCTCCACTCATGGCATGAGTCACTCCATTAACTTTACACTTAAAATTCCATTTTTTTTTACAACTTTCGGCCAAGTGTGGCCGAGCCTCACCTTCTTGTTTCTCCTTTATTCTTTCTTTTCAATTGTTTACAAGACAATTGTATGTGTGGTGAATGATTCATACACCACTCTTTGTCCATTGTAATCATGCCAAGATAAATGATCAATATTTAATGTGAAATGATCCCTCCACCATGTTATGTCTTCATAAAATAATGTATACTTTCATAAAGTAGTGGATGCTTAAATATTCAATTGCATGCTTCGACTATTTCTCCTCCAATTTTCAGCCCTTGGCCGAATATACACTTGGTTATGAAGTGTATTTTAGTTGTCCACAATATATTGAAAATGTAGTGGATGAATCAACATTTAATTGCACATTTGTATGTCTTCCATTAGCCTTATTTTAGATGACTTTGAGTCATCCTTTTACCTTGGCACGTTGGTGTTCCTTCTTAGTTCATTGTTGTCACAAATATTTACTTAACACCACAATTAAGAAATTCCTAATCTCCAATAACATTTTTATACTAAGTAAAATTTATAACCGATTAGTTCTAGTTTAGAAATTAAAAATCCGAGGTTTCTATCTCACGTCGATTCCTTCGCGAATAACTCGACGTATAAAATACGGGATCTAACAGTGGTTTTCTTCCTTAAATAATTATACCACGTTGAAGAGGGTCTTGAAATTAGTAAGAATTCAAGAAGAAATGAATTTTTGGACCAAGGATGGAAGGCTTCAATTTTGTTTCTCTCTTCTTTGTTGGCCGAATGTCCTTGTCTCTCTTGCCCTCACTTTCTTTTTTTCTTGAAGGTTCTTGAATAATGAGGAATAATAGGCCCTTTTTGTCTATTTATTACTTGGGTTTAATTTTTCACATGGGCTTGGCCCATGCTCCCCCTATGGCCGGCCACTTGTTGGGCCTTTTTTTTTTCTTTTTCCAAGACCAACTCACTTATGTCTAATATTTGTAATTCATGAAACTAATTTCCAAAATTCCAATTTTTGCCTTAGCCTTCCTCAATATTTCCGCATCAATATTTTTCCGTGAACAACTTATATATTAAGTAAGATCAAAATATTGCCTTATCTCTTACTAGTCACAACTATTTCAAATTTTCCGAATATGCAAAATACGGGATATAACAAGTGGCGCGATGGTGGTTTTTGCTATTCCTTTTCGGGTAGGATCGAGGTTGAGACCTTTGATACTGTGGTCTCAGGTAATATTTCTATTCGTCATCGACTTCCGTCAGTCTTGTTTAATATGGGGTCTACTTTCTCATATGTATCTGCCTGTCATTTTTTTTTTGGATTTTACTACTGATCATCTTGATGTGCCGGTCCATGTGTCTACTCCGTTTTGAGATTCAGTTGTTGTTGATCGAGTCTTTCGGTCTTCCTTAGTTACTTTTATGGGATGTAACATTTGGGTAGATTTGATGATATTTGATATGGTAGATTTTGATATTGTCTTGGGTATGACTTGGTTGTCACTGTATCACGCGATCTCAAACTGTCACGCCAAGACAATCACGTTAGCTATGCCTGGGATTCCTAGACTAGAGTGGAGGGGGTACTCTGAGCCCTGCTCCGAAGAAGATCATTTCTTATCTCCGCACGAAGAAGCTAGTTAGCAAGGGTTGTTTGCCTTACTTGGCCTATGTTCGTGATAATAGCGTTGCTTCTCTGACCCTTAAGTCCATGCCCGTTGTGTGTGAGATCGCGAAGGCCTTTCCTTCTGATTTACTGGATATGCCACCCAATTGTGACATTGATTTTATATTCATTCGGATCTGGGCACGCGTCCTATTTCTATTCCTCCTTATAGGATGCGTACGCTGAGCTGAGGGAGTGGAAGGAGCAGTTGCAGGATCTATTGAGTAAGGGGTTCGTTAGACCGAGTGTCTCCCCTTGGGGTGCTCCTGTTTTGTTTTTGAAGAAGAAAGAAAGTACGACGAGGATGTGAAGAGATTACAGTCAGTTGAACAAGGTCATCATTCATAATAAGTATCCTATTCTGCACATTGATGACTTGTTCGACCAGCTTCAGGGTGCTTCAGTATTTTTGAAGATTTATTTGAGGTCAGGCTACCATCAGCTGACGATTCGGGCTGAGGATGTTCCGAAGACGGCCTTTAGGACTCGTTATGGTCATTACGAGTTCCTTGTAAAGTCATTTGGGCTTATGAATACCCCAATTATGCTTATGACTTTGATGAATGGCATTTTCAAGCCATATCTTGATTCCTTCGTCATTGTATTCATCAATGATATCTTGATATATTCGAAGAGTAGGGAGGAGCATGAGCATCATTTGAGGATTGTCCTTGGGTTATTGAAAGAGAAGAAGCTTTACGCCAAGTTTTTGAAGTGCAAGTTCTGGCTCGAGTCTATGGAATTCTTGGGCACGTTGTGTCTAAGGACTGGATCATCATTGATCCCAAGAAGATTAAGGCTGTTAGATTGGACGAGGCCTACAACTGTGATTGAGATTCATATCTTAGTGGGATTAGCTAGCTATTACTGTAGATTTGTGCAGGGTTTGGCTTCTATTGCTTCTTTGTTGACCAGATTGACTCAGAAAGAGGTTCCTATCTAGTGGTCTGATGCTTCTGAGGAGAGCTTTCCAAAGCTCAAGAATCTTTTGACTTCAGCATCGATTTTGGCATTACCCGTGGAGGGTAGGGATTTCTCAGTGTATTGTGATGCATTCCGTGTTGGTTTAGGTGTTGTGTTGATGCAGGAGGGTGAAGTCATTGTCTATGCTTCCTGACAAATGAAGATCTACGAGAAGAACTGCACTACCTATAATTTGGATTTGTTAGCGGTAGTCTTTGCCATGAAGATTTGGAGACACTATCTATACGGAGTCCATTGTGAGGTGTTCACCAATCACCACATCCTTCCGCATGTGTTCAGTTAGAAAGATCTAAATTCTAGGCAGCGTAGGGGGATGGAGATTTTGAAGGATTATGTGTCACCATTCTCAATCATCCAGTGAAAGCCAATGTAGTAGTTGATGCCTTGAGTTGCAAGGCAGTGAGTATGGGTAGCTTAGCCCGATTGGTTGCTTCTAAGCGCCCGTTAGCCATGGAGGTTCAGACTTTGGCTAACAATTTCGTGCGCCTTGATATTTCAATTCCAGGCTGGGTCTTAGCTTGTGTTGAGGTGAGGTCGTCTCTTTTGAAGCAGATTAGGGCCCAGCAGTTTGAGGATGCTCAGTTGTGCAAGATTCGTGATAAGGTTCTGAGAGGGGAGGCCAAGGAGGCCATGCTTGATAGTGAGGGAATTTTGAGGATCAAGAGATGCGTGTGCATTCCTTGTGTTGGTGATTTGAATCAATTGATTTTGGAGGAGGCCCATAGTTCCACCTATTCAATACATCAGGGTGCTACGAAGATGTATCGTGATCTGAGGCAGTACTACTGATGGGGTAGGATGAAGAGAGATATGAGTCAGTTTAGAAGGATGATCTCATTGAGGCAACAACTACAATTTCTAAAGATGTCAGTTTGAAGGAGTAGGTGTCCAACATCATTGAAGTGGAGCAAGGTTCTCACGCTGGTCCAAGGGTAACTATACCACCAGATCCTCTAACTCAGATGGATCATAGCAGTCCAGAGGGGGCTCTTCTTGTTACCAATATTAACTCTGGAAGTCAACATGTATCGGTGATTAGGAAGCCTTCTCCTAACAAAGTGTTACATGATTTGATTTCTCATAATATGGTTGCAATGGAAGTGTGTTACACCTCGGAAATTTCTCCGTGAACGTACAATGAATATACCAACGAAGTGTATGAGTGTACGATGTTCTACTAAGAAGGGGATGACTACTTATTAGTTTTGAAAATGCGAAAGTTGCAGATTTGCACTTCGGCCCAGTTGGTCGTAAAATAGAATACGGCCCGTAAAGTAGTGTACGGACCATAAACTGCTATCGTCTTTCAACTCACAAAACTTCAACTTTTGGCCAAATGTTCAAATGGTTAAATACGACTTGGAATACGGATCGTAAATTGAAATACGACCCGTAAACTGTGACCGTAAACCACCATGACTCCAGCAAACCTTTCTGGTTCTGTTATGCTTAAATACGACCGTGAAAGACGGACCGTAAACCAGAATACGGCCCGTAAACTGGGTTTACAACCACTGTGCACTTCAGTCACTGCTCAATCCGGATTAGATTTTAAGTCATTAAAAGGAGACCTAACCTCATTCAATTCATTTCAACTCCACGATATTTCTCGCAAGAAGCCTCTAGAATACTCTCTACTCTTCATCATAAGAGAACCAAAGGAAATTAGTGATCAACTACATGAAACCCACGAAATCAAGTGTAAGGATCACACTAAAGTTCATCTTTCTCAAGAAAACCCAAAAGAAGTAAAGTAGGGTTTTGGTGCTAAAGGAGTAATTCCATTCAAGGCTTGTTAAACCATCATCTAAGGTAAGTTTCATGACTAAAACATGTTGTTTAAAGTATTGGAAGGTTAAGACACTTGAATTGTAAAAAGACATAGGAAATGGGTCATTTATGAGTGAATAGTATCATGGTTGGATAGTAGTCGGGTTGGATTATGAATGACGGAGTGTTGTGATTATGAATACGTTATAAATGACATTTAGGCCATGAAATAAGTATTAGATATGAGGAGACGCAATAGTAAGCTCTAACCATAAATGTGAAGAAATTGAAGAAAAATGGTGGATTGTGGTCAATGTATATAAATGATGATTGTTGATTGCGATATTGTGAATGTTGTTGTGAGCGTGTGGGAGTTGATATAGAATGTGGAAAAAGTAGTATAACCAAAGGAAGTGTCGCCCAATTTTTCCCTAGAAATAGTAGCGCGTTCTTATAGTCGATTAACTAACGTAAATGCGAATTCTCTTTTGAAGGCAGAAACGTGATATCGAAGGAAAACAAGCGAACGATAGCTTAGTTGAACGTCAATGGTATGTGAGGCTAGTCCTTTCTTTCTAATGGCATGAATCTCATAGCATGATTTTCCTTCCTCTTCATGAGTTCCTATATTCCGGAAAGCTAAAAGCCTATACTCATAATTGGCTATATAAGATAAGAGATATGATATGATGATCCTAAAATGATATGATTTTATTTATTGCTCACACTCACCTTATATGTTAGTTCCTTCAAGGTGAGGTAGAATGTCAATAATTGCTCCATAATGAAATCGGGGGATCATGACCTTACGTTACCCCGATAAAGTAAAGTTGTTCGTAAGCCTTATGCATGTTTTATGATATGTATGTTACTATAAGAATATTATGATGAGTACATGTTGATGACATTGCACCGCGCCTATAAGGTCGGGCAGCACCGTTAAGGCGGGCGTCTTACAGATGATTACACCGTGTCTATATGGCACGGGCAGCACCAATAGTGGGTGCGCCACATCAATAAACAAGAGACTGCAGGGCATTTTGGAAAAATGACCATCTTTCTTCTTATGAGATCGTGCGATAGAGCCGTGTATAAGATTTTATCCTCCCTAATAGTTTGTTATGATTTCAGAATGCCGCCCAAGGGAAAGGCTACAGCCGCCTAGAAGGGCAAGACTACGGCAAAGAGGCGGGTAGAAAGTGAGCCTCCGATGGATATAGAAGAAGGCGAATCACATAATGAGGCCTTGTCTAATACTTCTTCTACCCCGCCTAATGTGGAAGAACAAGGAGGAGCTCCAGCTCCAATTCCTCCACCGGTCGCTTCGGGTCAACAAATGACCGAGGCCCTTCATTTATTGATGCAATTGGTTGCCGCTCAGGCACAACGGCAAAATGTGAGTTCAAGTGATCGGCCAACAAGTACCAAAGCTAGTGATTTCATGAGTCTAAATCCTCCGTAGTTCTTTGGGTCAAAGCCGGATGAAGACCCGCAAGGTTTCATAGATGAGGTGCTGAGGACATTGAAGATTGTCCATGCCTCTGAAACTGAATCCGTGGAGTTGGCATCTTATAGACTCTTGGATGTGGCAGTTTTATGGTATAACAATTGGGTATTATCAAGAGGAGAGAATGCGCCTGCTCCGGTTTGGCAGGAATTCGTGGATGCTTTTATTCGTCACTATTTTCCACCCAAGGTCCGCCGAGCTAGAGCGGATAGATTTTTAAATCTGAGGAAAGGAAATATGAGTGCCAGGGAGTATAACATGCAATTTAATTCTTTGGCTAGATATGCCCCGGCTATTGTGGCCGACATGGGAGATCGGGTACATAGATTTGTAAGTTGCCCAGGGCCACATTTATTCAGAGATTGTTTGATGGCTTCCTTGCAAGACGGGATGGATATTTCCCGAATAAAGGCCCATGCTCAGAATTTAGAGGGGATCTATGGGAGCAGGAAGTGGTTATAGAGGGGGATCAAGGCAGACATATTCTGGTTACTCAGGCCAGTCGGTGACCAGTGCACCTCCTCGATTTACAGGTAGGAGATATGATTGCTCCTTCCGTTCAGGACAGGGCCAAAGTTCGAGGATTCCGGATTCCCAGATCAGGGAAGATTATAGCCAGAGGAGACCCCCAGTACTGCGATGCAGCCAGTGCGGTAGTGTCGCCAGGGTTCGGACGCTTGCTATACTTGCGGCCAAGTTGGGCACATGATGAGAGATTGCCCGTCGATGAGTGGTAGAGTTGGAGTTCAACCCACAGGTTCAGCAGCTGGTTTTTCCTCAGCACGCCCGGCAGGACAGACTCCCCAGATGTCAGCAGGCCGAGGCAGAGGTAGAGGGGCAGCATCTACTTCCGGTGCCACTCATCCCCGTGTATATGCTTTAGCCGGACGACAGGATCTTGAGTCCTCCCCGGATGTGGTTACAGGTACATTGTCTATATTTTCTCGTGATGTGTATGCATTGATAGATCCGGGTTCTACTTTTTCTTATATTACTCCATATGTTGCTGGTCGTATTGTGGTGAAACCTGAGCCAATCAAACCTTTCGAGGTATCTACTCCGCTTGGTGATCCCTTGATAGCAAGACAAGTGTATAAAAATTGTGTAGTTGTGATATGTGATTGCCAGACCACAACTGATTTGATTGATTAGGAGATGTTAGATTTCGATGTAATTATGGGTATGGATTGGTTGGCCTTGTGCTACGCTAATGTTGATTGCCGAACGAAAGTGGTTCGATTTCAATTTCCGGGAGAGCCCGTGCTTGAATGGAAGGGTAGTGTAGCATCTCCAAAGGGTAGGTTTATTTCCTACCTTAAGGAAAGGAAGATGATAGCCAAGGGTTATATTTTTCATGTAGTTCGGGTTCATGACACCGAGTCAAAGCCATCAACTTTCCAATCAGTTCCGGTAGTGAATGAATTTCCGGATGTGTTCCCAGATGAACTTCCAGGTCTTCCTCCGGAAAGAGAGATTGACTTCGCCATTGATGTGTTGCCGGACACCAAGCCTATTTCTATTCCTCCTTATCGAATGGCTCCAGCAGAATTAAAAGAGCTAAAGGCGCAGTTGAAAAACTTGCTTGAAAAGGGGTTTATTAGACCAAGTTCATCACCGTGGGGAGCACCAGTCTTGTTTGTAAGGAAGAAAGACGGATCTCTACGAATGTGTATCGACTATAGACAGTTGAACAAGGTGACAATAAAGAACAGATATCCTCTTCCGAGGATTGATGATTTATTTGATCAGCTATAGGGCGCCAAATGGTTTTCAAAAATAGATTTGAGATCGGGTTATCATCAAGTGAGAGTTAGAGAAGCGGATATTCCCAAGACGGCCTTCAGAACGAGATATAGTCACTATGAATTCCGAGTGATGTCATTTGGGTTGACTAATGCTCCGGCCGTGTTTATGAATTTGATGAACAATGTATTCAGGCCTCTCTTGGACTTATTTGTGATAATATTTATTGATGATATTCTGGTGTATTCTCGCACGGAATCGGAACATGCAGATCATTTGCGAATTGTTCTTGGCATTCTTCGAGCCCGAGAATTGTATGCGAAATTTTCAAAGTGCGAGTTCTGACTAAATTCTGTGATATTTTTGGGCCATGTTATCTCATATAATGGCATTCGAGTCGACACTCAGAAAATTGAAGCTGTGAAGACTTGGCCAAGGCCTATGACGCCTACAGAAGCTCGTAGTTTTCTAGGTTTGGCAGGATACTATAGAAGATTCGTAGAGGGCTTTTCATCTATTTCAGCCCCATTGACGAAGCTAACCCAGAAGTCAGCCAAATTTCAGTGGAATGATGCTTGTGAGCGCAGCTTCCAAGAGCTGAAAGACAGGTTGACCTCAGCTCTGATCTTAACACTTCCAGAAGGGTCTGATGGCTACGTGATATATTATGATGCTTCCGGTGTCGGATTAGGATGCGTATTGATGCAGCATGGAAAGGTTATTGCATATGCTTCGAGACAATTACGGAAACATGAAAAGAATTATCCAACTCATGATCTCGAATTGGCTACGGTTATTCACGTCTTAAAAATATGGAGGCATTATTTGTATGGTGTGCATGTTGATATTTATGCAGATCACAGAAGTCTTCAGTACATTTTCAAGCAAAAGGAGTTGAACCTGCGACAGAGGCGGTGGTTAGAATTGTTAAAAGATTATGATATGAACATTTTGTACCACCCCGGAAAAGCGAATGTAGTAGCCGACGCGCTTAGCCGCCGATCAATGGGAAGTTTATGTGAAGTCCCTCAAAAAAAAAGAAATTGTTCATGAGCTCCGCCAACTAGCAAATCGTGGAGTGCGCGTAATCGATTCGGGTAATGTGGGGATTAGTATCAATGATCCCATAATTTCATCCTTGGATATGGAAGTGAAAGAACGGCAATATGAAGATCCTAAATTGTGTCGTTACAAAGACACATCTCATGGAAAAGAAAAGTCTTCATTTGAAGTTCATATGGATGGAATTCCTAGATACCGAGGCAGGCTATGTGTGCCGAATGTAGCAGAATTGCGCCGACGAGTTCTAGAAGAAGCACATTGTTCCCGGTATTCTATTCACCCGGGTGCAACTAAAATGTATCGTGATCTCAAGATGATGTATTGGTGGGATGGCATGAAAAGAAACATAGCCGAATTTGTGGCACAGTGCCCAAATTGCCAACAAGTAAAAGTTGAACATCAGAAGCCAGGAGGCTTATTGCAAGCAATAGAAATCCCTACTTGGAAATGGGAAGTGATCAACATGGATTTCATCGTGGGATTACCTCGTTCCCGCGGCAGGTATGATTCTATATGGGTGCTTGTGGATAGATTGACGAAAGCAGCCCATTTTCTCCCAGTTAAGACTACATGCTCAGCCGAAGATTATGCAAGGTTGTATCTCAAGGAAATTGTGCGCCTTCATGGTATTCCATTATCTATTATCACAAACAGAGGAGCACAGTTTACAGCTAAGTTCTGGAAGTCCTTCCAAGAAGGTATAGGCACTCAAGTAAAGCTTAGCACGGCATTTCATCCGCATACCAATGGACAAGCCGAGTGTACTATTCAAACCTTGGAAGATATGCTACGAGCATGTGTGCTAGATTTCCGTGGTAGTTGGGACGATCATTTACCGCTAATAGAATTTGCGTACAACAATAGTTACGATTCCAGCATTCAAATGGCTCCATATGAAGCTTTATATGGAAGGAAATGTAGATCCCCAATCGGATGGTTTGAAATAGGAGAAGCACAACTAGTAGGCGCTGAATTAATTCAACAAGCGGTGGAAAAAGTTAAGGTGATCCGAGATCGATTGTTAACAGCCCAAAGTCGCCAAAAGTCTTATGCAGACAATCGCCGACGGGACTTGGAATTTCAAGTTAGTGATTGGGTATTTTTGAAAGTATCGCCAATGAAAGGGGTGATGAGATTAGGTAAGAAAGGGAAGCTAAGTCCTAGATACATTGGACCCTATAAAATTATCCGCAAGGTGGGTCATGTATCCTATGAACTTGATTTGCCTTCGGAGCTTGAATCAGTCCATCCAGTCTTCCACGTTTCGATGCTCCGCAAGTGTATTGGAGATCCCACAAAGATTGTCCCAATAGATGATGTGCAAGTGACAAAAAGGCTAACCTATGAAGAGTTTCCTATTGCTATTTTAGATAGGCAAGTGCGAAGACTTCGAAATAAAGAGGTAGCTTCAGTCACTGTTCATTCCGGATTAGATTTTAAGTCATTAAAAGGAGACCTAACCTCATTCAATTCATTTCAACTCCACGATATTTCTCTCAAGAAGCCTCTAGAATACTCTCTACTCTTCATCACAAGAGAACCAAAGGAAATTAGGGATCAACTACATGAAACCCACGAAATCAAGTGTAAGAATCACACTAAAGTTCATCTTAGAAAACCCAAAGGAAGTAAAGTAGGTAGTCTTTGCCTTGAAGATTTGGAGACACTATCTATACGGAGTCCATTGTGAGGTGTTCACCAATCACCACATCCTTCCGCATGTGTTCAGTTAGAAAGATCTAAATTCTAGGCAGCGTAGGGGGATGGAGATTTTGAAGGATTATGTGTCACCATTCTCAATCATCCAGTGAAAGCCAATGTAGTAGTTGATGCCTTGAGTTGCAAGGCAGTGAGTATGGGTAGCTTAGCCCGATTGGTTGCTTCTAAGCGCCCGTTAGCCATGGAGGTTCAGACTTTGGCTAACAATTTCGTGCGCCTTGATATTTCAATTCCAGGCTGGGTCTTAGCTTGTGTTGAGGTGAGGTCGTCTCTTTTGAAGCAGATTAGGGCCCAGCAGTTTGAGGATGCTCAATTGTGCAAGATTCGTGATAAGGTTCTGAGAGGGGAGGCCAAGGAGGCCATGCTTGATAGTGAGGGAATTTTGAGGATCAAGAGATGCGTGTGCATTCCTTGTGTTGGTGATTTGAATCAATTGATTTTGGAGGAGGCCCATAGTTCCAACTATTCAATACATCAGGGTGCTACGAAGATGTATCGTGATCTGAGGCAGTATTACTGATGGGGTAGGATGAAGAGAGATATGAGTCAGTTTAGAAGGATGATCTTATTGAGGCAACAACTACAATTTCTAAAGATGTCAGTTTGAAGGAGTAGGTGTCCAACATCATTGAAGTGGAGCAAGGTTCTCACGCTGGTCCAAGGGTAACTATACCACCAGATCCTCTAACTCAGATGGATCATAGCAGTCCAGAGGGGGCTCTTCTTGTTACCAATATTAACTCTGGAAGTCAACATGTATCGGTGATTAGGAAGCCTTCTCCTAACAAAGTGTTACATGATTTGATTTCTCATAATATGGTTGCAATGGAAGTGTGTTACACCTCGGAAATTTCTCCGTGAACGTACAATGAATATACCAACGAAGTGTATGAGTGTACGATGTTCTACTAAGAAGGGGATGACTACTTATTAGTTTTGAAAATGCGAAAGTTGCAGATTTGCACTTCGGCCCAGTTGGTTGTAAAATAGAATACGGCCCGTAAAGTAGTGTACGGACCATAAACTGCTATCGTCTTTCAACTCACAAAACTTCAACTTTCGGCCAAATGTTCAAATGGTTAAATACGACTTGGAATACGGATCGTAAATTGAAATACGACCCGTAAACTGTGACCGTAAACCACCATGACTCCAACAAACCTTTCTGGTTCTGTTATGCTTAAATACGACCGTGAAAGACGGACCGTAAACCAGAATACGGCCCGTAAACTGGGTTTACAACCACTGTGCACTTCAGTCACTGCTCAATCCGGATTAGATTTTAAGTCATTAAAAGGAGACCTAACCTCATTCAATTCATTTCAACTCCACGATATTTCTCGCAAGAAGCCTCTAGAATACTCTCTACTCTTCATCACAAGAGAACCAAAGGAAATTAGTGATCAACTACATGAAACCCACGAAATCAAGTGTAAGAATCACACTAAAGTTCATCTTTCTCAAGAAAACCCAAAAGAAGTAAAGTAGGGTTTTGGTGCTAAAGGAGTAATTCCATTCAAGGCTTGTTAAACCATCATCTAAGGTAAGTTTCATGACTAAAACATGTTGTTTAAAGTATTGGAAGGTTAAGACACTTGAATTGTAAAAAGACATAGGAAATGGGTCATTTATGAGTGAATAGTATCATGGTTGGATAGTAGTCGGGTTGGATTATGAATGACGGAGTGTTGTGATTATGAATACGTTATAAATGAAATTTAGGCCATGAAATAAGTATTAGATATGAGGAGACGCAATAGTAAGCTCTAACCATAAATGTGAAGAAATTGAAGAAAAATGGTGGATTGTGGTCAATGTATATAAATGATGATTGTTGATTGCGATATTGTGAATGTTGTTGTGAGCGTGTGGGAGTTGATATAGAATGTGGAAAAAGTAGTATAACCAAAGGAAGTGTCGCCCAATTTTTCCCTAGAAATAGTAGCGCGTTCTTATAGTCGATTAACTAACGTAAATGCGAATTCTCTTTTGAAGGCAGAAACGTGATATCGAAGGAAAACAAGCGAACGATAGCTTAGTTAAACGTCAAAGGTATGTGAGGCTAGTCCTTTCTTTCTAATGGCATGAATCTCATAGCATGATTTTCCTTCCTCTTCATGAGTTCCTATATTCCGGAAAGCTAAAAGCCTATACTCATAATTGGCTATATAAGATAAGAGATATGATATGATGATCCTAAAATGATATGATTTTATTTATTGCTCACACTCACCTTATATGTTAGTTCCTTCAAGGTGAGGCAGAATGTCAATAATTGCTCCATAATGAAATCGGGGGATCATGACCTTACGTTACCCCGATAAAGTAAAGTTGTTCGTAAGCCTTATGCATGTTTTATGATATGTATGTTACTATAAGAATATTATGATGAGTACATGTTGATGACATTACACCGCGCCTATAAGGTCGGGCAGCACCGTTAAGGCGGGCGTCTTACAGATGATTACACTGTGTCTATATGGCACGGGCAGCACCAATAGTGGGTGCGCCACATCAATAAACAAGAGGCTGCAGGGCATTTTGGAAAAATGACCATCTTTCTTCTTATGAGATCGTGCGATAGAGCCGTGTATAAGATTTTATCCTCCCTAATAGTTTGTTATGATTTCAGAATGCCGCCCAAGGGAAAGGCTACAGCCGCCTAGAAGGGCAAGACTACGGCAAAGAGGCGGGTAGAAAGTGAGCCTCCGATGGATATAGAAGAAGGCGAATCACATAATGAGGCCTTGTCTAATACTTCTTCTACCCCGCCTAATGTGGAAGAACAAGGAGGAGCTCCAGCTCCAATTCCTCCACCGGTCGCTTCGGGTCAACAAATGACCGAGGCCCTTCATTTATTGATGCAATTGGTTGCCGCTCAGGCACAACGGCAAAATGTGAGTTCAAGTGATCGGCCAACAAGTACCAAAGCTAGTGATTTCATGAGTCTAAATCCTCCGTAGTTCTTTGGGTCAAAGCCGGATGAAGACCCGCAAGGTTTCATAGATGAGGTGCTGAGGACATTGAAGATTGTCCATGCCTCTGAAACTGAATCCGTGGAGTTGGCATCTTATAGACTCTTGGATGTGGCAGTTTTATGGTATAACAATTGGGTATTATCAAGAGGAGAGAATGCGCCTGCTCCGGTTTGGCAGGAATTCGTGGATGCTTTTATTCGTCACTATTTTCCACCCAAGGTCCGCCGAGCTAGAGCGGATAGATTTTTAAATCTGAGGAAAGGAAATATGAGTGCCAGGGAGTATAACATGCAATTTAATTCTTTGGCTAGATATGCCCCGGCTATTGTGGCCGACATGGGAGATCGGGTACATAGATTTGTAAGTTGCCCAGGGCCACATTTATTCAGAGATTGTTTGATGGCTTCCTTGCAAGACGGGATGGATATTTCCCGAATAAAGGCCCATGCTCAGAATTTAGAGGGGATCTATGGGAGCAGGAAGTGGTTATAGAGGGGGATCAAGGCAGACATATTCTGGTTACTCAGGCCAGTCGGTGACCAGTGCACCTCCTCGATTTACAGGTAGGAGATATGATTGCTCCTTCCGTTCAGGACAGGGCCAAAGTTCGAGGATTCCGGATTCCCAGATCAGGGAAGATTATAGCCAGAGGAGACCCCCAGTACTGCGATGCAGCCAGTGCGGTAGTGTCGCCAGGGTTCGGACGCTTGCTATACTTGCGGCCAAGTTGGGCACATGATGAGAGATTGCCCGTCGATGAGTGGTAGAGTTGGAGTTCAACCCACAGGTTCAGCAGCTGGTTTTTCCTCAGCACGCCCGGCAGGACAGACTCCCCAGATGTCAGCAGGCCGAGGCAGAGGTAGAGGGGCAGCATCTACTTCCGGTGCCACTCATCCCCGTGTATATGCTTTAGCCGGACGACAGGATCTTGAGTCCTCCCCGGATGTGGTTACAGGTACATTGTCTATATTTTCTCGTGATGTGTATGCATTGATAGATCCGGGTTCTACTTTTTCTTATATTACTCCATATGTTGCTGGTCGTATTGGGGTGAAACCTGAGCCAATCAAACCATTCGAGGTATCTACTCCGCTTGGTGATCCCTTGATAGCAAGACAAGTGTATAAAAATTGTGTAGTTGTGATATGTGATTGCCAGACCACAACTGATTTGATTGATTAGGAGATGTTAGATTTCGATGTAATTATGGGTATGGATTGGTTGGCCTTGTGCTACGCTAATGTTGATTGCCGAACGAAAGTGGTTCGATTTCAATTTCCGGGAGAGCCCGTGCTTGAATGGAAGGGTAGTGTAGCATCTCCAAAGGGTAGGTTTATTTCCTACCTTAAGGAAAGGAAGATGATAGCCAAGGGTTATATTTTTCATGTAGTTCGGGTTCATGACACCGAGTCAAAGCCATCAACTTTCCAATCAGTTCCGGTAGTGAATGAATTTCCGGATGTGTTCCCAGATGAACTTCCAGGTCTTCCTCCGGAAAGAGAGATTGACTTCGCCATTGATGTGTTGCCGGACACCAAGCCTATTTCTATTCCTCCTTATCGAATGGCTCCAGCAGAATTAAAAGAGCTAAAGGCGCAGTTGAAAAACTTGCTTGAAAAGGGGTTTATTAGACCAAGTTCATCACCGTAGGGAGCACCAGTCTTGTTTGTAAGGAAGAAAGACGGATCTCTACGAATGTGTATCGACTATAGGCAGTTGAACAAGGTGACAATAAAGAACAGATATCCTCTTCCGAGGATTGATGATTTATTTGATCAGCTATAGGGCGCCAAATGGTTTTCAAAAATAGATTTGAGATCGGGTTATCATCAAGTGAGAGTTAGAGAAGCGGATATTCCCAAGACGGCCTTCAGAACGAGATATAGTCACTATGAATTCCGAGTGATGTCATTTGGGTTGACTAATGCTCCGGCCGTGTTTATGAATTTGATGAACAATGTATTCAGGCCTCTCTTGGACTTATTTGTGATAATATTTATTGATGATATTCTGGTGTATTCTCGCACGGAATCGGAACATGCAGATCATTTGCGAATTGTTCTTGGCATTCTTCGAGCCCGAGAATTGTATGCGAAATTTTCAAAGTGCGAGTTCTGACTAAATTCTGTGATATTTTTGGGCCATGTTATCTCATATAATGGCATTCGAGTCGACACTCAGAAAATTGAAGCTGTGAAGACTTGGCCAAGGCCTATGACGCCTACAGAAGTTCGTAGTTTTCTAGGTTTGGCAGGATACTATAGAAGATTCGTAGAGGGCTTTTCATCTATTTCAGCCCCATTGACGAAGCTAACCCAGAAGTCAGCCAAATTTCAGTGGAATGATGCTTGTGAGCGCAGCTTCCAAGAGCTGAAAGACAGGTTGACCTCAGCTCTGATCTTAACACTTCCAGAAGGGTCTGATGGCTACGTGATATATTATGATGCTTCCGGTGTCGGATTAGGATGCGTATTGATGCAGCATGGAAAGGTTATTGCATATGCTTCGAGACAATTACGGAAACATGAAAAGAATTATCCAACTCATGATCTCGAATTGGCTACGGTTATTCACGTCTTAAAAATATGGAGGCATTATTTGTATGGTGTGCATGTTGATATTTATGCAGATCACAGAAGTCTTCAGTACATTTTCAAGCAAAAGGAGTTGAACCTGCGACAGAGGCGGTGGTTAGAATTGTTAAAAGATTATGATATGAACATTTTGTACCACCCCGGAAAAGCGAATGTAGTAGCCGACGCGCTTAGCCGCCGATCAATGGGAAGTTTATGTGAAGTCCCTCAAAAAAAAAAGAAATTGTTCATGAGCTCCGCCAACTAGCAAATCGTGGAGTGCGCGTAATCGATTCGGGTAATGTGGGGATTAGTATCAATGATCCCATAATTTCATCCTTGGATATGGAAGTGAAAGAACGGCAATATGAAGATCCTAAATTGTGTCGTTACAAAGACACATCTCATGGAAAAGAAAAGTCTTCATTTGAAGTTCATATGGATGGAATTCCTAGATACCGAGGCAGGCTATGTGTGCCGAATGTAGCAGAATTGCGCCGACGAGTTCTAGAAGAAGCACATTGTTCCCGGTATTCTATTCACCCGGGTGCAACTAAAATGTATCGTGATCTCAAGATGATGTATTGGTGGGATGGCATGAAAAGAAACATAGCCGAATTTGTGGCACAGTGCCCAAATTGCCAACAAGTAAAAGTTGAACATCAGAAGCCAGGAGGCTTATTGCAAGCAATAGAAATCCCTACTTGGAAATGGGAAGTGATCAACATGGATTTCATCGTGGGATTACCTCGTTCCCGCGGCAGGTATGATTCTATATGGGTGCTTGTGGATAGATTGACGAAAGCAGCCCATTTTCTCCCAGTTAAGACTACATGCTCAGCCGAAGATTATGCAAGGTTGTATCTCAAGGAAATTGTGCGCCTTCATGGTATTCCATTATCTATTATCACAAACAGAGGAGCACAGTTTACAGCTAAGTTCTGGAAGTCCTTCCAAGAAGGTATAGGCACTCAAGTAAAGCTTAGCACGGCATTTCATCCGCATACCAATGGACAAGCCGAGTGTACTATTCAAACCTTGGAAGATATGCTACGAGCATGTGTGCTAGATTTCCGTGGTAGTTGGGACGATCATTTACCGCTAATAGAATTTGCGTACAACAATAGTTACGATTCCAGCATTCAAATGGCTCCATATGAAGCTTTATATGGAAGGAAATGTAGATCCCCAATCGGATGGTTTGAAATAGGAGAAGCACAACTAGTAGGCGCTGAATTAATTCAACAAGCGGTGGAAAAAGTTAAGGTGATCCGAGATCGATTGTTAACAGCCCAAAGTCGCCAAAAGTCTTATGCAGACAATCGCCGACGGGACTTGGAATTTCAAGTTAGTGATTGGGTATTTTTGAAAGTATCGCCAATGAAAGGGGTGATGAGATTAGGTAAGAAAGGGAAGCTAAGTCCTAGATACATTGGACCCTATAAAATTATCCGCAAGGTGGGTCATGTATCCTATGAACTTGATTTGCCTTCGGAGCTTGAATCAGTCCATCCAGTCTTCCACGTTTCGATGCTCCGCAAGTGTATTGGAGATCCCACAAAGATTGTCCCAATAGATGATGTGCAAGTGACAAAAAGGCTAACCTATGAAGAGTTTCCTATTGCTATTTTAGATAGGCAAGTGCGAAGACTTCGAAATAAAGAGGTAGCTTCAGTCACTGTTCATTCCGGATTAGATTTTAAGTCATTAAAAGGAGACCTAACCTCATTCAATTCATTTCAACTCCACGATATTTCTCTCAAGAAGCCTCTAGAATACTCTCTACTCTTCATCACAAGAGAACCAAAGGAAATTAGGGATCAACTACATGAAACCCACGAAATCAAGTGTAAGAATCACACTAAAGTTCATCTTAGAAAACCCAAAGGAAGTAAAGTAGGGTTTTGGTGCTAAAGGAGTAATTCCATTCAAGGATTGTTCAATCATCATCTAAGGTAAGTTTCATCACTAAAACATGTTGTTTAAGGTATTGGAAGGTTAAGATACTTGAATTGTAAAAAGACATAGGAAATGGGTCATTTGTGAGTGAATAGTATCATGGTTGGATAGTAGTTGGGTTGGATAATAAATGATGGAGTGTTGTGATTATGAATACGTCATAAATGACATTTAGGCCATGAAATAAGTATTAGATATGAGGAGACACGATAGTAAGCTCTAACCATAAATGTGGAGAAATTGAAGAAAAATGGTGGATTGTGGTTAATGTATATAAATGATGATTGTTCATTGCGATATTGTGAATGTTGTTGTGAGCGTGTGGGAGTTGATATAGAATGTGGGAAAGGTAGTATAACAAAAGGAACTGTCGCCCAATTTTTCCCTAGAAATGGTAGCGCGTTCTTATAGTCGATTAACTAACGTAAATGCGAATTCTCTTTTGAAGGTAGAAACGTGATATCGAAGGAGAACAAGCGAACGATATCTTAGTTAAACGTCAAAGGTATTTGAGGCTAGTCCTTTCTTTCTAATGGCATGAATCTCATAGCATGATTTTCCTTCCTCTTCATGAGTTCCTATATTCCGGAAAGCTAAAAGCCTATACTCATAATTGGCTATATAAGATAAGAGATATGATATGATGATCCTAAAATGATATGATGTTATTTATTGCTCACACTCACCTTATATGTTAGTTCCTTCAAGGTGAGGTAGAATGTCAATAATTGCTCCATAATGAAATCGGGGGATCACGACCTTACGTCACCCCCATAATGTAAAGTTGTTCGTAAGCCTTATGCATGTATTATGATAAGTATGTTACGATAAGCATATTATGATGAGTACATGTTGATGACATTACACCGCGCCTATAAGGCCGGGCAGCACCGTTAAGGTGGGCGGCTTACAGATGATTACACCGTGTCTATATGGCACGGGTAGCACCACTAGTGGGAGGCATGAGATGATACCCCGGATGCGGGAGGCCTGGACACAGGCTAATGTTATGATTATCACACCGATCCGATATGGACAGCCAGCTTATACATTATTACACCGTTCCTATATGGGAGGGCAGCTTATATATTTATGCACACATACCCTGATGATGACTATGAGTAAGCCAGTATGCATTATCTCTTTTACACTTGATAGTCAGATACAGTTATTCCATATTGATACTTCTTGTATATCATTGCCTTATTTCCTTGTTTATGCCTCTCATACTCAGTACAATATTCATACTGACGTCCGTTTTCTTTGGACGCTATGTTCATGCCCACAGGTAGACAGGGAGGAATGGTTGACCCAGATCCGTAGTAGCTGTCAGCTGATTGAGAGAACTCCGTTGTTCGGAGGTGCTTATGATGATTCTTTTGTGTACAACCATGTATATGTATATGTATTTTGGGCATGATGGGTCTTGTCCCGTCTTCATGTTTAGCACTCCAGTAGAGTGAAGACACAAAGGCCTTTCATGTTAAATGATGTTAAAGTCGTTTATTTGGAACATCAGATCAGTGAAGACACAAAGGCCTTTCATAGGTTACAAATGTTAAATAGACATCATAAATTCTTTTTAGTTGCTCTTATGGAGCCTTTTCAGCATGTCAGGACAATACACCATTACAGGAGGAGATTGGGAATGAATAAGGTAAATGCTAACTGTAATGGAAAAATCTGGTACTTTGTTGCTGATAACATAAAAGTGGAAGTATTGATGGAGTCTTCTCAACAAGTTACTTTGAAGCTGTTTATACAAGAGTTGAATTAACATATTGTTACAACTCTAGTGTATGCTAAATGTGATTCATCAGAGAGACAGGAGCTGTGGGAAGATATTTATCATCTTGCCAATTCTATGATTTTTCCTTGGATGATTGGTGGAGATTTTAATGTAGTTGTGAATGAAGAAGAAAAGATAGGTGGCAGTTAGATTGAACCTCAGGATGTGGAAGATTTTGCATTTTGTGTAAACTCCTGTGAACTTGAAGAAGTAAACTTTAAAGGAAGCCCCTTTACTTAGTGGAATGGAAGAGCAGATAAAGATTGTATTTTTGAAAGACTGGATAAAATGTTGGTGAATTCTTCTCTTCTTAACTGATTTGGAAATATTGAAGTGGAACATTTTGCCACGACTGGTTCCGACCATGCTCCTCTTTTGTGCACTTATGGTGATAATGTTCAGAATCACATCAAGCCTTTCAAGTTTCTACTATTTTTGATAGAGCATGATTCATTTATGGAAATAGTTAAACAGAATTGGTCCATTTGGGAACATGATGATCATTTTATAAACTTCAAATGCAAATTGAAAACGTTGAAAGGTGTGTTATCAAAATGGAGCAGAGAAGTTTTTGGTGACATCTTTAAGCAGTTGATGATAAGGGAGCAAATAGTCAGATTAAAGGAAGAACTATTTGAAGAGAATCCAACTCAATTTAATAGATTGGTGTTGCAGAAAGCTCAAACTGAGACTTAAAGATACTTGCATTATGAAGAAAGATATTGGAGACAAAAGTCTGGACTTGGCTGGTTTGTAGATGGTGACAAGAATACTAGATTTTTTTCATAATCTAGTAAAAGAAAGAAGAAAGAAGCTGCAGATCAAAAGAATTCAGAGTGCAAAAGGTTCATGGATGGAAGATAAGGATCAAATAGCGACTGAGGCTGCGCATTTCTATTCAAAACAGTTCACTCATGAAGACTCAATTGGAGGGAAAAATTTGTTATCACATATTCCTCTTTTGATTAATCAAGATAGAATTGATATGCTTTGCCAAATGCCTAGTGTTGCTGAAGTCAAACATGTTGTTTTTAATCTTAGTGGATCAAGTGCTAGTGGTCCTGATGGTTTTCCTAGAATTTTCTATTAGACCTATTGGGATATTGTTGGTCTGGATGTGTAAAAGATGGCGGTGGCTTTCTTTCAAGGTCATACATTTCCTAAGGCCATCACACATACTAATCTTGTGCTGCTGCCAAAGAAGGAGTTAATTCAAAATTACTCAGACTTAAGACCTATAAATTTAAGTAATTTTATCAACAAGGTGCTGTCAAAAGTGGTGCATGATAGACTGGAAGTTGTTTTACCAGACTTGGTCTCAGTAAATCAAGCAGGTTTTGTAAAAGGGCGGCGAATTATTGAGAATGTCCTTTTGGCATAAGAAATTATGACAGACATCAAAAAGAGGGGTAAACCAGCAAACACTGATCCAACTAGATATGGCAAAATCCTGTAACACAGTATCTTCGTCATACTTGATAAAGGCATTCAACATAATGGGATTTGCTAATCAATTCATTGACATGGTATGGAGGATTATTGTAAATAAATGGTACTCTATCCTCTTCAATGGTCAAGCTAAAGGATTCTTTCATTCAACCAGGGGTGTCATACAAGGTGATCCACTCCCACCAACATTATTTATCTTATCAGCAGAAGTGCTGTCAAGAGCATTAATGCTGTATTTGACAGTCGTGATTATGTGGGGTATGGTATGCCTACATAGAGTCAAAATATATACCATCTGGCTTATGCAGATGATACTATCATATTTGCATCTGCAGAAGCAGAGTCGTTGAAGAGAACTATGAAGATTCTGCAGGATTATGAGATAGTTTCAGGCCAATTAATCAACAAAGATAAAACTGCCTTTTATGTATATATTACAAGATTGCTGGTGTTCTGGTTCAACAAGTGGAGTAAATACAAGCTTTAAAAGGGACTAGTTTTCATTGAAGTATTTGGGATGTCCTATCTTTCATGCAAGAAAGAAAACGGTGTACTATAAGGATCTTATTGAGAAGGTGAAATACAAGCTACAGAATTGGAAAGGGAAGTTGCTCTCATTTGATGGCAAAGCAGTTCTCATCAATAGTGTGCTTCAGAGTATTCCTATATACATTCTCTCAGCTATTGTTCCTACAAAGTACACTATTAAAGAACTTCATAAAACATTTGCAAGGTTTTATTGGAGTACTAAAGAAGAGGGTAGAAGCAGGCAGTAGACTGCATAGGATAAGGTTTGTCTACCAAAAGAAGAAGGTGGGCTAGGCTTCAGATATCTAGATGATTTTTCTAAAGCTCTGCATGCCAAGTTATAGTGGAGCCTTAGAACTTCAAATATTTTATGGTCAACTTTCATGTGGAATAAATATTGCAAGAGGTCGAACCAACAAAAGTGCAGTGGAAAGGTAGTTCACAGATTTGGAAAAGAATGATAGAAGCAAGAGATCAGGTGGATCAACAGATATGGTGGGAACTAAGAAATAGATCTTGTGATGTTTGGGAAGATAATTGGGCTAAACTTGGTTCACTTAAACAAGTACTGACTACAGATTTTCAAGAACCAGCATTGAAGAGTTGTCATATTTCATGCATGTAGATGGCTAGGATTCACAGAGATTGCATGACAAACTCCCCATAAATGTCTGTAATCATGTGTTATCAGAGTTGAGTATAGTGGAACATTCAAAGGAGATGGATAAATCTTGGTGGATGGCTAGTTCTATAGGTAAATTCACAGTTGGAAGTTCTTGGAATCTGCTCAGACAAAATGCTCAAACATCAGTACACTTTTCAAAACTATGGTTAAAGGGTGTTCCATTCAAAATATTCTTTTTCTTGTGGAGATTGTGGAATTTAAATTGCCATTTGACGATGTTTTAAAGATAATGAACATAAGTATAGTATCAATGTGCAGGTGTTACAGTATTCCATATCAAGAGGAAACAGTTCAGCATTTATTTTTAACAGGTGAATTTGCAATAGAGATTTGGCAATACTATAATGCTGCAGTGGGGATGATAGATCCAAGAGCACAGATTCATCAGACAATAGTGAAATGGTGGGATATACAAAGTTCTACAAAAAGTAAGCCAATTTTGCAGGCTGCACCACCTTTCATATGTTGTCAGTTATGGAAGAGAAGAAACACAATCATGCACGGGGGCAATATGAGTAAAACAAATATGATATATGGGATTAACTATAATTTACATCACTTGGTTCAAACATGTCACACCCCGATCTCTCCAGGGTGTGATGGGCACCCGACCCCATATCTGGAGCCGAGCGAACCCGCTGACTCTTATTACACATATAAACTCGTGGATCAGTAAAGAAAGAAATACATAGTAAGCTCTCCACTATTTTTTTTTTCTTTTCATCAGTAAACTCTGACATCATGTAAGACTCGTGACATGAAACATAATAACATATCGGCTGCTGGAGCGGCTTACAGACTGACAACCCAATACCCATTGCTCTGTCTGCAAAGTCTCTAACATAGAACAAAACATCATAGCATATACTTGGACTTGGCAATTCTCCGGGACAAATGGAGTTCGCCATCTCCGCTGGAACATCTTCAGTAAGGTCTTCTAATCATCTGGGAGTACCTGCGCGGCATGAACGCAGCTCCCGAAGAAGAGGGGTCAGTACGAGCAATGTACTGAGTATGTAAGGTAAGATTAGTAACTTAGCAAGAAATATGCGTATGAACAACAACTGCATGGAAACATAGAACATGTCATAGGATAAAAGCGTAACCTGTACATATGAGGGCCGCTGAGGGCGGATACCATGCATGCTTAGCTTTCCTTTAAAAAAAAACATTTCTTGCTCATATATATAAAAATAGAACATGTCATATTGCCGAGGCGTCGGCAGCCGATCCATTTAACCATAAATATATACATCCCGCGTCCGGGCATCCCGCGTCCGGGACGATGTCATGTCATATAATACCAACTGATCAGGTGGATATGCGTATATAACGCTCTGGCCTCATTCCCATCTTCCCCGTATATATATGCATACATCATGTATATATAT
Organism: Lycium barbarum; assembly: GCF_019175385.1. Lineage (NCBI taxonomy): Eukaryota > Viridiplantae > Streptophyta > Magnoliopsida > Solanales > Solanaceae > Lycium > Lycium barbarum. Next base: position 78,509,135 of record NC_083343.1, read on the forward strand.
CAGCGTCTATAGCGCTCTGGCTCTTTTATCGTATACGTAGACGTGCATCATGTACATATATCAGCGTCTATAGCGCTCTGGATCTTTTATCATATACATATACGTGTATCATGTACATATATCAGCGTCTATAGCGCTCTGGCTCTTTTATCATATACATATACGTGTATCATGTACATATATCAGCGTCTATAGCGCTCTGGCTCTTTTATCATATACATTTACATACGTCATATACATATACTTATAACATGCATACAACACGCTCGAGAGTCCGAGAAAACCATGTCCACGTCGGAGTGACGTAAGGTCGGTAGCCTCCGATTACATTATGAAACAATCATGATCGTTATGCCTCACCTTGAAGGAACTAATATCATGAGGCGAGACTATCAATGAAAAATAGCATTAAGGGAAAACATGGGACAAGATCGTAAAGCTTATAAAACATTATTTCATGTACTTTAGAGTCTTTAGAAAATAGAGTCATGACAAAGGAATAGGGTTGGACTCAAGAACTAGTCCATTATTCTTGTGTTCATATTGAATCCTTCACTTAAGACTTTTAGACATACAATCATTCTCGTCATACTTGTCATAGACATATTCTCTTCCCTACTTCATCATTATCATTATCATCATAGAAGTATTCGCATTAGAATAGCTACATTACTTGTCGTTTGATAAGTGGCATAAGGATCAAAAGTTTCCTTTGGATTCTACTTCAAAATAGGTCAAACGGAACAATAAGAAAAATTCGGGAACCATGGGCCCACCTCGGGTCAAATGAGGCGGCGTACCAAATTTACGTTCGTTACATTTCATGACGTCACTTGGGAGGGTTTTAGGGTAGTCGGGTCCTCTTTATACACGTTTTAGATTTTTAGGAAGTTTTTCTAACATTTCGCACAATTTTTAGTTCAATTCTACTGAACGAAAAAGGGAAAACTTTGGGTGCGGGTTCCGGAGAATAGAATTGTCCCCGCGGCTCGTATCCGACTTGTTACGTCTAAGACATGCCATAGAAAGAAGGGTGAAGCCTTACATACCTTTTTCCGCTCCTTTTGATACTCCAAATTCACGTTCCAAATCCGCCAAAATCTACAAATTGGTCTTGTTCACCAAAACTTAATTAGGGCCTTTAGAAGTTGATTCCTTAAAGTAACACTTTGTCTGCCGAAATTTCGGCAGCATTTCCCCTGTAAATATACCATCCCCGAGGTTCTGACTCGGCCAAATTTTAATCAATAATAATCCGGGAATTCAACCCGGCCAAACTATAGACAACATTACCAACAATCATGCCAACAATGTCAACAATTTAATCCAAGATACAATGTAACCTTGGCAACCTTTGTCACACAATCTAATGACATTTCATTCATATTCAATTCACATTGCATAACATTCAAATGATTCTACCGACATACTACTTCACCCGATGCCTTCCAATTCCAATAAGAACAATAACAACACACCCCCTTTCTCCTTCAAATTCATGAACTACATACTACAACATCATACTAATAACATCACACTACCTTCCATGATCCACAAACAATCACAACTTCATTTCCAACTATTAAATCCTCATTTAACATCATGGAATTCATAACACAACAATTAAAATACTTACTAAAATTGATTCATCATTTCTCCACAAATGCAACTATTTTCGGCTAACACAACTACATATATATTTTCATGAATTCTTCATCCATGTCCATACATTTCAACAACTAATATACTACATAAAATTTGCTTACCATCCCATCACAATAAAACAAATATGCACGGCCATACACACAATATACACTCACGGCCACACCTACAACACACATTATTTCTATGGTTTTCATTCATTCTTACACACAACAATATTCACACACCATCCATAACACATAAAGGAGCATGAATCCTTACCTTCTTCCTTAACTTTCCACTTGACTAGAATCTTGGACTTGCCACAAAGGATAGTTTTCTTGCCCCAACAATTGCACCACGTTGAAGAGGGCCCTTGAATTAGTAGGAATACATGAAGAGACTAATTTTTGGAACAAGATATCAAGGGCCTAGTTTGTTATATCCCGTATTTTTGAACGTCAGATTATTAACTGAGGTGGGGCCCACACGTCAATATTTTTTTTGGGACACGTGACAAGTTATATGAATCGCATATGTAAAGTAAAACACAACTTGTGAAGGGCCTTGGGGCCAAATCAAAGTAGAAGCCCTCCAAACGAATTTTTTTGAGAAAACGTTTTCGGATGACCTGACTTGGAGGGGCAAAAACGGCATTATAAGTCTGGAATTTTGGACAACGCCCAGAAATAAAAGTTGTAGATAATTGAAATAGCTTTCCAACGGTAGGTCGTGGGCCTATAGGTGACATCGGGATAAGGAGATATGAACATTTTAAGGCGGAAAGGTCAAGCTGGGCAGTGAAATGGGCCCAACCCGATTCCAATCCGGGTCAGGCCCATTTCCTTGTTATTTAAGGGAGGTTTCAGCCTCCTCCTCCACATTTTCAGATCAGAAAAGATCCAGAAAATTCTATAGAGAGAGAGGGAGGAAAGACTTAGGGAGATAAATAAAGTTTGATCAAAATCTGAGCCCCGAATCCCGAAGCCCATGAAGAGAAAAGTGTTCTACGTCGCGTTGCCTTCGATTTGAGCTAAAAATCAACTAAAAATAAGAGGGTGGACGTGGTAGCTGTGCACTTAAGGTATGATTAAGGCTCTTTTTCATTGCCAACAAGTTTATTTAAAGTTTCAACGGAATAGAACGGGAAAATAGCGATATAAATTCGTCCGTTGGCATTGAAATTGATTGTAGAAGATTATGTCATTTTAATATGATTTTATGATATTATGGAAAAGAAGTTGTTAAGATGTGAATTATGATTATGGTTGATGAAATTGGAAGGTGGAAATATGTTATGAATTTGTATGTTGAAGATTTGAAGTTTTGGATGGATTATGGTTTGGTGGAAAATTTGTATATTTTGTATATCATGTGAATATTGTATAGAAATGATATGAAATACTTCCAAATCACATTGTAATGGTCTTGATTAATGATGAATATGGAAATGTTGATACTAGTTTGGGTTTGTGAAGTTGAAGTGGAAGTTGTTGGACCATGTGGAAAACAAGGCTAGTTATGCCATACTATGTGTTTTGTAATGCTTGTTGTTGTTAGTGATGTTGTTGTTGGGTTGCTGTGTTGATATATTAAGCCGAGCTAAGTCTCGGGGATGTCATATATATAGGGGAAATGCTGCCAAAATTTCGGTAGGCAATTATGTGATTTAGCTTAGATTCTCGAAAAGCTTGAAATTGACAATTGGTAAACATGACCATTTGTAGATTCTGGACGAAATTGGAATTGAAGCCAAGCGAGCGTAAGGCGCAATCGAGGTATGTAAAGTCTTCCCCTTTGTTCTTTGGCATGTCCTAGATGTACTAGGTCAAGATCGGAGCCTCGGGGGCGATTCTGCTCATAGAAACTCGAGATTGATTTTTGGTACTATTCATTCAATTCAATTGAATTTCAAAAGGCGCATTTTGCTAGAAAAGTGGTTAAACCTCCATAACTTGTACAAATGTAACCCGATCACTATGAAACCTTCCTGGATGACTCCGTAGAGTCTAATGGGCGTGATTCTTGTCCGCCGCCTCGACTTGGCCTGAGGTGGGCCCGCTATTCCCCGATGCCTCTCTTATTGTTCTGTCTGTCTTATTCCCATATGATAAGTCGAGAAAACTTATGGCTATTGTTCCGACTACTAAACGGGAGTTATTTTAACGAACCTGAATTGATTTAATGTTCATGGAAACAATTACGGGGAAAGAAACCCTGAAATAAATTCTGTATGGCTTTAGCCAATGTACTCGTGTCCGGAGCTCGTAGGTAGCTCCTGGTTATTATGTTGTTTACTATACGATAGGTGCTATGACCACCTTTATGAGCTTTATAAAATATTTTTTTGACATCTAAAACATTTTGAAAATATTACCCTGATATTTTGGATAAACTACTTACCTCCCGTACTTACTGATATACGATTTTGGTATACCTGAATCTTGTGTGATGTATGATCCTGGCGTATGTGATTATGTTGGGAAAGTGATAATTTGGCATTCTGTATGGTTGTTTTCTGTTTTACCGAGTCCCGGGCCGGTTATGTGAATATGCGCATATGTAATATTGGCCGTTGGACCCTCGACCGCGGCGTGTCCGACATTGACAGCTGGACCCTTGACCGCGTCATGCCGGACGTGTGGCATTGACTGCTGGACCCTTGACCGCGTCTGCCGCACTTGTGATTGTGCCTGACATAGACCGCTGGACCCTTGACCACGGTATGTCAAATGTGTGATTGTAACCGCTGGACTTTTGGTCGCGGTATGTGTGATTATAACCGCTGGACCCTTGGCCGCGGTACGTGTGATAGTGACCGCTGGGTACTTGGCCGCGGTATGCGTGGTAGCGACCGCTGGACTTATGGCCGCGGAAATTGTGTGTTGATTCCTTTATATGTGTGAAACAAAAATGTTTTTCAAAAGAAAGTAAAGCATTTTGACATTCTAACTACCGTATTTTCCTGCTGGAACCTCTTGGGTATGACTTGTGCACTAGAGGCGACCCTGTGGCGACCTGGTTATTCGTGCACACCCCAGTGCACTGTCCATTGCGCCCCTCACTAAAGGGTCGAAACCTGAGGTAAATGTATACTACCTGTGCTTGTGTAAGTTTATGATTCTGCATGCATGGTTCTGCCTGTTACATTTCTGGACAGCGGATTCGGAGAATGATTCTGTTGGTGTTGCTTCTACATGATTGAGCCGGACTATGCCTCAGTCGGCTATAGTTCTACACCCCTAGCTTCGGTTGCGGGTATGTCAGTCGCACTCTGTGCCCCGATCCGCACGATGATCCTGCCAGTTAGGCTTTGTACCTCTGTTTCATATCACGATTCAGACGGCTACACCCCGTGCTTATGATATATATCGTGGTCCTGGCCATACACTCTGTATTTCCGTTTCGGACTTGGAGTCGATACTACCTGTTCTATTTCTATACTTCTGGCTCGGTTTTGCTTATATTGTTATATTTCCGCTTTACATACTCGGTACATTTCCGTACTGACCCCTGTTCTTCGGGGGCTGCGTTTCATGCCGCGCAGGTACTCCCAGTTGAGTTGAGGACAGATGGAAGATGTTCCAGTGCAGATGGCAAGCTCCATTTGTTCCCGGAGTGCTGCCGAGTCAGATTCTGTATGTTATGCTTTTGGGATCTTATTAGAGACTTTGCAGACAGTGTCGTGGGTATTGGTTGTCGGTCTGTGTACGTAATGAATTTTGTATGATCACAAATTTGTTCGGCTTGAAAGCCACGAGAAAGAATATTTCTGAAAGAAAAGTTTTGCTATGTACTTTATTATTTGTTTTAAAGAAAAAAAGGTTAACGTGATTTTATGTGCAGCGAGAGTCTGAGGGTTCGCTCGGCCCTAAGTAAGGGTCGGGTGCCCATCACACCCCAGCGAGGTCGGGGTGTGACATAGTTTTCCAAGGTCTTGGCCGAAATGGCCTTCCCTTTTATCATCCTCTCTTTCTTTCTTGATCTTTCTTGATTTTTCTAGACTTGGCAATTGATGAATTAGTCTTCCTTTCAAGACTTAATCATATATATATATAGGCTTCCAAGCATGTGAGGGGCACATGCCCCTCTCTAGAGATTTCTTTCTTTTTCTTTCTTTTTCTTTTCATTTTTGAAATTTCTAAAAATGGTCAAAGAAGACTAAAAGTCTTCTTAAGCAAGCTTGGTCCATACACTCTTTCATTATTTATAATTAGCCCCCTTTCACTTATGAAATGGCCACATGCTCCTTTCTTTATTTCCTAGAGAATTCTTCCATTTTCTTGAATTTCTCTTTTTACCCTTAACCTTTCTCAATATTTCCATACAACCGATGTTCATAAATAATATTTATAACCAACTTGTACATTAAATTGCATTTGGAAGATGGTCGTTCCCTTAACTCACCGCGACCACCATGAAATATCCAAACGTATAAATTACGGGATATAACAAAACACTCTTCCCTTGGCTGAGAAACATCCCATATAACTGGCCGCAGATGGTGAAATATTTGGAGGATTACAAGCCAAGAGTGGGATATACGATGGTGCAATGGAAGTGTCCTAATGAAAAATGGTTCAAATGCAATACTGATGGTGACTCAAGCGGCAATCCAGGACTAAGTTCAGCTGTTTTCCACATCAAAGATGAAGTTGGGAATCTGGTGTATGCTAGTGCTAGAAGATTAGTTGATACAACAAATATTACCACAGAAGTTGTGGCTATACTTGATGGTATTGAATTCTGCATTAAGAATGACTTGGTTCCTATTGTGATTGAATCAGATTCTTTGTCCATGGTGAATATTAAACAAGGTGTATGGGGCATTCCATGAAATATTAGTGTGGAAGTTAGTAAGATCAAGTATTGGAGGAACAAGGGGAAACTGTAGTTTGCTCATATCCTAAGGGAAGATAATGCACTTGCAGATTTGTTAGCTAACTTGGTTTTTGATTTTGCAGGCATAACTCAGTTTCATTCATTTCATGAATTGCCGACAGGTGCCAAGAAGATACTCAACATTGACAAAATGATGTTGCCTAATTTTAGATGCAAGACATACAGGAATATAGAGCCTGACTGAGGTGCTGCAACTAATCAGATGTCTATCAACAATCCAACTGTTGATCAAACAAAGAGTAGTTCTACAATGATTTAAAGGATCCTGCACAGTGAAACATTAACTGTGTTGTTAGAAAGCTGTTTGGATAACTAAGGCTATCCTTGTTAGGTATGTGGTATTAACATCAATGTTCATCCTATTAATAGGATTTCATTAGTTAACTAATACAACTCAAGACAATGCTGGTTCTTTCATCAAGGAAAACAGGAGCAGAATTTGACAAATTAAGCTACTGGATGGTAGAAGTTAGCAACTATGAAGGATTTCCAACCACATTTCTGCTTGAAAGATTTTCAGTGATATTTGATTCCATAGCACCTGGTGAGATCTTGAGGTGACTGATAATGGCATCAATACAAGGCAGGAATGTCTATGTTGCAGTTCTTTCATTGTTGTAATTGTGTTGTCCTTACATCACTTAGACTTTCCTCTTTTTTGCTTTAGGATAGTTTTTTCTGTTTAGTTCTTGATTTCTTCTTTGTTCTGTAAATATTTTGATTGATTATTAATAAACATCCAACATCATCCTACTGGTTGGTTTTGCCAAAAAAAAACAAAAGACACCAGATTGGGGGTTGGTTTTACTTATGTTTCCGCACTTTTATGATTATGTGGATTTAAAGACTTAAAATTGGCTTGTATGTTTAAATTCCACATTTTAGTTCCTTATCAAATGTCTTAATGGGTTGTGGACAACTTACTAACTTGGTGGATTTGGTGCCTTCACGTTTTATCAAATTGGGTCGTGGCAAATTGGTATCAGAGCTTTAAGTTAATCGGTCTCACAAGTACAAGAACAATGTGTAGTAGATTCATAAGGATTGGTACGATGAGCTCCGTACCTATCTTCGAGAGGCTATAGTACATCTACGAAAAAATCTTATCTTTCATTCTTTATTGTGCGTATTTAATTCTCGTGGGTTCTAAGAGTTTCTGTGGTTTATTCTCTCACAGATAGTGAGGACACATTCAGCTATTGATGGAGACCAGGAGCCCGCACCCGCACCCACACCCACTACCCCAGGTGTTGGTGGGAGGGCATAGGGCTTGGTAGAGGGCGGGGCTAAGCTAGAGCCCATATCGCAACACCAGCTGCTGCTCAGGCCCAGGCTAGGGATATTACTCCGGACCCAGAGGAGATTCCGGAGGAGGAGCCGGGTCTGGCGGTTGAGGTTGGACCTGCTCGGGTACCAGCTAGATTCATTACAACTCCTGTTATCCAGGATGCTTTGGTGTGCATTATGAGATTTTTGGAGGGTATAGCCCAGGCAGGCTGTTACACCTCGAAAATTTTTGCGTCGTTTGCGTCGTGAGTAAACTAACGTAAGCTCAGTGTCACGACCCGACTCGGGGCCGCGACGAACACCCGGTGCTAGCCCACCCGGGCACCCTCTTAGCTTACTCTTATGGTTACATCTAGGTGAGCCACATAATTATACATGCATTTCCATTCATTCGTCAACTAGTCCCATTTGGACAACAACATCTTTAATCATCATAGGCATCTGTGCCACAACAATGTACAGGGGCCGACGAGGCCAACAAAATGACATACAAAATATAAGCCGACAAGGCCGGACATATCTAACCATATACACGTGACTACGAGCCTCTAAGAAGAGTATAACATATTACATGAGCGGGACATGACCCCGCTATGCCCATAATTATATACACAAAAGAATGAGAACCCAAAAGATATGGCTCCGAAGGAAATGGAGCTCTCTATGTAACCTCTGAATAGGCAGCTATGGATCAAGTCTGTCTCCCTGTGCACCTGCGGGCATGACGCAAGTCCACAAACAAAAGGACGTCAGTACGAAGAATGTACTGAGTATGTAAAGCATGAGCAACATCGATAAATAAGCATCAGGAACAACATATGAAATAGCATAGGAGGGGGGGAGACAATAATAACATCATCATAGCGCTTACCTGCCTTTCGTAGGACTTTCCATCTCTCATACGTATTTGTACACCACCGTCATCATCCGTATTCCATAATAGAACTCGTACCATACTTGTGCTCATATTCGTATACATGTCCTTATTCGTATTCTTATACATAGTCTTATCACATTCATAGTCATATTATATACATAGTCATTGCATATACATAGCATTTACATAGCATACCCGACCTCTTAGGATCGGTGTTTCATTCATACTTGGCCAACCAAGGCTCAAGGTTACTCATACCTAGCCCTACCAAGGCTTCAGGGTTATCCGTACCATCTGCAGATGTGTGCGCGCGTTTCGTAATCGTATACATACTTTATACATATTCATAAACATATATCCTACCCGGCGTTATAAGCTCGGGGTGTCATTATAGCCCTTCATAGGCACAAGTAAGTATAATAGCCCGTAGGCACCTTTTAGGATCTTTATTATTATCATCGTCATCACTATCATCATCATTTTTGCTACGTCTATATCTTATGCTTACTCGTCATATGGGGTGTGTAGTACAATCGTAGTACATATCGAGGATCGTGAGCTTATGAGCTCGGAGTGTCAATCGTTTGAATACAACATACTCATATAGAGGATTTAAGAGTTTGGCCAAGGAACCATGGCTTATGAAAGAAGGGTTAGCCTTACATACCTTTTCGTCGGACTATTCTACACTTGCACGCTTCCTTCCAATGCTAGCGTCTATACCTTCATTAATATCATAACAATGGCCATTAGTCATTCACATTATGCACATTATCTAGATTCCTTAATGTGCCTCTAATTCACCCATATTCATGGTCATAACATCCAACTTCGTACATTCGTCTAAAGTGTCTAGTTCATGATCTTAGTACCATTTATAATACACTCATATCACAGCACAACAACATTCATGATTCAATTCAAACTATTCCTCAAAATGTCACTATTCATCATTCATGACCTACTTGACCATATTTTCTACAATCCATGTATTTCAACTCTTCAATACCTTAAACATCATGTAAAAATCATGATTCTTTCCTTAGAAGTTGTAGGAACAAGCTTTGGTTAATAATACTCCACTTTGAGCAAAACCCTAGTTTTTCTCCATTTCGATTTCTTGACCTAGATGATCTTTGATGATGTTCTTACTCTTGATTCACCTTGTTTTATGTTGTTGATCCATAAATATCCTTGAAAACTTGTATAATAAATGTAGAGAGAGGTTTTAGAGAGAAGTGGTGTAATGTTGTAATGAATTAAAACAAGTCTTGGTCCTCATATTTAATGAATTGAAAATCTGTGCTGAGGTGAACAGTGGTCGTCCATGGAGGTTTACGGTCCGTATTCCAGTTTACGGACCGTCCCTCGTGGTCGTCTTTAACCCTAAGCAGAACTAGAAACTTTGGCTGCATGCATGGTGATTTACGACCATGGTTTACGGGCCGTAAATCACTTTACGGTCCGTCCACCAGGTCGTTTTTAACCATTTACTCGACTGGCAGAAAGTTGAAGTTTTTGCATGCCAATTTACGACTGCCAGTTTACGGACCGTATTCCATTTTACGGTCTGTATTTTGCACTTTACGACCACTGGGCAGTTTTGCCAACTTTCAACTTTTCACATTTCTCGACATTTCATTCTAATCATTCTCGTCCATATACGCACATTGCTCATGAAACATTATACACTCGCACTCCTCGCACACATCACTAGTTCATTTACTTACGTACCAACGGGAAATTTTCCGAGGTGTAACATTCTTCCCCCCTTAGGAACAATCGTCCTCGAATGTTAAAGTGTCGGGGAATTCTACAAAACTTTTGCCAGAGTTCCCCTTATAATATTGTCACGACCCAACCCCGTGGGCCGCGACTGGTACCCTAACTGGGTACCCATACGTACCTACCTATCAGAGTTGGCGAACCAAACAGAAAATTCAAAATAAGTGTTTACAGATCCAAGCGAATACAGATACGGCGCGCGCGAAAATATATATGTACATATGCATACTGAAACTTTCACATAAGCCGATGAGGCTAACGTAACAGACAGAGTCATAAAATCGTACGTACCTACCTGAACAGTGACAACCCGTAACCCACATACATATTTACAGGCCTCTAACAGACATACAGAATCATATGACGGGACAGGGCCCCGCCGTACCCAGAATTACCATACGTACAGAATATACAGATGTCAGAAGATATATACCAAAAGTACACGCTCCGGACCAAAGGAGCTCTCCAAAATAGCAGAATCGGTGCCCTAGACTGGCGGCGTATCACCAGGTGCATCTGTACCTGCGGGCATGTAACGCAGCCCCCGAAGAACCGGGGGTCAGTACGAAAGATGTACCGAGTATGTACAGCGAAAATATAACAAACATAATCATAGTTTGAATCAGAAGCACAGAAATATAGCGAACGGAATTATAACCCAACAGACAGACGGAAGTATACCGGACAGAAGCATAGTCCAGACGGACAGACAAAAGTATGGTCCAGACGGACGGGCAGAATCACAATCCATACGGACAGACGGAATCATAATCCATACGGACAGACAGAATAATAATCCATACGGACAGACAGCATCAGAATCCATACGGACAGACAGAATCAGAATCCATACGGATAGACAGAATCAGAATCCAATCAGACAGACAGAATCATAATAGGGCACAGGAACGTGGTCGCCACTCCGCGCCACAAGATATCATATTTCAGAAGATTTCATATCTTCGAACATCTCCGTCACATAACACATCATATCATAACCACGGTAACCCCGGGGACAGATCACACGCCGGGAAACCGGACACATCATACTTCGTAACATATACACGGTAACCGGGGACGGACATATACCACAGTACCCCGGAACCGGACACATCATACTTCGGAATTCATACATGGGACCGGGCCCCCGACAAGGGACTCGGCGGCCCATCCGCACGATATAAACCGGCCCGGGATCCGGTGAAAGGAAGCATTGAGACATCCACGAACAGATTAATGAGAAACCACATACATACAGATCATTATACAGACTCAATCAAACTGAAGTAGGCCAAATGGCGAGTCAAATCAGAGTATTCGGATAGTGTTCATAATATGCGCCTATATCCTATTTGGGAAGGCACGACAGATTATTACCAGAAACAGATTTCCAGATGTCAAAACCCTTTTGTAAGATTTATATAAAAAGTAGTCATATCGTGATCAGAATAATAGTCCAGATGTTGCTTGTGAAAAACGGACAGAAATAAGGCAATTTAGGTTATACAAAAAGTGTCGGGGCCTTGTGGGCCCACCTCGGACCAACTTGAGGCGACATACGTAAATTACTGATAATAGACCTTATGAGGTCATCTATAATCATTTGGAAGTATTCCGACTCCGTTTAGGAAGGTTTCATGCAAAATCTCACTTTAGGGACAAGTTATAAGAAAAGTGATTCAATCTTACTGAAGGAATTGGAGCGGATTTCCATCTCGAATTCTGAGGAACGGAGTCGTATTTAAGGCTCGCGGCCGAGCCTATTACGTTCAGAACATGCCTAAGAATGAAGGGGAAGGCTTTACATACCTCAATAACGCCTTATACTCGCTTAGCTTCACTTCCAATTTCGTCCAGAATCTACAAATGGTCAAGTTTGCCAAAAGTCAAATTCATGCTTTTCAATAATCGAAACTTGTTACATACTTGCCTACCGAAATTTCGGCAGCATTTCCCCTATAGATATAACATCCCCGAGACTTAGCTCGGCTCAATATATCAACACAGCAACCCAACCATTCAACAACAACATCGATAACAACATCAAATATCACAAAACACATAATATGGCATAACTAGCCATCTTTCCGACTTAACATAACATCTTTCATTCCAACCTTACATTTCCAAACCAATCTTACCATTTTCATATTTATCACTTATCAAGGTCATTACAACATACTTCGGAGGCGTATCATACCATTTTCACAAAATATTCATAAGGTATACACAATATACAAGCTTACTACCAAAGTCATATTTCACCCACAACTTCCAATCTTTAGCATATATGTTCATGACATATTTCTATCTTCCAACTTCAACAATGATAATCATAATTTGCATCTTTCTACTTTCATTTCCACATTTACATAAGTTACCATAAAGTTGTATAACTTCCTACAACGACTTAACAACAAATTTTCCATGACAACAAAAACGATTATTCTTTCATTCACTTCATAATCAACACAATTATCATACTAACAAAATTTAGTTCACCTTCCATCATCAACATACACCACACGGCCACACACTATATTCTCCAACTTCCACTAATTCATTCAACTTTCATTTCCAATATAAATTCCATCATAACCACAACTAGGATACAATACAAAATTCAACACATCTCAACTACACAATCATGCACACACACGGCTACATATGCATATATACCAATACCATACAAACTTCCATATTTCCATAGTTTCTACTCATTCCTACATTCCACAACATATATACATATATTCCATGGTATAAAAATGGTAAAATTCTTACCTTTTCTCAACTCTTCCACTTGCCACAAATGGTAGTTTCTTGCCAAAATAATTATATCACCTTGAAGAGAATCTTGAGCTTAGTAGAAATTCCAAAAGAGATGGATTTTTGAACTAAGAATTAAGATCCAAGAATTTTCTTTTTTTTCTTTTTCCCCTTTCTCTTTCTCTTTGGCCGTGGCCTTCACCTTTCCTCTCTTCTTGGTTTTTCTTGAACTTTCTTGAACCAAAGTGAAGACTTAAGCCCCTTTTTAATATTAATCACATGGATCAATTCCCATGGGTTGGGCCTTGGCCATGTGGCCGGCCACCCCTTTACTTTGGGCCTCACTTTTTTTTTTTTTTTTAGCCCAATTGGCTACAAATTGTTTTGTAATTTCCGAAACCAATTTTCAAAATTCCTATTTTGCCCTTGTCCTCCTCTCGTATTTCCACATCAACATTTTCCTGAGTAACATATGCATATTGGCTAGAATCAAAATATGGCCTCATTTCTTACAAGCCACAAATTATTTCGAATTTTCTGAATGTTCGAAATTAGGGGATATAACAAATATGGCGCTACCATCCTGCCACAACAACCCATAATATCGATGCCACACAGGGCCACAATGTAACAGCATAAAAATTTTGGCCACACATGACCCAAAAGCATAAAAGGAAATATACATACCTTATGATCTTGACGTCTCATCTTGAGCTTCTTCCAAGGACTGAAATAAACGTGGGTATTTGGATCGCATATTTTTTTCTGCTTCCCATGTCATCTCCTCTCGTTTACTGCTTCTCCATAGATCCTTAACCGAGGCCACGTCTTTGTTTCTAAGCCTCCGTACTTGCCTGTCTAATATGACAATGGGTACCTCTTTGTAAGTCAATTTCTCTGTCACTTGCACATCGTTTACTGGGACGATCCTAGTGGGATCTCCAATACATTTCTGGAGCATCGAGACATGGAATACTGGATGGACTGACTCCAATTCCGGAGGTAGTTCTAACTCATAGGCCACTTTGCCTATCCTTCGCACAATTTCGTATGGCCCAATATACCGGGGATTAAGCCTCCCCTTTTTGCCAAATCTCATAACGCCTTTCATTGGCGACACTTTCAAGAATACCCAATCCTTCACTTTGAACTCCAAGTCTCTTCGATGATTATCTGTATATGACTTCTGACGACTTTGGGCTGCTAACAAACGATCTTGTATAAGCTTGACTTTCTCTATAGCTTGCTGGACCAAGTCTGGCCCTATCAATTTAGTTTCTCCGGTTTCAAACCACCCAATTGGGGATCTACACTTTCGCCCATATAAAGCTTCATATGGTGCCATTTGAATGCTGGAATGATAACTATTATTGTAAGCAAATTCAATGAGTGGCAAATGATCATCCTAATTTCCTCCAAAGTCTATCATACATGCTCGCAACATATCCTCCAGAATCTGAATAGTACGTTCAGCCTGCCCATCGGTCTGTGGATGAAATATCGTGCTAAGGCTAACTCGGGTCCCTAAACCCTCTTGGAAAGACCTCCAAAACTTAGCTGTAAACTGAGTCCCTCTGTCGGAGATAATAGATACTGGAACGCCATGGAGTTTTACTATCTCTTTAAGATAAAGCTTCGCATAATCTTCTGCCTCATAGGTCGTCCTGACTGGCAAGAAATGAGCTGACTTGGTGAGTCTATCCACAATCACCCATATGGAATCATACTTACGTCGAGAACGGGGTAATCCTGAAATGAAGTCCATGTTAATCACTTGCCACTTCCAAGTTGGGATTTCTATAGCTTGCAACAATCCACCTGGCTTTTGGTGTTCAATCTTCACTTGTTGGCAATTAGGACACTGAGCAACGAATTCCGCTATATCTTTCTTCAGCCCATTCCACCAATATATAGATTTAAGATCATGATACATCTTCGTCGCTCCGGGGTGAAAAAAATAACGGGAACTATGAGCTTCTCTCAAAATCCGGTGGCGTAGACCTGCCACATCAGGGACACATAATCTGCCTCGGCATCGGAGAACTCTGTCTCCTGAATTATCAAACGATGACTCTTTTTTCTGAGGGAGTGTATCTCTGTACTGCATTAGCATGGGATCCTCATATTGTCGCTCTTTTACTTCCTCCACTAGCGATGAAACTGCTGAATTCTGAATAGTAGCTCCGCTGCTACCTGAGTCCACTACTCGGACTCCTAGGCTAGCTAACTGTTGAATCTCACGGGCCATCTCTTTCTTTTCTAGTCGTACATCACTTAGACTTCCCATCGACCTACGGCTAAGAGCATCGGCCACAACATTTTCCTTTCCGGGGTGGTACAGGATCTCAACATAATAGTCTTTTAGCAACTCTAGCCATCGTCGTTGCCGCAAATTCAACTCTTTCTGCTTGAAGATGTATTGAAGACTCTTATGATCTGTGTAAATATCCACGTGGACACCATAGAAGTAATGTCTCCATATCTTTAATGCATGGACCACCGCGGCCAATTCTAAGTCATGGGTAGGATAATTCTGCTCATGTTTCCGCAATTGCCTTGAAGCATACGCAATCACCTTGCCATGTTGCATCAACACACAGCCTAGCCCAACACCTGAAGCGTCGCAATACACAACGTATCCTTCCAATCCCTCTGGAAGTGTCAGAACTGGGGCAGAAGTCAATCGACCCTTTAACTCTTGGAAACTACCTTCGCAAGCATCTATCCATTGAAACTTAGCTGATTTCTGTGTCAACTTTGTGAGTGGTGCAGAAATAGAGGAAAAACCTTCAACGAATCTCCTGTAATAACCTGTTAAGACCAGAAAGCTATGAACCTCTGTAGGAGCTGTGGGTCTTGGACAAGTTTTCACGGCCTCAATATTTTGACTATCCACTCGAATACCATCGGCTGCCACAATATGCCCTAAAAATGCCACTGAGTTCAACCAGAACTCACATTTGGAAAACTTTGCAAACAATTCTCAAGTTTGAAGAACTCCAAGGACAATACGCAAATGATCCGCATGTTCTGCTTCGGATCTAGAATACACCAAAATATCGTCAATGAATACGATTACAAATAAGTCCAGAAAGGACCTGAACACATTATTCATCAAATCCATAAATACCGCTGGCGCATTAGTTAGCCCAAATGACATCACCCGGAATTCAAAATGACCATATCTCGTTCTGAAGGCTGTCTTAGGGATATCTTTCTCCCTAACCCTCACTTGATGATACCCGGACCTCAAATAAATCTTTGAAAACTATTTGGCGCCTTGCAATTGATCAAACAAGTCATCAATCCTTGGGAGAGGATATTTATTCTTAATCGTTACTTTATTCAATTGCCTATAATCAATGCACATTCTCAGGTAGCCATCGTTCAATCGGACGAACAATACGGGCGCTCCCCAAGGGGATGAACTACGCCTAATGAAGCCTTTATTAAGCAAGTCCTTCAATTGCTCCTTCAACTCTTTCAATTCTGCGGGTGCCATTCTATATGGATGAATAGATATAGGTATGGTGTCTGGCAACACATCAATGGAAAAATTAATCTCCCGTTCGGGAGGAAGGCCTGGAAGCTCTTCCGGGAACACATCCGAAAATTCGTTCACCACTGGAACTGACTGTAGAGTCGGCGACTCAGCTTCTACATCTTGAACTCGTACCAGATGATAAATGCACCCTTTCGTGATCATCTTCCTTGCCTTTTGATAGGAAATAAATCTACCTTTTGGTGATGCCGCATTCCCTTTCCATTCTAAGACTGGTTCTCCCGGAAACTGGAAACGAACTACCTTCATCCGGCAATCAACGTTGGCATAACAAGAAGCCAACCAATCCATGCCCATAATGACATCAAAATATACCATTTATAGCTCATGCAAATCAATCATAGTACGACGATCACAAATCACAATCACACAATTCCTGTATACTCGGATAGCTATTACCGATTCACCCACGGGTGTAGACACCTCAAAAGGTTTGATAGACTCCGGCTCAATTATAAATCGACCCGCAATATATGGAGTAACATATGATAATGTGGAGCCCGGATCAATCAAAGCATATACATCATGAGAGAATACCGATAATACACCTGTGACTACGTCAGGAGAAGACTCAAGATCTTGGCGTCCAGCCAAAGCATAAATACGGTGCTGAGGACCGCTAGTACTGGGAGCTCTGCCTCTACCTCTACCATGGCCGACTGGCGCATGTGTACCTGGCCCCATGGGGCGCACAGATGCCGAAGATCCGGCTACCGACCCTGATGGTTGGGTCCTACCTCTACCAAGTACTGAGGGGCAATCACGCATAATATGGCCTGGTCGACCACATGAATAGAAACCATCTGAACCCGATCGGCATTGACCCCAATGCGACTTCCCACACTGGGAACATCGTGTTATAGGTGGCCTTGATTGGCCTGAATAACCTCTAAACTGGGACCCCGAATAACTCTGACTCGGCTCGGGATGAGTAGATCTATCAAGGCTCTGGCCTGAAAACCGTGGAGGTGCACTGGTCGTAGAATAGCCCGAATGTCTAGGGAACTGTTTCCTGTGTCCGCCTCTGGACTCACTTATTGGGCTCGAAGATCTGGCCCTCTTGCTATGTCCCCTATCCTGTTCACGTTCACTTCTCCGCTGCTGTAGGATTTCCTCTAAGTTTTGAACATGTGCCTGAATGCGGGCAATATCCATACCGTCCTGAAGGGACGCAGTCAAGCATTTGTCCATCAGATGGGGCCCTAGGCCCTTTACAAATCGGTGTACCCTGTCGCCCATTTCTGCTACGATGGCCGAAGCATACCTGGCCAAGGAGTTAAAACGGAGGCTATACTCTAGGGCACTCATGCTTCCTTGCCTCAAGTTCAAGAATTTATCGGCCCTTGCTCGCCAAACTTCTGGAGGAATATAATGACGGAGAAAAGCATCAACAAACTCGTTACCATACCGGGGGAGGTGCATTGGCTCCCTGTGAAGCCATCCATACTGTATACCACTGGATCGAGACATCTCTCAATCTATATGACGCTAGTTCTACCGACTCGGTGTTTGAAGCATGTATCAACCGGAGCGTCCTTAGCATACCATCAATAAAGTCCTGGGGATCCTCCTCTGGTTTTGACCCAAAGAATTCCGGAGGGTTCAAAGTAATGAAATCACGGGCTCTTGCACTAACAACCCTATCACCATACCCTGAACTTTGCCTCTGAGCCTGGGCCGCAACCAACTGGGTCAACAAATTAATGGCCTCTTTCACATCCTGGCCCGAAGCATCTGGTGGAGGAGCTGGAGGTGCTGGAGCTGGGGCTGAGGCTCCCTCACTCTCCTCAAAGACGGGCACTGTCTGGGAGGACTGAGATTGAGCCGCACTCTGGGACTCATCTTCCTTTACTACCGGTGGCGGTGCTCTTTCAGCCCACGTTTCTGCCACCGTCTTGCCCTTTTGGGCTGCTGTAGCCTTTTTCTTTTTAGGCATCTCTGAAATACACAACACACGATTTAGGAACAAGAATTTCTTACATCATAGCTCTATCGCACGATTCTTATGGAGAAAGAAGGTCAATCATTCCTAAAATGTCCGCAGCTTCTTGTTTATAAGTGTGGCGCACAACACACCCATAACCAAGACTCTACTAGACACGGCTCGTAGACACACCCTAGGACTGTACTGCTCTGATACAACTTTTGTCACGACCCGACTCGGGGCCGCGACGAGCACCCGGTGCTAGCCCACCCGGGCACCCTCTTAGCTTACTCTTATGCTTACATCTAGGTGTGCCACATAATTATACATGCATTTCCATTCATTCGTCAACTAGTCCCATTTGGACAACATCTTTAATCATCATAGGCATCTGTGCCACGACAATGTACAAGGGCCGACGAGGCCAACAAAATGACATACAAAATATAGGCCGACAAGGCCGGACATATCTAACCATATACACGTGACTACGAGCCTCTAAGAAGAGTATAACATATCACATGAGTGGGACAGGACCCCGCTATGCCCATAATTATATACACAAAAGAATGAGTACCCAAAAGATATGGCTCCGAAGGAAATGGAGCTCTATATGTAACCTCTGAATAGGCAGCTATGGATCAAGTCTGTCTCCCTGTGCACCTGCGGGCATGACGTAGCATCCACAAATAAAAAGACGTCAGTACGAAGAAAGTACTGAGTATGTAAAGCATGAGCAACATCGATAAATAAGCATCATGAACAACATATGAAATAGTATAGGAGGGGGGGAGACAATAATATCATCGTCATAGCGCTTACCTGCCTTTCGTAGGACTTTCCATCTCTCATACGTATTTGTAAACCTACGTCATCATCCGTATTCCATAATAGTACTCGTACCATACTTGTGCTCATATTCGTATACATGTCCTTATTCGTATTCTTATACATAGTCTTATCACATTCATAGTCATATTATGTATATAGTCATTGCATATACATAGCATTTACATAGCATACCCGACCTCTTAGGATCGGTGTTTCATACATACTTGGCCAACCAAGGCTCAAGGTTACTTATACCTGGCCCTACCAAGGCTTCAGGGTTATCCGTACCATTTGCAGATGTGTGCGCGCGTTTCGTAATCGTATACATACTTTATACATATTCATATACATATATCCTACCCGGCGTTATAAGCTCGGGGTGTCATTATAGCCCTTCATAGGCACATGTAAGTATAATAGCCCGTAGGCACTTTTAGCATCATTATTATTATAATCGTCATCACTATCATCATCATTTTCGCTACGTCTATATCTTATGCTTACTCGTCATATGGGGTGCGTAGTACAGTCATAGTACATATCGAGGATCGTGAGCTTATGAGCTCGGAGTGTCAATCGTTTGAATACAACATACTCATATAGAGGATTTAAGAGTTTGGCCAAGGAACCATGCCTTATGAAAGAAGGGTTAGCCTTACATACCTTTTCGTCGGACTATTCTACACTTGCACGCTTCCTTCCAATGCTAGCGTCTATACCTTCATTAATATCATAACAATGGCCATTAGTCATTCACATTATGCACATTATCTAGATTCCTTAATTTGCCTCTAATTCACCCATATTCATGGTCATAACATCCAACTTCGTACATTCGTCTAAAGTGTCTAGTTCATGATCTTAGTACCATTTATAATACACTCATATCACAGCACAACAACATTCATGATTCAATTCAAACTATTCCTCAAAATGTCACTATTCATCATTCATGACCTACTTGACCATATTTTCTACAATCCATGTATTTCAACTCTTCAATACCTTAAACATCATGTAAAAATCATGATTCTTTCCTTAGAAGTTGTAGGAACAAGCTTTGGTTAATAATACTCCACTTTGAGCAAAACCCTAGTTTTTCTCCATTTCGATTTCTTGACCTAGATGATCTTTGATGATGTTCTTACTCTTGATTCACCTTGTTTTATGTTGTTGATCCATAAATATCCTTGAAAACTTGTATAATAAATGTAGAGAGAGGTTTTAGAGAGAAGTGATGTAATGTTGTAATGAATTAAAACAAGTCTTGGTCCTCATATTTAATGAATTGAAAATCTGTGTTGAGGTGAACAGTGGTCGTCCATGGAGGTTTACGGTCCGTATTCCAGTTTACGGACCGTCCCTCGTGGTCGTCTTTAACCATAAGCAGAACCAAAAACGTTGGCAGCATGCATGGTGATTTACGACCATGGTTTACGGGCCGTAAATCACTTTACGGTCCGTCCACCAGGTCGTTTTTAACCATTTACTCGACTGGCAGAAAGTTGAAGTTTTTGCATGCCAATTTACGACTGCCAGTTTACGGACCGTATTCCATTTTACGGTCCGTATTTTGCATTTTACGACCACTGGGCAGTTTTTCCAACTTTTAACTTTTCACATTTCTCGACTTTTCATTCTAATCATTCTCGTCCATATACGCACATTGCTCATGAAACATTATACACTCGCACTCATCGCACATATCACTAGTTCATTTACTTGCGTACCAGCGGGAAATTTTCCGAGGTGTAACACTCAGAGAGGTCATAGAAGCCTTATAAGGTTAAGAAATACTCTAAAAAAGTGTTAAGAAAGTTTCTAAAGGTTCTGGGATCAAGTAAATCGAAGAAAATAAGTTTGTGAAAAATTTGGGAAAATTTGGCAGAATTTTGGACACAAATTTTGGGTCAATTTTAGAGAAGTATATATCCCAGTATATCAGGAGTTTTGAGGCGGAACAACATCCTAAAATGAATTTCATGAAGTCTAGTTTCTAACGCAACAAACCGCTCGTCGATATGACATCGGAGTAAAGACTTATGGATGTTACAAGTTAGGCTGGCGGAGTAGAGGCGCGCCTAGCTACAGTGCGCGAATGCGCCAGCTACAGTGCGCAAAGTTTTAGGTCGGTCTTGGTAAGTATAAAAGGACCCTTTTGGTAATTTGTTTTGTCAGTTTTCCAACTCTAGACCATTCCACAACATATATACATGTTCCTACAAGTCCATATGCAAATTTTTGTCATAAAGTGTTAAAGTTAGCCATCAACGATGCTCGGGAAGTGTGTAGGATTTTGTAGCTCTTGTTCTAAACATCAAATCTTAACGGGACGAAGGAATCTATTGAAGACAAATAAGAATTCAAGCTCTTCCAACTTTGATTGAGGTAAGGATACTCTCTATTTTTGATATTATGAATGTTATTATAGAGATTTAGTTGTTAAAGCTTCGTAAAGGCTAGTGATTGGTTGAGACATTGGGAAAACATCGTGTGGGATGTTTTATTGAGTATATTGGTGTTATTGTTGTTTTCTTGGTATTGTGATTTCAGGCTAGAGATATAAACAGGGGAGATGCTGTCCGAATTTTGGCAGATTCTAAAAAGGGTTAATTTGAAGGCTTAAGGTAAGCATGTGACGATAAGCCTAACAATAGTATGAATTCTCTTGAATATAGATTTAAGACCTTGGAAGGATAAGCGTTAAGTAGTTAAGGAGACCCAAAAGGTATGTTAAGGCTAAACCTTTCTTTCTAAAGGCATGATTCTTTTCTTATGAATCCACACATGCTTTCCAGAACATCCTTATTTCCAAAAGCTAGAAGTTCATGATTCTTAGAGTTTCTTATGATGCTAAAGGTAAAAATATTCCATGATGATAATGATAATGATGATTATTCCATTTCTAGAGATTCTAAAGCTTAAGGATTTGATGCTATTATGAAATTATTGATCTTATTTCATGATTTTCTTGATTTTATTCATTCTTGTTGATCTCACCTTATGTTTCTTTTTCCTTCATGGTGGGATATAACGATAAGGATTGTTCCATAAGATAATCAGAGGTTACCAACCTTATGTCACTCCAATAAAATAGTAATTTTTAATTGGGCTCTCATGCATGCTACTTATGGTATATATGTATATATGATATGAGAAAAGATGACAGCGTTATATACGCGTATATTTTATGTATATGGGGTATGGGAAAAGGGTGATGGCGTTATATACGCATAACCACTTGATCAGTTGGTATACTATGATATCGTCCCGGACGCGGGATGCCCGAACGTAGGATATGTGGGTATATAATGATGATATAATATATTTATGGATCGGGATGCACGTTCCGCACACTATTATGTTATATATGTCACGACCCAACCTAGGGCCATGCCGAGTGACCGAGCTTAACCTGCCTGATAACCTAACTTATGTTACCTGTACTCAAACATCCCAAAACATATTTATATATATATATGTAACATATCACAATGCAAGCCTACGAGGCTACTGATGCTTTTGTACGACAAAACAGTGGCCGATAAGGCCAAACAGTATCCATGACACCCACGCTGTCTGCAGACTACTAGAAGAGTATGACCATGCATAAGTGACGGAACAGGGCTCCGTCGTGCCCATAATATATACACACAAAATTATACCAAGACAGGAACAGTCTCCGAAGCAAGTGGAGCTGTCTAACTCTCAACGCTGACTCCTCCTAGGTGGCTGGATTGTCTGACCGCATCCCTGAACCTGCGGGCATGAAACGCAGCCCCCGAAGAAAGGGGGTCAGTACGGAATATGTACTGAATATGTAAAGCATTACTGAATCATAAACAAGGAAAAGCGTAACAGTAAACAAGTTTAGAAAGCAACCCGGAAGTAACCTGGAACAGCATTTTGAACCATGCCATATGGTCCCTTACACAAATGCTAGCATACACAATATAAATATAGAATATCCTACTCGTAGCCGCTTCCGGCTAATATTACAATAGTCCCTTCGGACGGCCGCTTCCGGCTAATAAGACAATAGTCCCTTCGGACGGCCGCTTCCGGCATAATAATGATGGCCCCTTCGGGCAGCCGCTTCTGGCTTAATAATAATGGCCCCTTCGGGCAGCCGCTTCTGGCTTAAGAATATCATAATCCAGCTGATCAGGTGGAACAATAACAATACATATGATATAAAGTATGAATATGTAGTGAAGTCACAAAACGTTGCTTGTCAATATAGTATGAAACATTTTATAGAAGTCAAGACATGAGTCGTCATAGAGTTCCTAAAAATAGAAGCTGATATATATCGACTATTATCCAACGTACACAAGACTGAAGGGGGAGGCTCAATCACTGGAGAGTTCGAACATCAAGAAGTGAATAAGAATCATAAATCACGCTCGAAACTTATGAATAGGATTACCCCAAAATTCATATCATTCATCACTTAGATCTAAGACATGCCAAAAGAAAAAAGGGTTAGCTTTACATACCTTTGGCATTTATTCGTAACACAACACGTTTACGCTGCCCAAAGTTTCAACCTATATTAACACGTCAAGAATTATGGTTAAGCTACGGGGAGATTCAAAACGTTTCCCAACGTTAGCAATTCTTTTCTAGACAATTTAGAAGCCGGTTTCCTTACATCCCAAATTAATTACATAATAGTCAAGCTAACTCCAATAATTATACGTTCAAGTACTATATCGAGGCTATCCAAGAAAAGATGCGAGAATCACTCCGAACAGCCCGCACAACATTCCAAACAGTCCACGCAATATTCCAAACGGCCCACATTCACAATATTCAATAACGATCCACATACGGCTACTACGTCTTCAAGTTATACCTAATAGTTCGTAGCCTTAACGTTTTCATGTAAACAACTTTATAACAGCCCAACCAACATACAACACAATGCATAATCTTAATTATCATTAATCATCCAAGCGCAACAAGATCAACAACAACGTATCCAAAACAGCCCGTATGCGAGTTCAAATCAGCCCATACCTTACAACGCTCGATAATAGTTTACATGCGATTATGACACTTCCATTTTATTCTTATTAGTCTATAGTCATAATACTTCATGAAAACGATTCTATAACAGCCCAATCACTACAACAACATAATATATACTCTTACCTATAATTAGTTTTTTTTTCCAACTTAACGAAAACAACAACACACCCAAAACAGTCCCTAACCGATCAACATAAAAGATGCCCGAAATTCTTGCAAACGTTTACGAACATACCAAGAAAACCACATACGATTCTTACACATTATTTCATATATCCTTTTCATATAATTTCAGTGAAATATGACCAGCAGTCACACGACAACTACATCACCAATTCATACGCAAATAAGCTACATTGTCATCACTATAATCCTTACAACAACTCCCAAACAATTTTAGTTCCAACTCTAACCATTAAATACCTTCATTTCCATCATAAAATTCATGACAACAACAATCAAAATACCAAGTAAAATCAGTTCACTACCTTCCACACATAACAGTCCACAACACGGCCTGAATGCAACAAAATAACAACATGTTCATATCAACACAACATCACCTTTAACCATCCCATTTTTTTCATTCTTTTTACCATGCAATCTATGATAGTAACAACCATAATTACTAAATAAAATCAGTCCATTGTTCCACACCAAACAGCCCCCTACGGGTTCCACAATGCATCCACACCAACATTCATAATTTCGTACATGCAATGTACATTTACATATTCACAACACATCCAAATTCATCCTAAAACAGCCCTACGGCTTTAACAAAATTCCAACACCAACATTCATAATTTCATACATGCAATTTATATTTACACACCTACCATACGTTTAAATCCTCAATGCATGCAAGAGAAAGTTAAACCTTACCTTAACACTTGACTTCTCAACTTGGCTAGAGTTTGTGCCTTGAACTTAATCCTTGTTCTTGCTATCTAGAATCAATCCCACGTTGTTATACACCTTACAAAGGGTTGAAATTCTTGAAGAAATTATTTTTTGATCAACACCCAAAGGGCTCAATCTCGGCCAGCCATGGCCGAGACCTTCTCTCTCCCTCTCTAGGTTTTCTATTTTGGTTGTGAAGTTGAAATAAAGATAATGGTTGATCCTTAGTCATCAAATTAGTTTACGTATGATGCCTACAAGTTGGACACATGTCCCACTCATGTCTTTAAGCCAAACAATTAGTCTTGAAGCAAAATTTCCAATCTTTTTTTTCCACTATATTCGGCTGCATGGCCGAGCATCCCCCTTTCTCTTCTTTCAATCTTAATTGTTTAAAATACAATTGCATGTGTAGTGGATGAATAAATATTTAAATGCATGCCTCACACTTTCTCTCCTTTCAACTTAATTGTCTACAATACAATGAAAGTGTAGTGGATGAATCAATATTTAAATGCATATTTGTATGTCTTCCATAAGGTTCCCTCGTGAACCTTTGTCAATTGCAATCATACAAGGATGAATTGTCAATATTTAAATGAGCAATGATTCTTCCAACATGCATGCCTTCATAAAATAATGACTTGCCAATATTTAAATGAGTAATAGCCTTATTTTAGATGACTTTGAGTCATCTTTAGGCATTGGCACGTTAATGATCCTCTTGGCTCATTGTTGCCACTAATTTTTAATTAACACCACAATTAAGTAGTTCCTAATCTCAAATAATATTTTTATTACTAAGTAAAATTTATAAACAATTAGTTCTAATTTAGAAATTAAAAATTAAAGGTTTCTATTTCGTGTCCGGGAAGGGTTCGGTCTTTAACTCAAGTTGATTCCTTCGCGAATAACTCGACGTATAAAAATACGGGGTCTAACATTCTTCCCCCCTTTAGAACATTCGTCCTTTGAATGTTGGAAATTTGCAACTTATAGAATTTTTATGGATAGCTAAACAATAGAGTAAAACATGACGGTACTATTTAAGGTCAAATTAATCGTATCTGATACCGCTAGTATCATGTTATAATAACTAAAATATTACATATCAAAGGTAGTTTTCTATTCATTTACTCTAGTTTGGATTTATAGCTATGGTCTTGCTATGCTATGGGCACTTCCCCCCTTAAGGTTTTAATTAAGTGTTTCACTAAGTCTTTTGTCTCGATTTACCCCGTTAACCGCTATGCTCGTTTTCTAACTTATGTTGTAATACATCATGTCCTAACGATAAGGGACAGTTCTTATATAGCTTAGATCCATCAATAAATTATCTGAAGAAGGGTATACCTGATGGTGCATCCTACGGTGTCTCTAGACCCGGTCTCCCACCTAGAGCGTAGATAAGATGCGGCCCAGTATTGGAGCTAGATGCTCTACCTTCGCCCCTACCTAGGCCGGAAGAAGTCTAGAGTCCTATCTCTGGGGCCCTCACTAAGGGTGACGACGCTGCAACCGAATTCTCACGAACAATACTACCCACTCTTTGTGGGCAATCTCTAGCATAGTGTGCCGGATCACCACAAGTCTAGCATACACCCTGATGACACCGTCCTACATGGCCTTTCCCGCAAGTCGCACATCCAGAAGGGGGCATCACCTCCTGCCCTGACCCCAACTGCTGCTGAGAACCCGATGCATAAGAAGGACTCTGTCTCTGCCTAAGGGAAGTCTCCCTACCCCACTGAGATCCTCGAAACTGCAGAGGCGCAATATACTGGGGTCTGCTCTCGCTAGTGGAACCTCTATACTGACCCTCTGACATGGCCCTCTTGGGCTGACTACTACTCTGCTCTGAGATAGCCTTTCGCTGGCGTTTACGATCCTCTGGCCCTTGAGCATAAGCCTGAATACGAGCTATATCCATTCCTGGCTGCATTGCTACTGCCATAAGAGCCTCCTGCAACCCTGGCTCTAATCCCATCATATATCGGTGAACTCTATCTTCCATTTCCTGCACAATAGAAGGGGCATATCTGGCTAAAGAATCAAACTCCACACTATACTCTCTAACAGACATGCTACCTTGCTGCAAGTTAAGGAACCTGTCAACCCTTGCCCGCCTCAACTCGGGTGTCATATAATGGCGCAAGAAGGCATCTGAGAATTCCTGCCAAGTCGGCGGAAGAGCATCCTTCCCCCTCGATAATCTCCATGACCGAAACCAATTAATTGCTATACCCTGCAATCTATAAGCAGCTAACTCAACAATTCTGTAGCTGACGCCTTCATCGCATTTAAGGTACGCTGCATTCCATCTATGAACTCCTGAGGATCAGCATTAGGGTCCGTGCCCTTAAACTCTGGGGACCTAATGTAAGAAAATCTCGGGCCCTGGCACTAGTAGCCCTATCTGGATACTCATGACCCCTATCCTGTAGTCCAGCCTAGGTAGCAAGTATCTGAGTCAACAAACGTATAGCATCTCTTATCTCTCTCATCTCCTGACCCTGAATATCCGGCTGAGGGACTGGAGGTACTGGTACTGGTGCTGGAGCTGGGGCTGGATCAGATGCCCCTCTGAGCTCCTCCGGAGGTGGGGAAGTAGGAGCACTCTGGGACTGAATGTGTATCCCAGCATAAGTCTGAGCTCTGGTAGACTTGGGGGCTTGGCTAACTGCCTCATCCTCAACTGATTTGCCCTTCTGGGTTGCTGTCGCTTTACTCTTCCTAGTCATCGCTGAAATCATACAAGACTATTAGATTAAGGACTTCACTTACGACACAACTCTATTCGCACGATCTCCAACACGAAAGAAGGAATTACACCCTATTAATGTCTCGTAGCCTCCTGTTTGTAGATGTGGTGCACAACACACCGATAAACAAGACTCTACTAGACACCGTCTGCGAACATGTCGAGGACTGAACTGCTCTCATACCACTTTTGTCACGACCCAACCTAGGGCCATGACGAGTGACCGAGCTTAACCTGCATGATAACCTAACTTATGTTACCTGTACTCAAACATCCCAAAACATATTTATATACATATGTAACATATCACAATGCAAGCCAACGAGGCTGCTGATGCTTCTGTACGACAAAACAGTGGCCGGTAAGGCCAAACAGTATCCATGACACCCACGCTGTCCGCAGACTACTAGAAGAGTATGACCATGCATAAGTGACGGAACAGGGCCCCGTCGTGCCCATGATATATACACACAAAATTATACCAAAACAGGAACAGTCTCCGAAGCAAGTGCAACTGTCTGACTCTCAACGCGGACTCCTCCTAGGTGACTGGATTGTCTAACCGCATCCCTGAACCTGCGGGCATGAAACGCAGCCCCCGAAGAAAGGGGGTCAGTACGGAATATGTACTGAATATGTAAAGCATTACTGAATCATAAACAAGGAAAAGCGTAACAGTAAACAAGTTTAGAAAGCAACCCGGAAGTAACCTGGAAAATCATTTGGTACCATGCCATGTGGTCCCTTACACAAATTCTAGCATACACAATATAAATATAGAATATCCTACTCGTATCCGCTTCCGACTAATATTACAATAGTCCCTTCGGACGGCCGCTTCCGGCTAATAACACAATAGTCCCTTCGGACGGCCTCTTCCGGCATAATAATGATGGCCACTTCGGGCAGCCGCTTCCGGCTTAATAATAATGGCCCCTTCGGGCAGCCGCTTCCGGCTTAAGAATATCATAATCCAGGTGATCAGGTGGAACAATAACAATACATATGATATACAGTATGAATATGTAGTGAAGTCACAAAACGTTGCTTGTCAATACAGTATGAAACATTTTATAGAAGTCAAGACATAAGTCGTCATAGAGTTCCTAAAAATAGAAGCTGATATATATCGACTATTATCCAACGTACACAAGACTGAAGGGGGAGGCTCAATCACTGGAGAGTTCTAACATCAAGAAGTGAATAAGAATCATAAATCACGCTCGAAACTTATGAATAGGATTACCCCAAAATTCATATCATTCATCACTTAGATCTAAGACATGCCAAAAGAAAAAAGGGTTAGCTTTACATACCTTTGGCGTTTATTCGTAACACAACACGTATACGCTGCCCAAAGTTTCAACCTATATTAACACGTCAAGAATTATGGTTAAGCTACGGGGAGATTCAAAACGTTTCCCAACGTTAGCAATTCTTTTCTAGACAATTTAGAAGTCGGTTTCCTTATATCCCAAATTAATTACATAATAGTCAAGCTAACTCCAATAATTATACGTTCAAGTACTATATCGAGGCTATCCAAGACAAGATGCGAGAATCACTCCGAACAGCCCGCACAACATTCCAAACAGTCCATGCAATATTCCAAACAGCCCACATTCACAATATTCAATAACGATCCACATACGGCTACTACGTCTTCAAGTTATTCCTAATAGTCCGTAGCCTTAACGTTTTCATGTAAACAACTTTATAACAGCCCAACCAACATACAACACAATGGATAATCTTAATTATCATTAATCATCCATGCGCAACAAGATCAACAACAACGTATCCAAAACAGCCCGTATGCGAGTTCAAATCAGCCCATACCTTACAACGCTCGATAATAGTTTACATGCGATTATGACACTTCCATTTTATTCTTATTAGTCTATAGTCATAATACTTCATCAAAACGATTCTATAACAGCCCAATCACTACAACAACATAATGTATACTCTTACCTATAATTAGTTTTGTTTTTCCAACTTAACGAAAACAACAACACACCCAAAACAGTCCCTAACCGATCAACATAAAAGATGCCCGAAATTCTTGCAAACGTTTACGAACATACCAAGAAAACCACAACACAATGCATAATCTTAATTATGATTAATCATCCAAGCGCAAAAAGATCAACAACAACGTATCCAAAACAGCCCGTATGCGAGTTCAAATCAGCCCATACCTTACAACGCTCGATAATAGTTTACATGCGATTATGACACTTCCATTTTATTCTTATTAGTCTATAGTCATAATACTTCATCAAAACGATTCTATAACAGCCTAATCACTACAACAACATAATGTATACTCTTAACTATAATTTTTTTTTCCAACTTAACGAAAACAACAACACACCAAAGACCGTCCCTAACCGATCAACATAAAAGATGCCCGAAATTCTTGGAAACGTTTACGAACATACCAAGCAAACCACATACAATTCTTACACATTATTTCATATCTCCTTTTCATATAATGTCACGACCCAGCCCCGTGGGCCGCGACTGGTGCCCTTCTGGGACACCCCAAACGAACTCACACCCAGATCATCGTAATCAGACTCGACCAAACTCAACGTACGTTATTCGAACTCAACATCGCAATCAAACAACTACCGAACACTTATCCTAAGCAGTCGCCCGTACAGATCAGACAAATCACAAATCAGAAAGGAGGCGGAATATACATCGCCAAATTTCACACACACACATCAGAAGGGTGGCGGAATGCACATCGCCCCCAAATGCATACACACACATACAAATTCAGAGGCCGACTTGGCCATAGCAGCGTACGGGCCACTTAAGATCGTAAAACAGACTCACATGCAAACACACCGGACCCACGACCCACAAATCTGACTACAGGCCTCTAGACAAAACAGAACATAAGAACATAGGACGGGACAGGGCCCCGCCGTACCCACTCATCCAAATGTACAGAATACAGACACAACAAAAGATATGTACCAAAAGTAGGCTCCGGATCAAGGGGAGCTTTCCAACACAGCAGAATGAGTAGCCTAAACTGGAGAACCACCCAAACGAGCTTCTGTACCTGCGGGCATGAAACACAGCCCCCGAAGAAACGGGGGTCAGTACGGGAGAAGTACTGAGTATGTAAAGCAGAAGGTACAGAAATCACAAACACAGCTGGAGTCAGAAAGAGCAAACACACCAACATCACAAACAAAGCAAACCTGTGCGGGAGGCGAACGTACAAATGCAAATCAAATCATGTATAGGGTTTAGGAACGTGGTCACCCCCCGACGCTGGTGCCACAACACATCATAACTCCAGAAGTTTTCAAATCTCCGTACAGTCTCCAGACACATCATATCACACACACATCATATCATAAGAACATATCAAATGCCATATCACATCATAACTCCATAAGCGGTAACCGGCCCTATGGCGAGGCCTCGGAAACCGTAACACATCATAACTCCCGAATATATAATAGCGCGCACGATCACAAAGTCGGCCCGGGTACCGACGAACGAAGTCATAGCAGACAGCACGAACAGAGTAGTGCAGAAACCATATGCATATCAAAAATAACTTGTCGGACTCAACATATAGTACGTATAAGAATATACTGACGCCAGAAAGCTCGGAGTGGGAATCAGACTGATCAAAGTTTGCGTATGTAAGTTACGAAGTGCCAAACGGCCAAATTCTCAACAAAAACTGTTCATACGTCATTTTCCGAAAATCTCACATCGTTCGAAGTACAGAACGTACATTAAAGGCGTAGGAAGCTTCAAATACATCTTTGGGTCATAAACAGACGGTTGCGGATCATAACGGACACAAACGAATTAAACAAACCGAATAAGGGGAGCCTCGGGGCTCGCGGGCCCACCTCGAGTCAAATTGAGGCGGCGGACACAAATCACAGACTTTCGGCTCCATAGAGCCATCTACAACAGTTTCGAAGAGTTTCGGACACAACAGTACAAGTTATGGAAGTACGAACATTCTTTCCACTAAATGTGACAAAAAGGGTTCAATCGCGCTGAGTGAATAGTGCTCGAACTTGAACTTCGATTTCCAAGAGCAGGGTTATTCCCGAGATTCCAAAATTTACCTAGTGGGTCTAGGACATGCCAAATGAATGAGAGGTAGGCTTTACATACCTGGTTGGCGCCTTACGCTCCTCAAATCGCAATTCCCGTTTCGTCCAGAAACTGCAAATGGTCACCTTTACCAGTTACTATTCATGAGAATTAACATATTCATCTTTGGGGCTAAACTTGGCTACCGAAATTTCGGCAGCACTTCCCCTATAATTATAACACCCCCGAGACTTAGCTCGGCTCAGAATACAACAACAACAACAACCCAAACGTCATTAAGCCATACAAACCACAATTACACTACATTAACTTCAAAATTTCACTTTAATACATAAGTTGGCAATTCTTGATTCAACTTCAAAAGTCCAAATTTATTCCCCCATTAGTGTATTCATTCACTCATTCCCAATTACTCAAACACACTACATACAAGTTCCAAATCACATACATACATCCCCAAAGTTCACTACTTTCCAATTTTCATTCAAAACACCAAAAGTTACGACGAACGTTCTAACTTACGTCGTTTCATTCCAAATTCGTTATCATCAACCATAAATCTTAATTAAGGTCTTTAGTATCATAAATATACTATGATATACACAAATATACCAAAAGTATACACTTTCCGATAACGTCCGAAATTATTTTCTAACACCAACTCAATTCTTTAATCGATCCTTTACGACATAATGATCACAACAACACATTATTCAAACTAAACAAGATAAAATTCTTATGGGTAGCACCACATGGATCTCACGGCCAACACACCCTTTTTTTTTACACACACACACCATGCACAAACACATCCTCATCCCAAAATCTTCACACTAATCCAATCACTAACACACATATATCCATTTCATAACATTAAAACATAAAAATCTTACCTTTTTCTTGAATTTCCGACTTGTCGCAAATGTCGCTCTTTCTCCAAACTACTTGTATCACGTCGGAGAGCGTCTTGAGTACTTCACAACTGTGTAAAACTTGAGATTTTTGGATCAACAATCAAGCTTGGAAATTTTTTTCTTTCTTTTCTTTCTCTCTAGGCCGAAACCCCTCTTTTTTGTGTTCTTGAATTTATAATCAAATTCTTGATAATTACCAAGTGCTAGCATGATATTTATCCAAATAGAAGTCATGTGCTTAGCACATGACTCTTTAAAAGTGGGCTTGGGCCTCACT
Source organism: Lycium barbarum (assembly GCF_019175385.1). NCBI lineage: Eukaryota > Viridiplantae > Streptophyta > Magnoliopsida > Solanales > Solanaceae > Lycium > Lycium barbarum. The sequence goes on from NC_083343.1 coordinate 78,542,703, forward strand.
TGGCCGGCCACTTCACCTATTTTTGGGCCTCCATTTTTGTTCAAATTTTCTTGGCCCAATTCATAAAATGTCCCGTTTTGTAATTCCCGAAACTAATTTCCGAAATTCCAAATTTACCCTCGGCCTTCCCCGAGGTCTTGACATTAATAATTCCATCACCAACATAGTCATACTCACCAAAATCAAAATATTTCCTCTACACACACAAGTCTTATTTATTTTCTTGATTTCTCGTTATACGAAAATACGGGACATAACATTCTCCCCCCCTTAAGAACATTCGTCCTCGAATGTTGAATCGAGCTCATGGGTGTCGTACTACTCCGGGAGGGTTCTCTTGATAGTTGTCCTTTATTGATTTCTCCGACATGTCTTCTTTACCCATACTAGGGTAGATTTTTCACATCACTGACTCAAATACCTTCATAATACATTTTCTCATACTCTACGTAATCACCGAACTCTGCATTCTATTCTTGTAAGGGACGGACGCGTTCCAGATATCATCGTCAATATCATCTTCTTTTCACACTCCTGAGTTTCCTTACCACATCGTCGTAATCTCACTTTACTTCATATCAGACACTTCATGCCCAACAGACTCAGAACTAAAACCGAACGGATTCATAATCGGAAGCAGACATACTCAATGATGGCGGACGGATTCGTAGTCAACATCGAAGGTACGGAAGCATATCAGACACATCTGAGATCGGAGTCAGACGTACAAAGGAGTATCAGACGAATTCGTAAGCAGAATTAAACACACGAAGGTATACCAAACAGATTCACAGTCGAAGTCAGACATACGGACTCATATCGGACAGATCCAAAATCGGAATCAAATATACAGGGTTGTTTCATACAAAATCGTGACCAGTCAAACCGAAGTGCATCGAACACACACGCGGTCAAAATCAAACGCACAGAAGTATATCAGACGGATTTATATCCAGAGTCAGACATACAGAGGTGTGCCAGACAGAAACGGATTCAGAATCAAACGCACAAAAGGTTCCAATAATTCATGAGAATTTCCCTTTATTTGCAAACTTACTCATCCAGTCGTCACACAATTTACCTTGCGTCTTACGTATCGACTCCTTCAAAAATTCCAATTACTCACACTGCTTATCTTTTATTTATCCCAACATTAGTCTCCGGGGCTCGGCTCTTAGCCCTCATAGGCACCAAATGAGAATCATACACACACATACACATACATATACACACACACACGTTTACTCATACCTTACTGGCGAACATCTCTGGCTGTTATTCAAATTCGTTCAATTTCCCAAGAGGCGTTATGCCCTTTCCTTTTTGCCCATTCGGTCCGCCTCGTTTCGCGCGACTCTCAAAAGGGCACTAATTACTTCACACACATCCTATTTGCCTTTGGTTACCCCAAGTTTTCATTTACCTTAATCATACTTACACTTGTGCAAAATGTTGCGTTATTTCCCAGGGGGTCACCCATCCCAGAATTGCTCTGGCTTGAGCACGCTTAACCCTGAAACTGTTACACATTTTGACGCGTTAGGGCTGATATAATTTCGCCAATTGCCTCGCACGACCTTTGTCACGAAATTTTAGGCCAAACGGGGTCTTAGCAAATTTTTCGGAAATTTTTCGTAGCGGGTCCCACTCTGGCCCAAAGAGGTCGTTTGCTTTTCTGGTTGTGTGGTCTATCGTTCTAACCTTCCAAATCCCATATATTTTCCTCCCACATGCACAGATAACTGCCTCGGGTGTTTTCATTAATTCGGATTCTTACCCTACCTTTACTGACACACACAAAAGAATATCGCATAATACTGAGGTACAAACCTACCACTGCACATATTCATTAAACAGAAGGGTTAGTAGTAACATACCTGGGTCTGTGTCTGGGGGTGCCTCTGGGTCCCGACGACCAGTCAAAGCGTAGATGCGGTTCGAGGGACCGCTAGAATCTGAACCCCCACCACGGCCTCTACCGCGGCCCGCTGGTGCTGGCATACCTCGCCCCGTAGAGCGCGTGGCCGAAGGGGTAGATGACGAACCAGCAACGGATCTCATCGGCGGTGCGGCGCTACCGGAACCGCCTGCCCACGGACAATCCCGCATGATATGGCCCTGGCGGCCACAAGCAAAACAGGCCCCTGTGACCCTGAAGCACTCACCTGGGTGCGATCTTCCACAATATGAACACGGGGGCATAGGTGGCCTAATCTGACTGGGACCCCTGTTCGCCTGAGGACCTGGGGCTCTGGAACTCTGGTCTGCCCTGGACGGTCCTGCGCCATCAAATCTCTTACTAGCAGACTGTGTGTCCCGGCCTGACGGAGGAAAATACCCACTGGACTGATACTGAGGCTGCCCGCCCCGAGAATCTCCAAAATGCCCCGCTGATCTGGCCCTCTTGGGCCGTCTCCCATCATACTCTCTGCTGGGCCGATCTGCTCGGTGCCGGTTCTCCATCCCCTGGGCGTAGGCCTGTAGACGGGCAATGTCCATATCTGTCTGCAATGACACCGCCATACACCCGTCAATCAAGTGACGATCCAGCCCCATAACATATCTATGCATCCGATCTGTCATATCTGCCACCACGGCGGGGGCATACCGGGCCAGGGAATCAAACTCTAAATTATATTCACGGACGCTCCGACCCCTCTGCTGCAGATGCAAAAACCGATCAGCTCGCTCCCGTCGTAACTCTGGGGGAAGGAAGTGGCGGGTGAAAGCAGTCACAAACTGATCCCACATGGCTGGAGGAGCACCCTCACCCCGGGATAGCTCCCAAGTCTCATACCAATGCGCGGCAACATCCCGAAGCCTATGCGAAGCTAGCTCCACCGACTCGGTCTCTGACGCCCTGACCAAGTCCAATGCACGCCGCATCCCCCGAATGAAGTCATGGGGGTCCTCGTCGGGCTTAGACCCGAAAAACTCTGGAGGGCCGCATAACAAGAACTCCCGAACTCTCAGGCTGTCCCGCCTGTCCTCATCATCATCGTCCCTCCGCCCGCGCCTGCGAGCCTGCCCGGCTACAATCGTGGTCAACAACTGTACAGCCTCCCTCAGGGTCCTATCCTCCGCCTCTGGCTGAGAAGCTGGAGTCTCAGGAGCGGGTACACGGACCTCTGGAGCTGCTGAAGGTCCCGCTCCAGGCTGTACTAATGAGGGTGTAGCAGACCCCTCAGAATGAGGTGTAACCTCAGGCAAATCATAAACACGAGCCCGAGTAGCCCGTTGTGCCTGACTGGTCTCTCCCACCTTCGCCTTGCCCTTCTGGGCCGCCGTTGCCTTCTTCGGAGGCATCGCTGCAAACACAACAACGGGTCAGATCAGAATGACCCTAATAACACAGCTCTATCGCACGATCTAAGATTCCAAAGAAAGGGCAACACAACATCCTAGATGTCCTGTAGCTCCCTGTTTATAGATGTGGTGCACAACACATCGATAAACAAGACTCTACTAGACACGGCCTGTAGACATTCCGAGGACAAACCGCTCTGATACCACTTTTGTCACGACCCAGCCCCGTGGGCCGCGACTGGTGCCCTTCTGGGACACCCCAAACGAACTCACACCCAGATCATCGTAATCAGACTCGACCAAACTCAACGTACGTTATTCGAACTCAACATCGCAATCAAACAACTACCGAACACTTATCCTAAGCAGTCGCCCGTACAGATCAGACAAATCACAAATCAGAAAGGAGGCGGAATATACATCGCCAAATTTCACACACACACATCAGAAGGGTGGCGGAATGCACATCGCCCCCAAATGCATACACACACATACAAATTCAGAGGCCGACTTGGCCATAGCAGCGTACGGGCCACTTAAGATCGTAAAACAGACTCACATGCAAACACACCGGACCCACGACCCACAAATCTGACTACAGGCCTCTAGACAAAACAGAACATAAGAACATAGGACGGGACAGGGCCCCGCCGTACCCACTCATCCAAATGTACAGAATACAAACACAACAAAAGATATGTACCAAAAGTAGGCTCCGGATCAAGGGGAGCTTTCCAACACAGCAGAATGAGTAGCCTAAACTGGAGAACCACCCAAACGAGCTTCTGTACCTGCGGGCATGAAACACAGCCCCCGAAGAAACGGGGGTCAGTACGGGAGAAGTACTGAGTATGTAAAGCAGAAGGTACAGAAATCACAAACACAGCTGGAGTCAGAAAGAGCAAACACACCAACATCACAAACAAAGCAAACCTGTGCGGGAGGCGAACGTACAAATGCAAATCAAATCATGTATAGGGTTTAGGAACGTGGTCACCCCCCGACGCTGGTGCCACAACACATCATAACTCCAGAAGTTTTCAAATCTCCGTACAGTCTCCAGACACATCATATCACACACACATCATATCATAAGAACATATCAAATGCCATATCACATCATAACTCCATAAGCGGTAACCGGCCCTATGGCGAGGCCTCGGAAACCGTAACACATCATAACTCCCGAATATATAATAGCGCGCACGATCACAAAGTCGGCCCGGGTACCGACGAACGAAGTCATAGCAGACAGCACGAACAGAGTAGTGCAGAAACCATATGCATATCAAAAATAACTTGTCGGACTCAACATATAGTACGTATAAGAATATACTGACGCCAGAAAGCTCGGAGTGGGAATCAGACTGATCAAAGTTTGCGTATGTAAGTTACGAAGTGCCAAACGGCCAAATTCTCAAGAAAAACTGTTCATACGTCATTTTCCGAAAATCTCACATCGTTCGAAGTACAGAACGTACATTAAAGGCGTAGGAAGCTTCAAATACATCTTTGGGTCATAAACAGACGGTTGCGGATCATAACGGACACAAACGAATTAAACAAACCGAATAAGGGGAGCCTCGGGGCTCGCGGGCCCACCTCGAGTCAAATTGAGGCGGCGGACACAAATCACAGACTTTCGGCTCCATAGAGCCATCTACAACAGTTTCGAAGAGTTTCGGACACAACAGTACAAGTTATGGAAGTACGAACATTCTTTCCACTAAATGTGACAAAAAGGGTTCAATCGCGCTGAGTGAATAGTGCTCGAACTTGAACTTCGATTTCCAAGAGCAGGGTTATTCCCGAGATTCCAAAATTTACCTAGTGGGTCTAGGACATGCCAAATGAATGAGAGGTAGGCTTTACATACCTGGTTGGCGCCTTACGCTCCTCAAATCGCAATTCCCGTTTCGTCCAGAAACTGCAAATGGTCACCTTTACCAGTTACTATTCATGAGAATTAACATATTCATCTTTGGGGCTAAACTTGGCTACCGAAATTTCGGCAGCACTTCCCCTATAATTATAACACCCCCGAGACTTAGCTCGGCTCAGAATACAACAACAACAACAACCCAAACGTCATTAAGCCATACAAACCACAATTACACTACATTAACTTCAAAATTTCACTTTAATACATAAGTTGGCAATTCTTGATTCAACTTCAAAAGTCCAAATTTATTCCCCCATTAGTGTATTCATTCACTCATTCCCAATTACTCAAACACACTACATACAAGTTCCAAATCACATACATACATCCCCAAAGTTCACTACTTTCCAATTTTCATTCAAAACACCAAAAGTTACGACGAACGTTCTAACTTACGTCGTTTCATTCCAAATTCGTTATCATCAACCATAAATCTTAATTAAGGTCTTTAGTATCATAAATATACTATGATATACACAAATATACCAAAAGTATACACTTTCCGATAACGTCCGAAATTATTTTCTAACACCAACTCAATTCTTTAATCGATCCTTTACGACATAATGATCACAACAACACATTATTCAAACTAAACAAGATAAAATTCTTATGGGTAGCACCACATGGATCTCACGGCCAACACACCCTTTTTTTTTACACACACACACCATGCACAAACACATCCTCATCCCAAAATCTTCACACTAATCCAATCACTAACACACATATATCCATTTCATAACATTAAAACATAAAAATCTTACCTTTTTCTTGAATTTCCGACTTGTCGCAAATGTCGCTCTTTCTCCAAACTACTTGTATCACGTCGGAGAGCGTCTTGAGTACTTCACAACTGTGTAAAACTTGAGATTTTTGGATCAACAATCAAGCTTGGAAATTTTTTTCTTTCTTTTCTTTCTCTCTAGGCCGAAACCCCTCTTTTTTGTGTTCTTGAATTTATGATCAAATTCTTGATAATTACCAAGTGCTAGCATGATATTTATCCAAATAGAAGTCATGTGCTTAGCACATGACTCTTTAAAAGTGGGCTTGGGCCTCACTTGGCCGGCCACTTCACCTATTTTTGGGCCTCCATTTTTGTTCAAATTTTCTTGGCCCAATTCATAAAATGTCCCGTTTTGTAATTCCCGAAACTAATTTCCGAAATTCCAAATTTACCCTCGGCCTTCCCCGAGGTCTTGACATTAATAATTCCATCACCAACATAGTCATACTCACCAAAATCAAAATATTTCCTCTACACACACAAGTCTTATTTATTTTCTTGATTTCTCGTTATACGAAAATACGGGACATAACATTCTCCCCCCCTTAAGAACATTCGTCCTCGAATGTTGAATCGAGCTCATGGGTGTCGTACTACTCCGGGAGGGTTCTCTTGATAGTTGTCCTTTATTGATTTCTCCGACATGTCTTCTTTACCCATACTAGGGTAGATTTTTCACATCACTGACTCAAATACCTTCATAATACATTTTCTCATACTCTACGTAATCACCGAACTCTGCATTCTATTCTTGTAAGGGACGGACGCGTTCCAGATATCATCGTCAATATCATCTTCTTTTCACACTCCTGAGTTTCCTTACCACATCGTCGTAATCTCACTTTACTTCATATCAGACACTTCATGCCCAACAGACTCAGAACTAAAACCGAACGGATTCATAATCGGAAGCAGACATACTCAATGATGGCGGACGGATTCGTAGTCAACATCGAAGGTACGGAAGCATATCAGACACATCTGAGATCGGAGTCAGACGTACAAAGGAGTATCAGACGAATTCGTAAGCAGAATTAAACACACGAAGGTATACCAAACAGATTCACAGTCGAAGTCAGACATACGGACTCATATCGGACAGATCCAAAATCGGAATCAAATATACAGGGTTGTTTCATACAAAATCGTGACCAGTCAAACCGAAGTGCATCGAACACACACGCGGTCAAAATCAAACGCACAGAAGTATATCAGACGGATTTATATCCAGAGTCAGACATACAGAGGTGTGCCAGACAGAAACGGATTCAGAATCAAACGCACAAAAGGTTCCAATAATTCATGAGAATTTCCCTTTATTTGCAAACTTACTCATCCAGTCGTCACACAATTTACCTTGCGTCTTACGTATCGACTCCTTCAAAAATTCCAATTACTCACACTGCTTATCTTTTATTTATCCCAACATTAGTCTCCGGGGCTCGGCTCTTAGCCCTCATAGGCACCAAATGAGAATCATACACACACATACACATACATATACACACACACACGTTTACTCATACCTTACTGGCGAACATCTCTGGCTGTTATTCAAATTCGTTCAATTTCCCAAGAGGCGTTATGCCCTTTCCTTTTTGCCCATTCGGTCCGCCTCGTTTCGCGCGACTCTCAAAAGGGCACTAATTACTTCACACACATCCTATTTGCCTTTGGTTACCCCAAGTTTTCATTTACCTTAATCATACTTACACTTGTGCAAAATGTTGCGTTATTTCCCAGGGGGTCACCCATCCCAGAATTGCTCTGGCTTGAGCACGCTTAACCCTGAAACTGTTACACATTTTGACGCGTTAGGGCTGATATAATTTCGCCAATTGCCTCGCACGACCTTTGTCACGAAATTTTAGGCCAAACGGGGTCTTAGCAAATTTTTCGGAAATTTTTCGTAGCGGGTCCCACTCTGGCCCAAAGAGGTCGTTTGCTTTTCTGGTTGTGTGGTCTATCGTTCTAACCTTCCAAATCCCATATATTTTCCTCCCACATGCACAGATAACTGCCTCGGGTGTTTTCATTAATTCGGATTCTTACCCTACCTTTACTGACACACACAAAAGAATATCGCATAATACTGAGGTACAAACCTACCACTGCACATATTCATTAAACAGAAGGGTTAGTAGTAACATACCTGGGTCTGTGTCTGGGGGTGCCTCTGGGTCCCGACGACCAGTCAAAGCGTAGATGCGGTTCGAGGGACCGCTAGAATCTGAACCCCCACCACGGCCTCTACCGCGGCCCGCTGGTGCTGGCATACCTCGCCCCGTAGAGCGCGTGGCCGAAGGGGTAGATGACGAACCAGCAACGGATCTCATCGGCGGTGCGGCGCTACCGGAACCGCCTGCCCACGGACAATCCCGCATGATATGGCCCTGGCGGCCACAAGCAAAACAGGCCCCTGTGACCCTGAAGCACTCACCTGGGTGCGATCTTCCACAATATGAACACGGGGGCATAGGTGGCCTAATCTGACTGGGACCCCTGTTCGCCTGAGGACCTGGGGCTCTGGAACTCTGGTCTGCCCTGGACGGTCCTGCGCCATCAAATCTCTTACTAGCAGACTGTGTGTCCCGGCCTGACGGAGGAAAATACCCACTGGACTGATACTGAGGCTGCCCGCCCCGAGAATCTCCAAAATGCCCCGCTGATCTGGCCCTCTTGGGCCGTCTCCCATCATACTCTCTGCTGGGCCGATCTGCTCGGTGCCGGTTCTCCATCCCCTGGGCGTAGGCCTGTAGACGGGCAATGTCCATATCTGTCTGCAATGACACCGCCATACACCCGTCAATCAAGTGACGATCCAGCCCCATAACATATCTATGCATCCGATCTGTCATATCTGCCACCACGGCGGGGGCATACCGGGCCAGGGAATCAAACTCTAAATTATATTCACGGACGCTCCGACCCCTCTGCTGCAGATGCAAAAACCGATCAGCTCGCTCCCGTCGTAACTCTGGGGGAAGGAAGTGGCGGGTGAAAGCAGTCACAAACTGATCCCACATGGCTGGAGGAGCACCCTCACCCCGGGATAGCTCCCAAGTCTCATACCAATGCGCGGCAACATCCCGAAGCCTATGCGAAGCTAGCTCCACCGACTCGGTCTCTGACGCCCTGACCAAGTCCAATGCACGCCGCATCCCCCGAATGAAGTCATGGGGGTCCTCGTCGGGCTTAGACCCGAAAAACTCTGGAGGGCCGCATAACAAGAACTCCCGAACTCTCAGGCTGTCCCGCCTGTCCTCATCATCATCGTCCCTCCGCCCGCGCCTGCGAGCCTGCCCGGCTACAATCGTGGTCAACAACTGTACAGCCTCCCTCAGGGTCCTATCCTCCGCCTCTGGCTGAGAAGCTGGAGTCTCAGGAGCGGGTACACGGACCTCTGGAGCTGCTGAAGGTCCCGCTCCAGGCTGTACTAATGAGGGTGTAGCAGACCCCTCAGAATGAGGTGTAACCTCAGGCAAATCATAAACACGAGCCCGAGTAGCCCGTTGTGCCTGACTGGTCTCTCCCACCTTCGCCTTGCCCTTCTGGGCCGCCGTTGCCTTCTTCGGAGGCATCGCTGCAAACACAACAACGGGTCAGATCAGAATGACCCTAATAACACAGCTCTATCGCACGATCTAAGATTCCAAAGAAAGGGCAACACAACATCCTAGATGTCCTGTAGCTCCCTGTTTATAGATGTGGTGCACAACACATCGATAAACAAGACTCTACTAGACACGGCCTGTAGACATTCCGAGGACAAACCGCTCTGATACCACTTTTGTCACGACCCAGCCCCGTGGGCCGCGACTGGTGCCCTTCTGGGACACCCCAAACGAACTCACACCCAGATCATCGTAATCAGACTCGACCAAACTCAACGTACGTTATTCGAACTCAACATCGCAATCAAACAACTACCGAACACTTATCCTAAGCAGTCGCCCGTACAGATCAGACAAATCACAAATCAGAAAGGAGGCGGAATATACATCGCCAAATTTCACACACACACATCAGAAGGGTGGCGGAATGCACATCGCCCCCAAATGCATACACACACATACAAATTCAGAGGCCGACTTGGCCATAGCAGCGTACGGGCCACTTAAGATCGTAAAACAGACTCACATGCAAACACACCGGACCCACGACCCACAAATCTGACTACAGGCCTCTAGACAAAACAGAACATAAGAACATAGGACGGGACAGGGCCCCGCCGTACCCACTCATCCAAATGTACAGAATACAAACACAACAAAAGATATGTACCAAAAGTAGGCTCCGGATCAAGGGGAGCTTTCCAACACAGCAGAATGAGTAGCCTAAACTGGAGAACCACCCAAACGAGCTTCTGTACCTGCGGGCATGAAACACAGCCCCCGAAGAAACGGGGGTCAGTACGGGAGAAGTACTGAGTATGTAAAGCAGAAGGTACAGAAATCACAAACACAGCTGGAGTCAGAAAGAGCAAACACACCAACATCACAAACAAAGCAAACCTGTGCGGGAGGCGAACGTACAAATGCAAATCAAATCATGTATAGGGTTTAGGAACGTGGTCACCCCCCGACGCTGGTGCCACAACACATCATAACTCCAGAAGTTTTCAAATCTCCGTACAGTCTCCAGACACATCATATCACACACACATCATATCATAAGAACATATCAAATGCCATATCACATCATAACTCCATAAGCGGTAACCGGCCCTATGGCGAGGCCTCGGAAACCGTAACACATCATAACTCCCGAATATATAATAGCGCGCACGATCACAAAGTCGGCCCGGGTACCGACGAACGAAGTCATAGCAGACAGCACGAACAGAGTAGTGCAGAAACCATATGCATATCAAAAATAACTTGTCGGACTCAACATATAGTACGTATAAGAATATACTGACGCCAGAAAGCTCGGAGTGGGAATCAGACTGATCAAAGTTTGCGTATGTAAGTTACGAAGTGCCAAACGGCCAAATTCTCAAGAAAAACTGTTCATACGTCATTTTCCGAAAATCTCACATCGTTCGAAGTACAGAACGTACATTAAAGGCGTAGGAAGCTTCAAATACATCTTTGGGTCATAAACAGACGGTTGCGGATCATAACGGACACAAACGAATTAAACAAACCGAATAAGGGGAGCCTCGGGGCTCGCGGGCCCACCTCGAGTCAAATTGAGGCGGCGGACACAAATCACAGACTTTCGGCTCCATAGAGCCATCTACAACAGTTTCGAAGAGTTTCGGACACAACAGTACAAGTTATGGAAGTACGAACATTCTTTCCACTAAATGTGACAAAAAGGGTTCAATCGCGCTGAGTGAATAGTGCTCGAACTTGAACTTCGATTTCCAAGAGCAGGGTTATTCCCGAGATTCCGAAATTTACCTAGTGGGTCTAGGACATGCCAAAAGAATGAGAGGTAGGCTTTACATACCTGGTTGGCGCCTTACGCTCCTCAAATCGCAATTCCCGTTTCGTCCAGAAACTGCAAATGGTCACCTTTACCAGTTACTATTCATGAGAATTAACATATTCATCTTTGGGGCTAAACTTGGCTACCGAAATTTCGGCAGCACTTCCCCTATAATTATAACACCCCCGAGACTTAGCTCGGCTCAGAATACAACAACAACAACAACCCAAACGTCATTAAGCCATACAAACCACAATTACACTACATTAACTTCAAAATTTCACTTTAATACATAAGTTGGCAATTCTTGATTCAACTTCAAAAGTCCAAATTTATTCCCCCATTAGTGTATCCATTCACTCATTCCCAATTACTCAAACACACTACATACAAGTTCCAAATCACATACATACATCCCCAAAGTTCACTACTTTCCAATTTTCATTCAAAACACCAAAAGTTACGACGAACGTTCTAACTTACGTCGTTTCATTCCAAATTCGTTATCATCAACCATAAATCTTAATTAAGGTCTTTAGTATCATAAATATACTATGATATACACAAATATACCAAAAGTATACACTTTCCGATAACGTCCGAAATTATTTTCTAACACCAACTCAATTCTTTAATCGATCCTTTACGACATAATGATCACAACAACACATTATTCAAACTAAACAAGATAAAATTCTTATGGGTAGCACCACATGGATCTCACGGCCAACACACCCTTTTTTTTTACACACACACACCATGCACAAACACATCCTCATCCCAAAATCTTCACACTAATCCAATCACTAACACACATATATCCATTTCATAACATTAAAACATAAAAATCTTACCTTTTTCTTGAATTTCCGACTTGTCGCAAATGTCGCTCTTTCTCCAAACTACTTGTATCACGTCGGAGAGCGTCTTGAGTACTTCACAACTGTGTAAAACTTGAGATTTTTGGATCAACAATCAAGCTTGGAAATTTTTTTCTTTCTTTTCTTTCTCTCTAGGCCGAAACCCCTCTTTTTTGTGTTCTTGAATTTATGATCAAATTCTTGATAATTACCAAGTGCTAGCATGATATTTATCCAAATAGAAGTCATGTGCTTAGCACATGACTCTTTAAAAGTGGGCTTGGGCCTCACTTGGCCGGCCACTTCACCTATTTTTGGGCCTCCATTTTTGTTCAAATTTTCTTGGCCCAATTCATAAAATGTCCCGTTTTGTAATTCCCGAAACTAATTTCCGAAATTCCAAATTTACCCTCGGCCTTCCCCGAGGTCTTGACATTAATAATTCCATCACCAACATAGTCATACTCACCAAAATCAAAATATTTCCTCTACACACACAAGTCTTATTTATTTTCTTGATTTCTCGTTATACGAAAATACGGGACATAACATTCTCCCCCCCTTAAGAACATTCGTCCTCGAATGTTGAATCGAGCTCATGGGTGTCGTACTACTCCGGGAGGGTTCTCTTGATAGTTGTCCTTTATTGATTTCTCCGACATGTCTTCTTTACCCATACTAGGGTAGATTTTTCACATCACTGACTCAAATACCTTCATAATACATTTTCTCATACTCTACGTAATCACCGAACTCTGCATTCTATTCTTGTAAGGGACGGACGCGTTCCAGATATCATCGTCAATATCATCTTCTTTTCACACTCCTGAGTTTCCTTACCACATCGTCGTAATCTCACTTTACTTCATATCAGACACTTCATGCCCAACAGACTCAGAACTAAAACCGAACGGATTCATAATCGGAAGCAGACATACTCAATGATGGCGGACGGATTCGTAGTCAACATCGAAGGTACGGAAGCATATCAGACACATCTGAGATCGGAGTCAGACGTACAAAGGAGTATCAGACGAATTCGTAAGCAGAATTAAACACACGAAGGTATACCAAACAGATTCACAGTCGAAGTCAGACATACGGACTCATATCGGACAGATCCAAAATCGGAATCAAATATACAGGGTTGTTTCATACAAAATCGTGACCAGTCAAACCGAAGTGCATCGAACACACACGCGGTCAAAATCAAACGCACAGAAGTATATCAGACGGATTTATATCCAGAGTCAGACATACAGAGGTGTGCCAGACAGAAACGGATTCAGAATCAAACGCACAAAAGGTTCCAATAATTCATGAGAATTTCCCTTTATTTGCAAACTTACTCATCCAGTCGTCACACAATTTACCTTGCGTCTTACGTATCGACTCCTTCAAAAATTCCAATTACTCACACTGCTTATCTTTTATTTATCCCAACATTAGTCTCCGGGGCTCGGCTCTTAGCCCTCATAGGCACCAAATGAGAATCATACACACACATACACATACATATACACACACACACGTTTACTCATACCTTACTGGCGAACATCTCTGGCTGTTATTCAAATTCGTTCAATTTCCCAAGAGGCGTTATGCCCTTTCCTTTTTGCCCATTCGGTCCGCCTCGTTTCGCGCGACTCTCAAAAGGGCACTAATTACTTCACACACATCCTATTTGCCTTTGGTTACCCCAAGTTTTCATTTACCTTAATCATACTTACACTTGTGCAAAATGTTGCGTTATTTCCCAGGGGGTCACCCATCCCAGAATTGCTCTGGCTTGAGCACGCTTAACCCTGAAACTGTTACACATTTTGACGCGTTAGGGCTGATATAATTTCGCCAATTGCCTCGCACGACCTTTGTCACGAAATTTTAGGCCAAACGGGGTCTTAGCAAATTTTTCGGAAATTTTTCGTAGCGGGTCCCACTCTGGCCCAAAGAGGTCGTTTGCTTTTCTGGTTGTGTGGTCTATCGTTCTAACCTTCCAAATCCCATATATTTTCCTCCCACATGCACAGATAACTGCCTCGGGTGTTTTCATTAATTCGGATTCTTACCCTACCTTTACTGACACACACAAAAGAATATCGCATAATACTGAGGTACAAACCTACCACTGCACATATTCATTAAACAGAAGGGTTAGTAGTAACATACCTGGGTCTGTGTCTGGGGGTGCCTCTGGGTCCCGACGACCAGTCAAAGCGTAGATGCGGTTCGAGGGACCGCTAGAATCTGAACCCCCACCACGGCCTCTACCGCGGCCCGCTGGTGCTGGCATACCTCGCCCCGTAGAGCGCGTGGCCGAAGGGGTAGATGACGAACCAGCAACGGATCTCATCGGCGGTGCGGCGCTACCGGAACCGCCTGCCCACGGACAATCCCGCATGATATGGCCCTGGCGGCCACAAGCAAAACAGGCCCCTGTGACCCTGAAGCACTCACCTGGGTGCGATCTTCCACAATATGAACACGGGGGCATAGGTGGCCTAATCTGACTGGGACCCCTGTTCGCCTGAGGACCTGGGGCTCTGGAACTCTGGTCTGCCCTGGACGGTCCTGCGCCATCAAATCTCTTACTAGCAGACTGTGTGTCCCGGCCTGACGGAGGAAAATACCCACTGGACTGATACTGAGGCTGCCCGCCCCGAGAATCTCCAAAATGCCCCGCTGATCTGGCCCTCTTGGGCCGTCTCCCATCATACTCTCTGCTGGGCCGATCTGCTCGGTGCCGGTTCTCCATCCCCTGGGCGTAGGCCTGTAGACGGGCAATGTCCATATCTGTCTGCAATGACACCGCCATACACCCGTCAATCAAGTGACGATCCAGCCCCATAACATATCTATGCATCCGATCTGTCATATCTGCCACCACGGCGGGGGCATACCGGGCCAGGGAATCAAACTCTAAATTATATTCACGGACGCTCCGACCCCTCTGCTGCAGATGCAAAAACCGATCAGCTCGCTCCCGTCGTAACTCTGGGGGAAGGAAGTGGCGGGTGAAAGCAGTCACAAACTGATCCCACATGGCTGGAGGAGCACCCTCACCCCGGGATAGCTCCCAAGTCTCATACCAATGCGCGGCAACATCCCGAAGCCTATGCGAAGCTAGCTCCACCGACTCGGTCTCTGACGCCCTGACTAAGTCCAATGCACGCCGCATCCCCCGAATGAAGTCATGGGGGTCCTCGTCGGGCTTAGACCCGAAAAACTCTGGAGGGCCGCATAACAAGAACTCCCGAACTCTCAGGCTGTCCCGCCTGTCCTCATCATCATCGTCCCTCCGCCCGCGCCTGCGAGCCTGCCCGGCTACAATCGTGGTCAACAACTGTACAGCCTCCCTCAGGGTCCTATCCTCCGCCTCTGGCTGAGAAGCTGGAGTCTCAGGAGCGGGTACACGGACCTCTGGAGCTGCTGAAGGTCCCGCTCCAGGCTGTACTAATGGGGGTGTAGCAGACCCCTCAGAATGAGGTGTAACCTCAGGCAAATCATAAACACGAGCCCGAGTAGCCCGTTGTGCCTGACTGGTCTCTCCCACCTTCGCCTTGCCCTTTTGGGCCGCCGTTGCCTTCTTCGGAGGCATCGCTGCAAACACAACAACGGGTCAGATCAGAATGACCCTAATAGCACAGCTCTATCGCACGATCTAAGATTCCAAAGAAAGGGCAACACAACATCCTAGATGTCCTGTAGCTCCCTGTTTATAGATGTGGTGCACAACACATCGATAAACAAGACTCTACTAGACACGGCCTGTAGACATTCCGAGGACAAACCGCTCTGATACCACTTTTGTCACGACCCAGCCCCGTGGGCCGCGACTGGTGCCCTTCTGGGACACCCCAAACGAACTCACACCCAGATCATCGTAATCAGACTCGACCAAACTCAACGTACGTTATTCGAACTCAACATCGCAATCAAACAACTACCGAACACTTATCCTAAGCAGTCGCCCGTACAGATCAGACAAATCACAAATCAGAAAGGAGGCGGAATATACATCGCCAAATTTCACACACACACATCAGAAGGGTGGCGGAATGCACATCGCCCCCAAATGCATACACACACATACAAATTCAGAGGCCGACTTGGCCATAGCAGCGTACGGGCCACTTAAGATCGTAAAACAGACTCACATGCAAACACACCGGACCCACGACCCACAAATCTGACTACAGGCCTCTAGACAAAACAGAACATAAGAACATAGGACGGGACAGGGCCCCGCCGTACCCACTCATCCAAATGTACAGAATACAGACACAACAAAAGATATGTACCAAAAGTAGGCTCCGGATCAAGGGGAGCTTTCCAACACAGCAGAATGAGTAGCCTAAACTGGAGAACCACCCAAACGAGCTTCTGTACCTGCGGGCATGAAACACAGCCCCCGAAGAAACGGGGGTCAGTACGGGAGAAGTACTGAGTATGTAAAGCAGAAGGTACAGAAATCACAAACACAGCTGGAGTCAGAAAGAGCAAACACACCAACATCACAAACAAAGCAAACCTGTGCGGGAGGCGAACGTACAAATGCAAATCAAATCATGTATAGGGTTTAGGAACGTGGTCACCCCCCGACGCTGGTGCCACAACACTTCATAACTCCAGAAGTTTTCAAATCTCCGTACAGTCTCCAGACACATCATATCACACACACATCATATCATAAGAACATATCAAATGCCATATCACATCATAACTCCATAAGCGGTAACCGGCCCTATGGCGAGGCCTCGGAAACCGTAACACATCATAACTCCCGAATATATAATAGCGCGCACGATCACAAAGTCGGCCCGGGTACCGACGAACGAAGTCATAGCAGACAGCACGAACAGAGTAGTGCAGAAACCATATGCATATCAAAAATAACTTGTCGGACTCAACATATAGTACGTATAAGAATATACTGACGCCAGAAAGCTCGGAGTGGGAATCAGACTGATCAAAGTTTGCGTATGTAAGTTACGAAGTGCCAAACGGCCAAATTCTCAAGAAAAACTGTTCATACGTCATTTTCCGAAAATCTCACATCGTTCGAAGTACAGAACGTACATTAAAGGCGTAGGAAGCTTCAAATACATCTTTGGGTCATAAACAGACGGTTGCGGATCATAACGGACACAAACGAATTAAACAAACCGAATAAGGGGAGCCTCGGGGCTCGCGGGCCCACCTCGAGTCAAATTGAGGCGGCGGACACAAATCACAGACTTTCGGCTCCATAGAGCCATCTACAACAGTTTCGAAGAGTTTCGGACACAACAGTACAAGTTATGGAAGTACGAACATTCTTTCCACTAAATGTGACAAAAAGGGTTCAATCGCGCTGAGTGAATAGTGCTCGAACTTGAACTTCGATTTCCAAGAGCAGGGTTATTCCCGAGATTCCGAAATTTACCTAGTGGGTCTAGGACATGCCAAAAGAATGAGAGGTAGGCTTTACATACCTGGTTGGCGCCTTACGCTCCTCAAATCGCAATTCCCGTTTCGTCCAGAAACTGCAAATGGTCACCTTTACCAGTTACTATTCATGAGAATTAACATATTCATCTTTGGGGCTAAACTTGGCTACCGAAATTTCGGCAGCACTTCCCCTATAATTATAACACCCCCGAGACTTAGCTCGGCTCAGAATACAACAACAACAACAACCCAAACGTCATTAAGCCATACAAACCACAATTACACTACATTAACTTCAAAATTTCACTTTAATACATAAGTTGGCAATTCTTGATTCAACTTCAAAAGTCCAAATTTATTCCCCCATTAGTGTATTCATTCACTCATTCCCAATTACTCAAACACACTACATACAAGTTCCAAATCACATACATACATCCCCAAAGTTCACTACTTTCCAATTTTCATTCAAAACACCAAAAGTTACGACGAACGTTCTAACTTACGTCGTTTCATTCCAAATTCGTTATCATCAACCATAAATCTTAATTAAGGTCTTTAGTATCATAAATATACTATGATATACACAAATATACCAAAAGTATACACTTTCCGATAACGTCCGAAATTATTTTCTAACACCAACTCAATTCTTTAATCGATCCTTTACGACATAATGATCACAACAACACATTATTCAAACTAAACAAGATAAAATTCTTATGGGTAGCACCACATGGATCTCACGGCCAACACACCCTTTTTTTTTACACACACACACCATGCACAAACACATCCTCATCCCAAAATCTTCACACTAATCCAATCACTAACACACATATATCCATTTCATAACATTAAAACATAAAAATCTTACCTTTTTCTTGAATTTCCGACTTGTCGCAAATGTCGCTCTTTCTCCAAACTACTTGTATCACGTCGGAGAGCGTCTTGAGTACTTCACAACTGTGTAAAACTTGAGATTTTTGGATCAACAATCAAGCTTGGAAATTTTTTTCTTTCTTTTCTTTCTCTCTAGGCCGAAACCCCTCTTTTTTGTGTTCTTGAATTTATGATCAAATTCTTGATAATTACCAAGTGCTAGCATGATATTTATCCAAATAGAAGTCATGTGCTTAGCACATGACTCTTTAAAAGTGGGCTTGGGCCTCACTTGGCCGGCCACTTCACCTATTTTTGGGCCTCCATTTTTGTTCAAATTTTCTTGGCCCAATTCATAAAATGTCCCGTTTTGTAATTCCCGAAACTAATTTCCGAAATTCCAAATTTACCCTCGGCCTTCCCCGAGGTCTTGACATTAATAATTCCATCACCAACATAGTCATACTCACCAAAATCAAAATATTTCCTCTACACACACAAGTCTTATTTATTTTCTTGATTTCTCGTTATACGAAAATACGGGACATAACATATAATTTCAGTGAAATATGATCAGCAGTCACACGACAACTACATCACCAATTCATACGCAAATAAGCTACATTGTCATCACTATAATCCTTACAACAACTCACAAACAATTTTAGTTCCAACTCTAACCATTAAATACCTTCATTTCCATCATAAAATTCATGACAACAACAATCAAAATACCAAGTAAAATCAGTTCACTACCTTCCACACAAAACAGTCCACTACACGGCCTCAATCCAACAAAATAACAACATGTTCATATCAACACAACTTCACCTTTAACTTTCCAATTTTTTTCATTCTTTTTACCATGCAATATATGATAGCAACAACCACAATTGCTAAATAAAATCAGTCCATTATTCCACACCAAACAGCCCCCTACGGGTTCCACAATGCATCAACACCAACATTCATAATTTCATACATGCAATGTACATTTACATATTCACAACACATCCAAATTCATCCTAAAACAGCCCCTACGGCTTTGACAACATTCCAACACCAACATTCATAATTTCATACATGCAATTTATATTTACACACGTATCATACGTTTAAATCCTTAATGCATGCAAGAGAAAGTTAAACCTTACCTTAACACTTGACTTCTCAACTTGGCTAGAGTTTGTGCCTTGAACTTTATCCTTGTTCTTGCTATCTAGAATCAATCCCACGTTGTTATACACCTTCCAAAGGGTTGAAATGCTTGAAGAAATTATTTTTTGATCAACACCCAAAGGGCTCAATCTCGGCGAGCCATGGCCGAGAGCTTCTCTCTCCCTCTATAGGTTTTCTATTTTGGTTGTGAAGTTGAAATGAAGATAATGGCTGATCCTTAGTCATAAAATTAGTTTAAATATGATGCCTACAAGTTGGACACATTTCCCACTCATGGCTTTAAGCCAAACAATTAGTCTTGAAGCAAAATTTCCATTCTTTTTTTCCAGTATATTCGGCTGCATGTCCGAGCATCCCCCTTTCTCTTCTTTCAATCTTAATTGTTTAAAATACAATTGCATGTGTAGTGTATGAATCAATATTTAAATGCATGCCTCACACTTTCTCTCCCTTCACCCCGTCGTGCCCATAATATATACACACAAAATTATACCAAAACAGGAACAGTCTCCGAAGCAAGTGCAGCTGTCTGACTCGCAACGCTGACTCCTCCTAGGTGACTGGATTGTCTGACCGCATCCCTGAACCTACGGGCATGAAACGCAGCCCCCGAAGAAAGGGGGTCAGTACGGAATATGTACTGAATATGTAAAGCATTACTGAATCAAAAACAAGGAAAAGCGTAACAATAAACAAGTTTAGAAAGCAACCCGGAAGTAACCTGGAACAGCATTTTGAACCATGCCATATGGTCACTTACACAAATTCTAGCATACACAATATAAATATAGAATATCCTACTCGTAGCCGCTTCCGGCTAATATTACAATAGTCCCTTCGGACGGCCGCTTCCGGCATAATAATGATGGCCCCTTCGGGCAGCCGCTTCCGGCTTAATAATAATGGCCCATTCTGGCAGCCGCTTCCGGCTTAAGAATATCATAATCCAGCTGATCAAGTGGAACAATAACAATACATATGATATACAGTTTGAATATGTAGTGAAGTCAAAAAACGTTGCTTGTCAATATAGTATGAAACATTTTATAGAAGTCAAGACATGAGTCGTCATAGAGTTCCTAAAAATAGAAGCTGATATATATCGACTATTATCCAACATACACAAGACTGAAGGGGGAGGCTCAATCACTGGAGAGTTCTAACATCAAGAAGAGAATAAGAATCATAAATCACTCTCGAAACTTATGAATAGGATTACCCCAAAATGCATATCATTCATCACTTAGATCTAAGACATGCCAAAAGAAAGAAGGGTTAGCTTTACATACCTTTGGCGTTTATTCGTAACACAACACGTATACGCTGCCCAAAGTTTCAACCTATATTAACACGTCAAGAATTATGGTTAAGCTACAGGGAGATTCAAAATGTTTCCCAACGTTAGCAATTCTTTTCTAGACAATTTAGAAGACGATTTCCTTACATCCCAAATTAATTACATAATAGTCAAGCTAACTCCAATGATTATACGTTCAAGTACTATATCGAGGCTATCCAAGACAAGATGCGAGAATCACTCCGAACAGCCCGCACAACATTCCAAACAGTCCACGCAATATTCCAAACAGCCCACATTCACAATATTCAATAACGATCCACATACGGCTACTACGTCTTCAAGTTATTCGTAATAGTCCGTAGCCTTAACGTCTTCATGTAAACAACTTTATAACAGCCCAACCAACATACAACACAATGCATAATCTTAATTATCATTAATCATCCAAGCGCAAAAAGATCAACAACAACGTATCCAAAACAGCCCGTATGGGAGTTCAAATCAGCCCATACCTTACAACGCTCGATAATAGTTTACATGCGATTATGACACTTCCATTTTATTCTTATTAGTCTATAGTCATAATACTTCATCAAAACGATTCTATAACAGCCTAATCACTACAACAACATAATGTATACTCTTAACTATAATTTTTTTTTTCCAACTTAACGAAAACAACAACACACCCAAAACCGTCCCTAACCGATCAACATAAAAGATGCCCGAAATTCTTGGAAACGTTTACGAACATACCAAGCAAACCACATACAATTCTTACACATTATTTCATATCTCCTTTTCATATAATTTCAGCGAAATATGATCAGCAGTCACACGACAACTACATCACCAATTCATACGCAAATAAGCTACATTGTCATCACTATAATCCTTACAACAACTCACAAACAATTTTAGTTCCAACTCTAACCATTAAATACCTTCATTTCCATCATAAAATTCATGACAACAACAATCAAAATACCAAGTAAAATCAGTTCACTACCTTCCACACAAAACAGTACACTACACGGCCTCAATCCAACAAAATAACAACATGTTCATATCAACACAACTTCACCTTTAACTTTCCAATTTTTTTCATTCTTTTTACCATGCAATATATGATAGCAACAACCACAATTGCTAAATAAAATCAGTCCATTATTCCACACCAAACAGCCCCCTACGGGTTCCACAATGCATCAACACCAACATTCATAATTTCATACATGCAATGTACATTTACATATTCACAACACATCCAAATTCATCCTAAAACAGCCCCTACGGCTTTGACAACATTCCAACACCAACATTCATAATTTCATACATGCAATTTATATTTACACACGTATCATACGTTTAAATCCTTAATGCATGCAAGAGAAAGTTAAACCTTACCTTAACACTTGACTTCTCAACTTGGCTAGAGTTTGTGCCTTGAACTTAATCCTTGTTCTTGCTATCTAGAATCAATCCCACGTTGTTATACACCTTCCAAAGGGTTGAAATGCTTGAAGAAATTATTTTTTGATCAACACCCAAAGGGCTCAATCTCGGCGAGCCATGGCCGAGAGCTTCTCTCTCCCTCTATAGGTTTTCTATTTTGGTTGTGAAGTTGAAATGAAGATAATGGCTGATCCTTAGTCATAAAATTAGTTTAAATATGATGCCTACAAGTTGGAAACATTTCCCACTCATGGATTTAAGCCAAACAATTAGTCTTGAAGTAAAATTTCCATTCTTTTTTTCCAGTATATTCGGCTGCATGTCCGAGCATCCCCCTTTCTCTTCTTTCAATCTTAATTGTTTAAAATACAATTTCATGTGTAGTGTATGAATCAATATTTAAATGCATGCCTCACACTTTCTCTCCTTTCAATTTAATTGTCTACAATACAATGAAAGTGTAGTGGATGAATCAATATTTAAATACATATTTGTATGTCTTCCATAAGGTTCCCACGTGAACCTTTTTCAATTGCAATCATACAAGGATCAATTGTCAATATTTAAATGAGCAATGATTCTTCCAACAAGCATGCCTTCATAAAATAATGACTTGCCAATATTTAAATGAGTAATAGCCTTATTTTAGACGACTTTGAGTCATCTTTAGGCATTGTCACGTTAATGATCCTCTTGGCTCATTGTTGCCACTAATTTTTAATTAACACCACAATTAAGTAGTTCCTAATCTCCAATAATATTTTTATACTAAGTAAAATTTATAAACAATTAGTTCTAATTTAGAAATTAAAAATTAAAGGTTTTTATTTCGTGTCCGGGAAGGGTTCCGTCTTTAACTCACGTCGATTCCTTCGCGAATAACTCGACGTATAAAAATACAGGGTCTAACATTCTTCCTCCCTTTAGAATATTCATCCTTTGAATGTTGGAAATTTGTAACTTATAGAACTTTTATGGATAGTTAAACAATAGAGTAAAACAGGACGGTACTATTTAAGGTCAAATTAATCGTATCTGATACCGCTAGTATCATGTTATAATACCTAAAATATTACATATCAAAGGTAGTTTTCTATTCGTTTACTCTAGTTTGGATTTATAGCTATGGTTTTGCTATGCTATGGGCACTTCCCCCCTTAAGGTTTTAATTAAGTGTTTCACTAAGTCTTTTGTCTCGATTTACCCCGTTAACCGCTATGCTCGTTTTCTAACTTATGTTGTAATACATCATGTCCTAGCGATAAGGGACAGTTCGTATATAGCTTAGATCCATCAATAAATTATCTGAAGAAGGGTATACCTGATGGTGCATCCTGCGATGTCTCTAAACCCGGTCTCCCACCTAGATCGTAGATACGATGCGGCCCAGTATTAGAGCTAGAAGCTCTACCTCCGCCCCTACCTCGGTCGTAAGAAGTCTGGAGTCCTATCTTTGGTGCCCTCACTAAGGGTGACGACGCTGCTACCGAATTCTCACGAACAATACTACCCACTCTTTGTGGGCAATCTCTAGCATAGTGGGTCGGATCACCACAAGTATAGCAAACACCCTTACGACATCGTCCTACATGACTTTTCCTGCAAGTCACACATCGAGGAGGCGACATCACCTCCTGCCCTGACCCCAACTGCTGCTGAGAACCCGATGCACACGAAGGACTCTGTCTCTGCCTAAGGGAAGTCTCCCTACCCCGCTGAAATCCTCGAAACAGCAGAGGCGCACTATACTGGGTCTGCTCTCGCTAGTGGAACCTCTATACTAACCCTCTGACCTGGCCCTCTTGGGCTGACTACTACTCTGCTCCAAGATAGCCTTTCGCTGGCGCTTAAGATCCTCTGACCCTTGAGCATAAGCCTGAATACGAGCTATATCCATTAATGGCTGCATTGCCACTGCCATACAAACCTTCTGCAACCCTGGCTCTAATCCCATCACGTATCTGTAAACTCTATCTTCCATTTCTTGCACAATAGAAGGGGCATATCTGGCTAAAGAATTAAACTCCACACTATACTCTCTAACAGACATACTAACCTGCTGCAAGTTAAGGAACCTATCAACCCTTGCCCGCCTCAACTCGGGTGGCATATAATGGCGCAAGAAGGCATCTGACAATTCCTGCCAAGTCGGCGGAAAAGCATCCCTACCCCTCGATAATGTCCATGACTGAAACCAATTAATTGCTATACCCTGCAATCTATAAGCAGCTAACTCAACAGATTCTGTAGCTGACACCTTCATCACATTTAAGGTACGCTGCATACCATCTATGAACTCCTGAGGATCAGCATTAGGGTGCGTGCCCTTAAACTCTGGGGACCTAATGTAAGAAAATCTCGAGCCCTGGCACTAGCAGCCTTATCTGGATACTCATGACCCCTATCCTGTCGTCCAGCCTGTTTAGCAAGTATCTGAGTCAATAAACGTATAGCATCTCTCATCTCTCTCATCTCCTGACCTGAACATCCGGCTGAGGGACTGGAGGTACTTGTACTGGTGCTGGTGCTGGTGCAGGATCAGATGCCCCTCTGAGCTCCTCCGGAGGTGGGGAAGTAGGAGCACTCTGGGACTGAATGTGTATCCCAGCATATGTCTGAGCTCTGGTAGACTTAGAGGCTTGGCTAACTGCCTCATCCTCAACTGATTTGCCCTTCTGGGCTGCTGTCGCTTTACTCTTCCTAGTCATCGCTGAAATCATACAAGACTATTAGATTAAGGACTTCACTTATGACACAGCTCTATTCGCACGATCTCCAACACGAAAGAAGGAATGACAACCTATTAATGTCTCGTAGCCTCCTGTTTATAGATGTGGTGCACAACACACCGATAAACAAGACTCTACTAGACACCGTCAGCGAACATGCCGAGGACTGAACTGCTCTGATACCACTTTTGTCACGACCCAACCTAGGGCCATGACGAGTGACCGAGCTTAACCTGCCTGATAACCTAACTTATGTTACATGTACTCAAACATCCCAAAACATATTTATATATATATGTAACATATCACAATGCAAGCCAACGAGGCTGCTGATGCTTCTGTACGACAAAACAGTGGCCGGTAAGGCCAAACAGTATCCATGACACCCACGCTGTCCGCAGACTACTAGAAGAGTATGACCATGCATAAGTGACGGAACAGGGCCCCGTCGTGCCCATGATATATACACACAAAATTATACCAAAACAGGAACAGTCTCCGAAGCAAGTGCAACTGTCTGACTCTCAACGCTGACTACTCCTAGGTGACTGGATTGTCTGACCGCATCCCTGAACCTGCGGGCATGAAATGCAGCCTCCGAAGAAAGGGGGTCAGTACGGAATATGTACTGAATATGTAAAGCATTACTGAATCATAAACAAAGAAAAGCGTAACAGTAAACAAGTTTAGAAAGCAACCCGGAAGTAACCTGGAACAACATGTTGAACCATGCCATATGGTCCCTTACACAAATTCTAGCATACACAATATAAATATAGAATATCCTACTCGTAGCTGCTTCCGGCTAATATTACAATAGTCCCTTCGGACGGCCGCTTCCGGCTAATAACACAACAGTCCCTTCGGACGGCCGCTTCCGGCATAATAATGATGGCCCCTTCGGGCAGCCGCTTCCGGCTTAATAATGTTGGCCCCTTCGGGCAGCCGCTTCCGGCTTAAGAATATCATAATCCAGCTGATCATGTGGAACAATAACAATACATATGATATACAGTATAAATATGTAGTGAAGTCACAAAACTTTGCTTGTCAATATAGTATGAAACATTTTCTAGAAGTCAAGACATGAGTCGTCATAGAGTTCCTAAAAATAGAAGCTGATATATATCGACTATTATCCAACGTACACAAGACTGAAGGGGGAGGCTCAATCACTGGAGAGTTCTAACATCAAGAAGTGAATAAGAATCACAAATCACTCTCGAACTTATCAATAGGATTACCCCAAAATTCGTATCATTCATCACTTAGATCTAAGACATGCCAAAAGAAAGAAGGGTTAGCTTTACATACCTTTGGCGTTTATTCGTAACACAACACGTATACGCTGCCCAAAGTTTCAACCTATATTAACACGTCAAGAATTATGGTTAAGCTACAGGGAGATTCAAAACGTTTCCCAACTTTAGCAATTGTTTTCTAGACAATTTAGAAGACGATTTCCTTACATCCCAAATTAATTACATAATAGTCAAGCTAACTCCAATAATTATACGTTCAAGTACTATATCGAGGCTATCCAAGACAAGATGAGAGAATCACTCCGAAGAGCCCGCACAACATTCCAAACAGTCCACGCAATATTCCAAACAACCCACATTCACAATATTCAATAACGATCCACATACGGCTACTACGTCTTCAAGTTATTCCTAATAGTCCGTAGCCTTAACATTTTCATGTAAACAACTTTATAACAGCCCAACCAACATACAACACTATGCATAATCTTAATTATCATTAATCATCCAAGCGCAACAAGATCAACAACAACGTATCCAAAACAGCCCGTATGCGAGTTCAAATCAGCCCATACCATACAACGCTCGAAAATAGTTTACATGGGATTATGACACTTCCATTTTATTCTTATTAGTCTATAGTCATAATACTTCATCAAAACGATTCTATAACAGCCCAATCACTACAACACCATAATGTATACTCTTAACTATAATTAGTTTTTTTTTTCCAACTTAACGAAAACAACAACACACCCAAAACAGTCCCTAACCGATCAACATAAAAGATGCCCGAAATTCTTGCAAACGTTTACGAACATACCAAGCAAACCACATACAATTCTTACATATTATTTCATATCTCCTTTTCATATAATTTCAGTGAAATATGACCAGCAGTCAAACAACAACTACATCACCAATTCATACGCAAATAAGCTACATTGTCATCACTATAATCCTTACAACAACTCACAAACTATTTTAGTTCCAACTCTAACCATTAAATACCTTCATTTCCATCATAAAATTCATGACAACAACAATCAAAATACCAAGTAAAATCAGTTCACTACCTTCCACACGAAACAGTCCACTACACGGCCTCAATCCAACAAAATAACAACATGTTCATATCAACACAACTTTACCTTTAACCTTCCAATTGTTTTCATTCTTTTTACCATGCAATCTATGATAGCAACAACCAGAATTGCTAAATAAAATCATTCCATTATTCCACACAAAACAGCCCCCTACGGGTTCCACAATGCATCAACACCAACATTCATAATTTCATACATGCAATGTACATTTACATATTCACAACACATCAAAATTCATCCTAAAACATCCCCTACGGATTTAACAACATTCCAACACCAACATTCGTAATTTCATACATGCAATTTATATTTACACACCTACCATACGTTTAAATCCTTAATGCATGCAAGAGAAAGTTAAACCTTACCTTAACACTTGACTTCTCAACTTGGCTAGAGTTTGTGCCTTGAACTTAATCCTTGTTCTTGCTATCTAGAATCAATCCCACGTTGTTATACACCTTCCAAAGGGTTGAAATGCTTGAATAAATTATTTTTTGATCAACACCCAAAGGGCTCAATCTCGGCCATCCATGGTCGAGAGCTTCTCTCTCCCTCTCTAGGTTTTCTATTTTGGTTGTGAAGTTGAAATGAAGATAATGGCTGATCCTTAGTCATCAAATTAGTTTAAATATGATTCCTACAAGTTGGTCACATGTCCCACTCATGGATTTAAGCCAAACAATTAGTCTTGAAGCAAAATTTCCAATCTTTTTGTTCCACTATATTCGGCTGCATGGCCGAGCATCCCCTTTCTGTTCTTTCAATCTTAATTGTTTAAAATATAATTGCATGTGTAGTGGATGAATAAATATTTAAATTCATGCCTCACACTTTCTCTCCTTTAAACTTAATTGTCTACAATACAATGAAAGTGTAGTGGATGAATCAATATTTAAATGCATATTTGTATGTCTTCCATAAGGTTCCCACGTGAACCTTTTTCAATTGCAATCATACAAGGATGAATTGTCAATATTTAAATGAGCAATGATTCTTCCAATATGCATGCCTTCATAAAATAATGACTTGTCAACATTTAAATGAGTAATAGCCTTATTTTAGATGACTTTGAGTCATCTTTAGGCATTGGCACGTTAATGATCCTCTTGGCTCATTGTTGCCACTAATTTTTAATTAACACCACAATTAAGTAGTTCCTAATATCCAATAATATTTTTATACTAAGTAAAATTTATAAACAATTAGTTCTAATTTAGAAATTAAAAATTAAAGGTTTCTATTTCGTGTCTGGGAAGGGTTCCGTCTTTAACTCACGTCGATTCCTTCGCGAATAACTCGACGTATAAAATACGGCGTCTAACAATATATATGTATGAGAAATGTTTTTGTGAAAAGGCTAAGCATGCATGGTTTCCTCTTAAGAGGCATTCAGATGTACAGGTTATCTCTTTATTTCATGTTATGTTCCCTATATCTTGTTATGTTGCTATTCATGCCTTACATACTCAGTACATCGCTCGTACTGACGTGCTTTCTTATGGACGCTGCGTTCACGCCAGCAGGAAAGTAGGGTGACGGAGCGCTCCATTTGTTTCGGAGCTGCAGTTTATTGGTATTATTCTTTGTCTATATACTTGGGCATAGAAGAGTCCTGCCCCATCTTTATGGATTCCTGTAATCTATGTAGAGGCTCGTAGACAGATGTTTGTAGCTAGACGTTCCATAGTGTTGTATAATATTGTGGCAGCTTTGTTTCCTTATGTTTATGGGCACAGTTGTTGATGATTATATAGACATGTGCCATTATCCTGTGATAAATGCCCTTACAGAGTATGATACCTATGAGCTAGCTTTGTGGCCCACCTAGAGATAAGTATGAGATGTATATTCAGTGGTGCACCGTAGGTTAGTTTCTGGTACCCGTCATAGCCCTCTGGTTGGGGCCGTGACACAGGCGGACTACCGGTTACTCTTGAGGGTTCCCAGACTACAGTTGGAGCCCAACTTCTTGATCCTATAGTTGCTATAGGGTTTGGACCCCAGGGGCACTGCCAAGTGCTTCTATGGCTCCTGAGTTTCAGGGTTTGCTAGTTCTAGGTGTGGTTATTCGCCCAATTCCCACCCTACTATGACAGTTGAGGTGGGAAAAGTTTGATAAGATGAATCCACCATAGTATGATAGGCGTCTCGATAATGACACGTATGAGTTCTTGGTTCATTATAAGTGTTTGCATAAATTGGGGTTGGTTGAGTCCAACGGAGTTGATTTCATAGCTATGCAGATGGTTGGTCCTGCTAAGCAGTAGTAGAGATTTTTTGTTGAGACTAGACAAGCTGGGTCACCTCCACTTACTTAGGCTGAGTTTTCTCGTGTGTTTCAGGAGAAGTGGGTGCCCCGTAGTTTGAGGGACAAGAGGCGTGAGCAGTTTGATAGGTTAAAGCAGCGTGGGTTTCTCGTGACGGAGTATGAGATGGTGTTTCACTCCTTGTCACGCCATGCTTTGACCGTTCTACCCGATGAGACTGAGAGGATCAGAAAGTTCATCAGGGGGTTGTCGTACCATTATCCAATCGCAGCGACTCATATGGCATTCTCGGGAGGTACTTTTTAACAAGTGGTTGATGCTGCTGGGAGTGTTCAGTCTATCAGGCACGATGAGTTTGGAGATAGGACGAACAAGAGGCCCCACAGGTCAACAGGTTTTGGGCACCTCACCTGGAGGTGGAGGTTACCTGATAGGGATTACAGCCCCCAGTTCAGCAGGCTAGTTCAGGTAGCAATTCATACTTCTACTGATCGACGGTGCATATAATTCCGAACACAGTTCACAAGGTTCGTATTCCCGATCTGGAGGTCGAGTGGTCATTTAGGTTATTCTGGTTTGTCTCATAGACCCATGGCTTGTCAAGGTTTTTTTGAGTGTGGGGACTTCGGGCATTTCACCAGGGAGTGTTGTTACACCTCAAAAAAAAAATTCGTTAATGCACAGTGAATAGACTAACGAAGGGCACGAAGTATACGATGTTTCAATAAGTAAGAAATAGCATTTGATTATCCTAATTGATATTTCAAAGACATTCGAGGTAAGAGAAGAAAGTCTGCTAAGAAAGTCAAGGTATACGTTATGTATCGGATAAGATTTATGAGTACCAAATTAATGACTACTTAATGATGTCATGGAGAAGAGTTATAGCATCCCATATAATGTTAATGAGGCATCGGGCAAGTGTTAAGAAGGTTCCATAATGATTGGAGATCAAACGAGTCGACGAGAACGAGTTTTGAAAAAGCTGGGCATTATACGATCCAACATACTGGCCGTATAAAATATACTGGCCATATGTTAGGCCGTATATTCTGTCCAAAATGGCAGCTCTCACTGGACCAAATCTACGGCCACACATACGGTCCATATAAATTATACGGACCGTATGTTGGTCCGTAGAAATGAGTCGGGACAGGTTCTAAATTAATATAAAGGACCCAAGTTCATTTCATTTTCACTCCCCTTCTCTCAAGAACTCTCTAGAATATTTCACCACACTTCTTCCACAATAAATCAAGAGAAATTCATAATCAACTTCATCAAACCAAGAAAATCAAGTGCAAGAAACTCATTAAGGTTCATCCAAGACAAGAAATCCAAGTGGAAGTGGAACTTGGGTTTTTGCTCAAGTGAAGTGTTTCCACCCAAAGTCCATTCCTACACCATCTAAGATAAGTTTTAGGGTTATTCCATGTTGTTTAAGGACTTGAGAGGTTGAAATACTTAGATTGTAAAAGGAGATAGAAAATGAGTCATGAATGTGAGAATAGTGGCATTTTGAGTAGTAGTTTGGAATGAGTCATGATTCTTGATATGTTGTGATTATAATTATGTTATAAATGACATTAAGAACATAGGATAGACATTTTACATGAGTGAATGTAATAGTGTGTTATGACCATGGATATAGATGAATTGAAGTGAATTAGGAAATATGGATAATGTAGGTGAGTAAAGGTTATTGTTTATGATGTTGTGAGTGTTATTATAGATGTTTGGGAGTTGATATATGATATGGAGAAAGTTGTATAAACAAAATAGACGCTTCCCAATTTTCTCTAGCTTTAGTCAAGTATGCTAAGCTATAGATTATCTAATGTTAGTATAAACTCTAATGAAGGTAGAAACGTGATCATTGAAGGAGAACATTCAAGTGATAGAATAGCTAAACGAAAAGGTATGTAAGGCTAACCCTTCTTTCAATAAGGCATGGTTCCTTGGCTATATATTTATCCTTTCATGAGTCTATAATGTCCTCCATATTATTCTACCCTTAAAGCTACTAAAGCTCATGATTCTCGTTATGTTTACGATCCTACTAAATTCCTTATATGATGGGTGGTCCTCTAAGGATAGATGTAATGAAATGATGATAGTAATGATGCTAAAGATGCTTATGAGCTCTTATGTATATGTGTCTATGTATGACTATTATGTAACACCGAGCTTATAACGCCGGGTATGATATGTATTACACGCATACCACTGCAGTTGGGTATGGATAACCTTGAGCCTTGGTAGGGCCAGGTATGTATAATCACCGAGTCTTGCCATGGCCGGGTATGTGAAACGCCGAACCCTCATGGTCGGGTATGCTATGAATATGAATACGGATATAAATACAGATATGAATACGGATAAGGATATGGATGTATGTATATGTACACGTGTATGTACACAACCGCGCATTAGAAATGGAAGGTCCCTATGAAAGGCAAGTAAGTGTTTATGACGATGGTTCAACTACCTCCCACTATGTGCTATTTTCTTATGTTGTCTCTTATGCTCCTATAATGATGTTGATTATGCTTTACATACTCAGTACATTTTTCGTACTGACGTCCTTTTATTTGTGGACGCTGCGTCATGCCCGCAGGTGGCCAGGGAGATAGGCTCGATCCATAGCTTTATTACTCAGGGACTACGTAGCGGAGCTCCATTTCATTCGGAGCTACAACTTTTGTTATCTATTCTTTTGTGTACATATTTATGGGCATGGCGGGGTCCTGTCCCGCCTATATGATGTGACATACTCTTCTTAGAGGCTCGTAGATATGTGTATATGGTTAGATGTTTTCAGCCTTGTCGGCTTATATTTTGTATATCATTTTGATAGCCTCGTCGTCTTATGTACATCGATATGGGCATAGTTGTTGATGGTGATATAAATGTATTATTTCCCAATGATATTAGCATGAATAATGGATAGAAAGTATGATTAAGCTATGTGGCTCACCAAGATGAAAATGTGAATGTACGATAAGAGGTGCCCGGGTGGCTTAGCCCCGGGTACCCGTCATGGCCCTCTGGTTGGGTCGTGACAAAAGTGGTATCAGAGCAGTTATGTCCTAGGGTGTGTCTACGAGCCGTGTCCAGTAGAGTCTTTTTTATGGGTGTGTTGCGCACCATGCTTATAAACAGGAGGTTGCAGGTATTTTAGGAATGAATGACCTTCTTGCTTCAAAAGATCGTGCGATAGAGCCATAATATAAGGATTTCTCTTTTCCTTAACTGTGTATTGTGTATTTCAGAGATGCCTGTAAAGAGAAAAGCTATGGCAGCCCAAAAGGGAAAGACAGTGGCAGGAAACCAGGCTGAAAGAGCGCTGCCAACAGTTGTACAGGAAAGTGAGTCCCAGAATGCGGTTCAATCTCAGTCCTCTCATTCAGTGCCTTTTCCTGAGGAGGATGAGGGAGCCTCAGTCCCAGCTCCAGCTTCTTCACCGGATGCTTCAGGATAAGATGTAAAAGAGGCCATTCATTTACTTACTCAGTTGGTTGCCGCCCAGACTCAGCGGCAAGGTACAGGGCAGGTTGATAGGGCTGTTAGTGCAAGGGCCCATGATTTTCTTAGCTTGAACCCTCTAGAATTCTTCGGATCAAAGCCGGATGAAGACCCTCAGAATTTTATTGACGGGATGTTGAGGACACTTCGATTGATACATACTTCGGACATTGAATCGGTGGAGTTAGCATCTTATAGATTGAGGGATGTTGCGGTTCATTGGTACACAGTTTGGCTGGCTTCACGGGGAGCCAATGCACCTTCCCCGGTATGGCAGGAATTTGTAGATGCCTTCTTCCGACATTACTTGCCTCTAGAAGTTCCTTAGGGTAGAGCCGATAAATTCCTGAATCTTAGGCAAGGGAGTATGAATGCTCTAGAGTATAGTCTCCGCTTCAATGTTTTGGCTAGGTATGCTTCGGCCATGATAGCGGATATGGGTTACTGAGTGCACCGATTTGTGAGAAGCCTAGGGTCACATTTGATGGATAGGTGCTTGACTACGTCCCTTCAGGACAACATGGATATTTCACGCATTCAGCCCACGCCCAAAATTTAGAGGAAAGCCAACAACAACAAAGAAGTGAGCGTGAGCATGATAGAGGGTATAACAAGAGGGCTAGATCTTCGAGTCCGATGAGTGAGTTTAGAGGTAGGCACAAACAGCTGTTTTCTAGGCATTCAGGCCATTCTATTACTAGTGCGCCTCCACGGTTTACAGGCCAAAGATTTGATAGATCTACTCATTTCGGGTCGAGTAAGAGTTTTTTCGGTTCTCAGTTCAAAGGTGATTCGGGTCAGGCGAGCCACCCATGCCACGATGTTCCCAGTATGGGAAGTTACATTGGGGTCAGTGCCGATTAGGTTCATAGGTTTGCTATGCATGTGGTCGGCCATACCATATTATGCGTGATTGCCCCTCGGTTGGTGGTAGAGGTAGGACCCAGCCTTCAGGGTCAGTAGCTGAATCTTCGTCATCTATACGCGCTATGGGGCTAGGTTCACATGCGCCAGTCGGCCATGGTAGGGGCAGAGGGAGAGTCCCCAGTTCTAGCGGTCCTCAACATCGTATTTATGCTTTGGCTAGACGCCAAGATCTTGAGTCTTTTCCTGATGTTGTCACAGGTATATTATTGGTATTTTGTCATGATGTATATGCTTTGATAGATTCGGGCTCCACATTGTGATATGCTACTCCATGTAGAGCGGGTCAGTTTGGAATCAAACCGGAGTCGATCAAACCTTTTGAGGTGTCTACACCCGTTGGCGAATCGGTAATAGCTAGCCGAGTATATAAAAATTGTGTATTTGTTATTTGTGACCATCGTACTATGGTTGACTTACATGAGTTAAAAATGGTGGACTTTGATGTTATCATGGGTATGGATTGGTTAGATTCTTGCTTTGCCAATGTCGATTGTAGAATGAAAATGGTTCGCTTCAAGTTTCCGGGAGAACCAGTTTTAGAATTGAAAGGAAATACCGCGTCACCAAAAGGTAGGTTTATCTCCTACCTAAAGGCAAGAAAAATGATCACAAAAGGTTTCATTTATCATCTAGTTCGGGTTCAAGATGTAGAAGCTGAACCGCCAACTCATCAATTAGTCCCCGTGGTGAATGAGTTTCCGGAAGAGCTTCCAGCCCTCCCTCCAGAGCGGGAGATTGATTTTTTCTATAGATGTGCTACCGGATACAAAACCTATATCTATCCCTCCTTACAGGATGGCTCCCGCAGAGTTGAAAGAATTGAAGGGGCAATTGAAGGACTTGCTT
Organism: Lycium barbarum; assembly: GCF_019175385.1. NCBI lineage: Eukaryota > Viridiplantae > Streptophyta > Magnoliopsida > Solanales > Solanaceae > Lycium > Lycium barbarum. Next base: position 78,577,948 of record NC_083343.1, read on the forward strand.
GAGAAAGGCTTTATTAGGCCTAGTTCATCCCCGTGGGGAGCACCCGTGTTGTTTGTCCGAAAGAAAGATGGCTCCTTGCGAATGTGCATTGACTATCGACAATTGAATAAGGTGATGATTAAGAATAAATATCCTCTTCCGAGGATTGATGACTTATTTAACCAATTACAAGGCGCCAAATGGTTCTCAAAGATAGATTTGAGATCCGGGTATCATCAAGTGCGAGTTCAGGAGAAAGATATTCCCAAGACAGCTTTTAGAAAAAGATATGGCCATTTTGAGTTCCGGGTAATGTCATTTGGGCTAACTAATGCACCGGCAGTATTTATAAATTTGATGAACAATGTGTTCCTGGTAATGTCTCTGCATTATGCTATCTGTGATTGTTATGCCAAGACGGTTACCTAAGCTATTCCAGGAATCCCGAGGTTAGTGTGGAGGGATGATACTAGTCCTGCGCTGAAGAAAGTTGTTTCATTCCTTAAGACTAGTCGTATAGTTGAGAAGGGGTGTTTGTCGTACTTGGCCTATGTTAGGGATGCCAATGTTGATACCCTACCACTTGAGTAAGTACCAGTAGTGAGGGAGTTTTTCAAGGTGTTTCCTATAGATCTTCCTGTCCCTTAGATCATGACAGGAGCGGAGGACCAAGCCCATTTCTATTCCGTCATATCGAATGGCGCCTGTCGAAATGAAATAGTTGAAGGAGCAATTACAAGACTTGTTGAGCAAAGGATTTATTCGACCGAGTGTTTCCCCTTGGGGAGCTCTGGTGTTGTTTGTGAAGAAGAAAGATGGGTCCATGAGGATATGCATCGATTATCGACAGTTGAACAAAGTGGCCATCAAGAATAAGTATCCCATTCCTCAGATTGATGATTTGTTTAATAAGCTTCAAGGTGCGTCGGTCTTTCTAAGATAGACTTAATGTCCGGTAATCACCAGTTGAAGATTAGGGCGGAGGATATCCCTTAGACGGGTTTCAAGACTGGTTATGGTCATTATGAGTTTCTGGTTTGGTCTTTCGGGTTGACCGATGCCCAAACAACCTTCATGGATTTGATGAATGGTGTTTTTAGACCGTACCTGGATTCCTTTGTGATTGTCTTCATTTATGATATCTTGATATACCTTCATAACAGAGTGCCGCACGAGCAGCATTTGAGGATCGTGTTTGAGATCCTGAAGGAGAAGAAATTGTACGTTAAGTTTTCGAAGTGTGAGTTTTTGCTTGATTTTGTAGCATTCTTAGGTCATTTGATGACTAAGGATGAGATCATGGTATATCTGAAGAAGATCGAGGCAGTTCGTGATTGGGTCAGGCCTACTTCAATTACAGGGATTCGGAGCCTCGTTGGCCTCGGTAGCTACTATCAGCGTTTTGTAGAGGGGTTTTCGTCTATTGCATCTCCTTTGACCAGATTGACTCAGAAGGATGCACCCTTCCAGTGGTAAGATGAGTGTGAGGTGAGCTTCCAAAAGCTCAAGACTTTGTTGACTACATCTTCGATTTTGACTCTTCCCGTAGAGGGAGAATGCTTTACTGTGTATTACGATTCTTTGCGGATTGGCCCTGGTTGTGTTTTGATGCACAAAAGTAAGGTCATGGCTTATGCTTCTAGGAAGTTGAAGGTGCATGAGAGGAACTAACCCCCTCATGATTTGGAGTTGGCGGTTGTGGAATTTGCGTTGAAGATTTGGAGGCTTTACTTGTATGGTGTGTATTGTTAAGTTTTTACTGATGATAAGAGTCTTTAGCACATTTTCAATCAGAAGGATCTTAATTTGAGGTAGCAAAGGTTGTTAGGGATGCTCAAGAACTATGATATGACGATTCTTTATCATCCGGGCAAGGCCAATGTAGTAGGCGATGCCTTGAGTCGCAAGGCAGTGAATATGGGTAGCCTAGAATGTTTACAGGTTGGGGAGTGACCTTTGGCTACTGATGTTCAGGCGGCTATTAATGTTCAGGCCTTAGCCAATACCATGGTTAGACTCGACAATTTCGAATCTGGCAAGGTTCTGGCTTGTGTGGAGGCGTTATTTTCCATATTGGAGCAGATTAGAGCCTAGCAGTTTGATGATCAAAGGTTGTGCAAAGTTCGAGATATGGTCTTGAAAGGGAAGGCTAGAGAGGCAATCCTTGATGTTTAGGGGATTTTAAGGATCAAGGGTCGCATTTGTGTTCCTCAGGTGCGTGACTTGACTAGAATGATTATGGAGGAGGCTCACAGTTTGAGGTATTCTATTCATCAAGGTGCTACAAAGATATATCGTGACTTGAAACAACATTATTGGTGGTGTAGCATGAAGAGGGATATCACAGGACTTGTTGTTAGGTTTTTAAATTGTCAACAAGTGAAGTATGAGAACCAAAAGCCAAGTGGACTTACCCAGAGTATGCCTATACCTGAGTCAAAATAGGAGAGGATTACTATGGACTTTGTGGTTTGGTTGCCACACACTTTGGGGAAATTTTATGCTATTTGGGCCATTGTGGACCGGTTGACCAAGTCGGCTCATTTCATACCAGTTCAGACTACCTACAAGTCATAGAAGTTGGCCAGGATCTACATTCGAGAGATAGTTTATTTGCACGGTGTGCCTATTTCCATTATTTCAGATTGGGGTACTCAGTTTACTTCTCACTTCTAGCGATCCATGCAGAAGGAGTTGCGTACTAGTGTTGAGCTTAGTATAGCATTTAACCCTCAAACTGATTGACATTCTGATCATGCCATCTACATCCTTGAGGACATGTTGTGGGCCTGCGTGATCGATTTTGGTGGTCATTGGGACCAGCTCCTGCCTTTGGCGGAGTTTGCTCACAATAACAGTTATGATTCTAGTATTGAGATGGCACTATTTGAGGCACTGTATGTTAGGATATATCATTCTCCAGTTGGATGGTTCGATGCTTTTGAGGTGAGGCCTTAGGGTACAGACTTACCTTGTGATTCCTTAGACAAGGTCAAGTTGATTCAGGAGAGGCTTCTGATATCTCTGAGTAGACAAAAGAGTTACGTGGACAGGAAGGTTAGCGATTTAGAGTTCATGGTTCGTGAGAATGTACTGCTCAAGGTTTCACCCATGACGGGTGTAATTAGGTTTGGAAAGAAGGGAATGTTGAGCCCTAGGTACATTGGTCCATTTGAGATTGTTCAGCACATTGGTGAGGTAGCCTACGAGTCTGCTTTGCCTCCTGGTTTGTCGAGTGTTCACCCTGTGTTTCATATTTCCATGCTTACAATGTATCACTCAAATGGTTCTCATGTGATTCAGTGTCGCTTGATCAGAATCGGACTTTGAGGAAGAGCCAGAGGCTATTTTGGATAGAAAGATCCGGAAGTTGAGGTCAAAGGAAATTGTTTTAGCGAAAGTTCAGAGGAGACATCGTCTGGTTGAGAAGGCTACCTGGGAGACGGAGTTAGATATGCGGAGGAGATATCCCCAGCTTCAGTGATTTAGGTACTTCTTCTTTCTTTCATGTTCGAGGACGAACATGTGTTTAAGTGGTGGATGATGTCACGACCCATCAGTTCGTTTTAGCATTTTTGGTTGTTTTCCCCTTTTGACCTTCCCTATAGCTTTATTAGAGTATTTTATACTTGTGGGGATGGGTGGCATGATTCCCAAGGGAATCAGATGTATTTTGGGTGAGAAAATGGAAATTTTGGAAATCCTTAAGTGTTGGGTTGACAAAAGTTAATATCGGGGGTAAACGCGTCTTTTTGAGACCTTCGTCTATTCCACTAGTTCCGGAATATCAATTATAACTTGGTTGAGTAGTTGTCTTGTTCTTGAGAGTCTCGGGGGGACTTTAGTCATTTGGTTGGAAAGTTAGTTTTAAGGCTTTGCGGGTTGACCAAGTCAAAACAACCTCCTTTAGAAATTCTGAGTGCGCTGGTGAGTTCATAGCGTGCTTTTATGTTAGCATGCATATTTTTTTTGTATCCGAGGGGTTCCGGATGAGTCTCGAGATTTCGGGTCGATGGAGTCACAAACCGGATTTCATGTTTCTGCAATTTCTGGTGTCCTTCTTCGTGATCACGAAGAAGGCATCGCGTTCGCGAGCCTCTGATTTTCTTCGTGTCGCGATAGGGAGGCAGTGGCCACGATCGCGATGGTCATTTCTTTTGCGTCCTCGCGATAGCGTGGATAGGTCCCCCTATCGCGAATAAGGGTTAGATGAACATTGTCACGACCCAGCTAGGGGGCCGCGACGAGCACCCGGTGCTACCCCACCCGAGCACCCCCTTATCGTACATAACATAACATCTAGGTGAACCATAAGTCAATTCGTGCTTTTCTTATCGTTAATCATATTGATCCCATTAGACGACCATCATCATTTAACATATCATAGGCATCTATGCCACATTATAAGTACGAGGCCGACGTGGCTAACAAAAGATATACAAAACATGGGCCGACATGGCTGAACATCTATACCCACATACACATGACTACGAGCCTCTAAGAGTATGACATATCGTATGAGCGGGACAGGACCCCGCTATGCCCATAATTATTTACACAAAAGAATAAGTACCCAAAACCTATGGCTCCGAAAGAAATGGAGCTCTGCTATGCAATCTCTGAATAAGCAGCTATGGATCAAGTCTGTCTCCCTGTGCACCTGCGGGCATGACGCAGCGTCCACAAACAAAAGGACGTCAGTACGAAGAATGTACTGAGTATGTAAAGCATGATCAACATCGATATATAAGCATAATGAACAACATATGAAATAGCATAGGAGGGGAGACAATAATATCATCGTCATAATACTTACCTGCCTTTCGTAGGACTTTCCATTTTTCATACGTATTAGTACACCTACGTCATCATCCGTATCCTATAATAGTACTCGTACCACACTTGTGCTCATATTCGTATACATGTCCTTATTCGTATTCTTACACATAGTCTTATCACATTCATATTCATATTATATACATAGTCATTTACATAGCATACCCGGCCTCATAGGATCGGTGTCTTATACATGCTTGGCCAACCAAGGCTCAAGGTCATACATACCTGGCCCTACCAAGGCATCAGGGTTATCCGTACCATCTGCAGAGGTGTGCGCGCGTTTCGTAATCGTATACATACTTTATACATAGTCATATACATATAGTCTTGCCCGGCATCATAAGCTCGGGGTCTTATCATAGCCCTTCATGGCATACATATACATATATCATATCTCGTAAGCATCTCTAATCTCATTTTACTCTCATCATCATTACTATCCTCCTCATTATCGTTACATCTACATTATGGACTTACTCGTCATACGAGGAACATAGTACAATCATAGTACATATCAAGGGTCGTGAGCTTATGAGCTCGGAATGTCATCCATGTGAAGACAACATACTCATATAGAGGAAATTAGGAATTTGGCCAAGAACCATGCCTTATGAAAGAAGGGTTAGCTTTACATACCTTTCCGTCGAACAATTCTACACTTGCACGTTCCCTTCCAATGCTAGCGTTTATAGCTTCATTAATATCATAACAATGGCCATTAGTCATTCACATTATCCACCTTATCTAGATTCCTCAATTTGCCTCTAATTCACCCATATTCATGGTCATAACACCCATCTTCGTCCATTCATCTAAAGTGTTTAGTTCATGATCTCAATACCATTTATAACACATTCATATCACAACACAACAACATTCATAACTCAATTCAAACTATTTCTCAAAATGTCACTATTCATCATTCATGACCTAGTTGACCACATTTTCTACAATCCATGTATTTTAATTCTCCAATACCTTAAACATCTTGTAAAAATCATGAATCTTACCTTAGAAGTTGTAGGAACAAGCTTTGGTTGATAATACTCTTCTTTGAGCAAAACCCTAGTTTTTCTCCATTTGGATTTCTTGACTTGGATGATCCTTGATGATTCCCTTATCCTTGATTCGCTTGTCTTAATGTTATTGATGGCTTATAATCCTTGAAAACTCATATAATAAATGTAGAGAGAAGTTTTAGAGAGAAGTGGTGTAATGAAATAAAATAAGTCTTGATCCTCATATTTAATGAATTGGAAAATCTGTGCTGGGTGAACAGTGGTCGTCCATGGAGGTTTACGGTCCGTATTCCACTTTACGGACCGTCCCTCGTGGTCGTCTTTAAGCTTAAGCAGGACCAGAGACTTTGGCCTGCATGCATGGTGATTTACGACCATGGTTTACGGGCCGTAAATCACTTTACGGTCCGTCCACCAGGTCGTATTATACCTCTTCCTCAGCTGGCAGAAAGTTGAAGTTTGGCATGCCAGTTTACGACCTGGCAGTTTACGGTCCGTATTTGCACTTTACGACCACTGGCAGAAAGCTGAAGCTTTTGCATGGCAGTTTACGACTGCCAGTTTACGGACCGTGTTGCACTTTACGGTCTGTATTTTGCAATATACGACCACTGGGCAGTTTTGCCAACTTTCAATTTTTCTCATTTCTCGACTTTTCATTCTAATCATCCACATCCCTTTACATACATTTCCCATGAAACATTATACACTCGCACTCCTCACACACATCATTAGTTCATTTACTTGCGTACCAACGGGAAATTTTCCGAGGTGTAACATTCTACCCCCCTTAGGAACATTCGTCCTCGAATGTTAAAGGCTTGGGGAATTTCCATAAAAATTTCGCCAGACCTTCCTCTGTAATGTGGCACTACCACCCTGTCACAGCAACCCACAATAACAATGCCTCACAGGGCAACAATACAACAACACTAGAAATTTGGCCACACACGACCTGAATGTATAAAAGGGAAAACATGCATACCTTATGATTTTGACGTCTCATCTTGGACTTCTTCCAAGGGCTGAAATAAATGTGGGTATTTGGATCGCATATTCTCTTCCGCTTCCCATGTCATTTCCTCTCGATTGTTATTTCTCCACAAAACTTTAATTGAGGCCACTTCTTTGTTTCTAAGCCTCCGTACTTGCCTATTTAATATGGCAATGGGTATTTCATCATAAGTTAACTTTTCTGTCACTTGAATATCATTCACTGGGACGATCCTCGTAGGATCTCCAACACACTTCCGAAGCATTGAGACATGAAATACTGGATGGACTGACTCCAAATCTTGAGGTAGATCTAGCTCATAGGCCACTTTGCCTATTTTGCGTATAATCTCATAGGGTCCGATATACCGGGGACTGAGCTTCCCCTTTTTACCAAATCTCATAACGCCTTTCATTGGCGACACTTTCAAGAATACCCAATCCTTAACTTGGAACTCTAAGTCCCTTCGACGATTATCTGCATAGGACTTCTGGAGACTTTGAGCCGCTAACAATCGATCTTGTATAAGCTTGACTTTCTCTATTGCTTGCTGGACCAAATCTGGCCCTATCAACTTGGCTTCTCCGGTTTCAAACCACCCAATTGGGGATCTACACTTTTGCCCATATAGAGCTTCATACGGTGCTATTTGAATGCTAGAATGGTAACTGTTATTGTAAGCAAACTCAATGAGTGGCAAATGGTCATCCCAATTTCCTCCAAAATCTATCATACATGCCCGTAACATATCTTCTAGAGTCTGAATAGTACGTTCAGCTTGCCCATCAGTCTGGGGGTGAAATGTCGTGCTAAGGCGCACTTGGGTCCCTAGACCCTCTTGGAACGATCTCCAGAACTTGGCTGTAAACTGAGTTCCCCTATCGGAGATAATAGATACTGGAACACCGTGGAGTCTCACTATCTCTTTAAGATAAAGCTTTGCGTAATCTTCAGCCACATAGGTCGTCCTGACCGGTAAGAAATGAGCTGATTTAGTGAGTCTATCCACGATCACCCATATGGAATCATATTTACGTCGAGAACGGGGTAACCCTGTAATGAAATCCATATTAATCACTTCCCACTTCTAAGTTGGGATTTCTATAGCTTGCAATAAGCCACCCGGCTTTTGGTGTTCTATCTTCACTTGTTGGCAATTAGGACACTGAGCTACGAATTCCGCTACGTCTTTCTTCATCCCATCCCACCAATATATAGTCTTAAGATCATGATACATTTTCATCGCTCCGGGGTGAACGGAGTAACGGGAACAATGAGCTTCTCTCAAAATCTGATGGCGTAGACCTGCCACATCGGGAACACATAACCTGCCTCGACATCGGAGAACTCCGTCTTCCGAAATGTCAAATGATGACCCCTCTTTCTGAGGGAGTGTATCTCTGTACTGCATTAGCATGGGATCCTCATATTGTCGCTCTTTTACTTCCGCTACTAACGATGAAACTGCTGAATTCTGAATAATAGCTCCGCTGCTACCTGAGTCCACCACTCGGACTCCTAGGCTAGCTAACTGCTGAAGATCACGGGCCAACTCTTTCTTTTCTGGTCGTACATCACTTAGACTTCCCATCGACCTACGGCTAAGAGCATCAGCCACAACATTTGCCTTTCCGGGGTGGTACAGGATTTCAATGTCATAGTCTTTTAGCAACTCTAGCCATCGTTGTTGCCGCAAATTCAACTCTTTCTGCTTGAAGATGTACTGGAGACTCTTATAATCTGTATAAATATCCACGTGGACACCATACAAGTAATGCCTCCATATCTTTAAAGCATGGACCACCGCGGCCAATTCTAAGTCATGGGTAGGATAATTCTGCTCATGCTTCCGTAATTGTCTAGAAGCATACGCAATCACCTTACCATTTTGCATCAATAGACAGCCTAGCCCGACGCCTGAAGCATCACAATAAATAACATATCCTTCCAATCCCTCTGGAAGTGTCAAGACTGGGGCTGAAGTCAGTCGGTCTTTCAACTCTTGGAAACTACGCTCGGAAGCATCTGTCCATTGAAACTTAGCTGACTTCTGAGTCAACTTGGTGAGCGGTGCAGAAATAGAAGAGAAACCCTCAACAAATCTTCTGTAATAACCGGCTAAGCCCAAAAAGCTACGAACCTCCATAGGGGTCGTGGGCCTTGGCCAAGCCTTTACTGCGTCAATCTTTTGGCTATCCACTCGAATACCGTCAGCTGCAACAATGTGGCCCAGAAATGCCACTGAGTTCAACCAAAACTCGCATTTGGAAAACTTCGCGAATAACTCTCGAGTTCGAAGAACTCCAAGGACAATACGCAAGTGATCCGCATGTTCTGCCTCGGATCTAGAATACACTAGGATATCATCGATGAATACAATCACGAATAGATCCAGAAAAGGCCTGAATACATTGTTCATTAAGTCCATAAACACTGCTGGTGCATTAGTTAGCCCAAACGACATTACTCGGAACTCGAAATGGCCATATCTTGTTCTGAAAGCTGTCTTAGGGATATCTTTCTCCCTAACTCTTACTTGGTGATACCCGGACCTCAAATCGATCTTTGAAAACCATTTGGCACCTTGCAATTGAACAAATAAATCATCAATCCTCGGGAGGGGATATGTAACGACCCAACTCCGTAGGCCGCGACTAGTGTCCGTGCTGGACACCCAAACGTACCCAATAACCCAGACTAGCATATCAGCAGAATATTTTTAAATGTAAAAGTCAATTGGCGTTAGTAATCATCATAAATGAACCGACATAGTACATGGGAGCCGATAAGGCTGTCACAGATCATATCATCCCAAAACATATACAAAACCCACACAAGTATGTCTACAGACCTCTACAGATTATAACAGAATCATAAGACGGGACAGGGCCCCGTCATACCCCTGAATAGCATACATATATATAATAGCAGCAGACTGTACCAACATATAGGCTCTGGACAAAAGAGCACTGCCCAAAATAGCAGAATAGATGTCCTAGGCAGGCGGGTAAGCAAATCTGTCGTCTGTACCTGCGCGGCATGAAAACGCAGCCCCCGAAAGAAGGGGGTCAGTACGAAATATGTACTGAGTATGTAAAGCACGGAACGTAGTAAACAAAGTCATAATCGAAGCAGAAGATACAGAAAATGAACTGAATATCCAGATTAGCAAAATGCTGATCATATAGCATAAATAGTATTCACTGAAAGCATATGTCGTACCTGGTCCCATTACGGAACAAGATCATAACCGAAACAGAACTTACAGAGAAGTGAGTGTAACATCCGAAGTATCAAATGCATATTTTCAAAACATGAGGAGTGTGTATAGAAACATATACCATATCATATCCGACCCCTGCCAAGGGACTCGGCAAATAGAACGTGGCCACCCCCCGACGCTGGTGCCACCACACATAAGGAGCAGAATAGGGGATAACCCCGTAACATAACATATCATATCAGATGGCCATATCAGATCATATATCATATCAGAATGTGTGTACATGGCACAGCATACTCCACAACCCATGTACATATATACCTGCCCCCTCACATCGAGGCACGGCGAACAATGAAGTGGAATACGCTTGACAACATATCCTGGCCCGGGCTCAGTGGGGGAAACATTGAGGCATCCACGAATGGAGTAGTGAGAAACTAAATGCAATAAAAATACCATATATTTTCAGAGACTCAATGAGGCATATCGGATGACAAATCAAACCAATGAAATCGGACAGAATCATAGTAAGGGTATGTCGTATGTCATAATGAGTTACAGAAGAATAATCCTTCTGGGATCATTTTCATATTCCAAAATAGTTTACCAGACTCGAGGGAATCATTAAAACAATTTTCCTTAGTAGTTAAAACGTTTCATTTTATATTGTTCGAAAATAAGGCAATAGTACACTAAAAGGCAAAGCGGGAATAGTGGGAGACTAAATGAGACACAAAATATCATACCTTTACAGAGATTCAATAAAGTATTTAGAATAAATATCATTGGTAGTTAGAAGAGTAGTTAAGGCGTTTCCTTTAGAACCGCTTGAAATTAAGTTATAAACACAAAAAGGGTAAAGTCGGAAATAGTGGGCCCACCTCGGGACAACCGAAGCGGTGGGCTCAAATTATGTATATTAAGCTTATGGAGTCACCTACGGAGGTCCTAGGGACATTTCATAACTTTCTAGACAATTTGCGGAAGTTTACACAATTCTTTAACAAAGCATACTTATAGGGTTCAGTTCCAGTGAATGAAGAAGGGACAATTTGAAACGCGGATTCCGAAAGACAGAATATTTCCCGAGGCTCGAATCCGATCCTAGTATATCTAGGACATGCCAAAAGAAGAATTGGGATAGCTTTACATACCTTTCATGCTTTTTACGCCTTTCCAAGTTCACTTCCCGTTTCGTCCAAAATCTACAAATGGTCACATTTACCAAATGTTAACCCTAAGACTTTAGGACTTAAATATCAAATCAACACTTTTCTACAGAAATTTGGGCAGCATTTCCTCTATACATATAGCATCCCCAAGAATTCAACTCGGCTAAAACAATCAACAACAACCCAATAACAACACTAACAACAACAACAATCACTACAAGACACAATATGGCACAACTAGTTCCCTTTCTAACATAGTGTGATACTTCCATTTCAACTTCAAATTTCCAAACAAATCTCAAGGGTTTCACATTCATCATTAATCAAGATCATCACAATATAATTTGGAAGCATTTCATATCAATTCCACAAAATATTCACAAGATATACACAATATACAAGCTTTCCACCAAAGTCATAATTCCACCAAAACTTCTAATCTTTAACAAACATTTTCATAACATGTTTCTATCTTCCAACTTCATCAACAATCATCATAATTTACACCTTACGACTTCATGTCCACAATATCATAAAATCATATTAGAATGACATAACCTTTTACATTCCATTTCAATGCCAACTTAAATCACATTACCTTCCTTTACATTATAAGGATCACAACAACACAACCAACATATTAAACAAAATTAATTCATTCCCATTCAAATCTCCATATACCACACGGCCAATACCTATATTTCCAACTTCAACCAAATTCATTCAACTTTCATTCTCAATATGAATTCCATCATACTCACAACTAGAATACAACATAAATTTAACTCACCATACGTATATAACATACATACACACACGGCAACATGCCAACTTACATACCCACTTTGCAAACTTTCATATTTCCATACTTTCTACTCATTTCTACATACTACAACACAAACAAACCTTCACAACATAATAACATGGAATGAATTCTTACCTCTTTCTCCAATCTTCTTCAATTAACCAAAGTGCGGAAACGATGAAACGGATGAACCATCTTCCGAAATAATCATACCACGTTGTAGAGGGTACTTGAATTGGTAGGAATACTACAAGAAAACAATTTTTGGAACAAGATTTAAGGTACTCAATTTCCATGGGTCTTGGCCGAAATGGCCCTTTGTTTTTGTTCTTCATCTTTTGTGTTTCTTGAAAATTCTAATGGATAAGTGATAATATATGGTCCCTTTCATCTATTTTAACACATGGAAAATTCATTAATTTTTTTGTGGGTTTGGGCCATGGATTTGGCCGGCCACCCTCTTAAACTTGGGCCTCATTTTTTTTTCTTTTCATTTTTCTTGGGCCAAACCGGTTGGTCCCGAGTTGGGCATAGCCCACTGACCTTTCGACCTTAAAACGTCCATATCTCCTTGTACCGACTTCACCTAGGAACCCACGACCTATGGTTGGAAAGCCGATTCAGTTATCTATAACTTCTATCTCTTGGTATTTTTCCAAATTCCAAACATATAATACCGTTTTTTTCCCCTCCAAGTCAGGTCACCCGTAAACGTTTTCTTAAAAATATTCGTTTGGAGGGCGTCCACTTTGATTTGGCCCAAGGGTCCTGCATGAGTTGTGTTTAACTTTACATATGTGATTCATATAGCTTGTCACATGTTCCAAAAAAAATCTTGACGTGTGGGCCCCACCTCAGCTTACAAATAATCCGACGTTAAAAAATACGGGATATAACATCCTCCCCCCCTTTAGAACATTCGTCCTCGAATGTTAGATTAGTCTTATAGGGTCTGTAAGTACTTCGGGGGAGTTTATTTTTATGGTCGGCTCATGTGATACACATTCCTTATTGAATACAACCAAGTAAGGATATTTCTTCTTGATTTCCTCTTCAGTTTCCCAGGTCATCTCTTCCCTCTTAACGTTCTGCCACAGCACCTTAACGGAAGCTACATCTTTATTCGGCAATCTCCTTACTTGGCAATCCAGAATGGCTACAGGTTGCTCTTCGTACGATAGTTCCTCCGTCACCCGAATATTATTTGCTGGAAATATTCTAGGAGGACCGCCGACACATTCGCGGAGCATAGATACATGAAATGCCAGATGTACCGCTTCCAAATCAGATGGTAAATCTAACTCGTAGGAGACATTCCCAATCTTTCAAATAATATGATAGGGTCCGATATATCGCGGACTGAGCTTACTCTTTTTGCTGAATCGCATTATGCCTCTCATAGGCGATACTTTCAAAAATACCCAATCACCGACCTGGAACTCTAAGGGTCGACGCCGTTTGTCAGCATACAATCTCTGTCGACTCTGGGCTGCTAGTTGTCTTTCTCAGGTAAGTTTCACCTTATCAACGGCCTGCTGGATCATATCGGGACCGATTAACTCTGTTTCGCCGAAATCGAACCAGCCGATCGGTGACCTGCATTTTTTGCCATACAAAGCCTCGTATTAAGCTAGAATCGTAGCTGTCATTATAAGCAAACTCGATCAACGGCAGATGATCGTCCCGGCTACCTCTGAGTTCAATAATACAGGCCCGCAACATATCTTCTAACGTCTGTATAGTGTGCTCGGCCTGTCCGTCGCTCTGAAGATGGAATACTGTGCTCAGACTTACCTGAGCCCCTAATCCTTCCTGAAAACAAATCTCCAGAAATTAGTCGTAAATTGAGCACCTCTGTCAGTGATGATAGATATAGGAACTCTGCGGAGCCTCACTATGTCTTTAATACCTAGCCTGGCATAATCCTCAGCTAAATAAGTGGTTCTGACGGGAAGAAAATGGACTAATTTTTTTGTCAGCCTATCCACAGTAACCCATATGGAAATCATACTTCCGTGGCGTGCGAGGCAAACCTGTAATGAAGTCCCTATGAATTATCTCCGATTTCTAGGTCTGAATTTCCATTTCCTGCAACAGTCCACCCGGCTTCTGATGTTCAATTTTGGCCTGCTGACAATTTGGGCACTGGACGACGAACTCTGCGATATCCCATTTCATGCCATCCGACCAATATAGACATCTGAGGTCATGGTACATTTTAGTGGATTCAGGATAAACAGAATACCGAATATTATGCGCTTCGCACATAATTGGCCGTCGCAGCCCTGCAACGTTAGGCACACATAATCTGCCTCTGTATACTAATACCCTACCGGGTGAGACCTCAAAATGGGTCCTTTCCTTATCAAAGGTTGTATCTCTGTACCATACCAGAATAGAATCCTCGAACTGGCGATGTTTTACCTCTTCCATAATCAATTATTCAGCAACTTCTCGGACAAAAATTTCAATATCTTCTAAATCGACCAAACGGACTCCAAGGCTAGCTGACTGATGAGTTTTACAAACCAATTCTTTGTTTCTGAATGTACGCCGGTCAAGCCGTCCATAGATTCACGACTAAGTGCGTCTGCCACAACGTTAGCTTTTCTAGGGCGGTACGAAATATTAACATCATAATCTTTCAATAATTCGAACCGTCTTCTCTGCCGCGAATTCAGCTCCTTTTTATTAAAATATATGTATACTGGAGGCTCTTAGGGTCCGTATAGATATCAACGCGGACCCCATGTAAGTAATGCCGCCATATCTTTTCTTTCTAACCAACAACTTGATTTTCTCCGTACGAGACCTTAACAGAATCACAATTATATAGTACACAATCTTATCCGATAGCTGGCACTCAAGTAATATAATTAATGTAGCAGTTTATCTCTTAATAATCACATTCTTCCTTCATACCCATTCCTTATCTATCGTTCTGTTTTCTCGATAATCGGATTATTTGATATTCAAATGATTCATCATTTCATGCCATAAATTTTTCTTTGCCCTGTACTATTCCATTTTTTGTTTGCTTTCGCAATTATTTCGTGCTTTGCCCGTCGACTCTTTCAGAGGCTCCGCTTAATTACGTTTCTCGCGGTTCACTTTTTTTTTGACATTTTGATCTCCTTACCTTCCACTCAATTATTCTCTTTTCTTTCCAAACATCGTTGTATTAGAATCTTCCAATCTCAACCAGTAGCAAAATAAATATCAATCTACTTCGTAACATCTATACCATACCTTTCCCCTTTTCTCGTAAATTATGTCCAGTTAATGTTTTCGATATATTACAACACTGGATATTAGGGTTCACCAATCAATCGACATATCATAAATGGGGGGGGGGGGGGAGGGGGGCTACACATACGTATATATATATCACTGCCATTTCTTTTACAATACATTTTCAATCACTTGTTCAAATTTACTCTAATTTCAGAGCTGCGCTGCTTTTTCTTCCTTTTTAGCAATCTAATCCGTCTCAGCTCGTGTGACCCCTATAAAGTTTCTTACCTTTCCACATATCCTAATTCCCTTTAGGTTACCCCGAATTTCCTATTCGTCTCTTATATCTATGTTTGCGAAAATATTAGTACATTTCCCAGGGGGTCACCCATCCCAGAATTGCTCTGGCCCTGGCACGCTTAACCTTACAACTTTAATGCATTTAAGCACGTTAAGGCCGGTATAAGTACACCAATTGCCCCGCACGTCCTTTGTCACGCAATTTAAGACAAGTCGGGGTCTTGACAGCTTTTCAGAACGTTCTCGTAGCGGGTCCCACCCCGACCAAGCGAGAATTCTTTTATTTTTCTGACTATATCGTCTTCAATATTTACCTCCATGTATATATATTATATATATTTGAGTCGTGAGCGAACCACTTAATTCCCGACTGCTTGTCATACACTTTGTATCCTTTCAATTAGAGGAAACGTGATCGTTGGACATTTTTGCCCTTCCACATATTTTTCCCTTCACATGAGCTGTGCTAAAGCAAAAGGGGGTTGGAACATATTTCTAGTACATTTAAATAAATTGCGAATTTGACACTCATATATACTTTCTCGAGATAAAATTTTCCAAATAAGGGTAATGCTTCTTACAAATGACATGGAGGGTATCTCTTAAACGTTAATCCAACACAATAGGTTTGCCCTATCGGTATCGACCCTCAAGACATGTTAAGAATTTATATCTCATTTTCCTCTTCATATTCCTAGAAAAATTTGGGCAGAGGTTCCTCTGTATTTCTTACCATCCCAAAACCTGTACACAGGAAATACCAACCATGCCTCACAGGGCCAACACATATACGTATATACATATCATATCATATCGCATCATAGCCACACGGGGCTAACAATTTCAAATAAAAGTATAAAGATGCAGAGGCTTACCTCACATGCCCAACTCAAACTGCACCTACTACACTTTCCTGTTTATTTTTTTCTTTCGAATCTTCAGCTTCATGTTTCAATCGTATTTCAAACACCTTACCCAGCATACATCTTTCATACCATTACTTACCTGTGTACTGTGTAGCTTCCAATATCATCAGTCACTGTCTTACGTCGATACCGTTCTCCAGCTGAAATCAGAGGTTACTAAAAAAAAGGAATTCATTTCCTACAGCTGGCTCTATCGCACGATCTAAGATTCAAAGAAAGGTAACACCCTAAATGTCCTGTAGCCTCCTGTTTATAGATGTGGTGCACAACACACCGATAAACAAGACTCTACTAGACACGGTCTGTAGACACTCCGAGGACGAACCGCTCCGATACGACTTTTGTAACGACCCAACTCCGTAGGCCGCGACTAGTGTCCGTACTGGACACCCAAACGTACCCAATAACCCAGACTAGCATATCAGCAGAATATTTTTAAATGTAAAAGTCAATTGGCGTTAGTAATCATCATAAATGAACCGACATAGTACATGGGAGCCGATAAGGCTGTCACAGATCATATCATCCCAAAACATATACAAAACCCACACAAGTATGTCTACAGACCTCTACAGATTATAACAGAATCATAAGACGGGACAGGGCCCCGTCATACCCCTGAATAGCATACATATATATAATAGCAGCAGACTGTACCAACATATAGGCTCTGGACAAAAGAGCACTCCCAAAATAGCAGAATAGATGTCCTAGGCAGGCGGGTAAGCAAATCTGTCGTCTGTACCTGCGCGGCATGAAAACGCAGCCCCCGAAAGAAGGGGGTCAGTACGAAATATGTACTGAGTATGTAAAGCACGGAACGTAGTAAACAAAGTCATAATCGAAGCAGAAGATACAGAAAATGAACTGAATATCCAGATTAGCAAAATGCTAATCATATAGCATAAATAGTATTCACTGAAAGCATATGTCGTACCTGGTCCCATTACGGAACAAGATCATAACCGAAACAGAACTTACAGAGAAGTGAGTGTAACATCTGAAGTATCAAATGCATATTTTCAAAACATGAGGAGTGTGTACAGAAACATATACCATATCATATCCGACCCCTGCCAAGGGACTCGGCAAATAGAACGTGGCCACCCCCCGACGCTGGTGCCACCACACATAAGGAGCAGAATAGGGGATAACCCCGTAACATAACATATCATATCAGATGGCCATATCAGATCATATCATATCAGAATGTGTGTACATGGCATAACATACTCCACAACCCATGTACATATATACCTGCCCCCTCACATCGAGGCACGGCGAACAATGCAGTGGAAAACGCTTGACAACATATCCTGGCCCGGGCTCAGTGGGGGAAACATTGAGGCATCCACGAATGGAGTAGTGAGAAACTAAATGCAATAAAAATACCATATATTTTCAGAGACTCAATGAGGCATATCGGATGACAAATCAAACCAATGAAATCGGACAGAATCATAGTAAGGGTATGTCGTATGTCATAATGAGTTACGGAAGAATAATCCTTCTGGGATCATTTTCATATTCCAAAATAGTTTACCAGACTCGAGGGAATCATTAAAACAATTTTCCTTAGTAGTTAAAAGGATAGTTAAAATGTTTCATTTTATATTGTTCGAAAATAAGGCAATAGTACACTAAAAGGCAAAGCGGGAATAGTGGGAGACTAAATGAGACACAAAATATCATACCTTTACAGAGATTCAATAAAGTATTTAGAATAAATATCATTGGTAGTTAGAAGAGTAGTTAAGGCGTTTCCTTTAGAACCGCTTGAAATTAAGTTATAAACACAAAAAGGTTAAAGTCGGAAATAGTGGGCCCACCTCGAGACAACCGAATCGGTGGGCTCAAATTACGTATATTAAGCTTATGGAGTCACCTACGGAGGTCCTAGGGACATTTCATAACTTTCTAGACAATTTGCGAAAGTTTACACAATTCTTTAAAAAACCATACTTATAGGGTTCAGTTCCAGTGAATGAAGAAGGGACAATTTGAAACGCGGATTCCGAAAGACAGAATATTTCGCGAGACTCGAATCCGATCCTAGGACATCTAGGACATGCCAAAAGAAGAATTGGGATTGCTTTACATACCTTTTATGCTTTTTACGCCTTTCCAAGTTCACTTCCCGTTTCGTCCAAAATCTACAAATGGTCACATTTACCAAATGTTAACCCTAAGACTTTAAGACTTAAATATCAAATCAACACTTTTCTACAGAAATTTGGGCAGCATTTCCCCTATACATATAGCATCCCCGAGAATTCAACTCGGCCAAAACAATCAACAACAACCCAATAACAACACTAACAACAACAACAATAACTACAAGACACAATATGGCACAACTAGTTCCCTTTCTAACATAGTGTGGTACTTCCATTTCAACTTCAAATTTCCAAACAAATCTCAAGGGTTTCACATTCATCATTAATCAAGATCATCACAGTATAATTTGGAAGCATTTCATATCAATTCCACAAAATATTCACAAGATATACACAATATACAAGCTTTCCACCAAAGTCATAATTCCACCAAAACTTCTAATCTTTAACAAACATTTTCATAACATGTTTCTATCTTCCGACTTCATCAACAATCATCATAATTTACACCTTACGACTTCATATCCACAATATCATAAAATCATATTAGAATGACATAACCTTTTACATTCCATTTCAATGCCAACTTAAATCATATTACCTTCCTTTACATTATAAGGATCACAACAACACAACCAACATATTAAACAAAATTAATTCATTCCCATTCTAATCTCCATATACCACACGGCCAGTACCTATATTTCCAACTTCAACCAAATTCATTCAACTTTCATTCTCAATATGAATTCCATCATACTCACAACAAGAATACAACATAAATTTAACTCACCATACGTATATAACATACATACACACACGGCTACATGCCAACTTACATACCCACTTTGCAAACTTCCATATTTCCATACTTTCTACTCATTTCTACATACTTCAACACAAACAAACCTTCATAACATAATAACATGGAATGAATTCTTACCTTTTTCTCCAATCTTCTTCACTTAACCAAAGTGCGGAAACGATGAAACGGATGAACCATCTTCCGAAATAATCATACCACGTTGTAGAGGGTACTTGTATTGGTAGGAATACTACAAGAAAACAATTTTTGGAACAAGATTTAAGGTACTCAATTTCCATGGGTCTTGGCCGAAATGGCCCTTTGTTTTTGTTCTTCATCTTTTGTGTTTCTTAAAAATTCTAATGGATAAGTGATAATATATGGTCCCTTTCATCTATTTTAACACATGAAAAATTCATTAATTTTTTTGTGGGTTTGGGCCATGGATTTGGCCGGCCACCCTCTTAAACTTGGGCCTCATTTTTTTTTCTTTTCATTTTTCTTGGGCCAAACCGGTTGGTCCCGAGTTGGGCATAGCCCACTGACCTTTCGACCTTAAAACGTCCATATCTCCTTGTACCGACTTCACCTAGGAACCCACGACCTATGGTTGGAAAGCCGATTCAATTATCTATAACTTCTATCTCTTGGTATTTTTCCAAATTCCAAACTTATAATACCGTTGTTTTCCCCTCCAAGTCAGGTCACCCGGAAACGTTTTCTTAAAAATATTCGTTTGGAGGGCGTCCACTTTGATTTGGCCCAAGGGTCCTGCATGAGTTGTGTTTAACTTTACATATGTGATTTATATAACTTGTCACATGTTCCAAAAAAAATCTTGACGTGTGGGCCCCACCTCAGCTTACAAATAATCCGACGTTCAAAAATACGGGATATAACAGGATACTTGTTCTTAATCGTCACTCTATTCAATTGTCGATAATCAATGCACATTCTCAAGGAGCCATCCTTCTTCCGGACGAACAATACGGGTGCTCCCTACGGGGATGAACAAGGCCAAATGAAGCCTTTTTCAAGCAAGTCTTTCAATTGCTCCTTCAACTCTTTCAACTCTGTGGTGCCATCCTATAGGGAGGAATAGATATGGGTTTAGTGTCTGGCAACACATCAATCGCAAAATCAATCTCCCACTCGGGAGGAAGGCCTGGAAGCTCTTCTGGGAACACAAACGGAAATTCATTCACTACCGGAACTGACTGAAGAGTCGGCGACTCAGCTTCTACATCTTGAACTCGCACTAGGTGATAAATGCACCCTTTCGTGATCATCTTCCTTTCCTTTAGATAGGAAATAAACCTACCTTTTGGTGACGTCGTATTTCCTTTCCATTCTAAGACTGGTTCTCCCGGAAACTGGAAACGAACCATTTTCATTCTACAATCAACATTGGCATAGCAAGAAGCCAACCAATCCATGCCCATAATGACATCAAAATCTACCATCTTTAGTTCATGCATGTCAGCTATAGTACGGTGGTCACATATCACGACTACACAATCTCTATACACTCGGCTAGCTATCACCGATTCACCCACGGGTGTAGACACCTCAAAAGACGTGATAGACTCCGGCTCAATTATAAATCGACCCGCAATATATGGAGTAACATATGATAATGTGGAGCCCGGATAAATCAAAGCATATACATCATGAGAGAATACCGATTATATACCTGTGACCATGTTAGGAGAAGACTCAAGATCTTGGCGTCCACCCAAAGCATAAATACGGTGCTGAGAACCGCTTGTACTGGGAGCTCTCCCTCTGCCTCTACCATGGCCAGCTGGCGCATGTGAACCTGGCCCCGTAGGGCGTACAGATGCCAAAGATCCGGCTACCGACCCTGATGGGTGGGTCCTACCTCTACCATGTACTGAGGGGCAATCACGCATAATATGGCCTGGCCGACCACATGAATAGCAATCATCTGAACCAAATCGGCATCGACCCCAATGCATCTTCCCACACTGGGAACACGGTGGTACGGGTGGCCTTGACTGGCCCAAATCACCTCTGAACTGAGGTCCTGTATAACTCAAACTCGGCCCTGAACGAGCAGATCTATCAAGGCCCTGGCCTAAAAACCGTGGAGGTAGACTGGTCATAGAATAGCCTGAATGGCTGGAAAGCTGCTGTCTGTGTCCACCCCTGGACTCGCTCCTCGAACCTGAAGGTCTAGCTCTCTTGATATGTCCCCTATCTTGCCCACGTTCATTTCTCCGCTGCTGTAGGCGTTCCTCTAATTCCTGAGCATGTGCCTGAATGCGTGCAATATCCATGCCATCCTGAAGGGACGCAGTCAAGCATTTATCCATCAAGTGTGGCCCTAGGACTTTCACAATCCAGTGCACCCGATCGCCCATATCTACTACCATGGCCGAAGCATACCTAGCTAAGGAATTGAAACGGAGACTATACTCTTGGGCGCTCATACTGCCTTGCCTCAAATTTAAGAATTTATCGGCCCTAGCTCGCCGAACCTCTGGAGGCATGTAGAGACGGAGAAAAGCATCAACAAACTCTTGCCATACCGGCGGAGGTGCATTGGCTCCCCGCGAAGCCATCCATACTGTATACCACTGGATCGAGATATCTCTTAATCTATAGGACGCTAGCTCTACCGACTCAGTGTCTGAAGCATGTATCAACCAGAGCGTCCTTAGCATACCATCAATAAAGTCCTGGGGATCCTCCTCCAGTTTCGACCCAAAGAATTCCGGGGGTTTCAAAGCAATGAAGTCACGGACCCTTGCACTAACAGCCCTGTCACCATGCCCTGAACTCTGCCTCTGAGTTTGGGCCGCAACCAACTGAGTAAACAAATTAATGGCCTCTTTGACATCTTGACCCGAAGCGTTTGGTGGAGGAGCTGGAGGTGCTGGAGCTGGCGCTGAGGCTCCCTCACGCTCTTCAGTAATAGGCACTGTCTGGGAGGACTGAGATTGAGCCGCACTCTGGGACTCATCTTCCTCTACTGCCGGTGACGGTGCTCTTTCAGCCCGCTTTTCTGCCACCGTCTTTCCCTTTTGGGCTGCTGTAGCCTTTTTCTTTTTAGGCATCTCTGAAATACACAATACACGATTTAGGAACAAGAATTTCTTACGTCATAGCTCTATCGCACGATTCTTATGAAGAAAGAAGGTCATATATTCCTAAAATGTCCGCAGCTTCTCGTTTATAAGTGTGGCGCGCAACACACCCATAACCAAGACTCTACTAGACACGGCTCGTAGACACATCCTAGGACTGAACTGCTCTGATACCACTTTTTGTCAGGACCCGGCTAGGGGGCCGCGACGAGCACCCGGTGCTACCCCACCCGAGCACCCCCTTATCGTACATAACATAACATCTAGGTGAACCATAAGTCAATTCGTGCTTTTCTTATCGTTAATCATATTGATCCCATTAGACGACCATCATCCTTTAACATATCATAGGCATCTATGCCACATCATAAGTAAGAGGCCGACGTGGCTAACAAAAGATATACAAAACATGGTCCGACATGGCCGAACATCTCTACCCACATACACATGACTACGAGCCACTAAGAGTATGACATATCGTATGAGCGGGACAGGACCCCGCTATGCCCATGATTATTTACACAAAAGAATAAGTACCAAAAAGCTACGGCTCCGAAAGAAATGGAGCTCTGCTATGCAATCTCTGAATAAGCAGCTATGGATCAAGTCTGTCTCCCTGTGCACCTGCGGGCATGACGCAGCGTCCACAAACGAAAGGACGTCAGTACGAAGAATGTACTGAGTATGTAAAGCATGATCAACATCGATATATAAGCATAATGAACAACATATGAAATAGCATAGGAGGGGAGACAATAATATCATCGTCATAATACTTACCTGCTTTTCGTAGGACTTTCCATTTTTCATACGTATTAGTACACCTACATCATCATCCGTATCCCATAATAGTACTCGTACCACACTTGTGCTCATATTCGTATACATATCCTTATTCGTATTCTTGCACATAGTCTTATCACATTCATATTCATATTATATACATAGTCATTTACATAGCATACCCGACCTCATAGGATCGGTGTCTTATACATGCTTGGCCAACCAAGGCTCAAGGTCATACATACCTGGCCCTACCAAGGAATCAGGGTTATCCGTACTATCTGCAGAGCAGTGCACGCGTTTCGTAATCGTATACATACTTTATACATAGTCATATACATATTGTCTTGCCCGGCATCATAAGCTCGGGGTCTTATCATTGCCCTTCATGGCATACATATACATATATCATAGCTCGTAAGCATCTCTAATCTCATTTTACTCTCATCATCATTACTATCCTCATCATTATCGTTACATCTACATTATGGACTTACTCGTCATACGAGGAACATAGTATAATCATAGTACATATCAAGGGTCGTGAGCTTATGAGCTCGGAATGTCAACCATGTGAAGACAACATACTCATATAGAGGAAATTAGGAATTTGGCCAAGAACCATGCCTTATGAAAGAAGGGTTAGCTTTACATACCTTTCTGTCGAACTATTCTACACTTGCACGTTCCCTTCCAATGCTAGCGTTTATACCTTCATTAATATCATAACAATGGCCATTAGTCATTCACATTATCCACCTTATCTAGATTCCTCAATTTGCCTCTAATTCACCCACATTCATGGTCATAACACCCATCTTCGTCCATTCGTCTAAAGTTTTTAGTTCTTGATCTTAATACCATTTATAACACATTCATATCACAACACAACAACATTCATAACTCAATTCAAACTATTTCACAAAATGTCACAATTCATCATTCATGACCTAGTTGACCACATTTTCTACAATCCATGTATTTTAATTCTCCAATACCTTAAACATCTTGTAAAAATCATGAATCTTACCTTAGAAGTTGTAGGAACAAGCTTTGGTTGATAATACTCTTCTTTGAGCAAAACCCTAGTTTTTCTCCATTTGGATTTCTTGACTTGGATGATCCTTGATGATTCCCTTATCCTTGATTCACTTGTCTTAATGTTATTGATGGCTTATAATCCTTGAAAACTCATATAATAAATGTAGAGAGAAGTTTTAGAGAGAAGTGGTGTAATGTTGTAATGAAATAAAATAAGTCTTGATCCTCATATTTAATGAATTGGAAAATTTGTGCTGGGTGAACAGTGGTCGTCCATGGAGGTTTACGGTCCGTATTCCACTTTACGGACCATCCCTCGTGGTCGTCTTTAAGCTTAAGGAGGACCAGAGACTTTGGCCTGCATGCATGGTGATTTACGACCATGGTTTACGGGCCGTAAATCACTTTATGGTCCCTCCACCAGGTCGTATTATACCTCTTCCTCAGCTGGCAGAAAGTTGAAGTTTGGCATGCCAGTTTACGACCTGGCAGTTTACGGACCGTATACCAGTTTACGGTCCATATTTGCACTTTACGACCACTGGCAGAAAGCTGAAGCTTTTGCATGGCAGTTTACGACTGCCAGTTTACGGACCGTGTTGCACTTTACGGTCCGTATTTTGCAATATACGACCACTGGACAGTTTTGCCAACTTTCAATTTTTCTCATTTCTCGACTTTTCATTCTAATCATCCACATCCCTTTACATACATTTCCCATGAAACATTATACACTCGCACTCCTCACACACATCATTAGTCCATTTACTTGCGTACCAACGGGAAATTTTCCGAGGTGTAACAAACATTTTATGAAAAACCCCCCAAATTCGTGATTTGACTCCTCATTCACTAAATTAACTCTCGGTAGCTCGTTTTGGGAAGAAATTGGGAGATTTAGCAAGGGTCATCAATTAGGTAAGATGCTAACCCTTTCATTATGATTATTCCATTGATTAATAAGGTTTTCCATGCTAAGACTCTTAAATTAAGAGAGTTAAATTGGGGATTTGAAACCCTAGGCTATAACTGAGAAATTCTTCAACTAAGTATGGATCATGGATGCTTTTGATTGATTTTTGGTATATAGGCCCTATAATCATGGGTAAGCTAATTTTGGACAAAATATTTTATTTTGTCGTTCGTGGCTCGATATCCTATTTTGGGTGACTTTTTGGGTTTTGATGCAAAGCATGCTAATATAGGCACCAATGGATTCATATAACTTCCTAGAATACTATTTAGACCATATTGAACCCGTTTTTCCAAATGGATTTGATCTTTGGGGTTTAAACCGAGGGTTTTGGGTTAACTTTTAGACCAAATGTTTTCTAAGGCAATATGGCTATTAAGTTACTCGTATTCTTACATATAATATGTAATTGGACAGATTGGGATCGTTCAGAGGTATTACGAAAGGGCAAGGCTCTGCATTGACATTCGGACTTTTATTCCAGGCATGCTGAGACTGAAACCTTAGCGTAAGCATTATGCTTGGTTAAAATTTAATTAATAAGAGGGGATAACGGGGTAACATGGGTTTCGATACTTGTGAGGTGACGAGCGTAGAGGTTCTATTTTTTCCGATTCGTATTTGCACTTGCCTTATTTAAAAAGGAAAGTGTCCCGGGGAAGTGCGGTTGTCAATCGTATCGGGAAACAGGAAAAAATATATTTCTACATGGATGGTGCTCTAAATGGACTTATTTTAGAGTCGCCACCAAATTTTTAGGAAATTAGAAAAACTAGTTCCAAAAGGGTTCATTCAAAACGGTTAAATTTTAAAAGAATCCTAATCTAACCAAAGAATGGGTAAGCGTTCTGGTGATCCCCCGGGGAAGCTGTTAGGTACCCCGGTATTAAGGATCCGTACAATATGGTTGACCTACGGTTTCTACTAATATACCTTTGTAGATATAATTTGTTTATTGTAAGAATTGTTTCGGCTTATATTTTCGCAACAAAAGATTTTAGTCATTCATGAAATATACCATGTTTCAAGAAGGAAAAATAGTAAAAGTTTTGCCCAAAATTGGGCGTTTTAGGGTGTCGGACTAGAACACTTAGGCTAATACCCGAAGGCTCTTAGCCTAAGTAGGGCCCTACGTAAGTCCACCCAAAAATATAGTTTTGAAAAAAAATTAGAGTGTAGAAAAATAGTTTTTAAGAAAATAATTTAGGCATACTATTATAGTCCATATAGTTTTTTACATATATAGAGTCCATTTTTTATTTAAGCTTTTGCTAAGTTTTAGTCAAATTTTATTTTTTAGACTAAGTCTAAATAATCAAAATTAGTCCCATAAGTTTTGAACATTGGTCCAAATCAGTCCATATGTCATAAGTCCACAGGTTTCATAAATGTTCAAATCAGTCCCAAATTTCATAAATATTGGCAGTTTTGGTCCTTTTAGTCAAATCAGTCCCAATTTGCATTAATGCCTTAGAACTAGTCTTAAATTTGTGGCAAATTCATTTTGACGACTTTAAAATATGACAATCCCGTAAGGGTTCCAATTGGCACAGTAATTATACAAATAACTATTTAAAGTACATAATTTAAATGAGATAGAGAATTTGGGCCAACCAAGCCCAAAAAGGAAAATGTTTGTGCAATCAGTTTCGTCCAAATTCCAACGTATGCTCCATTTCGCTCCAAGTTGGGTTGACTCGATTTAGATACGTTAGTGGGTCGGGTTTTGGATGGACAGAAAAAGGTAAAGGACATACATGACATTAGTATACGATAAAAAATTAAACTAATTAGTATACGATCAGAAATTAAACTAAGTACAGAATTAAAAAAGCTATAATAATTATTACAATGCCAAAAAAATTAATTACATCAGATTTGGGCCAAGCCCATATTATAACAACTCAGAAACTGTCACAAGTATCGCCAAAACGGAAAAAAAAAACAAGCCCAAAACAGTGATAGCAGTCCAAGTATAAAATTGCAAGTAATTGGTACAAGCAGCAGGCCCAAACTCATTCTCTTCCCAAATTTTCTATGTGTCAAAGCTATTATATACGCGATATACCATTAGTACTGTTACACCTCAAAAGTTTTCGCGTCATGTGCGTTGTGAGTCAACTAACATAAGCTCGGAGTGGTCATGGAACCCTTATATGGTTAATGAATACTCTTAACAAGTGTTAAGCAAACGTCTAAAGGTTCCGGGATCAAGAAAATCGAAGAAAATAAGTTTGTCAAAAAATTGGAAAAAAGTTGACAGAATTTTGGGTCAACTTTGGAGGGGTATATTTCCTAGTATAGTAGGAGTTTTAAGTTGTTTTAAAAGCCTAAAATAAAGCTCGTCGAGTGTAGTTTCTAACGCAACAAACCGCTCATCGATACGACATCGGAGTAGAGAATTATGGACGTTACAAGGTACGCTGATAGAGCAGAAATGCGCGCTATAGTAACCGACATGCTACAGTAGCCGCGCTACTACAGTGACTGCCACAGTAACTGCTACAGTGCCCGAACCGACTTTCTCCACATATAAAAGGGTCAAAACCCCATTTTTCACCCAAAAATCTGATCTTAAAGCTCAGTAACATATAGGATCATTTTTGTCATAAAAGGTGAGGGATTTGAGTGATTTTAACTAATCAAGGCTCGGGTGGTGCATAATTGTGATTATAGTATTGTTTTGCGGTGGATTTGCTTGGACTCAAGGTAAATATGGAGGATATTGCTATTTTAACAAGAATAAGGTATGGATATTTCCTTATTAATGTTGCTTTTAGTTTAATTATGAAGGTAGAGCGATTAGATGGCTGCGTAATGATGTTGTTGGCTGAGAAATCGGATACAACATCATATGAGATGTCTATTGAGTATGTTGATGTTAGTGATGATGTTATTGATGTTGGTATTGTTGTTGTTGTTGTTGGTTGTTGGTAATTGCGATTTCGGGCTAGGGATATAAACAGGGAAGAAGCTGCCAAAATTTCGGCAGATTCTATAAAGAGTTAGTTTGAGGGCTTAAGACAGACCTATGAAGATGAGTCTAACAATAGTATAAATTTTCTTGAATATAGATTTACGATCCTGGGAGGCCAAGAGTTGAGTAGTTAAAGTTAAGGCGACCAAAAAGGTGTGTTAAGGTTTTCCTTTTCTTTCTTTTTGGCATGATCCTATGATATGAGAAAACAACGAGTAAACGAGCTTCCATATTACTCTACTGTAGAAGCTCTAGGAGTACTTTAGTCTTTGATGTTCCTGTACCCCTCTTATGATTGTCCCTTCTGTTTATGGGTCCTGAGTTTTGTATCATGATTATGTTAGTTCACATTTATGCATTGCATTCATTTACATATATGCATCTTGACCCGTGACCAGAAGGCATTATAGTCACGGCCTACGGTGTTGGGTCGTGACTCTCAACTCTGTTTAAAAATGATGATTTAGTTTGTATGTCCGTTTGGGTGCCCAAGTAGGGCACCAGTCGCGGCCCACGTGGCTGGGTCGTGACAATTATCTACGCATATATTATATGTATATAGGGTATGGGGAAAGGGCGAGGCGTTATATACGCATTACCACCTGATCGGTTGGTACACAGTGATGATGATTATGTTGCCAACAGGGGCTTCCAGAAGGGGGCTATATGATATATGGATCGGGTCGTACGTTCCTCGCACTATTATATGATATATGGATCGGGCCGTATGTTCATCGACACTATTATATAGGATATGGATCGGGCCATACGTTCCTCGGCACTATGACCTATGCATATCATATGCCCTCAGAGGCATTTTCAGTAAGCAGAGATATATAGATATGTTCAGAAAGTCAGACATATAGATGCATTCATACAGATGTATACAATTAGTTAGTTTAGCTTTTGTTTTTCAGAGTTTCTTCATGACTCCTGTGTGTATGTTACTTTTCTGCCTTACATACTCAGTACATTATCCGTACTGACTCCCCTGTTGTTCAAGAGGGGGGGGGGGGGGCTGCGTTCATGCCCGCAGGTTTAGATAGCCAGGAAGACAGATCGCATCTTTAGGCTGCTTCTTCAGCTGGAAAGAGGAGCACTCCTCTCTTACCGGATTTGCCCTCTAGACAGGGTGTATGTTTTGATATATATATATATGGGTAGAGCATGGGCCCTGTCCTGTCCCAGCATTTCCAATATGTCAATAGAGGCTCATAGACGCTTATATTCATTCAGACAGTATGGCCCGCTCAGCACATGTTTGGTTACATAGTTTTATCGGGTAGCCTTGTCGGCTTGTACCCCAGTTCAGTTTAGTGATGCATATATATATATCGTTTGAGGGTTGTGGCCCTCAAGTTTTGGATATCTATCAGGCAGCAGATCATGTTGTGAGCACCCTCAAGTCACCTAGAATGAGCATGAACAGGTCTGTTATGTATGTTTTGTGGCATCTAGAAGGTCAGCTTCTGGGTGTCCGCCATAGCCCTCCGGTTGGGCTGTGACAAAAGTGGGACCAGAGCAATTCATCCTAGGGTTTTCTATGAGCCGTATCCAGCAGAGTCTTGTCTATGGGTGTGTTGTGCACCACACTTACAGGCAAGAGGCTGTAGGATATTTAGGATAGTCATCTTTCTTTTTTATCATAAATCGTGCAGTAGAGCCAATGATAGGAAAGATCGTTCTTGGTACGATTTTTGTTAAATTATAGGATTGTATTAGAAAAGAGGACAAGTTCAGTTAACGGTAGCGTAAGTAAGGCTCCAAAGGTGGACATGAGACCCGTATCACCCGTCGAGTCAGGATCGAGGATGTCAAGAGGTATAAGAAAGAGCATCAGCTTTTCCAGTGAGACGGACCCATCGGAGGATGTGGCTCCAGTGGGATGAGACCCGACTGAGAAATCATATGACAAAGACCCGTTTAAGGGTTCACGTGACTCATGTGAACAAAGACGCAATTGAGGAAGTACTGAGCTTGGCACATCCAGATTTTCCCTATGTTTCAGCATTGTGTTAGGCCAGCTTCTGATGTTAGTATCACAAAGGTACCTAGTTCTCAATCTTGGGATTTAGTTAACCAGGATTTACCCACAAATCGTGGTGAGTACGAGACAGAGGAAGAAGAGAGTCAGTTAAGGAGCAGTGCTTTTAATAAGTACTAAGGGGCTTTATTCCCAGATATATCCGACCTAAATTCTCTAGCATCTTATTTACAGGTATATGGCCCTTTCCGTCAGAACCAATTATGGTTTATATGTAGATGACCTAATCTCAGGATATCATCGATCATTCCTTACTTTGGGCCTCAGAAAGTTGATAATGGATTGTTCTTATGAATAATTATAGTCAGCACATCCTTATTACAGACATGGATTTTGAAGTGAGAATTGAAATTTTAAGTCCTATAAGTTTATGTACTCTCAGAGAGATTTCTCAAGGATGGATACAGAAGTTATAGTATGACTAAGCAGATAAGGTGGGACATAAGAATTGTAAGAAATTGAAGAAAGATGAGGTGAAATTTCATCCCCACACTTATTAGTAGTATTAGATTGAAGCACCCTGGGCTTATATTATATTGGCCTTTAAGAGGAAAGAAACAGAAAAAAAGCCGAATAAAGGAATAAGGCACCAGTGATAGAAGGTGTAGAAGATACGAGTAGATGAGATTTGAAAATGCCTATGGAAAAGGAGTGCGGTATGCAATCAAAGGAAAGGATACTGGATGATTTGAATTAATAGTGTATGTAAATCAAGGCTTCATAGACCAGAAAGTAAGGAGCAGGATCAGAAAGTGAGTTAATCAGTGAATTTGAGGTCCTTGGAAAGGACTAGATTATGAATACATATAATTTTGACTAAGGATTATAAGATGGTTATAAGGTAGCTTGTGGGAGTAATTGTTAAGGTCAACGTCTTCAAAGATTGCGAGTTTATGATATGTAAAGAACCAAGCCATTGAAAGTCAAAGAGCAAATTATGTGTTCTGCCAAAGGATATGTTCTAAAACAGGATAGCGAATAAGATATTAAGCGGAACATTATAGGAATATCTGTGAGTAGCCTATAAAGTATATACTATGCCTTCCAAGGTATATAGACCGAAATGATATAGTCTACAAAAGAAATTGGGTGCCGGACTTCAAAGGCACTCAAGTCATGCAAAGTTGTATAAGTACCAAGGAATAAGTTTATCTCTTGTCCTAAGATCGAGAAGATGAATCAGAAACAAGTTTGCATACCGTATGATTGGAGTTCATATTATGAAAGCCAAGTTATTGATATTCCAGTTCACCTTTATGGTGAATAAGTTTTAGGAATATCCGAGGGAGACCCCAAGACTTCCTTTAAGTAAAGGATTAGTCTTGCTAAACAAAAGTATTGTTACGTGCGCAGCCAATATTTACTTTGCCTTATGCAAATGATCCCTACGAAGTTGAAGAAAATAAAGATTATTTGACGGATCAGTTGAATCAATTCGGTCTATAAGGGATTAGGATAGTTCCTTGCATATGTACAAGTGATTGTAAGCAGCTAAATAAGATGATAGCTAAGGATGAGCAAGTACGATTAAGGGTTGACGATTTGTTTTGCTAGCACAGAATGCTTCCTTAAACATGAACATGGACTCCAGTTATTCCCAGATAAAGGTCAGAAGAAAGGTGTCCCAAAGACAACTTTCAAGATCAGGTAACTTACCTCGAGTTTTGAGAAACATCATTTGGACTGAGTAAGGCCCCAGCAATATTATGGGCTTGATGAGTAAGCGTGTTTAGACTCCTCCGAAACCTATTCGTAACAGTGTTCCTAGACGATCTTGGGGTTAATCTTGCTCAAAGTCAAAGCATGTTGTTTGTTACGTGCAGACCTATAGTTCTTAGGATCAGGAATTGTCGGCTCAAAAGTCTTTCCAAATCAAACGGTATAGTGCTTATAAGGTTAGAATTAAGGAGAGTAGAAGCTATACAGAATTGCCCAAGGGCTAGAAAACTCATAGAAGTCGGTGATTTCTTGGACTTAGCAAGTTAATATTGGAATCTTGTGAAGGATTTTTTTTCCTTGTTTTGTGCCACTGATAAACTGGCCAAGGAAACAGCATATTTCCAGAGGACTGATAATTGTAAGCCTAAGTTTCCAGAAGATGAGTAACAAGTGAAGTTTCAACATCAAGTGTAACATTCCTAAAGGGACCGGATTGCCATATCACGCGTTATGATGATTCAAGCATTGAGCTAAGTTATGGATTGATACAGCGTGGTGAGATTATAGCTCATGCCTCAGGATAGTTGTAAAGGTACAAGAAGAATCATTCAACCCATGCTCTTAAGCTAGTTATAGTTATGTGCACAGGAAATGATATATTAGGGTAGCATCAATATTAATTATATAAGTACCCTAAGAGGTTGTAGCGCACCCATAAGAAAAGATGGTTAAGTTTATGACAAGGTCAATAAATAGAATGATGCAAATACTCTGATGATTGGGAAGTCAGTGGAAGCAAAGAAAGTCGCTAATGTTCGAGCCACAGATCTAGAGTAACTCAGTTTATGTTAAGATAAAGAGGAATATTGAGGACTTGTGAGTTCAGCAGTTCATCAGTATCAGAATTGATTAGTAAGCTTTGATCATGGCATCTATCTGGGGCATTGCCTTATTAAGTTAAAGAAAAATATTTCGTTGAATTTGATGTCAGCTCATTATAGGATTACGGATCCTCGAGGGAGGAGCTACCTTTATACATCCTATGGACTGGAATTTTACTTAAGTAGGTTATCCAACATGATCAGATTGACGACTGATGAAAGAAAAAGCTTATTGCCTCGCTATGCTAGGCAGTTGAGAACAACTAGGACATACATTGATACTACTAAGAAGGGAATAAGGAAAGATATAGCAAACTTCAAAATGCAACGAAAGTGAGATAACAGGAGTTCAGTAAGTTATAGCGAGTTATTGAAATTCAAATTTGGAGACGAGAAATCATCAGTACAAATGACCATGTTATCGCGGAAGTTTAATTCAGTTAGGGAAATTACCAGTAGGCCTATAGAATTAGCCTATTTCCTGTCCATCAGGACTACTAGTACGGTAGGGGACTACGTAAATCCTATGTCAAGGGGAATAGTATGATGTGTCCATTGCTTATGTCTATCATTCTAATAAGGGAAACGCATATTATAGCCTACTCCAGAAAGATTTGAAGACTCTAGATAAGTCTTGCTTAAGCTGAGCATACCATGAGATACTTAAGGATACGCTACAAGTTTGCGTGACAGATTTCAAAGGTAACCAAGACGATCCCTAACGCTTATTAAGATCAATATTTCGGTTTTCAGATGAATCTATACAAGGTTGGGACCAGATTTATTTATTAATAGCAAATAGAAGAAAGACCTAGGATTCCTAGAATCGACAAGAGTTCCCCCGCCTATATCAGACTAAGTACTCTGGGAAGTATCATCTCAGAAGAACGCAATGAAATTTAGGAAGAAGAGCAAGCTTAGCCTTTGATATATTGAGCCTTAAAGATTATACGCAAGCCAGTGATTTAAAGCCCTTTTCAGACCTAGAGTCAGTGCCCCAGGATTTATGTGTCAAGCAAGAAATTCTTTTAGAATTATACTAGTTAATGATGGTCAGATTATAGGGTAGCTATGTACAGTTACTGTATGAGAAAACTCCAGCACCTTACTTGATATCCAACTCCAAGGATTGAGATTAAAAACTAGAAAGTAAAGTTGAAGTCCTTTAAAGAAGTCGAAGAGTGATGCAGAAGGTTGAAGATCTCATAATAAGGATTGGAATGGTAGGACCATGTAGAGTTATTGGCGAGAAAATTTCATTTGATTTGTAGAGTCTGCGAATGGCCTACAGGTTACCGAGAGGCATGAAACACTCTAAGGGTTGTAAGGTCTCTAATAAACTGACGAGGGACATAGGTGAGTTATAAGTCTTGTGTAAAGGTTAAGAGGTAAGAGAAAGTGAAAGATACATCTTGAAGGAATAACTTATAAAAGAAGAAGGAGTTGAGTTATGACTAAGTGTTCTAATATATATAAGAGAAAGAGGATAACCGAAAGGAATTGAAGAAGGTGACCTCGTTTAAAGTTCACATTAACATCCCCTATAAGGTTTCTGATAAGGACTAGAGTTAAGTCGACAGTCGAGAATGAATGTTCCTAAAGGGGGGAGGGTGTTACACCTCAAAATTTTCGCGTCATGTCTATTGTGAGTTAACTAACGTAAGCTCAGAGAGGTCATGGAATCCTTATAAGGTTAATGAATACTCTTAACAAGTGTTAAACAAGCACCTAAAGGTTCCGAAATCAAGCAAATCGGAGAAAATAAGTTTGCCTCAAATTTGGAAAAACGTTGACCGAATTTTGGGTGAACTTTGGAGGGCTATATCTCCTAGTATATTAGGAGTTTTAAGGTATTTCAAAAGCGTAACATGAATCTCGTCGGGTGTAGTTTCCAACGCAACAAACCGCTCGTCGATACGACATCGGAGTAGAGAATTATGTCTATTACAAGGTAGGCTCAAAGAGCAGAAACGCGCGCTACAGTAACAGACGTGCTACAGTACAGTGACTGCTACAGTGCCTGAACAGAATTTCTCCGCCTATAAAAGGGTCAAAACCCTATTTTTTCACCCAAAAATCAGATCTTAAAGCTCAGCTACATATAGGGGCATTTTTGTCATGAAAAGTTGAGGGATTTGACTGATTTTAACTAATCAAGGCTCGGGTGGTGCATAATTGTGATTATACTATTGTTTTGCGGTGGATTTGGCTTGGACTCAAGGTGAATATTGAGGATATTGCTGTTTTAACAAGAATAAGGTATGGATCTTTCCCTATGAATGCTGCTTTTAGTTTAATTATGAAGGTAGAGCGATTAGATGGCCGTGTAATGAAGTTGTTGGTTGAGAAATCAGATAAAACATCATATGAGATGTCTTATGGAGTATGTTGATGTTAGTGATAATATTGTTGATGTTGGTATTGTTGTTGTTGTTGTTAGATGTTGGTAATTGCAATTTCAGGCTAGGGATATAACCAGGGGAGATGCTATCGAAATTTCATCAGATTCTAGAAAGAGTTAGTTTGATGGCTTAAGACAGATATCACGACCCGGCTAGGACCATGATGGGTACCGGGGCTAACCACCGAGCACCACTCGTTCTATTACTCATTCTACGTACAGTCATATTTCTTATGCTCATAATCGTAGGAAAACCATTTTCATTTGAAACATATTTACCTATATATATATATAAGCCCTTTGGCTATCAAAATAATACATATATATATATATATGTATATATATATATATATACGTGGGAAATCATGAGACCATACTACCCACACATACTTATCGATGAGCCTCTACTAGAGTACTAGACATATGGACGGGACAGGACCCCGCCATGCCCAAAATACATATACACAAAACAATAAGCAATGGTACCTCCAGGATAGTTGAGTGCTCTCAAGGCTTGTTAACGGCTCCTACGAGACTGGATCTCCTTCCTGTTTACCTATGGGCATGAGCACAGCGTCCAAAGAAAATAGACGTTAGTACGAACATTGTACTGAGTATGTAAGGCACAAACAATAATGATACATCAATGAAATATAGGGATATCAAATGAAGAAGAACCTGTAATTGATTGTCAACCATGATGGAAACAATACATGCTGACTTACTTCATAAATATCATCATCATATCATGTATGCATATGTATGTATAAGCTGCCTGACCATATAGGTATGGTGTGATAATCGTTAGCCCGCGTCCAGGCCTCCCGCGTCCGGGGTAAACATCACATGCCGCCCACTAGTGGTGTCTGCCCATGCCATATGGACATGGTGTATACGCTGCCTGCCTTAGCGGTGTCTGCCCGGCCATATAGGTGCGGTGTAATATCGTCATCATATACTCATCATAATGCATGCATGGAATCGTATGCAGCCCGCCTTCGCGGTGACATGCCTGGCCATTTAGGCATGGTGGAATCGCATCGTCATGTACTCATCATAAGCTCAACATTTTCATACATTGCGTAGGCATACCATAAGCTTAACGTCATTATACATTTATCATCAAATATAAATTAGAACTCAAAGACAACTATAATTTATCGTGGTGACGTAAGGTCGTGAACCCCCGATTCCATTATGGAGCATTCATAAGCATTCTACCTCACCTTGAAGGAATTAGCATATAAGGTGAGTGTATAAAATAAACAACATCAATGAATCGTAGTTAACATCGTTAGCTTTGTAGAAACATCATGCCATGAACTCTAGAATCTTTAAACTTAAGCTCATCATCTTCATCAACGTGCTCATAATGTATCTCTTATCTTTATCTCATATGGCTATTCATGAACATAGACTCTTAGTTTCCGGAATATAAGAAAGTCATGGAGAGGTTGGGAAAATAATATCATAGGACTCATATAAGGATCAATAGCTTCGTAGGAATGTTATATCATGAGCTTTAGGACTTCTAGACTTAGATTCATCATCAGCATTGTCATGCTCGTAACATATCTCTTTTCTTTATCTAGTATGACGCTCTTTATAATCGTAAACTCATAATTTCCGATATGTAGGAAAATCGTGGAAAGATAGGAGGATTCATGCAATAGGAGTTATGCCTTAGAAAGAAGGGACTAGCCTTACATACATTTTTCGTTTAACAATTCCATCGCTTGATTGTTCTCCTTTAATGCTCACGTTTCTACCTTCAAGAGAATTCGCATTAACATTAGCTAATCGATCATATGAACGTGCTTGCTAATGCTAGAGAAAATTGGGCAGCATTTCCTTTGTTTGTACAACTTTTCTCATATTACATATCAACTCCCAAACATCAATAACAATATCCATAATATCATACTCAATGATCTTCATCAACCATACATTATTCAATTCTCCTACTTACATTTCAAGGGCATCCATAACCATGGTCACAATACAACGTTACCTTCATCCCCATATAATGTTTCTCCTGTGTTCTAAATATCATTTATAACATAACTATACTCGTAACATACAAAGAATTATGATTCATATTAAGCTACTACTCAAAAATGTCACTATTCTCATATTTGTAACCCATTTTCTATTTCCTTCTATAATCCAAGTCTTCAACCTCTCAATACTCTAAATAACATGAATTGATCATAAAACTTACCTTTGATAGTGTAGGAATGGGTTTTGGATAGCAATACTCCACTTGAAGAAAAACCCTAGCATTAATCCAAGGGATTTCTTGACTTCAAGCAACCCCTCTTGACTTCAAGCAACCCTCAATAGCTTCCTTACACTTGATTTCCTTGGTTTGATGAAGTTGATTCTTGCTTAGTCTTGGATTCTTGTAAAGGAAGTGTGTGGAATATTCTAGAGGGTTAGAGAGAAGTGGAGAAGTGAGGGAAATGAAAATAATAACATGGGGTCTTATATTTATTTTTGAAAAATCTTACCCGTCGGGAAATTATACGGACACTTATACGGTCCGTATAAATGACCGTGAAATCGTTCCAAACACATCTCATTTCTGTAACCATTATAGGACACATTATATGATCTGTATAATTTTATAGGGTCTGTATAAGTGACCGTATAATCCCATCAGTGAGGGACCTTCACTATGACGATTCTGCGGACCATTATACGGACCGTATAATATTATACGGACCATATAATTGGTCATATAATCTATCTCTCTCCGATTTTGTTCTCGTCACTTTGTTTGATCTCCAATCCTTATGGAACCTTCTTGATACTTGTTTAACACCTCATTAATGATCTAAGGGACGTTATAATTCTTCTCCATTACACTATTAAATCATCATTAACTTATTACTCATAAATCCTTTCCAATACACATCGTATGCCTTGCCCTCTCTTGGAAAACATTCTCCTCTTACTCCGAATGTCTTAGCAAATCTTAATTAGGGTCATAAAATGTCATTTCTCACTTATTTCCATACTGTATACTTCATTCCTTTTGTTAGTCTATTCACCGTGCACCAACGGGGAATTTTCCGAGGTGTAACATTCTTCCCCCCTTTAAAAACATTCGTCCTCGAACGTTAAGCTATCGGGGATTCTACGAAATTTTTTCCAGAGTTTCCCCTATATTATAACACTACCATCCTGTCGCAATGGTCCAAAATACACTGCCACTCGGGGATACAACATCACGACCCACAGTATGACCATACACAATCAAAAGCATTAAAAGGAAAGTATTGCATTGCATTCCTGGGGCAACAACTTTTCATCTTGAACCTCTTTTGGGAGCCATCGTTTTAGTCCTTTAGCACGCACTATCTATAACATTTCCTTTAAATAGTTGAAAATGAGTTTTCTTCTTAGTAATGACTCTCGGGTACAATACTTCTCCGATTCCTTAGAAATATCCTTTCAAAAGATATAAGTGAGTCACTTTCCTAATATGACCTTCGTTGATACTCGGACTCATCAGTCCCTTTTCTTGCTCAATAATAGTATTAAGTTTCACATGGTTATCCTTTCCACTTCCTTTCTTCCATATAACCATGATAATGGTATTGATTCACATCGGCAGAGTCTAGATAAATTTAATCTGAGGGGTCCTTTCATAGGTGTCTGTCATCGACTCATCAAAGGCCTCATAATTTTTTATAATTTCATAACCCTCTAGTAACTGTTTAAATTTGGCTATAACTATAATGGTACAAAAATGAAAATTCCAAGGCGTAATATTCTTTTGGTAAAAGCCCCCCTTCATTCATTGATCTTATTGCATTCGTAAGTTGTCACACCCCAGGGCTACCGTAGGAAGCGTATAGCATGTACTTATATCATATTCGAAGTAATTGACCTATTTATCCTTAACGATAATCCCAACTCCACATTTAAACTCAATTCACCATATATTTTCCTTCAACTGACCCAGAGTATCATGACTACAATATTCTTGTTTACCTTTTACTCCTCTTTTAAGTACCACTTGGTTTCATTGGCGACGTATAAATACTTGTAAGTTACATAATCATTCTTGCGTGATTCGTGTACATACACATCTATACATATACATGTATCCATATCCGTATACATATTCGTGTCCATATTCATATCCATAGCATACCCGACCTTGAAGGTTCGGTGGTTTTCGCATATCCGGCCACGACAAGGCTCGGTGTCATTCACACTACAACTCTTTTGTCTATGTATAGTAACTTATCTCGCCGTGCTCTCTTCCTTCCTTTATTTTTTTTCTTTGATTATCATATCTTATGTTCTACTATAGAAAACCTTAGGTCCCTTTCTTAATTGTCGCTTATAAATCACAATATCATTAACAATGACTTTA
Source organism: Lycium barbarum (assembly GCF_019175385.1). Classification (NCBI taxonomy): domain Eukaryota; kingdom Viridiplantae; phylum Streptophyta; class Magnoliopsida; order Solanales; family Solanaceae; genus Lycium; species Lycium barbarum. The sequence continues at coordinate 78,617,617 of NC_083343.1, forward strand.
CCATTAGTGCTTATGCCTCTATTCTAGTATAACATCGCCGTCCTTTACAATACCCCTTGAGTAACTTGTTCTCAATGCCACGTGGTTCAAGGTCTTTGCGAATGATTTCCAGTACAGTCTCAGATGCCTGCTCAATTTGTGTTCATTTATTTACTAGTTATTAGACTCATTTTTGCGGAACTCTCACTCTTTGTTTTAGAGTCTATATCTGTCACACCTTAGGGTCCATCATTTCAATCTCTACACTTGTATTCTCTTTACCCGCTTCCCCCCTTTAAGGGTTTTACTTGTACCATTCTCAAATCCGTTGCCTCACTTTTCAAATCTTGAATTCATATATCCATTACTATACTACATCTTATTCATGCGGTTTTCCATAATTTATAGCTACGATAATTCATGTGTGAAGTCTTAACATACTCATCTTGCAGTTTTGTAATCAGGTATTACAACCGACATAGCAATCCGAATAAGGATGTATTTTACTTAACTCACCCGGTAGTTATGAGTCAACATCTAAATCCGCTCCAATAACAACCTTTGTCCCATAGGGATGCTCAAAATAGTAGTATGTCTAGTTATCCATACCATCCATGTAATGTCACTTGCCCTCTTCTTCGATGCTCAACGTTCACTTGTAACGTCATCTTTGTCTTCCAGGGCCTAAGTCTCATGCGCAACTAATACCCCTTATGCCTCATACTCTTTTACTCTCGTGTTGCACTTAACATTGATTTCAAACCCAATCATAATCATATTGTATTCGTCGTTGATGATAGCTTTGCACTATCGCTTTATCGTCGCACGGTAAACTCATAACTCATGGCCATTTTTTTCTTTTCAACTCATTACTTTATATACTTTACTCGTTCTGACTTAGTATAGGATATTCGGAGGAGATCATCTTCCCTTAATCATAACACGACTATTTCTTAAGCACGCATACTTCGTATATTTCCTTTTCTTTCTATACCCGTACTCATTCCTTTACATTCTTTCCTCCTCAATTTATCTTATTACCTCCCTTTTTATAATCAATCCTTTATGCCTCGCACAAGGAATCCTATTCTTAAATCAGTACCGCTTTGTCCTTTAGAATGTATTACCTCTATACAATCCGTTCTTCGCTTCCAAAATTTATTCTGTTCATTCTGATCATCCCCTCTCATCCTTATTATGCTAATCCTTCTCCTAACAGTCGTTCTATTTCATTATTCATCTTTCCGTATTCTTGGTCTTTTACATCCAGCCAAAGATATCACTAGTGATCTCGATTATACAAATCACCAACTGTTACTACTTGATTATGCCAATCACGAACTACTACTACTCTGCCATCTCACTCTTCTCTGATTTCTTTTTCAAGTTGACTTCCCCCTTTTGCTTGCTATCATTTCTGTCATTGAGGAACCCCTATGCTGGACTTTCCCCTAACAAGGTCTTATAAGCTTTCTCATCTACTGCCTCATGGCCCACTTGTTGGTCTCACACTTGCATTCACTATTTATTCATATGGAACATGTCACATCTTTAGTCGTTTCCTCGCTATACTTTGTATTACAATTCTTGTTACGTTCTTATTATGCCCTGATCATAATCAACTCTATAGGGTGACAGTTCTTGATCTCATGCACAAACCCACTTATGAAATAGAATAAACCTCGTGAAGTAAGCATACTTAACCCATTACTCTTTCTGAGCTGCCCTATTACACTTACTACATAAGTTATCTCACCAATGTATTCACATTCATTATAACCCTTCATATTCGTACCTCTGTCTCCGTGATGCTGTTACTTTATATTGCTAATAGACTTATCGTATCTTACTCATGCTTATCCATCCAATCAATACTCTAGTATCTCACTCTATTGGAGTTTCCATTCCTGTCCTATGTCATGTTTTAGCACTACCAATCTCCCTAATCCACTCTAGTATTTATCTTTATCGTATCAACGTCGATCTTATAATTACCGTTACTATCATTTCAATAGTATTTAACTCATCTTTTGTAGTTGTTAAAGATACTACTAACTTAATCTCGTCCTGCCATTACTTTTTGCACAACATCTTTTCCCGTTAGGACATATTACAAGCTTATATCTTATCTCCTTTAGATTCTAGGAAAATTTCGGCGGAGTTTCCTCTATAGTTCTTACTATCCCAAAACCTACACGCAGCAAATACCAACAATGCCTCACCGGGCTAATATACACATATGACATACCTCAGCCACACAAGGCTCCCACTTTCAAGTAAAAGCACAAAGATGTCGAAACTCACCTCATATATCCCACTTCGAGATGTACCTGATCATCTAGCGATCTGCCTTGTTATCCCTTCCTATTTACTTTCCCTTTCATTCTTCAGCTTTACATCTCAATCACACCTCAATATTATTACCTTACTCGACATACATCTTTCGTACCGATGCTTACCTTTGTACTAATTTATTCAATTTGTTTAGTTCACAAACTTATAGCTGAACTTATCATTAAGAGATACCTTTAGTCAATTCCTCTGTTGTACTTACACTAACTTACCTCTATGAAAACAATTCCATTATCATATAAATACATATTCCGATAACGTAGCCTCAGCGAAGGGGCTTACCTCCGAAACTTTCAATGTCATCAATCACTTTCTTCTGTCAATACCGTTCTTCTGCTGCAATCAAGGGGTAGTATAAGATATCTCATTTCCTATGGCTTAGCTCTATCGTACAATATTAGATATGAAAGAAGAGTAAGCATCCTAAATGCCCTGTAGCCTCCTGTTTATTAGTGTGGCACACAACACACCATAAACAAGACTCCACTAGACACGACTCGTAGACACTTCCTAGGACTGAACTGATCTGATACCACTTTTGTCACGACCCGGCTAGGGCCATGACGGGTACCCGTTCTATTATTCATTCTACGTACAGTCGTATTTCTTATGCTCATAATCGTAGGAAAACCATTTTCATTTGAAACGTATTTACCTATATACACATAAGCCCTTTGGCTATCAAAATAATACATATATATATACTCGTGGGAAATCGTGAGACCAAACTACCCACACATACGTATCTACGAGCCTCTACTAGAGAGTACTAGACATATGGACGGGACAGGACCCCGCCATGCCCAAAATACATATACACAAAACAATAAGCAATGGCACCTCTGGGATAATGGAGTGCTCTCAAGGCCTGCTAACGGCTCCTACGAGACTGGATCTCCTCCCTGTTTACCTGTGGGCATCAGCACAGCGTCCAAAGAAAACGGACGTCAGTACGAACATTGTACTGAGTATGTAAGGCATAAACAATAATGATACATCAATGAAATATAGGGATATCAAATGAAGAACAACCTGCAACTAACTCTCAATCATGATGGAAACAACGCATGCTGACTTACTTCATAAACATCATCATATCATGTATGCATATATATGTATAAGCTTCCCGAACATATAGGTACGGAGTGATAATCGTTAGCCCGCATCCAGGCCTCCCGCGTCCGGGTAAATATCTCATGCCGCCCACTAGTGGTGTTTGCCCATGCCATATGGACATGGTGTATATGCTGCCCACCTTAGCGGTGTCTGCCCGGCCATATAGGCGCGGTATAATATCGTCATCATGTACTTATCATAATGCATGCATGGAATCGTCTGCAGCCCGCCTTCATGGTGACATGCCCGACCATTTAGGCACGGTGGAATCACATCGTCATGTACTCATCATAAGCTCAACATTTTCATACATTGCATAGGCATACCATAAGCTTAACGTCATTATATATTTATCATCAAATGTACATTAGAACTCAAAAACAACTATACTTTATCGGGGTGACATAAGGTCGTGAACCCCCGATTCCATTATGGAGCATTCATAAGCATTCTACCTCACCTTGAAGGAATTAGCATATAAGGTGAGTGTATAAAATAAACAACATCAAGGAATTGTAGTTAAGATCGTTATCTTTGTAGAAACATCATGCCATGACCTCTAGAATCTTTAGACTTAAGCTCATCATCTTCATTAACGTGCTCATAATGTATCTCTTTTCTTTATCGCATATGGCTATTCATGAACATAGACTCTTAGTTTCCAGAATATAAGAAAGTCATGGAGAGGTAGGGAAAATAATATCATAGGACTCATAGAAGGATCAGTAGCTTCGTAGGAATGTCATATGTTGAGCTTTAGAACTTCTAGACTCAGATTCATCATCATTATTGTCATGCTCGTAACGTATCTCTTTTCTTTATCTTGTATGACGCTCTTTATAATCGTAAACTCATAATTTTCGATATGTAGAAAAATCGTGGAAAGATAGGAGGATTCATGCAATAGGAGTTATGCCTTAGAAAGAAGGGACTATCCTTACATACCTTTTTCGTTTAACAATTCCATCGCTTGATTGTTCTCCTTTAATGCTAACGTTTCTACCTGCAACAGAATTCACATTAACATTAGCTAATCGATTATATGAACGTGCTTACTAATGCTAGAGAAAATTAGGCAGCATTTCCTTTGTTTGTACAGCTTTTCTCATATTACATATCAACTCCCAAACGTCAATAACAATATCCATAATATCATACTCAATGATCTTCATCAACCATACATTATTCAATTTTCCTACTTTCATTTCAAGGGCATCCATAACCATGGTCATAATACAACGTTACCTTCATCCCTATATAATGTTTCTCGTATGTACTTAATATCATTTATAACATAACTATACTCGTAACATACAAAGAATCATGATTCATATTAAACTACTACTCAAAAATATCACTATTCTCATATTTGTAACCCATTTTCTATTTCCTTGTATAATCCAAGTCTTCAACCCCTCAATACTCTTAATAACATGAATTGATCATAAACCTTACCTTTGATAGTGTAGGAATGGGTTTTGGATAGCAATACTCCACTTGACGAAAAACCTTAGATTCAATCCAAGGGATTTCTTGACTTCAAGCAACCCTCAATAGCTTCCTTACACTTGATTTCCTTGGTTTGATGAAGTTGATTCTTGTTTAGTCTTAGATTCTTGTGAAGGAAGTGTGTGGAATATTCTAGAAGGTTAGGGAGAAGTGAAGAAGTGAGGGAAATGAAAATAATATCATGGGGTCTTATATTTATTTTTGAAAATTCTGACCCGTCGGGAAATTATACGGATACTTATACGGTCCGTATAAGTGACCGTGAAATCGTTCCAAACACATCTCATTTCTGTAACCATTATACGACACATTCTACGGTCCGTATAATTTTATACGGTCCGTATAAGTGACCGTATAATCCCATCAGTGAGGGACCTTCACTGTGACGATTCTGCGGACCATTATACGGACCGTATAGTAGGTCATATAATCTATCTCTCTCCGATTTTGTTTTCGTCACTTCGTTTGATCTCCAATCCTTATGGAGCCTTCTTGATACTTGTTTAACACTTCATTAACGATCTAAGGGACGTTATAATTCTTCTCCACGATACTATTAAATCATCATTAACTTATTAATCATAAATTCATTCCGATACACATCGTATGCCTTGCCCTATCTTGACAAACTTTCTCCTCTTACTCTGAATGTCTTTGCAAATATTAATTAGGGTCCTCAAATGTCATTTCTCACTTATTGTGATACCGTATACTTCATGCCTTTCGTTAGTCTATTCACCGTGCACCAACACGGAATTTTCCGAGGTGTACCAACATGCCTATGAAAATGAGTCTAACAATAGTATGAATTTTCTTGAATATATATTTACGAGCCTGGGAGGCCAAGCGTTGAGTAGTTAAAGTTAAAGAGACCAAAAAGGTATGTTAAGGCTTTCCCTTTCTTTCTTTTTGGCATGATCCTATGATATGAGCGAACAACGAGTAAACGAGCTTCCATATTACTCTACTCTAGAAGCACTAGGAGCACTTCAGTCTTTGATGTTCCTGTACCCCTCTTATGATTGTCCCTTCTGTCCATGGATCCTATGTTTTGTATCATGATTATGTTAGTTCACATTTATGCATTGCATTCATTTACATATATGCATATTGACCCATGGCCAGAAGGCGTTATCTATGCGCATATTATATGTATATGGGATATAGGGAAAGGACGAGGCGTGATATACACATTACTACCTGATCAGCTGGTACACAGTGATGATGATTATGATGCCCGCAGGGGCTGCCCGAAGGGGCCTATATTATATATGGATCAGGCCGTACGTTCCTCGGCACTATTATATGATATATGGATCGGGCCGTACATTCCTCGACACTATTATATGGGATATAGATCGTGTCGTACGTTCCTCGGCACTATGACCTATGCATATCATATGCCCTCAGAGGCATTTTCAGTAAGCAGAGATATACAAATATGTTTAGAAAGTCAGACATATAGATGCATTCATGCAGATGTATACAGTCAGTTAGTTTAGCTTTTGATTTTCTGAGTTTCTTCATGACTCCTATTTGTATGTTACTCTTCTGCCTTACATACTCAATATATTATCCGTACTGACTCCCCTATTGTTCGGGGAGGGGGGGGGGGGCTGTGTTCATGCCCACAGGTTCAGATAGCTAGGAAGACAAATCGCATCCTTAGGCTGCTTCTTCAGCTGGATAACGGATCACTCCTCTCTTGCCGGAGTTGTCGTCTAGACTAGGTATATGTTTTGATGTATATAGGTAGAGCAGGGGCCCTGTCCCGTCCACAGCATGTCCAGTATATCAATAGAGGCTCATAGACACTTATATTCAGTGAGACAGTGTGGCTCGCTCAGCACATGTTTGGTTACATAGTTTTATCGGGTAGCGTTGTCGGCTTGTACCCCGGTTCAGTTTAGTAATGCATGTATATGTCTTTTGAGGGCTGTGACCCTCAAGTTTATGTTATCAATCAGGCAGAAGATCATGTTATGAGCGCCCTCAGGTGGCCCAGAATGAGCATGAATAGGTATGTTATGTATGATTTGTGGCATCTAGGAGATCAGGTTCTGGGTTTCTGTCATATCCATTCGGTTGGGCTGTGACAAGTATTCCCATGAAGAGCAAAACCCCTTAAGGGGGCATACCCTCCATCTACACTTGATATATGCTGCATTTTCCCTTAATAGTAACTCTTAAACTACCATATTCAGGTCACTTAATGAAGTTCGAATCTCTTAAAAGAAACTCCTCATTTTTCTCAAAAATCCAAGCATTTAACTATCAGTCAAAGCTAATCAAATAAGTAAGAGTTCAACAGTATACAACCTCAATGCCCAATCTCAACACACATAAGGAAAGAATGCCACAGAACTAGTCAGAGAAGCAAGGAAATCAGGCAGCCTTAAGCCGTGCAGATGTTTGGAATTACAAAGCACATCAAGTGTCAAAATTCAGAAAAAACAGCCATAGCATAATCAAGGGGAGCAGGACATACTGATAGGTGATAGAGCAAGCAATTTTGACAATGGGAAAGGCAAGGAAGCAAAGCAACACAGGTTTAAGAGGTGTAAAAGAGAGAAAACAAGGTAAAGACCATAAGCATATACTCAGGATTTTTGTTCTTAGATTTTAGAGGGGAATCAGCAATCAAAAAAAAAAAAAGACAAAGTTTTTAAATATCCAACCAGGAGCTCATCGCAAATAATGGGAAGTTAAACTAATTCCTAAAGCCCAATCTTAAAGCCTATTTACTGCTGATCAAAGGTGTCACACCCCGACCTTACTAGGGTGTGATGGGCACCCGACCCTTACTTAGGGTCGAGCGAACCCTCTGACCTTTAGTACACACGTAATCTTTTTGGACTTTTAAATCGAATAAGGCTGAAATACATAACACAGCTTTCAGAAACATTCTTTTTATCATTCTCAAATCAAACAAAATTTGTAACATAACATATAAAGACACATCGGCTGGTGAAGCCACTTTCAAGACTGACATACTATACCCACAACTCTGTCTGCAAAGTCTCTAACTTCGAACAAAAAATCATAGCATAATACTCTGACCCGGCAACTCTCCAGGGGCAAATGGAGCTTGCCAACTTCTCTGAAACATCTTCTATAATGGCTTCCACTCATCTGGGTGTACCTGCACGACATGAAACGCAGCCCCCGAAGAAAGGGGGTCAGTACGAGCAATGTACTGAGTATGTAAAGCATGAATGATAACATGATAATTTGGACAGAACATGAACAACAACATAATAAGGAAATATAGAAAATATAAGAAAAGGGTATGGCTGTGACTGCTTGCCTCTTAAGGCAGAATCATGCATGCTCACTTTTACTTTCACGCATACATAAACTGTCTGAATCAAATAACATCATTAGCCCGCGTCTGGGGTAGTCACCTCACGCCCCCCACTAGTGGTGCTGCCCGTGCCATATAGACACGGTGTTATTATCTAAAAGCCGCCCGCCTTAGCGGTGCTGCCCGGCCGTATAGGCGCGGTGTAATCATCCATAAGCCGCCCGCCTTAGCGGTGCTGCCCGGCCGTATAGGCGCGGTGTAATCATCACAACATAAGCATGCATAAGAGCCCAATCAAACGCTATAACTCCATCGGAGTGACGTAAGGTCGGTAACCTCCGATTACATTATGGAATAATCATGATCATCATGTCTCACCTTGAAGGGACTAGTATTATAAGGTGAGACTAACAGCGAATAACAGCGTTAAGGGAACACGGAATAAGATCATAAATCTCATAAGGTGTCGCTTCATATACATATGCAAATAGAACAAATCTTTAAGACTCGATAGGGTACGTACATAAATCGACACTTGAGAGTCATAAACACGTTTCAAATCAATCCGAGTTAGTATGAAAAAAGTTATGGACGTTTTAGTACAGAACCTTCTATGAACGTTTCAGAAACTATTTTTGGAAAATCAAAGCAACAATTATATCAAATACCTTTGGATATCATTATGGATCAAATTAAATATAGCTTTTGGAACCATATGTACATATCAAAGATTCAATGGAATAATCGAACGTGCTATCATTTGAAAACCAAAACTTTAGTCATATCAATTATCTTTCGAAAGTCGTTCGGAAACATATCAAATAGATCTTCGGACTTCATAAGTACACATCAAAACCATATGAGACAGCTTATGAAAATCAAGAACGTTAGCCATCCTAGTGGCTCTAAGAATAGGAATCTCTTTGAAGTCATACATAAACATCATCTACTTGTTTCATAAGGATCATGCCAAAAGAAAGAAAGGGTAAGCCTTACATACCTGCTCCACGTCCTATTAGCTACGCTTAATTGTCCAAGCTCGTTGTCGCTAGTCTACATTCAAGAAGATTGACACAATCATTATACTCATTATCATATACTTGTCTTAATCCTTCAAATAAATTCACTTATGATCTGTCGAAATTTCGGCAGCATCTCCCCTGTAAATACACCATCCCCGAGAATCTAACTCGGCCCAAATCATCAATCAACAATCCGAGAATTCAACTCGGCCAAACTATCAACAACAATACCAAAAATCGTGCCAACAACATCAACAATCAATTCAAGATCCATTCTAACATTAACAACCTTTGTCATACAATTTAACAACATTTCATTTATATTCAATTCAATTCACATAAAATTCAAAACGACTCAATCAACATACTACTTCACCCGAAACCTTCCAATTCCAACAAGGACAATAACAACCTACTTCCTTCTTTCAAATTCAATCCCAACAACCCAACTTACAATCTTCCAAACAAATGTCTCACTTCCAAATTCATGAATTCCACCAACATTTTACATTAACAACTTCATTCATACAAATATAAGAATTCATGCTAGTGTCACATTAACTTCCACCACGACACCACAACGATTACAACTTTATTTCAAGCTATTAAATCCTCATTTTACATCATGGAATCCACAACACAACAATCAAACTACTAAATAAAATCAATTCATTTGTTCTACACAATGCAACTATATTCGGCCAACACCCCAACATACCAAATTCATGATTTTTATCCATTTCTACACACTACAACATACACAACCATCCATAACATATGTAAAAGAGGATTGAACACATACCTTTCTCACTCAACTTCTTGGCTTGGCTAAGGTTTCCAACTTGCACAACAAATGCTTTGCTTGCTCTAACAATCACTCCATGTTAATTAGGGCCTTCAAATTAGTTGGAATACTAGAAGAAAATAATTTTTCTTGATCAATTTTCATGGCATCATTTGCCCTAGCCATGGCCGAATATGGCCCTTCTTTTCCTTCAAGTTTTCTTGAATTTTCATGACAATTATATCTTGCTTGGTAAGCTCTCTCTCATATATATATATATAGCTCCTTCCAATAACATGTAGACACATGCCCTCTTCTTGAAGTTTCTTAAGAATAAAAAAAAAGATGACTAATTGTTTTATTAGTCTTCACTTTTCCATATATATATATACCCCACGGCCAAAGTGGCCTTCTTCAAGAATTTTCTTGAACATTTTGTGAAATTCCCATTTTACCCCTAGCCTTTCACAATATTACCATAAGCCACTTTGCGAATTTTCCCTTTTTGCCCTTAGCCTCTCTCAATATTTCCTTACTAATAATGTTCATAAATAATATTCATAACCAACTTGTACATTAAAATAATTTTGGAAGATGGTCATTCCCTTAACTTACCACGACTACCTTGAAATATCCGAACGTACAAAATACGGGATATAACAAAAGGGTCACAAAAGCAAGTTGAAAATCTAAAGCTATTTTCCAAGTTAATTTTAACTCAACAAGTCCAAATATCAAGCAACCAAACAGAGGTGGGGAAATATATATATGAAACCTAGAACTTTATAATCAAACTACCAAGATAAGAGCAAATAGACAGCTTCTACACCTACTATTTTTTTAAGAGCAGTCTTTGTTTCAGTTTTAGCATTTGCACCAAGTGCAACAAGATCCTATTTTTATCAGGTTTATTAAGCCCAGTTAAACTCTCCATAGTCATAGTATAATCCCAACAAGTCATAGAAGTCAGCTCAGTTCATAGCCAGTTTCAAAATCGTTAGCAAATTCCCAAAAAACAAATTTGACTTAGTCTAGTCCACATAGAGGTTAAGGGGAGGGGAGGGGCATTATAAGATCAGAAGAACCACATCAAACAAACACAAGGAATTTCTAGGTAAATAATGATCAATACAAGATGGAACAATCCAAAAGAAAGAGATAGGAGCATAGTGTTATTCCATGTGCAAACTATAAGTCAACTATTGAATTCAGCAACTAGGTAGTTTCAAATAAGAGCAATGATAGGCTCAAAGGGTCTATCATAGGGTCAAGAAAAGAGGTATATGATGTTACCTTAAGTCATTGATGGAGTTCAAATCATTATATAGTCCAAATAGTGAGTCAAGATTACAAGCAAAGGTCAAATAGGTATATATAGTGGTTGTAATCAAACATGCTCAAAAAGGAAAAATTAACATAAAAGCACTTAGTATTCCAGGGGTTTCAAAACCATTAAAGGGCACATGGCACTATCCTAGGTTCCCCATAGCATTTTAGTCATAGCTTAGTCTCAAACAAGCAAATAGGAACAAAAAGAACATATGAGGCAGTCTCAAATTTTACAAGTGATCCGCAAAGGAGCGCATTATAAAACAAGTATCTCATCAGTTTTCTCAAAAAACTGCTTCAATCCTAGTTTAGAATCCTTGTTCTTAGTCTATTAGGTGATAAGGTTAGGAAAGAAGAAACAAGCAAGTAGTAAGCAACACAAATATCACATCTAAGTCACCTATTCAATTTCTTATAAGCAAATGTTAGTGAGCTCAGCAAGGTCTAAATCTTAACCAACTCCTAACACTGTTTTGAAAGAGAAATTTTAATCAGAGATAAAGTTTTAGAGAAACCAAACACAAAGGGAAAGAACAACAAAATATGCTACTAAGTTCTGCTCTTTTTTTTTTTTTTTTACTTTCTAGGCTTAGTTAAAAATCCCTTTTTATACCTTTACTTATTCAACAACAAAAATACATGAAGCCTACCTATTAATCACTTCAAAATCTAAACTAAACATACGAATCTCCATGATAGTCTAGGTAACTGGCTAACAAAAGAAAATGAGACTTATTATCACAAAAATGAGATCCACATACAATAGTTTAAGAAAAACACCCTCCTTCTTTCCCTTTCAATGAGATTCTAGGCAAATATTAGCATTACACATAGGTTCAGATGTAAGTCTTAAGACTTCAAAGGATCCTTAAAAGATGTTACACCATTAAAGGTTATTCAAAATGAACAAACGATGGAAAAAGATCAAATTTAACTTCTAAAACTTAGACTTAACAGATTTCTAGAGAAAAGAATCAAACTTTTTCTAGTAAAGTCAATTTGAAGCCATGTCTGGGACCAAAGCCATATCAACAAAGTAAACTAGTAGACAAAATTGATCCATTATTATCAAACAAGACTATCCTCACAACATGATGAACATAAATCACAAGAACAAGCCTAATCACTTAAAATTCTAATGAAACAGTACCATATAACAAAGCATGAACCTTAAACATCTTAATACAACAAGACTAGACCCCAAAAATCATCCTTTATCACATTTAGTTCCTAAATTCAAGCAGAAAAACAACAAACAAAACCTCAACATGATTCAGAAAAAATTCAATCATATTTATAGCTGTTCAAACAACATCAACACTTTACCATCAACTAAACTAAGGCAGCCATGCATTTGAATCAATGAAATAAATCTCAAAACACATATTTAAACAACAATGTGATCATTTAAATTCATATAAAGACTAAAACTAAAATAAAGAGTTGTATAGAGATATTACCTCTTACAAAGGCAACCCAAAGATCAAATGGGGAGATTGAATCAAGTCTTCAAACAACAAACACTAAAAAACCTTTTGCAAGCCTTTTCTTCTTGATTTTTCAAGATATAACACACTATTTTCAGCTAATATCCTATGTATTATGGTAGTATATTGTAATATATATTGGTAATGTAGGTATATATGTAGCATATTGTTTGGGTAAATTATCAAGAGACTAAAACCGTAGCAGTCGAGTATTAGTAGCAGCCCTTAAAAAAAAATCCCCTCTTTTCTATATATATATATATATATATATTTGTAATGTAGGTATGTATGTAGTATAATTTTTGGGTAAATTATCAAGAGACTCAAACCCTAGTAGTCGAGTATTAGTAGCAGCCCTTCAAAAAAAGAAATCCCCTCTTTTCTGCACATACTTTCTATTTATAGCATGCAAAATCATCTTAAGGGTAAGAAAATGGAAGATTCAATGTTTTTCAACCAGATTTCCCTCCTAAATTCCTCAACTCGTCACACAGATTTAATTTCAAACGAATAATGACAAAAATAATACAACACATTGTAATAAATCGTACCAAAATCCCTAATTTTTTGCAAATTGTACAAGGAATAACAAAACGAAATCAGATTGTACATACTAGATAGCAAATAGTATGCCAACACACCCAAAACAACAAAATCAGACCAACAAACAAACAAATAGGACTGTTAAAACCTTACACGTATCCAAACAACATCACAGCCATCGAGCAAATCACCAGTTCCCCCTTTGGGGTGGTATGGTAACACAAGATGGCTAAAGCCTTTAAGGCTCGCAAGTGGAATCCCACACCGCAAAGGGTGGGGGGCGGGGGTGGGGAAATACTCGTTATAGGCTAAAAATGGTGGAAATACGGTGGAGGGGCGGTGGCTAGTGGTGGAACCCTAGCGCCGCCACTGAATTCTCTCAAGAAGAGAGATAGAAAATATTTTAGGGTAAAACAAGATGATGGGTTGCACGAGAAAAATAAGTGGGGGGGTAAGTATATGATTTACTTCCCCCCCCCCCCCTTCTAAAATATAATACGTATTTTAGAAACATAGTATATAGTTTAAATTAATTAGCACAAAATGCCCTGGTAAAATAATATTTTGACAAGATAAAAATCATAATACATTTTTTTAAAATGCGAGCTTCGAAATGAGCCCAATATTGATATACTTTTCAGTAATATTTAAAAATGGAGACAGATGCGATAAAAATGAGAGGTATTTTATACGTCGTCTTTAATTCATAATTTTCTCGAGTCGGACGGAGCGGGATATGTATCTTCTTTTCAAATCACTTTTATGAAAGTAAATAACTCGTAATGTCTTGTAATTGTTAATTTTATAAAAATAATAATTAATGTCAATTTTTGCAATTTTCTTGGGATTTTTAAATTTTTAATTTTGAAGGTGCATCCTTGCTTCGTGTTTGACTCAGGAATTTTGAGAATTAAAATACGTGTCTTATATGGTGAAAATTAGGTGTCAATAATTTCCTCTTCAGAGTTCGAGGATGGCAAGGCCATCCTTGAGCTACGAATTTGACAATCCTAATTTTTACCTAATAATAGAAATTACAGCTCTTTCGCACAAAATTTCGAAAGAATGGCCGAACCCTGGCTTTTGGGCTTCCTACATATCTCAGGCTAAATGAGTATTCAGGACTTTTGTAGTTCTGACTCTACGAGAACTATGAAAATAGGAATTTTCTTTAAACTACCTCGAGGTGTCTTGAGATAATTATAGGTGTATGGCCGAGCCTCGAATTTTGAGTAGCCTACATATCCCTGGCTTTTGGAATCAAGCCAATTGTAGTTCGACTCGATAGCCTGAAAAAGGAATATCCATTAATGTGGGAATCTCTTTGACTATTTCCGGTGATAAACTTGACCGGAAGCGGTTTTGAAAAGATTTATGAGCACAGTTGCTTGAAGTGATGTTTCAATCTCGTTTTAGAAAGCTTGACTCTCGTACATGATTTCTAACAGGTTGCCCAAGAGGAGTTTCACGTTTGCTCTGCATGTCTTGAGTCTGGCTCTCTTGCTCCTATTTCGTTAGCTTTTAGCTATCTCCAAATGCTGAGTCCTGCATGTTAGTTTTTTGAAAATTTTGATTTTAATGTAGTCATACCTGAATGGCATTTCGTCATTTTGTTGACATTGAAATCGTCTTCTAATATTATGTCTGCCTTTCATAAATGCTCGTCCGTCTTCTTTCGTTTCTCCTGTAAGTGTGTGTTTTCCGTGTATATTTTTTGAAAAGATGATCTACTCAGGATAATAATCACGATATTTTTACCGGCACTTTTTCGTCATTTTTAGATGTTTTCATTGTTCAATGATAACTTCCGTTGGGATCTGGGTTGGGCTGTACCACATTTTTGCGAAACCTACACACCCTTGTCCGGTTGTCATTCTCGTAAGCAAGATGTTACTAATGAAAACCATGTTTTCAAGTGCGGGGTCATTTTTGTTTCTTATAACATCTGTCACCCCTGAAAATTTGGACTTATATCATTTTCACATATTGCGGTGATTGTCGCAAATCTGTTGTCGACTGCATCGTTATCCTCAAACGAACCATGCGGTATACTAGTTCGGGACCACATCACTTATAATCAGAAATACCCAAATGCAGACTGCACCTCAGAGTGCAGTATCATATTCCTTTCATGATAACTACTAACCTCTATGTCCAGAATTACAAGATTTAGTCAAAATATTCAAGTTAACTACTGCAAAGTGAGGAGCCTTTTCTCATGACTACCACTGTCCCTGAACCATGATTACGTTAACTTGAAATAAACTGCAACAGCGACCGCAAATCATGATGTAGGAATCACATTCATATATCAACGATTGTGGACATCAACCTCGGAATTGTGCCACCTATTTTTGGCTATATCTATGGATGAAGACTTAGTCCATTCGGCACGTAGTCGTTTAATCCATATCGTTATTTTGAGGAATCAAGCTTACCTCGGTAGCAAGACTGACATCTTCCTTTTTTGACTCCGGGAAGAATACCTTCCCGTCGACAAGGTTCATATCTTCCAAAAGGACTTGACTCGATTGTGAATACGACATTTCGATACCGATATCAACGCGTTGTTTTAAATTTTTAGATTTTTATGGTGTCTATTAAGTCAATGTATCAAGGCAAACCATGCGACATCTAGGCCGGGGTCTCAATACCTTGACACAATACTGTTTAGTGGAGACCAGGCTCTGGGTACCATGATTATATCTTTCAGTAGTCTTTAAATTTTTTCTTTTGTAAAAAATATTCATGCTCTGCAAAACGAACGAACTGTGTAAAGCAAACTTTACTTAGGGAGGGCTTCGTTACCCTTTCGTTATACTCTTTTGCGCTGCTATTCCTTGAAGCTTCTTCTTCACTTGGCTTGTTGTCATTACTCTATTTTAAACATTCTAGCAAATGAGTTAGTGCAAAATATCCATGCTTGTTTGTTCCTTCATCCATAGAAAATTTGTCAGCTTCCTATATGGTCGACCGCTCTCCCTGCGCAAGGACTTCTTCCGTTCACATTTTGGCAGGAAAGGATGCTCATTTTCCTTAAAATCTTTTGTTTTACCAGCAGAGCTGAAAAGTTTTTGGGCGATTATTTTTGGAAAATATATTTATTTTGGTATATAATATATGTTTCGAAAATGATATATTTTATACACGCCCTTTTAATGTCATGACATTGGTTACTCAAACAAGGTCTCCCGTCTCTTTTTCTCCTTCTTGATCTCGACATATGAAATTTTCGAATCTCTTTCGAAAATTTTGCCCCATTTTGTATACATCTTTATACCAACTTGAATTTCGCTATGTCAAAGGAATTTTTGAGAGGGTCTCAAAAATTCGGTCCCAGTGTAAGTGTGTACTTGTCAATTCTTGATTTCACCGTGCTCGAGAAACTTTTGAGATCCTTTTCAGAAATTCTGCCCTAGTGTAAAAGTTTTGGTCAGTCTGTTCCTTAGAACTGATATATTTAAAGAATTTTTGAGGTCCTCTAAAAAATTCTGCCCCAGTTTCCTTGTGGGGTTACCTTAATCTTTCTCTTGCTAAAACATTTTTGAGGTTTCCTAAGGTTTATTGGGAATTTGTTTGGAATGACCGAGCTCGGGAGAGCACCTATGTATCCCATTTCGGGAATCAGGTCAAAACGTAGTTTAGGATAGACATATTGGAAAAACTTTTGTGAGACCGAACTCAAAAGAATGCCTACGTATCCCAAAATGGGAATCTGGTCATAACGTAGTTCAACATACACAATTTTGTATTTTTGGGTTAAAGCGACTGAGCTTGGAAAAACACCTATGTATCCCCTTATAAATATAGGGAATCAGATCCTTACGTAGTTCGTACATGGTTTTGGATTTGTTGTTTTCTAAATATGCAAAATTACAAGCAAAGAAAAATGTAATTAAAGCAACATAAACTATAAAAACTCTGAATCTTTGCAGTCATTTTCTTCTTCACACGTAGTATCTCTTGATGGTATCAGAATTTATTGCTCTTGGCCACTCCTAACCATCCATTTCAGCAAGTACCACATCTCCTCCTGATAGTACCTTTCGCACCATATAGGGGCCTTGCCAGTTTGGTGCGAACTTTCCTTTGTATTTTTCTTGATTAGGGAATATTCGTTTGAGCACCAATTTCCCAATTTGAAAAAACCTAGTTCTCACATGCTTGTTGAAAGCTCGCGCCATCTTTTGTTGGTATAATTGACCATGGCAAACAACAATCATTCGCTTTTCATCTATCAAAGCAGTTGTTCATACCTTTTGCATATCCATTCTGTATCGTCCAACTCAACTTCTTCTATTATTCAACGTGAAGGGATTTCTACTTTGGCTGGTATTACTACATCAGCGTCATACACCACCAGGTATGGAGTGGCACCTGTTGAAGTTCTAACAGTAGTGAGATATCCCAATAATGCATAAGACAGTTGTTCATGCCAGTCTTTGTTGTTATCAATCATCTTTCTGAGGATCTTCTTGATGTTTTTGTTAGAGGCTTCTATAGGCCCATTCATTTGTGGCCGGTAAGCAGTCGAATTCCGATGAGTGATTCGGAACTGCGTACACATGTCTTTCATCAAGTGGCTATTCAAATTAGCCCCACTGTCTGTTATGATTGATTCTGGGATACCAAATCGGCATATGATGTTGTTGCGCACAAAATCTTTGACTACTTTCTTTTTTACTGATGAATAAGATGTTGCTTCCACCCACTTGGTGAAGTAGTGTATGGCGACCAAAATGAAACAGTGTTTGTTTGACGTAGCTAGTTAAATTAGTCCTATGACATCCATGCCCCAAGCAGTGAATGGCCAAGGTGACGTCATAGCATTCAGTTATGTCGGTGGAACCTTTATCAAATCTCCATGAATTTGACACTTCATTTCTAGACTAACTTGCTACAATCATTCTCCCTGGCCATCCAGTAATACCCAGTTCTTAGTATCTTCTTTGCTAGCATGAACCCATTCATGTGAGGCCCGCAGGTTCCACCATGCACTTCTTCAATCAATGTTGTAGCTTCGACACAGTCAACACATCTAAGCATTCCCAAATTTGGAGTTCTTTTGTACAGGACATTCTTGTTGAGAAAGAAACCATTCGCCAACTCCTGATTGTTTTCTTCGGGTTGATGGTGATTCCTTCGGGATTTTCTCCTTTCTCCAGGAACATTTTAATAGCAACGTACTAAGGTTTTCCATCAATCTCTACCTCTACAAAAGCACAGTGAGCCAGTCGATCTCTGATTTCAATTTTGACAGGATCAATGTATTTACTATCAGTATGCTGAATCATGGATGCTATAGTTGCCAATGCATCAGCAAACTCATTCTGAGTTCTCGGTATGTTCTTGAACTTGAGTTCATGGAATCGATCTGTCAATCTTTGCACAAGTCCGACATACGGTATGATCTTCTCGTTTTTGGTGGCCCATTCTCCCC
Source organism: Lycium barbarum (assembly GCF_019175385.1). NCBI lineage: Eukaryota > Viridiplantae > Streptophyta > Magnoliopsida > Solanales > Solanaceae > Lycium > Lycium barbarum. Next base: position 78,636,482 of record NC_083343.1, read on the forward strand.
GAACTTGATGAATCAACAAATCCGAATCGCCAATTACTTAAAGGTTTTTCACATTCATGTCAAGGGCTAAACATAGACCCAAAATGCATGCTTCGTATTTAGCCATGTTATTGGTGCAACTGAAGCTCAACTTGGCTGCCACTGGATGATATTGTCCTGATTCTAAAACCAAAACGGCTACGATTCCTGATCCTTTAAAATTGACCGCTCCATCAAAGTATACTTTCCATCCAAATTCATCTTCATTTTCTTCGCCCTTAATTGTCATTATTTCTTCATCTGGGAAGTAAGTCCACAAAGGTAAGGGATTGTCATCTACTGGACTTCCTGCCAGTACATCTGCTAATGCTTGCCCTTTAACTGCTTTCTGTGCGACGTATTGAATGTCGAACTTACTTAATAGCATTTGCCATTTGGCCAATTTCCCTATGGGCATAGGCTAGCGAAAGATGTACCTTAGGGGGTCCATTCTTGAAATCAGATGAGTCGTGTATGCAACCATATAATGTCTTAGTTTCTGAGACACCCATGTCAGAGCGCAACAAGTCTTTTCCACCAAGGAATATCCAGATTCAGAGGGTGTGAACTTCTTACTGATGTAATAGATGGCTCTCTCTTTCTTGCCTGTTTTATCATTTTGTGCCAACATGTGCCCAAAAGCATTTTCTGATACTAAAATGTACAATAGCAAAGGACTTCTCGGCCTTGGCGGGACCAAAACGGGTGGATTTGACAGGTATCTTTTAATTGTGTCAAAGGCTTTCTGCCAGTCTTCCGTACATTTAGTTGGAGCATCTTTCTTGAGGAGTTTGAGGATTGGTTCTATGATTACTGTGGACTGGGCGATGAAGCGTCCAATGTAATTCAACCTCCCTAAGAAACTCATGACCTCTTTCTTTGTTCTTGGCGGTAGGAGTTCTTGGATTGCTTTGATCTTTGTGGGATCTAACTCAATATCACGACGACTGACTACGAATCCTAGTAATTTTCCAGCAGGCACTCCAAATGCGCATTTTGCAGGATTCAACTTCAAATCATACTTGCGGAGTCTATCAAAGAATTTTCTTAAATATTCAAGGTGGTCCTTACCCACTCGGGATTTGATGAAAACATCATTGTTACACCTCGAAAAAAATTTCGTTCATGCACAATGAATAGATTGACGAAGGGCACGACGTATGCGATGTTTTGATAAGTAAGAAATAACATTTGATGAGTCTAAATGATATTTTAAAGACATTCGAAGTAAGAGAAGAAAGTTTGCCAAGAGGAGGAAAAACTGTCACGACCCGACTAGGGGCCGTGACGAGTGCCCAGTACTTGTGCCGAACACCCCCCCTTGTCTGTCATTTTACCTTTACTTCTCAGCGGGCCGTAGGAGCTGTGCCATTTTTTTTCTTTGTTACTGAACATTAGCGTTAGTAGCGTCATCATAAACATAGACTAGTACACTTTGCTATCACGTTATACAGCAACGCGAACAATCCAAAATACAAACATCTAACTGTACACATCTATCTACGAGCCTCTAGACATAGTACACATATACATAGAAACGGCCGAGTACTGTCGTGCCCGAATATATACACACAAAAATAGTACCAAGGGACTGAGGCTCCGGAACAACTGGAGCACTGTCAAGTACTGCTGGTAGGGCTTCTAGGAACCAAATCCGCCTGTCTGCTCACCTGCGCGGCATGAAACGCAGCGTCCACAAGAAGGGACGTCAGCACGAATAGTGTACCGAGTATGTAAAGCATGAATAGTAATATACGGAAAATATAAAACAGGGATAATGACATAAAAGAGTAATAGCACATGTCCTGAGGTAGAAACATAACCTGTACGTATAGGTGCCCTTGGGCAGATACCATGCATGCTTAGCTTTCCTTTGAAAATCTTTCCTTATTCATATATATATAAAAATAGAACATGTCATATTGCCGAGGCGTCGGCAGCCGATCCATTTAACCATAAATGCACACATCCCGCGTCCGGGACGATATCATGTAAAATAATGCCAACTGATCAGGTGGATACGCGTACATAACGCTCTGCCCCTTTTTCCCATCTTCCCCGTATACATATGCATACATCATGTACATATATCAGCGTCTATAGCGCTCTAGCTCTTTTGTCATATACATATACGTGTATCATGTACATATATCAGTGTCTATAGTGCTCTGGTTCTTTTATCATATACATATATTTATAACACGCATACAACAACTCTCGAGAGTCCAAAAAAAAACCAAGTCCACGTCGGAGTGACGTAAGGTCGGTAACCTCCGATTACGTTATGGAATAATCGGGATCGCTTTGTCCCACCTTGAAGGAACGAGTATTTTAAGGTGAGACTACCAACGAAGAATAGCACTGGGAGAAAACATAGGCATCATAGACGTCAATTCATAGACTTTGAAATCCTTAGAACATAGTGTCATAGCTAAGAAGTAGAGATAAGGGTCAAGAACTAGTATAACACTTTCACATTTACATTAAATTCTTAGCTCAAGACTCTTAGTCATGGAATCATTCTTATCGTACTTATCATAGGCATATTCTCTTCCTTAACATCATCATTATCATTACCGTCATAGAAGTATTCTCGTTCGGATAGGTGCAATACTTGTCATTTGGTAATGGAATAAAGATCGAAGGTTTCTTTTGGATTTAGCTTCAGAGTAAGTCAAGCGGAACAATAAGGTAAATTCGGGAACAGTGGGCCCACCTCGGATCAAATGAGGCGGCGTACCAAATTTACATATGTTACCTGTCATGGCGTTACTGGTGAGGGTTTTAGGGTCATCGGGCCCTATTTATGCGAGTTCTAGAGGTTTAGGGAATTCTTCCAACATTTTGCACACTTTTTAATTCAATTTTACTGATTGAAAAAGAGGAAACTTTAGGTGCGGATTCTGGAGGGTAGAAGGGTCCCCGAGGTTCTTATCCAACATATTACATTTAAGACATGCAATAAAAAGAAGGGTGAAGCCTTACATACCTTTTCTGCTTCTTCTGCGACTCCAAATTCACGTTCCAAATCCACCAAAATCTACAAATTGGTCATGTTTACCAAAACTTGATTAGAGCCTTTAGAAGTTGATTCTTTAAAGTAACACTTTGTCTGCCGAAATTTCGGCAGCATTTCCCCTGTAAATACACCATCCCCGAGAATACGGCTCGGCCCCAAATTAACAACAACAACCCGGGAATTTAACCCGGTCACAATATCAACAACAATGACAACAAACATTCCAATAATATCGACCATTAATGTAACCTCACTTTAACATCAACAACCTTCTTTCGCATAATGCGACGATATTCCAATTACGTTCAAATCAAGATATATAATCAATCCAAAACCATTCAAACATGATTCCATAACATTTCCAACAATCCACAAAATGTTCCAAAACAACCCGACCAAAACATAAGGCAACCCGAAACCTTCCAAGTCCAAGGAAATATCAACAACACATTTCTTTTCCTCCAAAATTCACAAACTATACCAACAAACCACACTTTAACAACATTATTATCATAATTACAAGAAACTACATTTGATTCAAATTGGCTTCCAAAAACAGCCCGCAACAATTACGACACCAACTTGGATCATTAAACTCTCATTTACATCACATAATCCACAACACAACAACCCAAACATACTAAATAAAATTAGTCCATTCTTTGACATGCAAAACAGTCCATTTTCGGCCACAACAACTACACCCCTATTTTCATGAATTTCCATCCTTTTCCATACATTGCAACAACAACTAACATACTACATAGAATTAATCCATTCTCTTCCAAATCACAGTATGACCACACGACCACAATTACATATACACGGACAACTATTCAACATCCATATTTTCATAATTTTCATGAGTTTCATTCACTCCTACACACCACAACATACACAACCATACATAACATATAAAGGAAGATTAAGTTCTTACCCTTTTTCTTCAATTTCCCACTTGGCTAGAATGTTGATCTTGCAACAATAAATGTTCTACTTGTTCCAATGACCTCTTCTCCTTGCTAGGGACCTTCCAATTAGTAGAGAGTAATTTTTGAGAAATTTTTCCAAGGTTCTTGTTTCCTCCAAGCTTGGCCAAAATTGGCCCTTTATTTTTCTTCCAAAGTGTCTTCTTTTTTTCTTTGTTTCTTCAACTCTCCAAATTGATGAATTAGTCCTCTCCTTTTGTATATATATATAGTCTCCTTCCAATCTTATGTGGCCACCTATCCATCTCTAGAGTTTTCTTAATTTGGTGGCAAAGATGACTTATTTGTCATCTTTTTTTTTTCCACATGGCCAACATGGCCCTTTTCAAGAATGTTCTTGAGTTGTTTGTGAAATTACCATTTCGCCCCTAGTCTTCCATAATATTACCATAGTGCCACTTTGCAAATTCCTCTTTTTATCCTTGGCCTTTCCTAATATTTCCATACTAGTAATGTTCATAAGCAACATTCATAACCGCTTGTGCATAAAAATAATTTTTGAAAATGGTCTCGCCCTTAACTTTCCCCGACGACCTTGAACTATCCCAACGTACAATGTACGGGCTATAACAAAAACATACGAGATGTATCAGAAAGGATTTACGAGTAACGAGTTGATGATGATTTAGTGATGCTTTGGAAAAGAATTATAACGACCCTTAGATTGGTATTGAAGTGTTAAACAAGTGTTAAGAAGGTTGAATAAGGACTGGAGATCAAACGAAACGACGAGAACAACTTCGGAAAAGCTGTGAGTTCCACGGCCACAACCACGGACTGTCATACCTTCCACAGACCGTATACTGGTCCGTGGAATACCCAGTAGAGATGATGTCTGGCCAGTGGTGAACCACGACCACTTCCACGAACCGTGAAGTGTTCCACGGACCGTGAAAGTGTCCATGGAAGTTCCGACGGGCTGAGTTGTTCTAATTATGTAAATGTGATCCCACTTCATTAATTTCATTTCACACACACTTCCTCATCTCTCAAGACCTCTAGAAGGTTCCACAAACATCATATACAAGAAATCAATGGAAATTCATGATCAATTACATCAAACCAAGTGAATCAAATGTAAGAAACTCATTAAAGTTCATCCAAGACAAGAAATCCATGTGAAGGTGAAACTACGGTTTCGCTCAAGTGAAGTGTTTGCACTCAAGGTTCATTCCTACACCATCCAAGGTACGTTTTATGGTATTTACATGTTTTTTAAGGTATTTGAAAGTTGAAACACTTGGATTGTAAAAGAATATAGAAAATGGGTCATAAAAGGGTAAATAGTGTCATTTTGAGTGATAACTTGAATGGAGTTATGATTATTGATGTGTTGTGATATAGTTATGTTATAATTGATATTAAGGACATGGAATAGGCATTATATGTGAGAAAACGTACTAGTATACTATGACCATGATTATGGGTTAATTGAGGTGGAATTGTGAAACGAGGGTAATGTAGATGAATGAAGATTGTTGGTTACGATATTGTGAATGTTATTATAAATGTTTGGGAGTTGATATACAATATGGTAAAAGTTTTATAAACAAAGGAAATGCTGCCCAATTTTCTCTAGCTTTAGTAAGCACGTTCATGTAATCGATTAGCTAATATGAATGCGAATTCTCTTGAAGGTAGAAACGTGAGCATTGAAGGAGGACAACCAAGCGAAGGAAATTGTTAAACGAGAGAGGTATATAAGGCTAGTACTTTATTTCTAAGGCATGAATCTTATGGTACGAATCCTCCTATCGCTCCATGATTTTCCTACATATTGAGAACTATGAATCTACGAGTATAAAGAACTTCATATGGGATAAGATAAGAGGTATGCTACGAATACGATGAAGATGATGATGAGTCTAAGTCTAAAAATTCTAAGGCCTGTAATATTATGATTCTACAAGGCTAATGATCCATATTAGGATCCATTGATGTTGTTCATTGACTACCCTCACCTTATATGCTAATAACTTCAAGGTGAGGCATAATGCTTATGAATGCTCCATAATGGAAGCGGGGGCTCTCAACCTTATGTCACCCCGACATTGTTATAGATTGTCTATAAGCTATAATACATGTCCTATGATCAATGTTCCGAAAAGTTACGAGTCTATGTTCATAGAGGATTTCACATGAGATAAAGGTAAGAGATATGCTATAGATACGATGATGGTAACGATGAGCCTAAGTTAGAGATTATAAAGGATATTATGCAATATTATTACGAAGTTCGTGCTACGAATACGATGTGATTCTCATAGATTATCTTAAAATCCAAAAGTATGCTCCATGAAAGGTTATGATAAGTTTATGAGACATAGTGATGATGATAAAGATGACGATGTTGATAGTGATGATGATGATAATAGTGATGACGTTAAAGATATTTATGGGCCTTTATGTATATATATGTATGTGCTTATGTATGACTATTATGAAACCCCGAGCTTACAAGGCCGGGTAGAATATAAATATATTTATGTAATGCGCGCACACCTCCGCAGTTGGGTACGGATAACCCTGAAGCCTTGGTAGGGCCAGGTAGAAACAACCCTGAAGCCTTAGTAAGGCCAGGTAGATATAACCCTGAAGCCTTGGTAGGGCCAGGTAGATATAACCCTGAAGCCTTGGTTGGCCAGGTATGTATATGATATAAATATGTATATGCTGTGATTATATCTATGATATATGCATGAAAAGCCCGAAAAATACGTATGTGATATTTTCGAGCCACTACGTGGCCGAATGCGATAACGTTAATGTGTATGAGCAGATACGGTATAATGATACACATATGATACGATGATGTATGCGCTATGATTATACATGCACTGTGATTATATATGATATAGGCATGAAATGTATCCTCCCTTAAAAGTTACGCAACTTATGTCTATATCTTATATCCTATGATTTCTCCAATATGTTCATTTCATTCATGCCTTACATACTCAGTACAATATTCGTACTGACGTCTGTTTTCTTTAGACGCTGTGCTCATGCCCACAGGTAGATAGGGAGGCGACCCAGGCATATAGAAGTCGATAAGCAGAGTTTGAAAGCACTCCATTATTTCTGAGGTGCCATTGATTTACCATTTTATGTACATGTATGTTTTGGGCACGATGGGGTCCTGTCCTGTCCATATGTCTAGTACTCTAGTAGAGGCTCGTAGATACACATGTGTGGGTAGTATGGTCTCACGATTTTGATAAGCGTATATATGTGTATATGTATGTGTGTATTATTTTGATAGCCGAAGGGCTTATGTACATAAAGGTAATTATGTTTCCGAATGAAAAGTGATTTTTCTATGACTTGAGTATGAATTTGATAAATGAACGCTTAACGAGTATGATAGGAAGCAGAATGAGCGGTGCTCGGTGGTCAGCCCCGGGTACCCGTCACGGCCCCTACTCGGGTAGTGTCAAAAGTAGTATCAGAGCAGTTCAGTCCTAGGAAGTGTCTACGAGTCGTGTCTAGTAGAGTCTTGTTTATGGTGTGTTGCACGCCACATCTATAAACAGGAGGCTATAGGGCATTTAGGATTGTTACTCTTCTTTCATCTCTAAGATCGTGCGATAGAGCTAGGCCATAGGAAATGAGATTCCTTATACTAACCCCTGATTGCAGCAGAAGAATGGTAATGACAGAAGAAAGTGATCGATGACATTGAAAGTTATGGAGGTAAGCCCCTTCGTTGTGGCTACGTTATCGAAATATGTAATTATATGATGCTGAATTGATTGTTGTGGAGGTAAGTCAATGCTCATATGACAGAGAAATTGATTAAATGTGTCTCCTAATGATAAGTTCAACTATAAGTCGAGATCTAAGAAAATTGAATGAATCAGAACAAAGGTAAGCAACGGTACGAAAGATGAGTGTCGAATAAAGTAAGAATATCGAGATGTGATCGAAATGTAAGAATGAAAGAGACAACAAATAGGAAGAGGTGACAGGGCTGATCGCTAAAGGATCAGGTACATCTCGAAGTTCGATATATGAGGTAAGTTTCGACATATTTGAGCTTTTACTTAAACGTGGGAGCCCTGTGTGGCTGAGATATGTTGTATATATATATGTATATATTGGACCTGTGACGGATTGTTGGTATTTGCTGCGTGTAGGTTTTTAGATAGTAAGAAATATAGAGGAAACTCTGCCGAAATTTTCCTAGAATCGAAAAGAAGATAGGATATAAGCTTGTAATTGGTCCTAACGAGAAAAGATGATGTGCAAAAAGTAATGGCAAGACGAGATTAAGGTAAGAGTATCGTTACCAACCACGAGAGATAAGTTAAATACTATTGAATTGATAGTAACAATAGTTATAAGATCGACATTGATACGGTAAAGAGAAATGCTTAGTAGCACTAAAATATGACATAGAAGAGGAAGGGTAAGTCCAATAGAGTGTGATACGGAAGTATTGGTTGGATGGATAAGTACAAGTAAAATATGACAAGTTTATTGGAAAAATAGAGTAATAACTTGACTGAGGAAGGGGTACGATGAATGTGAATCCATTGGTAAAACAACTTATATGGTAGAGTGTAAGAGGGCTGAGTAGAAAGAGTAAGGGGTTGAGTATGCTTACTTCATGAGGTTTATTCTTTGTCATAAACAGAATTGCGAATGAGATCAAGAAGTATCACCCTATAGAATTGATTATGATCAAGGTATAATGAGAACGTAACAAGAATTGCAATACAAAGTGTAGCGAGGAAACACCTAGAGATGTGACATGTTCTATATGAATAAAGAGTGAATGCAGGTGAGAAACCAACAAGCGAACCATAGAGCAGTAGATGAGAAAGCTTATAGGACCTTGTTAGGGGAAAATCCAGCATAGAGGTTTCGCACTGACGGGAATGATAGCGAGTAAGCTTGAAAAAGGAATCTGAGAAATGTGATATGGTAAAGTAGTAGTAGTTGTGACTTGTATAATCAAGGGTATAGGTGATATCTTTAGCTGGATGTAAAATACCAAGACTATAGAAAGATGAATAACGAAATAGAACGATCGTTAGAAAAAGGATCAACACAGTAAGGATGAGAGGAGATGATCAGAATGAACAGAATAAGTTTTGGAAGCAAAGAATGGATTGTACAAAGGTAGTAAATTCAAAAGGACAAAGCGGTACTAAGTTAAGAATAGGGTTCCTCATGTGAATAATAAAGAGTTGATTATAAAACGGGAGGAATTAAGATAAATTGAGGAGGAAGGAATGTAAAAAAAAAATAGAAGGGGGAATAGAAAGAGAAGGAAATGCGCCGCAAAGTACGCACGCTAAAGGAATAGTTTTGTTATGATTAAAGGAAGATGCATATCCTATGAATATCCTATACCAAGTTAGAACGAGTAAAGTATATAAAGTAATAAGGTGAAAAGAAAAAGATGATCATGAGTTACGAGTTTACCGTACGACGATAAAGCGATATAGTAAAGCTATCACCTACGACAAACACAATATGATTATGATTGGTTTTGAAACCAATGTTGAGTACAAAACAAGAGTAAAAGAGTATGAGGCATAAGGAGTATTAGTTGCGCATGAGACTTAGGTCCTGGAAAACAAAGCTCACGTTACAAGTGAACTTTGAGCATCGAAGAAGAGGGCAAGTGACATTATAGGGATGGTATGGATAACTAGACCAACTACTATGGTGAGCATGACAATGGGGCAAAAAGATGTGAAATGGAGCGGATTTACACATTGACTTATAACTACAAAATGAGCTAAGTAAAATACATTCTTGGTAGGGCCAGGTAGATATAACCATGAAGCCTTGGTTGGCCAGGCATGTATTGTCACGACCTGGCTAGGGGCCGCGACGGGTACCCGGGACTAACCACCGAGCACCGCTCGTACTATCATTTACCTAACCCATTTAACAATCATTCATCTATTTCCGGTTAACTTTAAAAAGAGGATTTGCGTTTCATTACAAAAATATAGCGCGTTGATACAAAAACATATTTAAATATACTTATACACATGCGTACTACCTACGTTGTGGAACCACACAACCCACATCGAGTATCTATGAGCCTCTATTGAGTGGCATAAAAATATATACACAAAAGGAACAACCAATTAGCACCTCCGGAAGATGGAGTGCTCTTCAGCTCGGCTAGTGACTCCTATCAGTCTGAACCGCTTTCCCATCTACCTGTGGGCATGAACACAGCATCCAAAGAAAAGGATGTCAGTACGAGCATTGTACTGAGTATGTAAGGCATACATCAAGAAATAAAGTAAGAATAAGAAATTAAAGTAAGTACAAGGAGATAATCGATAACTGCTTGCTTCTTAAGGCGGATCCATGAATGCATACGCATAAAGCATCATATAGTAAATTGCTGCGGAACGCGCAGCCCGATCCATATGTCATCATATGTTAGTGCCGAGGAACGTACAACCCGATCCATAAATATAATAAGTTAGTGCCGAGGAACGTACACCCCGATCCATAAACCATATATCCCGCGTCCGGGCATCCCGCGTCCAGGATGAAATCATGATATGCCAGCTGACCAGGTGGCTATGCGTCTATAGCGCCTCACCTTTCCCCATTTCCCCTGAAAACATTTTCATATCATATATATATATATACATAATAAACATAGCATGTTTGAGAGCCCAAGGAAAAGCTGTAAGTAAGTCGGAGTGACGTAAGGTCGAAAGCCTCCGATTATGTTATGGAGTAATCATCGTCGCTTTGTCTCACCTTGAAGGAACAATTATTATAAGGCGAGACTATTAATGAAGAATAGCATTAAAAGAAAGCATAGAATAAAATCATGAACTTCATAAGCCATCCATTCATATACTTTGGAAAATTTAAAAATAAAGTCACCATCCATGAATAAATTGAGAAATCAGTAAATAGCTCGACGTTCTCATATAGTCCTTCAAATCGTAAACTTGAAACTTTTAAACATAAGATCGTTCTCATCATAGTCATTATAATGATATTCTCACTTTTGACATCATCGTTGTCATTGAAAAAAAATATATCCTTCGTCGTTATCATACGAACTCACATAATCACAACCTTTGGTTTTGGAAAATAGGAGTACTTGGAAAACATTTATGGAATATCAAGAAGGAAATCATGCTTTGGAATCTTAGACTTTTTAACCTTTGATAGCAAGGAAAATGTGGAAACATTTATGAAATCGTAAGCTAGGGATCATGCCTTTAAAAGAAAGGGAATAGGCTCACATACCTTCGACGTTATCAATTCTTATTTCTTGCTCGTTCTCCCTTTGTTGCGCGTGCATATACCTTCAAGAGAATTCATGTCGTCGTTAGCCAAGAAATTATAAGGACGGACTAGTATTTCTAGGGAAAATTGGGCAGCACTACCTTTGTTTATACTGCGTTTCCCATATTGTATTTTTTGCTCCCAAACATTCGCGACAATATCCACAATATAGAAATCAGCAATCATCATTTATGTACGTTTAGCAAAATCCACCAATTTCCTCCAATTTCTCCTCATTTAGTGGTTTTAGCTAATCGTCACTTTTACTCATGCGTCGCACTTATTCCATGGTAAAAACGTCATTTATAACGTATTTATAATCATAGCATATCAACTTCCATGATTCCATTCAACCATCACTCCACAGTGACACTATTCACTCAATAATGATGGACTTCCTATGTCTTACTACAATTCCAGTGTCTTAGTCTTCTAATACTTTAAACCACATGCTAAAGTCATAAAACTCACCTTGAATGGTGGTGGAACAAGTTTAGAGTATAATCCTTCCTTGTGCACCAAAACCCTCCATTACCTCTTTTGTGATTTCTTGGAGAAGATGACTTCCAACTAGGTTTCATTCACTTGTTTCATAAGTCTAGTGTTGATGATCCTAGTTTCTTCCCTTGATTCCCTTGAATTTCTATGGATGAAGTATTGAGAGAGTTCTAGAGCTTTCTTGAGTTATATAGATGAATAATGAAATAAAATGAGGCTTTGGTCCCTTTTAATAACTCAAAGTTCGATCTTTAATGAATTCCAGTCGGGGTGAACAGTGGTCGTAAACCACAGTTTACGGGCCGTAAACTAGTTTACAGGCCGTATTATGTGGTCGTCTTTAAGCATGTCCAAAACAGAGAAGCTGGCTGAAGAACATGGCAGTTTACGATCGAGGTTTACGGTCCGTAAACCAGTTTACGGGCCGTCCTCCAAGTCGTATTTAACCATTTCAACATTAACAGAAAGTTGAAGTTGGAAAGCTAGAGGACGATGGTGGTTTAAGGTCCGTAAATCACTTTACGGGTCGTAAATCACTATGCGACCACTGGGCTGCATGAAATTCTACAACTTTTCCATTTCCAAAAATTCACGAATCATCACCCCTTGCTTAGTAAAACACCCCACACTCATACCCTTGTCGTTCTATTCCTTGTACATGTACGGGGACTTTTCCAAGGTGTAACATTCTTCCCCCCTTTTGGAACATTCTTCCTCGAATGTTAAATCAGCGGGCATTCTAAGAAAATTTGTCGGAGTTTCCTTTGTAATTTGGACACTACCTTTCCATTACATCAACCCACAATATCTTCGCTTCACAGGTCCATATCACAATATTAACACATTTATGGCCACACACGACCAAAAACATAAAATTAAAACATACATACCATCATGAACTTCTCCTAGAGATTCGACTAGGTGCGGATACTTGGCTTCCGCATTCACTTTGGCTTCCCTAGTATTTCTTCCCGAGTATTGCTTTTGCCACCAAACTCTGATTTAAGCCACCTCATTTTTTCGAAGTCCTCACACTTACCTAACTGATGTGGCAAAGGGTACTTTCTCATACATCACTTTCTTGTCATTTGAGCATCATTTTATCGACATTCTCCTAGTGGGAGTTCTAACGTATTCATAAGCTACCTTGCTTGTTGCATACGATCTTATAGGATCTAATGCCTCGGAACCTAGCTGCCCCTTTATTCCGTGATTCTATCGCTCTCGTAGGTTGTCATATCCTCGGGGTTCTATGGTGAGTATGTAACCTGTACTTATACTATGCCCCAAGCAATTATTCCATTTGTCTCTCACAGCAATTTCCAACTCGACATTTCAGTTCCGTTTACCATATACCTTTCTTCAACTTACCCCGGGCATCATGACTCTCTCACCCTTACTTTACCTCTTACTCCTCTCCTAAGGGTTCACTTGGTCTCATTGGCGACGCGTAAATATCTACGAATTACGTACTCTTTTTGCGCGATTCGCATTCGTAACCATCCATCCTTATACCTATATCCATATATGTCTTCGCATCCATAGTCATATTCATCGGTATGCCGTATCCATGGTCATATTCATCTAAGTGTCAATATCCTTCTCAATGACCTTTTCGCTAATGCCCTTACCTCGAGAACGGGGTAACTTTACAATAAGACCCATGTTAATATCATGAATTATTCTGTGTCTCAGGCCTGCATGCCTTCTTCTTGGGGCTACCGTTACCCACTATATTCACAACATTCTCCGGGGTTATATTTTCATTTGGGCTAAAAGAGTATTCAATCCCGGAAGTCATTAAATCAATATAAGGACAGAGAAATGAGAGTTTCCATTCTGCTGGAAGAGTAATAGTAACTAATCAGTACTCCCTAAACTGATTCCAACTCTTCTCCAACCATGTCACGCGATCGGAGTTTCGCAATTTTTTTTTCCTCGTTCTGCGCCACTTGGGACTTTATGGGACACAACGTCTCACAGATCGGCCTTATACTTCACTACAAATTCATCTGAGATTTATAATTTAGAGGGACGATGAGGTGGTATAATCTTAGAGAATTGTGGGTCCACCTCTGCCCGTCACCAGTGTTTTACTATCTTTGCCGACTCATGGCTCTTCTTCTTCCCCCTTCTTCTCGCTTTTGCGTGTCCTTATTCTACAGTTTTTAGTCAACACACTCCCGTAGGGTTCATCATTTCAACCTTCACACTGGTGTCCTCTCTATTTGCTTCCCCCCTTTTAAGGGTTTTACTCGTACCTTTAAATCTCGAATCCACGTACTCCTGGCTACACTACGCCTTAATTATTCCGTCCCCTACAGTCTATGGCTATAACAATTCATACGTGGAGTCGTGGAGTCTTAGCGTACTCGCCTTACAGTCTTATAACCAAGAAATGCACCCGATATAACACTCCGAGCAAAATGTACGTTACTTAGCTCATCCAGTAGTTATGTGTCTATATCTGAATCTGCTCCGATTAACAACTTCCTGCCCCATAGGGATGCTTACATTAATAGTGGGTCTTGCTATCCATGCCACCCATCTAATGTCACTTTCCCTCTTCTTCGGCGCTCAAAATTTTCTTATAATGCCATCTTCGTTTCCCTAGGGCGTAGGTCTCTCTTACGCCGCTATTGCTCCCCATGCCTCCTTATTCTCTTACTCTTGTTTGCGCTTGGAATCGATTTCATATCCGCATTGTACCATTATCATTATTAGTTATAACTCTACTTCATCGCTTCATCGTTGTACAGTAGACCCATAACTCATGATCATCCTTTCCTCTTCAACTCTTTACCTCATTCACTTCACTCGTTCTAACTTGGTATGGGATATTTGTAGGAGATATGTTCTCGTTTAACTACCACGCTACTATTCTTTAGGCACTCGTACTTCGTACATTTCCTTTTTGCTATTTTATCTCCTCCAACTTAATAATCGATCCTGGACTCTTCGCATGATGAACCATATTCTTAACTTCGTACCGCTTTGTTCTCGAGGATACACCTCCCGTGTCAATCCGTTCCTTGCTGCCTAAAACTAATTCTATTTGTCCTGATCATCCCCCATCTTGCTCCTATCGCGTTGACCTTCCTCCTACTAATTATCCTACTTTCATTATTTATCTTTACCGTAGTCTCGGCCTTATACGCCCAACTAAAGATATCCTCCATGCCCTTAGGCGTCTTCTCGCTATACTTTACATAACAATTCTTGTTACGGCTCATTGTACCCAGATCATAATCCACCCTATAGAGTGACACTTCTTGATCTCGTTTGTAAACCTGCTCGTAACATAGGGTAGCCTCATAAAGCAGGCATACTCAACCTGTTATCCTTTTTAGTCAGTTACATTACATTTACCATATGGCTTACTTGCACACGTATTCGCATTAATCATAAAAGGGTGCTAGCAATATACCTGGCGTAATATCAGGGGAAGACTCAGGATCCCGTCGTTCAGCTAATGCCTGGGTATGATGCTGGGATTCGCTTGGACTAGGCGTTCTTCGGTGTCTACCACCGCTTACTAGCCCCTGTGGCCCTGACCTTGTAGGGCGTGTCGATGATGAAGAGCCCGTTACCATTCCCGTAGTCCGAACCTCACTCTTACCACGTAGCGATGGACAATTTCGCTTTAAATGGCCTGGCCTAGCACAGGCATAAGAAACATCCGAGCCCCGACGACACGGTCCCCAATGTAACATGGTGACCTCTTCTAACCGGAATCACTCTGAACCCGAGAACGAGAAACTCTGAGACTCTGGGATGACCTTGAATAAGCAGGTCCATCAATTCTGGGTCTGGGAAACTGTGGAGGTGCATCTCTAATCTCACGGTCAGACCCAAAGGAATTAACTCCCTTTCTCAAACCCCTGCATCGTGACTCGTATTCTGCCGCTGAGTCTGAGCGGCTACCAACTGAGTCAGTAAAAGAATGGCCTGTTGTATCTCTTGGCCCGCGGTATCTTGCGAAGGAACGGGGGGTACTGGAGCTAAGATCGAGGCTTCCCTCTGATCCTTAAAAGTGGGCGAGGTTTGGGAAAATTGAAGTGGGGTGTTATTCTGGTGTTCGCCCTCCTCCATATCCGTAGACGGCTCTCGATCAAGCCCTTCTTCAACCACCATCTTGCCCTTCTGGGCCATCGTAGCTTTTCCCTTCATCGGTTCTGCTGAAATGAAAACGCACCGTTAGGGGAGAGATAGTCTTATAACACATCTCTATCGCACGATCTATTAAGAAGAAAGATGGTCATGTTTCCTAAATGCCCGGTAGCCTCTTGTTTATAGATGTGGTGCACAACGCACCGATAAACAAGACTCTACTAGACACGGCTCGTAGACACTTCCAAGGACGAACTGCTCTGATACCACTTCTGTCATGACCCGGCTAGGGGCCGCGACGGGTACCCGGGACTAACCACCGAGCACCGCTCGTACTATCATTTACCTAACCCATTTAACAATCATTCATATATTTCCGGTTAACTTTAAAAAGAGGATTTGCTTTTCATTACAACAATATAACGCGTTGATACAAAAACATATTTAAATATACTTATACACATGCGTACTACCTACGTTGTGGAACCACACAACCCACATCGAGCATCTATGAGCCTCTATTGAGTGGCATAAAAATATATACACAAAAGGAACAACCAATTAGCACCTCCGGAAGATGGAGTGCTCTTCAGCTCGGCTAGTGACTCCTATCAGTCTGGACCGATTTCCCATCTACCTGTGGGCATGAACACAACATCCAAAGAAAAGGATGTCAGTACGAGTATTGTACTGAGTATGTAAGGCATACATCAAGAAATAAAGTAAGAATAAGAAAGTAAAGTAAGTACAAGGAGATAATCGATAACTGCTTGCCTCTTAAGGCGGATCCATGCATGCATACTCGTGAAGCATCATATAGTAAATTGCTGTGGAACGCGCAGCCCGATCCGTATGTCATCATATGTTAGTGCCGAGGAACGTACGACCCGATCCATAACCCATATATCCCGCGTCTGGGCATCCCGCGTCCAGGATGAAATCATGATATGCCAGCTGACCAGGTGGCTATGCGTCTATAGCGCCTCACCTTTCCCCATTTCCCCTGAAAATATTTTCATATCATATATATATATACATAATATACATAGAATGCTTGAGAGCCGAAGGAAAAGCTGTAAGTACGTCGGAGTGACGTAAGGTCGAAAGCCTCCGATTATGTTATGGAGTAATCATCGTCGCTTTGTCTCACCTTGAAGGAACAATTATTATAAGGCGAGACTATCAATGAAGAATAGCATTAAAAGAAAGCATAGAATAAAATCATGAACTTCATAAGGCATCCATTCATATACTTTGGAAGATTTATAAATAAAGTCACCATCCATGAATAAATTGAGAAATCAGTAAATAGCTCGACGTTCTCATATAGTCCTTCAAATCGTAAACTTGAAACTTTTAAACATAAGATCGTTCTCATCATAGTCATCATAATGATATTCTCACTTTTGACACCATCGTTGTCATTGAAAAAAAAAATATCCTTCGTCGTTATCATAAGAACTCACATAATCACAACCTTTGGTTTTGGAAAATAGGAGTACTTGGAAAACATTTATGGAATATCAAGAAGGAAATCATGCTTTGGAATCTTAGACTTTTTAACCTTTGATAGCAAGGAAAATGTGGAAACATTTATGAAATCGTAAGCTAGGGATCATGCCTTTAAAAGAAAGGGAATAGGCTCACATACCTTCGACGTTATCAATTCTTATTTCTTGCTCGTTCTCCCTTTGTTGCGCGTGCATATACCTTCAAGAGAATTCATGTCGTCGTTAGCCAAGAAATTATAAGGACGGACTAGTATTTCTAGGGAAAATTGGGCAGCACTACCTTTGTTTATACTGCGTTTCCCATATTGTATTTTTTGCTCCCCAACATTCGCGACAATATCCACAATATAGAAATCAGCAATCATCATTTATGTACGTTTAGCAAAATCCACCAATTTCCTCCAATTTCTCCTCATTTAGTGGTTTTAGCTAATCGTCACTTTTACTCATGCGTCGCACTTATTCCATGGTAAAAACGTCATTTATAACGTATTTATAATCATAGCATATCAACTTCCATGATTCCATTCAACCATCACTCCACAGTGACACTATTCACTCAATAATGATGGACTTCCTATGTCTTACTACAATTCCAGTGTCTTAGTCTTCTAATACTTTAAACCACATGCTAAAGTCATAAAACTCACCTTGAATGGTGGTGGAACAAGCTTAGAGTAGAATACTTCCTTGTGCACCAAAACCCTCCATTACCTCTTTTGTGATTTCTTGGAGAAGATGACTTCCAACTAGGTTTCATTCACTTGTTTCATAAGTTTAGTGTTGATGATCCTAGTTTCTTCCCTTGATTCCCTTGAATTTCTATGGATGAAGTATTGAGAGAGTTCTAGAGCTTTCTTGAGTTATATAGATGAATAATGAAATAAAATGAGGCTTTGGTCCCTTTTAATAACTCAAAGTTTGATCTTTAATGAATTCCAGTCGGGGTGAACAGTGGTCGTAAACGAGTTTACAGGCCGTATTATGTGGTCGTCTTTAAGCATGTCCAAAACAGAGAAGTTGGCTGAAGAACATGGCAGTTTACGATCGAGGTTTACGGTCCGTAAACCAGTTTACGGGCCGTCCTCCAAGTCGTATTTAACCATTTCAACATTAACAGAAAGTTGAAGTTGGAAAGCTGGAGGACGATGTTGGTTTACGGTCCGTAAATCACTTTACGGGTCGTAAATCACTATGCGACCACTGGGCTACATGCAATTCTACAACTTTTCCATTTCCAAAAATTCACGAATCATCACCCCTTGCTTAGTAAAACACGCCACACTCATACCCTTAACGTTCTATTCCTTGTAAATGTACGGGGACTTTTCTGAGGTGTAACATGTATATGATATAAATATGTATATGCTGTGATTATATATATGATATATGTATGAAAATTCCAAAAAATACGTATGTGATATTGTCGAGCCACTACGTGGCCGAATGCGGATAACGTTAATGTGTATGAGCAGATACGGTATTATGATACACGTATGATACGATGATGTATGCGCTATGATGATACATGCACTGTGATTATATATGATATAGGCATGAAAGGTATCCTCCCTTAAAAGTTACGCCGGTTATGTCTACATCATATATCCTATGATTTCTCTAATATGTTCATTTCATTCATGCCTTACATACTTAGTACAATATTCGTACTGACGTCTGTTTTCTTTGGACGCTGTGTTCATGCCCACAGGTAGACAGGGAGCCGTGTCTAGTAGAGTCTTGTTTATGGTGTGTTGCGCGACACATCTATAAACAGGAGGCTACAGGGCATTTAGGATGGTTACTCTTCTTTCATCTCTAAGATCGTGCGATAGAGCTAAGACATAGGAAATGAGATTCCTTATACTAACCCCTGATTACAGCAGAACAATGGTAATGATAGAAGAAAGTGATCGATCACATTGAAAGTTACGGAGGTAAGCCCCTTCGTTGAGGCTACGTTATCGAAATATGTAAATGTATGATGCTGAATTGATTGTCGTGGAGGTAAGTCAGTGCTCATGTGACAGAGAAATTGATTAAATGTGTCTCTTGATGATAAGTTCAGCTATAAGTCGAGAGCTAAACAAATTGAATTAATCAGAACAAAGTTAGGCAACGGTACGAAAGATGTGTGTCGAATAAAGTAAGAATATTGAGATGTGATCCAAATGTAAGAATGAAAGAGAAAGTGCATAGGAAGAGGTAACAGGGCAGATCGCTAAAGGATCTGGTACATCTCGAAGTGCGATATTGTTACACCTTGGAAAATTCCCCGTTAATGTTCAGTAAATAGGCTAGCGAGAAACACGAGGTATATGATTATTCGGAGAAGTGAGAGATAGCATTTGACGACCCCAACCAAGATTCAAAGACATTAGACGTAAAGAAAGAAGTTTGGTAATGAAAGTATAGGATATGTGATGTGTCGGGTAGAAATTTTGGACGGCGAGTTAATGATGGCATAATGATGTCTTAGAGATGACTAAGGACGTCCCTTAGATTGGAATTGAGGTGTTAAACAAGTGTTAAGAAGTTCCATAAGGATCGGATGTATATATATATATATATATATATATATATATATATGTGTGTGTGTGTGCTTATGTATGACTATTATGAAACCCATAGCATATAAGGCAGGGTAGAATATCTATATATTTATGTAACGCGCGCACACCTCTGTAGTTGGGTACGGATAACCCTGAAGCCTTGGTAGGGCCAGGTAGATATAACCCAGAAGCCGTGGTAGGGCCAGGTAGATATAATCCTGAAGCCTTGGTAAGGCTAGGTAGATATAACCCTGAAGCTTTGGAAGGGCCAGGTAGATGAAACCCTGAAGCCTTGGTTGGCCAGGTATGTATATGGTATAAATACGTATATGCTGTGAATATATATATGATATATGTATGAAAAGCTCAAAAAATACGTATGTGATATTTTCGAATACGGATAACGTTAATGTGTATGAGCAGATACGGTATTATGATACACGTATGATGCGATGATGTATGCGCTATGATGATACATGCACTGTGATTATATATGATATAGGCATGAAAGGTATCCTACCTTAAAAATAACGCAGGTTATGTCTACATCTTATATCCTATGATTTCTCTAATATGTTCATTTCATTCATGCCTTACATACTCAGTATAATATTCGTACTGACGTCTGCTTTCTTTGGACGCTGTGTTCATGCCCACAGGTAAACAGGGAGGCGACCCAGACTTATAGAAGCGGATAAGCAGAGTTTGAAAGCACTCTATTATTCCGGAGGTGCTATTGATTTACCATTTTATGTACATGTATGTTTTGGGCACGACGGGGTCCTGTCCCATCCATATGTCTAGTACTTTAGTAGAGGCTCGTAGATACACATGTGTGGTTAGTATGGTCTCACGATTTTGATAAGCGTATATATGTGTATATGTGTGTGTGTATTATTTTGATAGCCGAAGGGCTTATCTACATAAAGGTAATTATGTTTCCGAATGAAAAATGATTTTTCTATGATTTGAGTATGAATTTGATAAATGAACGCTTAATGAGTATGATAGGTAGCAGAATGAGCGGTGCTTGGTGGTCAGCCCCGGGTACCTAGTTGGGTCGTGACAAAAGTGCTATCAGACAAGTTCAGTCCTAGGAAATGTCTACGAGCCGTGTCTAGTAGAGTCTTATTTATGGTGTGTTGCGCGCCACATCTATAAACAGGAGGCTACAGGGCATTTAGGATGGTTACTCTTCTTTCATCTCTAAGATCGTGCGATAGAGCTAGGCCATAGGAAATGAGATTCCTTATACTAACCCCTGATTGCAGCAAGAATGGTAATGATAGATGGAAGTGATCGATGACATTGAAAGTTACGGAGGTAAGCCCCTTTGTTGAGGCTACGTTATCGAAATATGTAATTATATGATGCTGAATTGATTGTCGTGGAGGT
This sequence comes from Lycium barbarum, assembly GCF_019175385.1. Classification (NCBI taxonomy): domain Eukaryota; kingdom Viridiplantae; phylum Streptophyta; class Magnoliopsida; order Solanales; family Solanaceae; genus Lycium; species Lycium barbarum. Next base: position 78,657,855 of record NC_083343.1, read on the forward strand.
AAGTCAGTGCTCATATGACAGCGAAATTGATTAAATGTGTCTTTTGATGATAAGTTCAGCTATAAGTCGAGAGCTAAGCAAATTGAATGAATCAGAACAAAGTTAAGCAACGGTACGAAAGATGTGTGTCGAATAAAGTAAGAATATTGAGATTTGATTGAAATGTAATAATGAAAGAGAAAGTAAATAGAAAGAGGTAACAGGGCAGATCGCTAAAGGATCAGGTACATCTCGAAGTGCGATATAGTTACACCTTGGAAAATTCCTCGTTAATGTACAGTAAATAGGCTAGCGAGGAACACGAGGTATACGATGATTCGGAGAAGTGAGAGATAGAATTTGACGACCCTAACCAAGATTCAAAGACATTAGACGTAAAGGAAAAAGTTTGGTAAAGAAAGTAAAGGATATGTGATGTGTCGGGTAGAAATTTTGGACGGCGAGTTAATGATGGCATAATGCTGTCTTAGAGACGAGTAATGACGTGCCTTAGATTGGTATTGAGGTGTTAAACAAGTGTCAAGAAGGTTCCATAAGGATCGGAGATCAAACGAGTCGACGAGAACAAGTCCCGGACAGCTGGACATTATACGGCCAGACATACTGGCCGTATAAAATCCACGGACCGTATGTCCAACCGTAGATTCAGCCCAGAATGGCATACTCCACTGGACCAAACATACGGTCCAACATACGGTCAGTGAAAAATATACGGATCGTATGTTAGTCTGTATAAGTTGGTCGGGACAGGTTCAACATTTAATATAAGGGACCTCTCTCATTTCATTTTCATATCATTTTCACTTCATAAGCCAAGAAACCTCTAGAACACTCCCTAACATTCTTCCACAAGGAAAATCAAAGGAAATCCACGATCAACTACTTCAATCCATGAAAACAAGTGTATGAAACCTAGTGAAAGTCATCCAAGCCAAGAAATCCCAAGAGAAGTGAAATAGGGTTTTGGTGCTAGAATAGTATTTCCATTCAAGGCTTGTTCATCCATCATCTAAGGTAAGTTTCATGACCATACCATGTTGTTTAAGGTATTGGGAGGCTAAGACACTTGAATTGTAGAAAGACATAGAAAATGGGTCATAAATGGATGAATAGTGTCATTTTTGAATAGTGGTTGAGATGAATCATGAATGTTAGTATGTTGTGATTATGAATACGTTATAAATGAAATTTAGACCATGGAATAGGTATTATATGTGAGAAAACGCGATAGGGAGTCATAACCATAATTGTGGAGAAAGTGAAGAGAAATGGTGAATTGTGGTAAACGTAGATAAATGATGATTGTCGTGTGCGATATTGTGAACGTTGATATGAACGTTTGGGAGTTGACATAGAACATGAGAAAAGTAGCATAAACAAGGGAAGTGCTGCCCAATTTTCTCTAGCATTAGTAAGTCCGTTCTTATAATTATTAGCTAATGTCGACACGAATTCTCTTGAAGGTAGAACATGTGCATTAAAGGAGAACAAGCAAGCGATAGATTAGTTAAACGACAAAGGTATGTAAGGCTAATCCTTTCCTTCAAAGGCATGAATCCTTCAAGCTTTCCATGATCCTCCTATATGATGAAGCTTATGAGTCCGTAAATATACCAAACTACATTCGAGCATGATAATGATGATGATGAGTAAAAGTATAGAGATTCTAAAGTTCATGATATGATGCTCCTATAACGTTAATGATGACATTATTGTTAACACTCACCTTATATACTATTTCCTTCGAGGTGAGGCAGGATACTCACAAATGTTCATAATATAATCGGGGGTTCACTACCTTACGTCACACCCGACATAGCCATAGTTGCCTTCTAGAGGGCCGCGACGAGCGCCCGGTGCTAGCCCACCCCGGGCACCCCTTGGCTTACATTTCACTTACATTTAAGTGAGCCAAATAATTAAACATACATTTCTAATCACCATTCATGCTAGTCCCATTGGACGACAATGCTTTCATATCATGGTTGGCATCTATAACACATCAATGTACATGAGCCGTCAAGGCTATCAAAATAACAAACAAAATATAGGCCGACAAGGCTGGACACATCTAACCATATTCACATGTCTACGAGCCGTTAAGAGGAGTATAACCTATCACATAAGCGGGACAGGACCCCGCTATGCCCATAACTGTCTACACAAAAGAATAAGTACCTAAAAGCTATAGCTCAGAATGAAATGGAGCTCTGCTATGTAATCTCTGAGTAAGCAGCTATGGATCAAGCCTGTCTCCCTGTGCACCTGCGGGCATGACGCAGCGTCCACAAACAAAAGGACGAAGAATGTACTGAGTATGTAAAGCATGATCAATATCAATATAGAAGCATAGATAGCAACATAAGAAATAGCATCGAATGGGAGATGGAAATATCATCGTCATATGCACTTGCTTGCCTTTCTTAGGAACTTTCCATTTCTAATACGTGTTTGTGTACATACATCATTATCCGTATTCATAATAGTACTCGTACCATATTTGTGCTTGTATTTGTATACAAGCCCCTTATTCAATCCATATACATAGTCATATCATATTCGTATTCATGTCATACACATAATCATATCATATTCATAGCATTTACATAGCATACCCGACCACGTAGGATAGGTGTTTCATACATACTTGGCCAACCAAGGCTCAAGGTTACTCATACCTGGCCCTACCAAGGCTTCAGGGTTACATCTACCTGGCCTTACCAAGGCGTCAGGGTTGTCCGTACCATCTGCAGAGGTGTGCGCGCGTTACGTAATCATATACATACTTATTTACATATCTTACCCTGCCTCATAAGCTCAGGGTTCTATTATAGTCATACATAGACACATATACATAATAGCTCATAAGCATCTTTACTATTTACATCATTATCATAATCGTCATCAACATCATTATTACTATTATCGTCCTTCATCACATTTATCCCTATAGGCTTACTCGTCATACGAAAGATTTAGTACAATCGTGGCGTATCACGAATCATGAGCTTACTAGCTCGGAAGATCAAATCATTTGAAGGGTATCATAGTCTCATAGAAGATTTAGATATTTGGCCAAAGAACCATGCCTTATGAAAGAAGGGTTAGCCTTACATACCTTTTCGTTCGACTATTTACCACTTGCACGTCCTCTTTCAACGATTGCGTTTATACCTTCATTAAAGTCATACTATCATTAGAATCGATAGTTAGCATATATGACTAAAGCTTGAGAAAAACGGACAACATATCCTTTATTTATACGACATTCCTCCATAACTTATATCAACTCCCAAACGTCAACAATACATTCACAATACCATAACAATGGCCATTAATCATTTACGTTAACCACATTATATAGGTTTCTCAATTCGCTCCCAATTCACCCATATTCATGGTCATATCACCTGACTTCGTCCATTCATATACAATGCCCATTTTCATGATCTTAACATCATTTATAACACATTCATATCACAACACAACAAGAATCATGGTTCAATTCAAACTATCTCTCAAAATGTCACTATTCATCATTCATGACCCATTTTTCTATACTCATCTAATGTCCAAGTATTTTAACTCTCAAATACATTGAACAACATATAAATACCATAAATCTTACCTTAGATGTTGTAGGAACGAGCCTTGGTCGAAATACTTCACTTGAGCAAAAACCCTAGTTTTCCTTCAATAAGATTTTCTTGACTTGAATAGTCTTAATGGGTTTCTGTCACACCCCGACTTTACTAGGGTGTGATGGGCACCCGACCCCATATTCGGAGCCAAGCGAACCCGCTGACTCTTATGACGTGCATAACATCTTTGGACTCTTAAATCAAATAAGAATGAAATACATAGTAAGCTTTCAGAATCTTTCTTTTCCCTCGTACTCAAATCAAATGGAATCTGTAATCACATGGACTTTATAACATAACATAAGGTGACACATCGGCTGGTGGAGCCGTTTACAATACTGACACTCTATACCCACGACTCTGTCTGCAAAGTCTCTAACTTCGAACAAGACATCATAGCATAGTACTCCGACCCGGCAACACTCCAGAGCAAGTGGAGCTTGCCAATTCCGCTGGAACGTCTTCTATAATGGCGTCTACTCATCTGGGTGTACCTGCGCGGCATGAAACGCAGCCCCCGAGGAAAAGGGGGTCAGTACGAGTAATGTACTGAGTATGTAAGGCATGAATAGTAACATAGTAAGTGATATAAATATGAATAATAACGGAATAGAAATATAGAGCATATCATGAGATGAAAGAGTAACCTGTACATCTGAGTGCCTCTTAGGGCGGATGCCATGCATGCTTAGGGCGGATGCCATGCATGCTTAGTGCTGCGGAACGTGCAACCCGATCCATATATATACATATATCCATAGTAGTACTTTCTTTGAAAACATTTCTTTTTCATATATATAGAAAATAGAACATATCATATTGCCGAGGCGTCGGCAGCCGATCCATTTAACCACATATGTCCCGCGTCCGGGATGATATCATGTCATATAATACCAGCTGATCAGGTGGATACGCGTATATGACGCTCTGGCCCTCTTTCCAATCTTCCCCATATACATATGCATGTATCATGCACATATACCAGCGTCTATAGCGCTCTAGCCCTTTTTCCCATATTCCCCTTATACATATACATATATCATGTAAGCAGCATGCAGGAGAGCCCAAGAAAGTCATGTATCTATCGGAGTGACGTAAGGTCAGTAACCTCCGATTACATTATGGAATAATCATCCCGACTTTGTCTGACTTTGATGGAACAATTATTATAAGATGAGACTAGCAACGACTAATAGCGTACATAAATAGACACCTGAAGGCTCAGAAACAAGTTTCGGGTCAATCCGCTTTAGTATAAGAAAGTTATGAGCGTTTAAAGTACAAAGCCTTTTACGAATATTTCGGAAGCCATTTTTTTTGGAAAATCATTCTTATCATAGTCATCATAGAAATATTCTCATCCTCGACATCATCAGTGTCATTGTAAAACATATTCATCTTTATTGTCATAAGATCTTACAAAATCATAAACCTCTGTTTTATAGAATACGGACACTTTTAGAAAAAGACATTTACGAGTTATCGGGAAGAGAATCATGCCCTGAAATCAATAACATCTAACTTTGGAAAACGAGAAAGATACGGAAACAATTATAAGATCATAACATCGGGATCATGCCTTGAAAGAAAAGGGACGAGCCTTAACATACCTGCTCCACGTCCTATTAGCTACGCTTAATTGTCCAAGCTCGTTATTGCTAGTCTACATTCAAGAAGATTGACGCACTCATTAGATTCATCACCATATACTTGTCTTAATTCTATAAATGAATTCATTCATAATCTGCCGAAATTTCGGCAGCACCTCCCCTGTAAATACACCTTCCCCGAGAATCTGACTCGGCCAATTTTTATGAACAACAATCCGAGAATTCAACTCGGCCAAATTATCATCAACAACAATACCAACAATCATACTTCCAACTTCATCAATTAATTCAAAATGCATTCTAATACTAGCAGTCTTTTCTATTCAAATCCAACCACATATGATCAAGCCAACACCAATGCTCACTCATTTAAGTACTAGTCCAAGACCATTCAAACAAGACTTAAAAACATTTCATACAATCCGCACAATGTTCAAAATAGCGCAACTGCTATACCATTCCACCCGAAATCTCACAACACCACCAAGGACAACAACACATTACTTTCTTCCAAATATAAGAATTCATGCTAGTGTTACATTAACTTCCTCAACAACTCTACAATGATCACAACCTCATTCTCATAATCACAAGAAATTATATTAAAATCACATTAGCTTCTTCAATAATTCTCAAACAATTACCACTTCATTTCAAACCATTAAATCTTCATTTAACATCATAGAATCCACAACTACAACAATCTAAATACTAAATAAAATTAATTCATCACATCTTACCCACCTAGCTACTATTCGGCAAAACACCCACACACATATATATCACATGAATTTCATCCATTTCTTCATACAACAACATGCATAAACCACCCACAACATATGTAAAAGAGGGTTGAACACATACCTTTCTCACCCAACTTCTTTACTTGGATAGGGCTTATGAATTACACAAACAAAGGCTTTGCTTGCTCCAACAACTCCTTCATGTTAATAAGGACCTTCCATTTGGTGGAAATACTAGAAGAAAATAATTTTTCTTGATCAATTTCCATGCCTTCAAATTTTTCCACCACGGCCGAACCCTTTTCCTCCTTTCTTCTTCTCTTTCTTTCTTTAAGCTTCTTGAATTTTCATGAAAACAATTAAACTTTAATTGCCACTACTTCTCCACATTTATACTTAGGTCCTACAAATAAAAATGTGGACACATGGCCATGGGGTGGGGCCCACTCTTTGTGTCACATGGCCAAAGTGGAAAATTTCAAGAACTTTCAAGACTTTTTTTTTGTAAAATTCCCATTTTGCCCCTAGCCTTTCCACAATATTACCATGGACCATTTTGCGAATTTTCCTTTTTACCCTTAGCCTTTCTCAATATTTCCGTACTAATAGAACTCATAAATAATATTCATAACCCACTTGTACATTAAAATAATTTTGGAAGATGGTCATTTCCTTAACTTACCACGACTACCTCGAAATTTCCGAACGCACAAAATACGGGCTATAACAGTTTCCTTACACTTGATTCACTTGATTTGTGTTGTTGATGACTAATAATCCTTGAAATCTTGTGGAATAAATGTAAGGAGATGTTTTAGAGAGAGGGGATGAAATGTGGAAATGAAATAATAAACTTGGGTCTCTTATTTAATGACTTAAAATCTGGTATGGAGTGAACAACACAGTGGTCGTAAACTTGGTTTACGGTCCGTATTCCAGTTTACGGACCGTCCTTCGTGGTCGTATTTAGTAATATCAGAACCAGAAACTCAGGCTGAGACGTGGTGATTTCGGACACAGTTTACGGGCCATAAACCACTTTACGGTCCGTATTTTGGGTCGTATTGAACCATTTGATCAACTGGCAGAAAGTTAAAGTTTTGGAAGCTAAAACACGACATGGCAGTTTACGGGCCGTATACCACTTTACGGTCCGTATTTCATTATACGTGCAATTGGCCAAAATGCAGATCTGCAACTTTTCACATTTTTAGAACCTATAATTATTCATTATGGAGCATAACCTATCTCTTATTGCAATTGCCTTCAGAATCTTACTTAGGGTCGTCAAATGTTATTTCTTACTCATGAAAACATCGGATTCTAGTACTCCTCGCGGGTCCATTCACTTGGACAACAATGGAGGATTTTTCCAAGGTGTAACATTCCCCCCCCCCCCCCCCTAAGAACATTCGTCCTCGAATGTTAAAGTCTTCGGGGATTCTATAAAAATTTCGCCAGAGTCTCCCCTATAATATGGCACTACCATCCTGTCACAACAACTCATAATATCGATACCTCTCAGGGCCACAACATAATAGCAATAGAACTTTGCCACACACGACCAAAAAGCATAAAAGTAAACATACCTACCTCATGATCTTGATATCTCATCTTGGATCTCCCCCAAGGGCTGAAACAAATGCGGGTATCGGGATCGCATACTTTCCTCCGCTTCCCATGTCATTTCCTCTCGTTTACTGCTTCTCCATAAAACCTTGACTGAGACCACTACTTTGTTTCTAAGCCTCCGTACTTGCCTATCTAGTATGGCAATGGACACTTCTTCATAAGTCAACTTTTTGGTCACTTGCACATCGCTTATTGGAATGATCCTAGTAGGATCTCCAACACATTTTCGAAGCATCGAGACATGAAAAACTGGGTGAACTGACTCCAACTCCAGAGGTAGATCAAATTCGTAGGCCACTTTGCCCACTTTGCGCACAATCTCATAAGGTTCAATGTACCGGGGACTAAGCTTCCCCTTTTTGCCAAATCTCATTACACCTTTCATCGGTGATACTTTTAAGAATACCCAATCTTTCACTTGGAACTCTAAGTCTCTTCGGCGATTATCTGCATAGGACTTTTGATGACTCTGGGCTGCTAATAACCGATCTTGTATGAGCTTGACTTTCTCTATGGCTTGCTAGACCAAGTCTGGCTCTATCAGTCTGGCCTCTCCTGTTTCGAACCATCCAATTGGGGATCTACACTTTCGCCCATATAAAGCTTCATACGGTGCCATTTGATTGCTAGAATGATAACTGTTATTGTAAGCAAATTCAATGAGTGGCAAATGGTCATCCCAATTTCCTCCAAAATCTATCATACATGCCCGCAACATATCTTCAAGAGTCTGAATGGTACGTTCAACCTGTCCATCCGTCTGTGGATGAAATGTCGTGCTAAGGCTCACTCGGGTCCCTAGACCTTCTTGGAAAGACTTCTAAAAGTTAGATGTAAACTGAGTTCCTCTGTCTGAGATAATAGATACCGGAACACCATGGAGTCTCACTATCTCTTTAAGGTAAAGCTTTGCATAATATTTTGCCATATAGGTCGTTCTGATCGGTAAGAAATGAGCTGACTTTGTGAGTCTATCCACAATCACCCATATGGAATCATACTTGCGTCGAGAATGGGGTAAGCCTATAATGAAGTCCATGTTAATCACTTCCCACTTCCAGGTTGGGATTTCTATAGCTTGCAACAATCCACCCGGCCTTTGGTGCTCAATTTTCACTTGCTGACAGTTAGGGCATTGAGCTATGAATTCCGCTATATCTTTCTTCATTCCATTCCACTAATATACATACTTAAGATCATGATACATTTTCGTCGCTTTGGGGTGAACAAAATAACGGAAACAATGAGCTTCTTTCAATATCTGGTGGCGTAGACTTACCACATCGGGAACACATAATCTTGCCTCGATATCGGAGAACGCCATCTCCTGAAATATCAAATGAGGACTCCTCTTTCTGAGGGAGTGTATCTCTGTGCTGCATTAGCATGGAATCTTCGTATAGTCGCTCTTTCACTTCTGCTAATAGCGACGATGTCATGACCCAACCCCGTAGGCCGTGACCAGTTCCCGAGATGGACACTCGTACATACCTACTAGCCAAAATCTACTTGCGTTTAGCATATTAGGGACATTCATTCATACAAGACAATATATCGTTTAAATCGTTACTTATAGTGTCGCACACAAGCCAGTCAGGCCATCGTAGTGTAGGGTAATGCTGAACACAAACCATATAAACATCACTGAACAAATACGACCCACGACCCACATACATGTCTACAGGCCTCTAGGAGTAACAACATCAGATGGCGGGACAGGGCCCCGCCGTACCCTGAAATAGTCATATATATATATATAAATCCAATGGAAGGATCTGTACCAAAAGTATGGGCTCCGGAACAAGGGAGCACTCCAAAGCAACAAGATAGATGTTCTAAGTTGTCGGGTCACCCACGTCCGCGTCTTTACCTGCGGGCATGAAACGCAGCCTCCGAAAAAAGGGGGTCAGTACGGAATATGTACTGAGCATGTAAGGCATGAAATGCAATTAGGTAGATCATGACCGAAATTGAGATTGTAGAAGACAAGTATGTTAATAAAAAAAACGTTGTACCTGTGCATTACGAAACAAAATCAAGCATACCAATATCATATACCGTACCTGGCCCATTATGGGATTCGGTGGATAAAGTCATGTCATCACGTCATCATGAATATAAGTATACATATACCGTACCCGGCCCTCTAGTGAGGGACTTGGTGAATAAAGTCAGGTCATCATGTCAGCATGCTATCATATCATCATGCATATATATATATATATATATATACATACCGTACCCGGCCCTCTAGTGAGGGACTCGGTGAATAAAGTCATCATATGCCCTCTTGGCCGCCATAACATATTATCATCTCATCATCTCATCATATACATATACCGTACCCGGCCCTCTAGTGAGGGACTCGGTGAAAAAAAAACATATTGAAGCATGCACGAGCAGAGTAGTGAGAAACTATATGCACATAACTCAACTTTTCTTAAGACTCGATAGCTAAGTACGTAAATCGACACTTGAGGATCATAAACACGTTTCGAGTAAATCCGGTTTAGTATGAGAACGTTATGGACACTTTTACCGCAGAACCTCTACGAACATTTCCAAAGCAATCCAAGACTGTATACAAAAGTTAGAGACGTTAATACTTACAGAACCCTTTTAGGGACATGAACTCTTATGCTTTACTCGTTATTCAACCATACAATAAGCTCAACTATACCGAGCGTACTCATGTCAAGAAGTGAATAAGAATCATAGACAAACCCGGAAACATATCAAATAGAAAATCGGAAATCATAGATATGTATCAAAACCATATGAAATAGCTCATGGAAATCAAGAATATTAGCCATCCTAGTGGCTCTAAGAATAGGAGATTCTTTGATATCACACATATACGTCGTCTGTTTGTTTCATAAGGATCATGCCAAAGAAAGAAAGGGTAAGCCTTACATACCTTGCCCGCTTCCTACGCTATTCCAACTTAAGTCTTGGCTTTCTCAAGATCTACAATAACGTCATTAAATACTAAACGTTAGCTACAAGTACATAGGAACTTAAGTCTTGGCTTTCGCAAGATCTACAATAACGTCATTAAATACTAAACGTTAGCTACAAGTACTTAGGAATTCAATCCTAAGCTAGCACTTGTCTACAGAAATTTGGGCAGCATTCCCCTGTTAATTCAACAACCCCGAGAATTCAACTCGGCCAGATCATCAACAACAATACCAACAACCATATTAACAACATCAAAAATTAATTCAAAACACATTCTAACATTAGCAACTCCATTTTACATAATTCGACGGCATTCCATTTACATTCACTTCAACTACATACAATCAAGCTAACACCAATGCTCGCACACTCAAATACTAATCCGAAACCATTCAAACAAACTCAAGAACACTTCAAACAATCCGCACAATATTCAAAACAACCCAACCAAAACTCCACTCCACCCGAAACCTTCCAAATTCAACAAGAATGATAACAACACATTTCCTTCTTTCAAATTCATGAACTTCACCAACAATTCACACACTAACAACATTATTTTCCATAAATACAAGAAGACTACATTCAAATCACATTGGCTTCTAAAACAGCCCACAACAATTTCAACTTCAATTTGAATCATTAAACTCTCATTTTCACCATCCATAACAAAAATCAAAGTACTAAGTAAAATTAATTCATCGCTTCTACATAACACCTAGACATACACGGCTACAACACAACATCCATATTTTCATAAATTCCATGCATTTCTAGATACTACAACATGTACAAAACATTCATAACATATGAAAAAGAGGATTAAACCTTACCTTTCTTCACTACACTTCTCAACTTGGCTAGGGTGGTAATAGTGCACAAATAAGTGTTTTGCTTGCTCCAACAACTACTCCACGTTAAAGAGGACCTTCGAATTGGTTGAATTGCTAGAAGAAAATATTTTTTGTGATCAATTTTTCCAAGAAGGTTGTTCGGCTATGCTTATGGCCGAATGGCTTCTCTTGTTTTTCTCCAAGTTTCTTGAATTTTCTAAGTGTGAAGATGATGATAAATATGACTAATAAGTCATCTAATATACACATATATTATACATCCATGTGGGCCAAGGCCCACACCATAGTGCACGGCCACATGGCCCTTTTGTTCAAGACTTTTAAGTTTCCATAAATTACTTTTAACCCCAAACTTTCCTTAATATTTCCATGAGCCACCTTGTGAATTTCCCTTTTTACCCATAGCCTTTCTTAATATTTCCACATCAAAAAATTTCATAAACAACTTGTGTGTTAAACAAGATCAAAAATATAGCCTTGCCGTTACCTTCTCGCAATTATCTTGAAATATCCGAATGTACAAAATACGGGAAATAACATCCTCCCCCCTTTAGAACATTCGTCCTCGAATGTTAAACTAGTCTTATAGGGTCTTATAAACACTTCGGGGGAATCTTTTTCTTTATAGCCATCATATACAGTTCACTCATCAATCAACATAACCACTTTTAGAAATTCAAATTACCTGTAAGTATAGGAAACAAGTAAGGTTACTTCTTCTTCATTTCTCCTTCAATTCCCAGGTCACCTCCTCCCTGTTATTGTTCCGCCACAATACTTTAACGGAAGCTACTTCTTTAGTACTCAGTCTTCTCACCTGACAATCCAGTATGGCTATTGGCTGCTCTTCGTAGGATAGGTCCTCTGTCACCTGGATATCATCTATGGGAATATTCTTGAAGGGTCACCAATGCATTTGCAGAGCATAGACACGTGGAAGACTGGATGCACTGCTTTTAAATCAAATGGTAGATCTAATTCATGGGCGACTTTGCCTACCTTACGGACGATTTGATAAGGTCCAATATACTTCGGACTGAGCTTCCCTTTCTTGCTGAATCTCTTTGTACCCTTCATGGGTGATACTTTCGGAAATACCCAATCGCCTAATTAAAATTCTAGGTGTCGACGTCGATTGTCTTCATATGACTTCTGTCGACTCTAAGCTGCTAGTAATCGTTCCTGAATGAGTTTCACTTTATCGGCTATTTGCTGAACCATGTCCGGGCCAATTAACTTGGTCCGCCAACGTCGAACCAACCAATCGGCGACCTACATTTCCTACCATACAGGGCCTCATATTGGTATTGCTTTACTTCTTCCACAATGGAGGATTCGGCCAAGTTGTCCTTTCTTTCATACCTATTCCTTATCTTTCATCCTATCTTCTTTATAACCGACCCTCTCGGTCTCCATATGAATCCTTATTCCATGTCATGGGTTTTCTAATCAACTACGTCAACTCCCATATGCTCTCCCTATTTTCACCCTTAACTTTCCTTGGGTCTATTCCTCTTTTGTCCCATACTACCGCACTCTAATTCTTTTACAGACCTGTCCTTCGAATTTCTACTCAAATAGTTTCATGCTTTGCCCGTCGTCTCTCGCTTAAAGGATTTACACACCCATACTCCTTTCCTTTGACATTTATGACACTTCGGAGCTCCTTACCCTCTATGTACTCACTTTCTTTCTGTTCCCGAATATTGTTGTATTAGGACTTTCCAGCCTTAACCCAGTATCAATTTACCTTGTAATATCTATACCATACCTTTTGTTTTGTCTCTTGAACTCCATTCAACTAATGTCTTCCATACATCGTAACACCGTTTGCTCGGATTCCCCTATCGATCAATACGGTTGTAAATGGGATATCATATGCATACATATATATCTATCATCCTCTCGCTTAAAAAATATTTCCAAACGCTACTCAAACTCACCCTAATTCCAGAGTTGTGATGCGCTTTCTTCCTCGTCACCGATCTAGTCCGCCTTAGCCTACGCAATTTTTTTTTAAAGATTTCTAACCACTCCGCATATTCTAATTTTCTTTAGGTCACCCTAATTTCCCATTTGTCTCTTATATCTACATTTATGGAACCTTTAGTGCACTTCGCAGGGGGTCACCCATCCTAAAATTTCTCTCGCCCTAGCACGCTTAACCTCGAAACTTTGATGCATTTCGGTGCGTTAATGCTGGTACAATGGAATCCATTTCCCCGCAAGACCTTTATCACATAATCTAGATCAAGTCGGTATCCTAACAGCTTCCAAAATATTCTCATAACGTGTCTCCCTCCGACCTAGAGAGGGTTTTTTACTTTTCTGACTATATAATTACCGTGTTAACCTTTTAAATCCCCAATATTCTCCTTTCATCTGTATGTATGGCCACCTCGAACGGTTCTATCGATTCGGGTCTTATCCCAATTCTACTTGCAACCGGGAGGGGGAAAATATATGATAAAGTAGAGCCTAGAACTATCAATGCATATACATCTCAGAAAAAAAAGACCAATAATATACCTGTGTCCACGTTTGGTGACGCCTCCGGGTCCTGTCGGCTGGCCAAAACATATATGCGGTTCGAAGGACCGCTAGAACTGGGAGCTCCGCCACGACCTCTACTACAGCTCACTGGTGTCGGCATGCCCTGCTCCGTAGGGCGCATGACTACAGAAGAGGAAGATGAGCTAGCAACTGACCCAGTGGGCTGGGCTGAACCACCTGGACCACCCCTAAATGGCACTCCCTCATAACATGGCCTTTACGGCCGCAAGTAAAGAAAACACCTGTAGCAAAACGACATTCCCTGAAATAGGGCCTACCACAACGAGAACACTGAGGCAAAGGTGGCCTCGTCTGGCTGATCCCTTTGGTCGACTGCGAACCCGAAGCCCTGGAGCTTTGACCAGCCTCTGAATATACTGTGCTATCAAGTCTCTTACCAGTAGACTGTGAGGGTGCACTCCGTGCTGGCTGAGAAGGATGTCCAGTATGCTGTTGAGGCTGCCCACCTCGAAACTCCTCGGAATAACCAGCTGATCTAGCCCTCTTGGGCTGGCCCGTATCACGATCTCTATCGGGCTGGCGCCCTCTGTGTCGATCTTCCATTCCTTGTGCGTATGCCTGCACCCGAGCAATATCCATCCCAGGCTGAGATGCCACCGCCATACAGCTATCCCCCAGATAATGATCCAACCCCATCACATATCGGTGCATCCTGTCAGCCATATCGGCTACAATAGTGGGTGCATATCTAGCCCAAGAGTCAAACTCTAAACTGTACTCCCGAACGCTTCTACCCCTCTGTAGGCAGAAAGTGGCTAAGAAAGGCTGCTGTAAACCCGTCCCACACCGCTGGAGGAGCACCCTCGCCTATAGACAGCTCCCACGACTCATACCAATTAAAAGCTAAATCACGCAACCGATATGAGGCCAGCTCGACAGACTCAGTCTCAGAAGCTCTGACTAACCTCAGCGTACACTGCATCTGTCGAATAAAGTCCTGGGGATCTTCCTCGGGCTTTGACCCGTAGAACTCCGGGGGATTACAAGTTAAGAAGTCACGAATCCTTAAGCTGTCGTGTTTATCCACATCATCACCCCTAGCCCGCGTCTGCGAGCCTACCCAGCTACTAATCTAGTCAGCAACTGTACTGCATCTCTCATCGCCCTATCCTCCGTTCCTGGCTGAGGAACTGGAGCCTCTGGAGCTAACGGTGGAGCCGCCCCCTGATCCATAGCGGCAGCGGCTGCTGCTCTAGGCTCCTCTAATGATGGCGGCGTAGCAGAGCCCGCTGACTGGGGCATAATCTCGGGCATAGTCTGGGCACGGGCCCAAGTAACTCTCCGAGTCTAACTGGTCTCTCCTACTACTACTTTGACCTTCTGGGCAGTTGTGGCTTTCTTCGGAGGCATCGCTGTAAACATAGCAATTTATTAGAAAGGAACCATCCTGATAATACAGCTCTATCGCACGATCTACGATCGAAGGAAGAGTAACATCCTAAATGTCCTGTAGCTTCCTGTTTATAGATGTGGTGCACCACACACCGATAAACAAGACTCTACTAGACACGACCTGTAGACATTGCGAGGACGAACCGCTCTGATACCACTTTTGTCACGACCCAACCCCGTAGGCTGTGACCAGTGCCCGAGATGGACACTCGTACATACCTACTAGCCAAAATCTACTTGCGTTTAGCATATTAGGGACTTTCATTCATACAAGACAATATATCGTTTAAATCGTTACTTATAGTGTCGCACACAAGCCGGTCAGGCCATCGTAGTGTAGGGGAATGCTGAACACAAACCATATAAACATCACTGAACAAATACGACCCACGACCCACATACATGTCTACAGGCCTCTAAGAGTAACAACAACATCAGATGGCGCGACAGGGCCCCGCCGTACCCTGAAATAGTCATATATATATATATATATATATATCCAATGGAAGGATCTGTACCAAAAGTATGGGCTCCGGAACAAGGGATAACTCCAAAGCAATAGGATAGATGTCCTAAGCTGTCGGGTCACCCACGTGCGCGTCTGTACCTGCGGGCATGAAACGCAGCCCCCGAAGAAAGGGGGTCAGTACGGAATATGTATTGAGCATGTAAGGCATGAAATGCAATTAGGTAGATCATGACTGAAATTGAGATTCTAGGAGACAAGTATGTTAATAAAAAAAACGTTGTACCTGTGCATTACGAAACAAAATCAAGCATACCAATATCATATACCGTACCTGGCCCATTATGGGATTCGGTGGATAAAGTCATGTCATCACGTCATCATGAATATAAGTATACATATACCGTACCCGGCCCTCTAGTGAGGGACTCAGTGAATAAAGTCATGTCATCATGTCAGCATGCTATCATATCATCATGCATATATATATATATATACATACTGTACCCGGCCCTCTAGTGAGGGACTCGGTGAATAAATTCATCATATGCCCTCCTGGCCGCCATAACATATCATCATCTCATCATGTCATCATATACATATACCATACCCGGCCCTCTAGTGAGGGACTCGGTGAATAAATTCATCATATGCCCTCCTGGCCGCCATAACATATCATCATCTCATCATGTCATCATATACATATACCATACCCGGCCCTCTAGTGAGGGACTCGGTGAACAATGTAGTGGAATGCGCACGATAACATACCCGGCCCGGGACTCGGTGAAAAAAACATATTGAGGCATGCACGAGCAGAGTAGTGACAAACTATATGCACATAACTCAACTTTTCTTAATACTCGATAGGTAAGTACGCAAATCGCCACTTGAGGATCATAAACACGTTTCGAGTCAATCCGGTTTAGTATGAGAAAGTTATGGACACTTTTACCACAGAACCTCTAAGAACGTTTCCAAAGCAATCCAAGACTGTATACAAAAGTTAGAGACGTTAATACTTACAGAACCCTTTTAGGGACATGAACTCTTTATGCTTTACTCGTTATTCAACCATACAATAAGCTCAACTATACCGAGCGTACTCATGTCAAGAAGTGAATAAGAATCATAGACAAACTCGGAAGCATATCAAATAGAGCTTCGGAAATCATAGATACGTATCAAAACCATATGAAATAGCTCATGGAAATCAAGAATATTAGTCATCCTAGTGGTTCTAAGAATAGGAGTTTCTTTGATATCACACATATACGTCGTCTGTTTGTTTCATAAGGATCATGCCAAAGAAAGAAAGGGTAAGCCTTACATACCTTGCCCGCTTCCTACGCTAGTCCAACTTAAGTCATGGCTTTCGCAAGATCTACAATAACGTCATTAAATACTAAACGTTAGCTACAAGTACATAGGAACTTAAGTCTTGGCTTTCGCAAGATCTACAATAACGTCATTAAATACTAAACGTTAGCTAAAAGTACTTAGGAATTCAATCCTAAGCTAGCACTTGTCTACAGAAATTTGGGCAGCATTTCCCCTGTAAATTGAACAATCCCGAGAATTCAACTCGGCCAGATCATCAACAACAATACCAACAACCATATTAACAACATCAACAATTAATTCAAAACACATTCTAACATTAGCAACTCCATTTTACATAATTCGATGGCATTCCATATACATTCACTTCAACTGCATACAATCAAGCTAACACCAATGCTCGCACACTCAAATACTAATCCTAAACCATTCAAACAAACTCAAGAACAGTTCAAACAATCCGCACAATATTCAAAACAACCCAACCAAAACTCCACTCCACCCGAAACCATCCAAATTCAACAAGAACGATAACAACATATTTCCTTCTTTCAAATTCATGAACTACACCAACAATTAACACACTAACAACATTATTTTCCATAAATACAAGATTACTACATTCAAATCACATTGGCTTCTAAAACAGCCCACAACAATTTCAACTTCAACTTGAATCATTAAACTCTCATTTTCACCATAGAATCCATAACAACAACAACCAAAGTACTACGTAAAATTAATTCATCGCTTCTACACAACACCTAGATATACACGGCTACAATACAACATCCATATTTTCATAAATTCCATCCATTTCTACATACTACAACATGTACAAAACATTCATAACATATGAAAAAGAGGATTAAACCTTACCTTTCTTCGCTACACTTCTCAACTTGGCTAGGGTGGTAATAGTGCACAAATAACTATTTTGCTTGCTCCAACAACTACTCCATGTTAAAGAAGACCTTCCAATCGGTTGAATTGCTAGAACAAAATATTTTTTGTGATCAATTTTTCCAAGATGGTTGTTCGGCTATGCTTATGGCCTAATGGCTTCTCTTGTTTTTCTCCAAGTTTCTTGAATTTTCTAAGTGTGAAGATGATGATAAATATGACTAATAAGTTATCTAATACACACATATATTATACATCCATGTAGGCCAAGGCCCACACCATAGTGCACGGCGACATGGCCCTTTTGTTCAAGACTTTTAAGTTTCCATAAATTACTTTTAACCCCAAACTTTCCTTAATATTTCCATGAGCCACCTTGTGAATTTCCCTTTTTACCCCTATCCTTTCTTAATATTTCCACATCATAATTTTTCATAAACAACTTGTGTGTTAAACAAGATCAAAAATATAGCCTTGCCCTTAGCTTCTCGCAATTATCTTGAAATATCCGAATGTAGAAAATACGGGATATAACAGACGAGACCGCCGAATTCTGAATAGTAGCTCCCCTGTCACCTTAGTCCACCACTGGAACTCCTAGGCTAGCTAACTGCTGGAGCTCACGAGCCATTTCTCTCTTCTCTGGTCGTACATCACATAAACTTCCCATAGATCTGCGGCTAAGAGCATCAGCTACAACATTTGCCTTTCAAGGGTGATACAAAATATCGACATCATAATCTTTTAGCAATTCTAACCATCGTCGTTGCCGTAAATTCAACTCCTTCTGCTTGAAGATATACTGAAGGATCTAATGATCTGTATAAATATCCACATGGACACCATATAAATAATGTCTCCATATCTTTAATGCATGAACCACTGCGCCCAATTCTAGATCGTGGGTCGGATAGTTCTGTTCATGTTTCCGTAATTGCCTTGAAGCATATGCAATCACCTTACCATGTTGCATCAATACACAGCCTAGCCCAACACCTGAAGCATCACAATAGACAACATATCCTTCCAATCCCTCTGGAAGTGTCAAGACTGGGGCAGAAGTCAACCTACTTTTCAACTCTTGGAAGCTACGT
Source organism: Lycium barbarum (assembly GCF_019175385.1). Taxonomy (NCBI): domain Eukaryota; kingdom Viridiplantae; phylum Streptophyta; class Magnoliopsida; order Solanales; family Solanaceae; genus Lycium; species Lycium barbarum. The sequence goes on from NC_083343.1 coordinate 78,677,066, forward strand.
TCACAAGCATCTGTCCATTGAAACTTTGCCGATTTCTGGGTCAACTTTGTGAGCGGTGCAGAAATAGAAGAAAAACCTTCAACGAATCTCCTATAATAACCTGCTAAGCCAAGAAAGCTACGAACCTCCGTAGGAGTTGTGGGCCTTGGCCAAGTTTTCACTGCCTCAATGTTTGGAAAACTTTGCAAATAACTCTCGAGTTCGAAGAACTCCGAGGACAGTACGCAAATGGTCCGCATGTTCTGCCTCGGATCTAGAATACACCAAGATATCATCGATAAATACGATCACAAATGAATCCAGGAAAGGCCTGAACACATTATTCATCAGATCCATAAATACTGCCGGCGCATTTGTTCGCCCAAACGACATTACCCGGAACTCAAAATGACCATATCTTGTCCTGAAGGTCGTGTTAGGGATATCTTTCTCCCTAACTCTCACTTGGTGATACCCGGACCTCAAATCTATCTTTGAAAACCATTTGGAACCTTGCAATTGATCAAATAAATCATCAATCCTTAGAAGAGGATATTTGTTCTTAATCGTCACTTTATTCAACTGCCGATAATCAATGCACATTCTCAAGGAGCCATCTTTCTTTCGGACGAACAATACGGGTGCTCCCCACGGGGATGAACTAGGCCTAATAAAGCCTTTTTCAAGCAAGTCTTTCAATTGCTCCTTCAACTCTTTCAAATCTGCGGGAGCCATTCTATAGGGAGGAATAGATATAGGCTTAGTGCCTGGCAACACATCAATAGCAAAATCAATCTCCCGCTCGGGAGGAAGGCCTGGAAGCTCTTCCGGGAATACATCTGAAAATTCATTTACTACGGGAACTGACTGAGGAGTCGGTGATTCAGCTCCTATATCTTGAACCACAACTAGATGATAGATACACCCTTTTGTGATCATTTTCCTTGCCTTTATATAGGAAATAAACCTACCTTTTGGTGACTCCGTATTCCCTTTCCATTCTAAAACTGGTACTCCCGGAAATTGGAAACGAACCATTTTCATTCGGCAATCAACATTGGCATAACAAGAAGCCAACCAATCCATGCCCATAATAACATCAAAATCCACCATTTCTAGTTCATGCAAATCAATCATGGTACGACGATCACAAATCATAATTACATAATTTTTATATACTCGGCTAGCTATTACCGATTCACCCACGGGTGTAAACACCTCAAAAGGTTTAATCGACTCCGGTTCGACTCTAAATCGACCCGCAACATACGGAGTAACATATGACAAGGTGGAGCCCGGATCAATCAAAGCATATACATCATGAGAGAATACCGATAATATACCTGTAACCATATCAGGAGAAGACTCAGATCTTGGCGTCCAGCCAAAGCATAAACACGGTGCTGAGGACCGCTAGAACTAGGAGCTCTCCCTCTACCTCTACCATGGCTGACGAGCGCATGTGAACCTGGCCTTATAGGGCGTACAGATGTTGAAGATCCGGCTATCGACCCTGAAGGCTGGGTCCTACCTCTACCATGAGCTGAGGGGCAATCATGCATGATATGGCCTGGTCGACCACATGAATAGCAAACATCCGAACCCAATTGACATCGACCCCAATGTAACTTTCCACACTGGGAACATCGTAGTCCGGGTGGACTTGGCTGACCTGAATCATCGCTGAACTGAGACCCCGAATAAGTATGACTGGGCCCGGAACGAGTAGATCTATCGAATCTCTGGCCTGGAAACCGTGGAGGTGCACTAATCATAGAATAGCCTGAATGCCTAGGAAACTGCTGCCTGTGCCCACCTATAAACTCATTCATCAGACCCGAAGATCTGGCCCTATTGCTAAGGCCCCTATCTTGCTCGCGTTCACTTCTTTGCTGTTGCAAGCTTTCTTCTAAGTTCTGAGCATGAGCCTGAATGTGTGCAATATCCATGTTGTCCTAAAGGGACGCAGTTAAGTACCTATCCATCAAATGTGGCCCTAGGCCTTTCACAAATCGGTGCACTCGGTCAGCCATATCCGCTACCATGGCCGAAGCATACCTAGCCAAGGAATTGAAGCGGAGACTATACTCTAGAGCACTCATACTACCTTGCCTCAAATTGAAGAATTTATCGGCTCTAGCTCGCCGAACTTCCGGAGGCATATAGTGTCGGAGAAAAGCATCAACAAACTCTTGCCATACCGGGGGAGGTGCATTGGCTCCCCGTGAAGCCATCCAAACTGTATACCATGGGATCGAGATATCTCTCAATCTATACGAGGCTAACTCCACCGATTCGGTGTCCGAAGCATGTATCAATCGAAGCATCCTCAACATACCATCGATGAAATCCTGAGGGTCCTCCTCTGGCTTTGACCCAAACAATTCCGGAGGGTTTAAGGTAATGAAATCACGGGCCCTTGCACTAACAGCCCTATCACCTTGCCCTGTACTCTACCTCTAAGTCTGGGCCGCAACCAACTGAGTAAGCAAATGTATGGCCTCTTTCACATCTTGGCCTGAAGCGTCCGGTGGAGGAGCCGGAGGTGCTGGAGCTGGGGCTGAGGCTCCCTCATGCTCCTCAGTAATAGGCTCTATTTGGGAGAACTGAGATTGAGCCGCATTCTGGGACTCACTTTCCTCTACTATCGGTGGCGGTGCTCTTTCAGCCCGCTTTTCTGCCACCGTCTTGCCCTTTTGGGCTGCTGTAGCTTTTCTCTTTCTAGGCATTTCTGAAATACACAACACCCGATTAAGGAAAAAGAATTTCTTATATCATAGCTCTATCGCACGATTCTTATAGAGAAAGAAGGTCATTTATTCCTAAAATGTCTGCAGCTTTCTTGTTTATAAGTGTGGCGCGCAACACACCCATAACCAAGACTCTACAAGACACGGCTCGTAGACACACCCTAGGACTGAACTGCTCTGATACCACTTTTGTCACGACCCGTCTAGAGGGCCGCGACGAGCGCCCGGTGCTAGCCCACCCCGGGCACCCCTTGGCTTACACTTCACTTACATTTAGGTGAGCCACATAATTAAACATACATTTCTAATCACCATTCATGCTAGTCCCATTGGACGATAATGCTTTCATATCATGGTTGGCATCTATACCACGTCAATGTACATAAGCCGTCAAGGCTATCAAAATAATATACAAAATATAGGCCGACAAGGCCGAACACATCGAACCATATTCACATGTCTACGAGCCCCTAAGAGGAGTATAACCTATCACATAAGCAGGACAGGACCCCGCTATGCCCATAACTATGTACACAAAAGAATAAGTAACCAAAAGCTATAGCTCCGAATGAAATGGAGCTCTGCTATGTAATCTCTGAGTAAGCAGCTATAGATCAAGCCTGTCTCCCTGTGCACCTATAGGCATGACGCAACATCTACAAATAAAAGGACATCAGTACGAAGAATGTACTGAGTATGTAAAGCATGATCAATATCAATATAGAAGCATAGATAGCAACATAAGAAATAGCAGCGAATGGGAGATGGCAATATCATCGTCATATGCACTTGCTTGCCTTTCTTAGGAGCTTTCCATTTCTAATACGTGTTTGTGTACATACATCATTATCTGTATTCATAATAGTACCCGTACCATATTTGTGCTCGTATTCGTATACATGCCCCTTATTCACATCCATATACATAGTCATATCATATTCGTATTCATGTCATATACATAATCATATCATATACATAGCATTTAAATAGCATACCCGACCACGTAGGATCGGTGTTTCATACATACTTGGCCAACCAAGGCTCAAGGTTACTCACACCTGGGCCAACCAAGGCTCAAGGTTACTCACACCTGGCCCTACCAAGGCTTCAGGGTTACATCTACCTGGCCCTACCAAGGCGGCAGGGTTGTCCGTACCATCTGCAGAGGTGTGCGCGCGTTACGTAATCATATACATACTTATTTACATATCTTACCCGGCCTCATAAGCTCGGGGTTCTATAATAGTCATACATAGACACATATACATAATAGCTCATAAACATCTTTACTATTTACATCATTATCATAATCGTCATCAACATCATTATTACTATTATCGTCATTCATCACATTTATCCCTATAGGCTTACTCGTCATACGAGGGATTTAGTACAAACGTGGCGTATCACGAATCATGAGCTTACTAGCTCGGAAGATCAAATCATTTGAAGGGTATCATAGTCTCATAGAAGATTTAGATATTTGGCTAAAGAACCATGCCTTATGAAAGAAGGGTTAGCCTTACATACCTTTTCGTTCGACTATTTACCACTTGCACGTCCTCTTTCAACGGTTGCATTTATACCTTCATTAAAGTCATTCTGTCATTGGAATCGATAGCTAGCATATATGACTAAATCTAGAGAAAATCAGACAGCATCTCCTTTATTTATGCGACATTCCTCCATAACGTATATCAACTCCCAAACATCAACAATACATTCACAATACCATAACAATGGCCATTAATCACTTACGTTAACCACATTATCTAGGTTTCTCAATTCGCTCCCAATTCACTCATATTCATGGTCATATCACCCGACTTCGTCCATTCATATACAATTCCCATTTTCATGATCTTAACATCATTTATAACACATTCGTATCATAACACAACAGGAATCATGGTTCAATTCAAACTATCTCTCAAAATGTCACTATTCATCCTTCATGACCCATTTTTCTATACTCATCTAATGTCCAAGCATGTTAACTATCAACTACCTTGAACAAAATATAAATACCATAAATCTTACCTTAAACGTTGTAGGAATGAGCCTTGGTCGAAATACTTCACTTGAGCAAAAACCCTAGTTTTCCTTCAATAGGATTTTCTTGACTTGAATAATCTTAATGGGTTTCCTTACACTTTATTCACTTGATTTGTGTTGTTGATGACTAATAATCCTTGAAATCTTGTGGAATAAATGTAGAGAGATGTTTTAGAGAGAGGGGATGAAATGTGGGAATGAAATAATAAACTTGGGTCTCTTATTTAATGACTTAAAATCTGGTCTGGAGTGAACAACACAGTGGTCGTAAACTTGGTTTACAGTCCATATTCCAGTTTACGGACCGTCCTTCGTGGTCGTATTTAGTCATATTAGAACCAGAAACTCAGGCTGAGACGTGGTGATTTACAGACACAATTTACGGGCCATAAACCACTTTACGGTCCGTATTTTGGGTCGTATTTAACCATTTGATCATTTGGCAGAAAGTTAAAGTTTTGGAAGCCAAAACACGACATGGCAGTTTACGGGCCGTATACCACTTTACGGTCCGTATTTCATTTTACGTGCAACTGGCCAAAATGCAGATCTGCAACTTTCCACATTTTTAGAACCTATAATTATTCATTATGGAGCATAACCTATCTTTTATTTCAATTGCCTTTGGAATCTTACTTAGGGTCGTTAATTGTTATTTCTTACTCATGAAATCATCGGATACTCTTACTCTTCCCGGGTCCTTTCACTTGGACAACAATGGAGGATTTTTCCAAGGTGTAACAGTCTTGATATGTCCATAAGATGGTAAAAAATGCTAGCTTATAATATGCTTATGTATGTATGAAAATGTCGAGCTATGATAAGATTATGATATGTTCATGGGATGTGTAATAACGATAGGTTATGATAGACTATATGATGATGTGATTCCACCGTGCCTCAATGGCCGGGCATGCACCGCTAAGGCGGGCTGCATATGATTCCACCGTGCCTAAATGGCTGGGCATGTCACCGCTAAGGCGGGCTGCTATGTTTACACCGAGCCTAGAGGGCCGGGCATGATCACCACTAGTTGGCGGTACATGATGGTTACCCGGACGCAGGTTAACGATGAGGATTATGACGTGATGATATATGTGATATGATGACATATGTACCACGTTTATGTAAAATATGATATATGTACGGAATGTATTTGCCTATGAAACTCCTGCAGGTTATATCTTTCTCTTATGGCTCATGATCCTTCTATTATATTTGTTTCATTCTTGTATTATATACTCAGTACAATGTACGTACTGACGTCCGTTTTCTTTGGAGTTCATGCCCACAGGTAGACAGGGAGGCGAGCTTGACCCAGACTCGTAGGAGCGGTTAGCTGATTGAAAGCACTCCTTTGTTCCGGAGGTTCTTGATTATTCTTTTGTGTACATTTGTATATGTTGGGCATGACGGGGTCCTGTCCCGTCCATATGTCTAGTACTCTAGTAGAGGCTCGTAGATACGCAGTGTGGGTTGTATGGTCTCATGAGGTTGCTACTATGCATACATATTATTTTGATGGCAGAAAGGCTTATGCATATAAAAGTATTTAAGTGTTCCAAATGAAAGATGAGATATGTGGGAGCCTTGTGTGGCTGAGATATGTTATATATATATACTCAGTGGGAGCCTTCTTTGTGCTTTTACTTAAAAGTGGGAGCCTTGTGTGGCTGAGATATGTTATATCTATATATATATATATATATATATATATATATATATATATATATATATATATCGGCCCTGTGATGCATTGTTGGTATTTGCTGCGTGTAGGTTTTGAGATAGTAAGAAATATAGAGGAAACTCTGCCGAAATTTTCCTAGAATCTAAAGGAGATAGGATATAAGCTTGTAATATGTCCTAAGGAGAAAAGATGATGTGCAAAAAGTAATGCCAAGACGAGATTAAGTTAAGAGTATCGTTACCAACCACGAGAGATAAGTTAAATATTATTGAATTGATAGTAATAATAGTTATAAGATCGACATTGATACGGTAAAGAGAAATGCTTGGTAGCACTAAAATATGACATAGAATAGGAAGGGTAACTCCAATAGAGTGTGCTACGGAAGTATTGATTTGATGGATAAGTACAAGTAAAATACGATAAGTTTATTGGAAAAATAGAGTAACAACTTGACTGAGGAAGGGGTACGACAAATGTAAATCCATTGGTAAAACAACTTATATGGTATAGTGTAAGAGGGCTAATTAGAAAGAGTAACGGGTTGAGTATGCTTACTTCATGAGTTTTATTCTATGTCATAAGCGGAATTGCAAATGATATCAAGAAGTGTCACCCTATAAAATTGATTATGATCAAGGTATAATGAGAACGTAACAAGAATTGCAATACAAAGTGTAGCGAGGAAACGCCTAGAGATGTGACATGTTCTATATGAACAAAGAGTGAATGCAAGTGCGAAACCAACAAGCGAGCCATGAAGCAGTAGATGAGAAAGCTTGTAGGACCTTGTGAGGGGGAAATCCAGCATAGAGGTTTCGCACTGACGGGAATGATAGCAAGTAAGCTTGAAAAAGGAATCAGAGAAATGTGATATGGTAAAGTAGTAGTAGTTGTGACTTGTATGATCAAGGGTATAGGTGATATCTTTAGTTGGATGTAAAATTCCAAGACTATAGAACAATGAATAACGAAATAGAACGATCGTTAGAAAAAGGATCAACACAGTAAGGATGAAAGGGGATGATCAGAATGAACAGAATAAGTTTTGGAAGCAAAGAATGGATTCTACAAAGGTAGTATATTCAAAAGGACAAAGCGGTACTAAGTTAAGAATAGGGTTTCTCGTGTGAATAATAAAGAGTTGATTGTAAAATGGGAGGAATTAAGATATATTGAGGAGGAAGGAATGTAAAAAAAATAGAAAGGGGAATAGAAAGAGAAGGAAATGCGCCGCAAAGTACACGCACTCAAGGAATAGTTGTGTTATGATTAAAGGAAGATGCATCTCCTATGAATATCCTATACCAAGTTAGAACGAGTAAAGTATATGAAGTAATGAGCTGAAAAGAAAATGATAATCATGAGTTACGAGTTTACCGTACGACGATTAAGCGATAGAGTAAAGCTATCACCTACGACAAACACAATATGATTATGATTGGTTTTGAAACCAATGTTGAGTGCAAAACAAGAGTAAAAGATTATGAGGCATAAGGAGTATTAGTTGCGCATGAGACTTAGGTCCTGGAAAACAAAGCTGACGTTACAAGTGAAATTTGAGCACCGAAGAAGAGGGCAAGTGACATTATACGGATGGTATGGAAAACTAGACCTACTACTATGGTGAGCATCACTATGGGGAAAAATTGTGAATTGGAGCGAATTTACACATTGATTTATAACTACCAAATGAGCTAAGTAAAATATATTCTTGTTCAGATTGCTATGCCAGTTGTATCACTCGATTACAAAACTGCAAGATGAGAATGTTAAGACTTCACACATGAATTATCATAGCTATAAATTTTGGGAAACGACATGAATAAGGAGTAGTATAGTAAGGGATATATGAATTCAAGATTTGAAGGTGAGGCAACGGATTTGTGAATGGTACAAGTAAAACCCTTAAAGGGGGGAAGCGAGTCAAGAGAATACAAGTGTAAATATTGAAACGACGGACACTAAGATGTGATAGATATAAACTCTAAAACTAAGAGTGAGAGTTGCGCAGAAATGAGCCTAATGACTACTAAATAAACAAACACAAATTGAGCAAGCATCTGAGACTGTACGGGAAATTATTCATGAAGACCTTGAACCACGTGACATTGAGAGCAAATAACTCAAGGGGTATTGTAAAGGATGGCGATGTTATACCCGAATAAGAGGCAAGGGCACTAAAGGTAAAGTCGTAAGTAATGATATTGTGATTTATAAGCGACAATTAAGAAAGGGATCTAAGGTTTTCTATAGTAGAACCTAAGATATGATAATCAAGGAAAAATAAAGGAAGGAAGAGAGCATGAAGAGATAAGTTACTACCAACAGAAAAAAGAGTTTAGGTATATGTAATCACCGAGGTTAGCCATGGTCGGGCACGCAAAACACCGAACCTTCGTGTTCGGGCATGCTGTGTAAATGATATGTATATGAATATGACTATGGATACGATATGTACATGAGTGCGATTATGACTACGGATACGGATACGAATACATGTATATGTATAGATGTGTATGTACACGAATCACGCAAGAATGATTATGTAACTTGCAAGTGTTTATGCATCGCTAATGAAACAAAGTGGGTACTTAAAAAGAGGAGTAAGAGGTAAGCAAGAATAGTGTGGTCATGATACTCCGAGTAAGTTGCAGGAAAATATATGGCGAAATTTCGTAGAATCCCGAATAGTTTAACATTCGAGGACGAATGTTCCCAAGGGGGGAAGAATGTTACACCTCGAAAAAAATTTCGTTCATGCACAATGAATAGACTGACGAAGGGCACAACGTATGCGATGTTTTGATAAGTTAGAAATAACATTTGATGATTATAAAAGATATTTCAAAGACATTTGAAGTATGAGAAGAAAGTTTGCCAAGAGGAGGCAAGACATACGAGATGTATCAGAAAGGATTTACGAGTAACGAGTTAATGATGATTTAGTGATGCTTTGGAAAAGAGTTATACCGACCCATATATTGGTATTTAAGTGTTAAACAAGTGTTAAGAAGGTTGTATAAGGATTGGAGATCAAACGAAACGACGAGAACAACTTCGGAAAAGCTATGAATTCCACGGCCACAACCACGGACCGTGAAACCTTCCACGGACCGTATACTGGTCCGTGGAATACCCAGCAGAGATGATGTCTGGCCAGTGGTGAACCACGATCACTTCCACAAACCGTGAAGTGTTCCACGGACCATGAAAGTGTCCGTGGAAGTTCCGACGGGCTGAGTTGTTCTAATTATATAAATGTGATCCAACTCCATTAATTTCATTTCACACACACTTCTTCATCTCTCAAGACCTCTAGAAGGTTCCACAAACATCATATACAAGAAATCAGAGGAAATCCATGATCAATTACATCAAACCAAGTGAATCAAATGTAAGAAACTTATTAAAGTTCATCCAAGACAAGGAATCCAAGTGAAGGTGAAACTAGGGTTTCGCTAAAGTGAAGTGTTTGCACTCAAGGTTCATTCCTACACCATCTAAGGTAAGTTTTATGGTATTTACATATTGTTTAAGGTATTTCAAAGTTGAAACACTTGGATTGTAAAAGGATATAGAAAATGGGTCATGAAAGGGTGAATAGTGTCATTTTGAGTGATAACTTGAATGGAGTTATGATTATTGATGTGTTGTTATATAGTTATGTTATAAATGATATTAAGGACATGGGATGCGCATTATATGTGAGAAAACGTACTAGTATACTATGACAATGATTATGGGTGAATTGAGGTGGAATTGTGAAACGAGGGTAATGTAGATGAATGAAGATTGTTGGTTACGATATTGTGAATGTTATTATAAATTTTTGGGAGTTGATATACAATATGGGAAAAGTTGTATAAACAAAGGAAATGCGGCCCAATTTTCTCTAGCTTTAGTAAGCACGTTCATGTAATCGATTAGCTAATGTGAATGCGAATTCTCTTAAAGGTAGAAACGTGAGCATTGAAGGAGGACAACCAAGCGATGGAAATAGTTAAACGAAAGAGGTATGTAAGGCTAGTCCTTTCTTTCTAAGGCTTGAATCTTATGGTATGAATCCCCCTATCTCTCCATGATTTTACTACATATTGGGAACTATGAATCTATGAGTATAAAGAACTACATATGGGATAAGATAACAAGTATGCTACGAATACGATGATGATGATGATGATGATGAGTCTAAGTCTAAAGATTCTAAGGCCTGTATTATTATGATTCTACAAGGCTAATGATCCATATTACGATCCATTGATGTTGTTCATTGACTACACTCAACTTATATGCTAATTCCTTCAAGGTGAGGCATAATGCTTATGAATGCTCCATAATGGAAGCGGGGGCTCTCGACCTTATGTCACGCCGACATTGTTATAGATTGTCTATAAGCTCTAATACATGCCCTATGACCAATGTTCCAAAAAGTTACGAGTCTATGTTCATAGAGGATTTCACATGAGATAATGGTAAGAGATATGCTATAGATAAGACGATGGTAACAATGAGCCCAAGTTAGAGATTATAAAGGCTATTATGCGATATTATTACGAAGTTCGTGCTACGAATACGATGCAATTCTCATAGATTGTCCTGAAATCCAAATGTATCCTCCATGAAAGGTTATGACAAGTTTATGAGACATAGTGATGATGATAATGATGACGATGTTGATAGTGATGATGATAATGATGACTATGATAATAGTGATGACGCTAATGATATTTATGGGCTTTTATGTATATATATATATATATATATATATATATATATATATATATATATCTGTGTGTGTGTGTGTGTGTGTGCTTATGTATGACTATTATGAAACCCTGAGCTTATAAGGCCGGGTAGAATATGTATATATTTATGTAAGACGCGCACACCTCTGCAGTTCGGTACGGATAACCCTGAAGCCTTGGTAGGGCCAGGTAGATATAACCCTGAAGCCTTGGTTGGCCAGGTATGTGTCACGACCCGTCTAGGAGTCGTGACGGGTACCCGGGGCTAACCACCGAGCACCACTTGTTCGACTACTTATCATGCTCATTTAACGCTCCTTTACCAAATTCGTATTCAAATTATAAGAAAATCATCTTTCATTTGAAAACATAGATACTTTTATATGCATTGGACTTTTGGCTATCAAAATAATATATATATATATATATATATATATATACACATACATATATACATAATACCAACTTTGTGAGACCATATAACCCACACTGCGTATCTACGAGCCTCTACAGGAATGCTAGACATAAGGACGGGACAGGGCCCCGTCATGCCCAAAATATGCATATATACACAAAAGAATAATCAAGCACCTCCAGAATAATGGAGTGCTCTCAGTCTGCTAACAGCTCTTACGAGTCTGGATCAAGCTCACCTCCCTGTATACCTGTGGGCATGAACACAGCGTCCAAAGAAAACAGACGTCAGTACGAACATTGTACTGAGTATGTAAGACAAGAATGAAATAAACATAATAGAAGGATCGTGAGAAAGATATAACCTACATGAGTTTCATAAGTGAATACATTTCGTATATCTATATCGTATTTTTATATAATCATGGTACATATGTCATCACATCACATATATCATCACATCATAATCCTCATCGTTAACCCACGTCCGGGTAACCATCATATGACGCCCACTAGTGGTGGTCATGCCCGGCCCTCTAGGCTCAGTGTAAACATAGCAGCCCACTTTAGCGGTGACATGCCCGGATATTGAGGCACGGTGGAATCATATGCAGCCCGCCATAGCGATGACATGCTCGGCCATTTAGGTACGGTGGAATCGTATCGTCATATAGTCAATCATAACCCATCATTATTACACTTCTCATGAACATATCATAATCTTATCATAGCTTGACAATTTCATACATAACATAGGCATATTATAAGCTAGCATTATTGATCATCTTATAGACGTATGATGACTTAGCATCATTTCACATTTATCATTAGGAGCATACATTAGATTTTGAAAGCAACTATGGCTATGTCAGGGTGACATAAGGTCATGAACCCCCGATTATATTATGAACATTTATGAGTATTCTGCCTCACCTTGAAGGAAATAGTATATAAGGTGAGTGTTAACAATAATGACATCATTAACGTTGTAGGATCATCATATCATGAACTCTAGAATCTCTATACTTTAACTCATCATCATCATCATTATCATGCTCGTATGTAGTTTGGTATGTTTACGGACTCATAGTCTCCATCGTCTAGGATGATCATGGAAAACATGGAAGATTCATGCCTTTGAAGGAAAGGATTAGCCTTACATAACTTTTCATCTAGTTACTCTATCGCTCGAAAGTTCCTCTTCAATATTCGCGTTTCTACCTTCAAGAGAAGTCATACGAACGTTGGTCAATCGATTACTTAAACATGCTTACTATTTCTTAGGAAAATTTGGGCAGCATTTCCTTTGTTTATACAACTTTTCCCGTGTTCTATATTAACTCCCAAACATCCGTAACATCATTCATAATATCATAAATTACAATCATCATTTACTTACATTATCCATATTTCACAATTTCACTTCAATTTCCCCATAATCATGGTCATAATTCACTATTACGTTTTTGCACGTATAATGCTCATTGCATGTTCTAAATGTCATTCATAATCTACTTACAATCACAACATATGCACATTCATGGTTCATTTCAAACTACTACTCAATAATAGCACTATTCCCACTTCCTATATCCTTCTACAATCCAAGTGTTCCAACTCCTCAATATCTTAAACATCATGAAAACATCACAAAACTTACCTTAGATATTGTAGGAATAAGTCTTGAGTTGAAATACTTTACTTGAACAAAACCCTAGTTTCACCTTCCATGAGATTTCTTGGCTTAGATGAACTTTAATGTTTTCCCAGTCTTAGTTTTGTTGATTTGATGAAGTTGATCTTCAATTTCTCATGAGGTCTTGTATGTGAAATGTGTGGAAGTTTCTAGAGGAGTCTTGAATTGTGGAGTGTCACGACCCAACCCCGTGGACCGCGACTGGTATCCTAACTGGATACCCAAATGGACTTACAAACCAGATCATCATATTAAGACTCATTCAGACTTAACACAAATTATTCGAACTGAAAATTAATAGCAAACGTCACCCAAGTGTTGAACGAACAGTTATCTTAAGCGGTCGCCCGTGCAGAATAGCCATATCAAAATCAGAAGAGTGGCGGAATATACATCGCCCAAATACACACACACACATACAACCATATGGGCCGTCTTGGCCATAATAGCATACGGGCCGCTTAAGAATGCAAAACAGAACCGCATACGAACACACCGGACCCACGACCCACAACTATGACTACAGGTCTCTACAAACATACAGAACATACGAACATATGATAGGACAGGGTCCCGCCGTACCCAAATAGTCACAAATGTACAGAATATGCATAGCGGAAAAGATGTACCAAAAGATAAGCTCCGGATCAAGGGGAGCTCTCCAAAATAGCAGAATGAGTAGCCTAAACCGGAGGATCACCCAAACGAGCGTCTGTACCTGCGGGTATGAAACGCAGCCCCCGAAGAACAGGGGGTCAGTACGGAAGAAGTACTGAGTATGTAAAGCAGAAGGTACAGAATCCCAATCATGGCTGGAGTCAGAAGGCACAAAAACGAATATCAAAGTAGCAGATCAAACCTGTGCGAAAGATAAATGTACAAAATGCAAATAGAAATCATGCATAGGGCTTAGGAACGTGGCCACCCCCGACGCTGGTGCCACAACACATCATACTCCAGAAGTTTTCACATCTCCGTACATACTCCGAACAAATCGTATCACACACACATCACATCATCAGAACAAATCAAATGCCATATCACATCATAACTCCATAGACGGTAACCGGCCCTATGGCGAGGCCTCGGAAACCGTAACACATCATACTGCCGAATGTGGTATAGTGCGCACGATCACAAAGCCGGCCCGGGTACCGACGAATGAAATCATAATGAATGGCACGAACGGAGTAGTGCAGAAACCATATGCATATTAAAAAGTAAATTACAGAACTTGACACATAATTCCATATACATATGTATTAACATTAGAAGGATCAAAATGAGTATCGAGTCAATCGGAATTAAGGTACTACGGTTGCGGACTATAAGTTATTAATATTTCGAAAAATACATCGTAGGTTGTTCTCGGAAAAGTTTAGTATCATTCATAATACAGAACGTTCAAATAACAATATAAGACACTTCAACAAATCTTAGAGTCATAGGCAAACGTTTCCTTTTCACATCGGACGGGAACGAGTCAAACAAATCAAATAAGGGAGCCTCGGGACTTGCGGGCCCACCTCGAGTCAAGTCGAGGCGACGGACATGAACTACTAACATTAGGCTCCATAAAGTCATCCGTATAAGTTTCGGAGCGATTCAGATACATTAGCGAAGGTTATGAAGGTTTGAACATTCTTTCAACATAATATAAAGAATAAGGTTCAATTGCGCTGAATGAATAGTACTCAAAATTGAACTCGGATTTCCAAGAGCAGAATTATTCCCGAGGGTCCGATCTTAACCTAGTATAACTAGGACATGCCAAAAGAAGGAAGGGTAGGCTTTACATACCTTACGGGCGCCTTACGCTCGCTCAATCTCAATTCCCGTTTCGTCCAAAAACTGCAAATGGTCACTTTTACCAATTACTATTCATGAGACTTAAAAATTTCAATCTTAGCCAACACTTGTCTATAACAATTTGGGCAGCATCTCCCCTATACATATAGCGCCCCTGAGATTCAACTTGGCTCAAAACAATCAACAACAACCCAACAACAACATCAATAACA
Source organism: Lycium barbarum (assembly GCF_019175385.1). NCBI lineage: Eukaryota > Viridiplantae > Streptophyta > Magnoliopsida > Solanales > Solanaceae > Lycium > Lycium barbarum. Next base: position 78,692,419 of record NC_083343.1, read on the forward strand.
ACAACAAGTATCACAAAACACATAATATGGCATAACTAGTCATCTTCCCGGCATAACATAACGTCTTTCATTCCGACCTTACACTTCCAAACTAATCTTACCATTTTCATATTCATCACTCATCAAAATCATTACAACACAATTCGGAGGCATATCATATCGTTTTCACCAACTATACATAAGGTATACACAATATACAAGTTTCCTACCAAAGGCATAATTCACCCACAACTTCCAATCTTTTAGCAAACATCTTCATGATATATTTCTATCTTTCAACTTCATCAATGACAACCATAATTTGCCTCTTAATACTTTCATTTCCATTTTTACATAAGTGACAATAAACTTGCATAATTTCCTACAACAACTTAACAACCATTCTTCCATCACAACTAAAGTCATTACTCTTCCATTCATTTCACAATCACACCATTAACATACTAAATACAACAAATCCATTTTCATTTCACACCCCTACATCACAAGGCCACACACTAAATTTTCCAACTTCCACTAATTCATTCAACTTTCACTTCCAATACAATTTCTACAATACTACAACTAGATTACCACATAAATTCAAATCACCACAAACATACAACATGTACATACATACGGCCAACATACCTACCATCCCAACACACAAAATTTTCATGCTTTTTATTCATTTCCACACACTACAACATACATACATATATCCCATAGTGTAAAAGTGAAGAAATTCATACCTTTCCTTCAATTTCCAACTTTCCGCAAACGTGGTTCTTTCGCCAAACCAATTATACCACGTTGAAGAGCGTCTTGCGCTTGTTACTAATTCAAGAAGAACAAGATTTTTGGATGAAGATTGAAGGCTAGGAATTTTTTTTCTCTTCTTTCTTTCTTGGAGCCGTGAGCTCCTCTTTCTTTTTTTGTTCTTGATTTTTTCTTGAAGCTTCTAATTGATAAGCATGACTTGCATATAATATGGTCCCTTATCCTTAATTATCACATGGAAATTAATTCCATGGGCTTGGGCCAACCTATGGCCGGCCACCTTTCCAAACTTTGGGCCAAATAATTTTCTTGAATTATTTTGAGCCCAATTAAAAATTCTTGTTTTGTAATTTCCGAAACAAATTTCCAAAATTCCAACTTTGCCCCTTGGCCTTCTCCAACACTTCCACACCAATATCTTTCATGAACAACACACCCACATCTTGATTCCAAATAACATATGACCCTTTTCTTTACAAATAAAAATTATTTCGAATTTTCCAATTACGCAAAAATGTCGGATATAACATGGAGAATGAAAAATGAAATGAAATAAATGAACTTGGGTCTCTTATTTAAAACTTGAAATCTGTCCCGACGTCATTATACAGACAATTATACGGTCCGTATAATTGACCGTAAAACTGATCCAGTGACCAACCCTGTCTGTGTCAATTTGACGGCACATTATATGGGCCGTAGAATTTTACACGGTCCGTATAAGTGACCGTGAAATTAACCCTTCAGCAACTTCATTCTGTGACACTTCTACGGTACATTATACGGGCCGTATATCATTATACGGTCCGTATAAATGACCGTATAACCAATCTTTTCACTGATCTTTTTCTTGTCACTTCGTTTAATCTCCAATTCATTGGGAACCTTGTTAGCACTTGTTTATCATCTCATTAAAAATCTAAGGGTCGTTATAACTCTTCTCCAAGACGTTTTTCAAATCTCATTATTTCAATACTCAAAATTCTTGCCCGACGCACAACATATAACTTGTTTTCCTTAACAACTTTCTTCCCTTACCTTAAATGTTTTTGACATATCGATTAAGGTCATCAAATGCTATTTCTTACTTATTCAAATCACCGTATACCTCGTGTTCCTCGCTAGCCTATTCACTGTACATTAACTGGGAATTTTCCAAGGTGTAACATTCTTCCCCCCTTTTGGAACATTCGTCCTCGAATGTTAAACACTCGAAATTCTACAAAAATTTCTCCAGAGTTTCCCCTGTAACATGGCACTACCATCCTGTCACAACAACCCATAATAACATTTCCTCACAGGGCCATAACACAATAGAACTTATAAATTGGCCACACACGACCAAAAGCATGAAAAGTTAGAATACATACCTTATATTGTTGGCGTTTCATCTTGAATATCTCCTGGGGGTTGAAATAAGTGCGGATACTTGGACTTCATGCTCTCTTCTACTTCCCAAGTCATTTCTTCTCGGTTTTTGTTTCGTCACAAGACATTGACTGAAGCTACTTCCTTATTTCGAAGTCGTCGTACTTGCCTGTCTAAGATGGCAATAGGCACTTCTTCATATGTTAGCTTTTCTGTCACCTGAACATCATCAATCGGAACAATCCTCGTAGGATCTCCAACACACTTGCGGAGCATCGAGACGTGAAAGACTGGATGGACTGATTCATGCTCTGAATGCAATTCCAATTCATAGGCTACATGACCCACCTTGCGGGTAATTTTATAGGGTCCAATGTAGCGAGGAATTATCTTCCCTTTCTTGCCAAATCTCATCACACCTTTTATTGGCGACACCTTCAAAAATACCTAATCATTAACTTGAAATTCCAAATCTCGCCGGCGGTTGTCCGCATAAGACTTTTGGCGACTTTGGGCTGTCATCAATCGATCTCAGATCACCGTAACTTTTTCTACCGCTTGCTGAATCAATTCAGGCCCTATTAACTGTACTTCTCCTATTTCAAACCATCCAATTGGAGATCTGCACTTCCTTCCATATAATGCTTCTTACGGAGCCATTTGGATACTGGAATGATAACTATTGTTGTATGCAAATTCAATATGGGGTAAGTGGTCATCCCAACTGCCACCGAAATCGAGTACACATGCTCATAGTATATCCTCCAAGGTCTAAATAGTACGCTCGGCTTGCCCATCAGTTTGCGGATGGAATGCCGTGCTAAGCTTCACTTGAGTACTTAGACCCTCTTGGAAGGACTTCCAGAACTTGGATGTAAATTGCGCTCCTCTATCTGTGATAATGGATAGGGGAATACCATGAAGTCGCACAATCTCCTTGATATATAGCCTTGCATAGTCTTGAGCCGAGTATGTGGTCCTGACTGGAAGAAAATGAGCTGCTTTTGTTAATCTGTCCACAATCACCCTTATAGAATCATACTTGCCTCGGGAACGAGGTAATCCCACAATAAAATCCATGTTAATCACTTCCCATTTCCACGTAGGGATTCCCATTGCTTGCAATAATCCTCCTGGCTTTTGATGTTCGATCTTTACTTGTTGGCAATTTGGACATTGGGCTACAAATCCTGCTATGTCTCTCTTCATGCCATCCCACCAATACATCATCTTGAGATCATGATACATCTTTGTCGTTCCTGGATGAATAGAATACCGAGAATAATGAGCTTCTTCTAGAATTCATCGACACAATTCTGCCACATTCAACACACATAGCCTGCCTCGGTATCTAAGAATTCCATCCGTTGAAATTTTAAATGGAGACTTCTCTTTTTCATGAACTGTGTCTCTATAATGGCTCAACTGAGAATCTTCATATTGCCTCTCTTTCACTTCCATATCCAAGGACGAAACGGTGGGATTATTAACACTAACTCCTGCACTACGTGAATTGATTAGACGTACTCCAAGATTAGCGAGTTGATGGAGCTCATGAGCCATCTCTTTCTTTTCCGAAGGAACTTCGCGTAAACTGCCCATTGATCGGCGGCTAAGCGCATCGGGTACTACATTTGCTTTTCCGGGGTGGTATAAAATACTCATATCATAGTCTTTCAACAATTCTAACCACCGCCTCTGTGGAAGATTTAACTCCTTCTGCTTGAAAATGTACTGAAGACTCTTGTGATCTGTATAGATATCAACATGCACACCATACAAGTAATGTCTCCACATCTTTAATGCATGAATAACTGCAGCTAATTCGAGATCATGAGTTGGGTAATTCTTTTCATGTTTCCGCAGCTGTGTCGAAGCATGAGCAATGACTCTACCATGTTGCATTAACACACATCCTAACCCAACGCCGGAGGCATCACAATACACCACATAACCATCTGGCCCTTTGGGAAGTGTTAAGACTGGAGCTGAGGTTAATCTGTTCTTCAACTCTTGGAAACTGCGCTCACAAGCATCATTCCATTGGAATTTAGCTGACTTCTGGGTTAGCTTCATCAATGGGGCTGAAATAGATGAGAATCCCTCTACGAATCTTCTATAGTAACTTGCTAATCCCAGAAAACTACAAAATTCTGTAGGCATCGTAGGCCTTGGCCAAGTCTTCACAGCTTTAATTTTCTGAGTGTCGACTCGAATGCCATCATTTGAAATAACATGGCCCAGAAATGTTACCGAATTCAGCCAAAACTCGCACTTTGAAAATTTTGCATATAATGAAAAGAACCCCAAGAATGATACGTAAATGATCTGCATGTTCTGATTCTGTGCGAGAGTACACCAGAATATCATCGATGAATACTATCACGAATAGGTCCAAGAGTGGCCTGGACACATTATTCATCAAATTCATGAACACTGTCGGAGCATTGGTCAATCCAAACGACATCACCCGGAATTCATAGTGGCCATATCTCGTTCTGAATACTGTTTTAGGAATATCTTCTTCTCTAACTCTTACTTGATGATAACCTGACCTCATGTCTATTTTAGAAAACCACTTGGCACCTTGCAACTAATCAAACAAATCATCAATCCTCGGGAGAGGATATTTATTCTTTATTGTCACCTTGTTCAATTGCCTATAATCGATGCACATTCGTAGAGAACCGTTGTTACACCTCGGAAATTTCTCCGTACTTGTATGATGAGTGGAATGATGAAAAGTTGAGTGAATGATGTTTTATTAAGTCAGGAATGGCTAATTAAGAATTGTTGGAAAATAAGAAAGTCGCGGAAAATTTTCTGTCCAGTGGTCGTAGATGGCACTATACGGCCCGTAAAGTGATTTACGGACCGTATAGTGCGATCGTCCTTCAGCTGGCCAAAAATCTCAAGTTCTGCCTAGTGATGATATGGTTAAATACGACCCAGTTTACGGCCCGTAAACTGGTTTACGGTCCGTAAACCAGGTCGTAAACTACCATGTCCATCTGCCAAAACTTTCTGTCTTTGAAATGGTTAAATACGACCACAGTGGACGGACCGTAAATCAAAATACGGTCCGTATATGGTGGTTTACGACCACTGTTCATCCCGACAAGAATTCATTAAAGATCAGATTTTGTGATTTTAAAAAGGGACTTAGGCTTCATATTATTTCATTATTCATCCAACAACTCAAGAGACCTCTAGAACATTCCAAATAATTCCTCCACAAGAATTCAAGAGAATTAAAGGGAATATCAAGACCAACAACACTAATTTCATGGAATCAAGTGTAAGAACACATCAAAGGATCTTCTAAGTCAAGAAATTCCCAAGAAGGTAGAACTAGGGTTTTGGCTAATTGAAGTATTCCCACTTAAGGATTGTTCAACCATCCTCCAAGGTAATTTTTATGATTATTCCATGTTGTTTGAAGTATTGGAAACCTTAGACACTTGAAATGTAGAAGAACATAGAAATGGGTTATTATTGAGTGAATAGTGACATAAATGAATGATAGTGGAATTGAACTATGAATGTTGAAATGTTGTGAGTACAAATACATTATAAATGATGTTTATATCATGAAACAAGCATTAAATGCATGAAAACGCAAGGATGAGCTAGAAGTAGAAATAAGGGAAAATTGGAGGAAAATGGTGGATTTTGCCAAATGTACGTAAATGACGATTGTCGATTATGATACTGCGAGTAATATTATGAATGTTGGGATTTGATATAAAACATGAGAAAAATGGTATGAGTGAAGGAAGCGTTGTTCGACTTTTCCTAGAAATAGCGATGCGTTCTTGTAGTTAGTTTACTAATGTTGATACGGATTCTCTTATGAAGGTAACGACGTGATATTGAAGGAGAGTAAGTGAGCGATAGTCTAGCTAAACGACCAGGTATGTGAGGCTAGTCCTTCTTTCTAATGGCATGAATCTTTTGACTTGAATCCCTATTCCTTTCATGAGTTCTTACATTCTAAGAAGTTAAAAGCTTATACTTATGAATGTCTATATGAGGTAAGTTATACGATATGATGACACTAGAATGATGATGATGTTATTCCTTGCCTACACTCACCTTATGTACTAGTCCTTTCAAGGTGAGGTAGAATGTCCATGATGGTTCCATAATGTAATCGGGGGATCACGACCTTACGTCACCCCGATAGAGTAAAGTTCATCATGAATCTTATATACGCATTATGATAAGATAAGTATTTTATGATAAGCATATTACTATGAGTATTTACATTAAGCATGTCATGATTGCATTCACACCGGGCCTAGTTGGTCGGGCAGACACCGCTTCGGCGGGCGGCGATACGGATACACCACGACCTACGGGCATGGGCAGACACCACTAGTGGGCGGCATGAGATGGTACCCGGACGCGGGAGGCCTGGACGCGGGCTAATATTATTGACTATCACACCGTTCCGGCATGGACGGGCAGCTTGCATATGATGCATACATGTCATGATGATGAGTATGAGTAAGATAGCATGCATTACTTCATGTATGATTATCAGTCAGGTCCAGATGTCTCATGTTGATGTTATCCTCATATTATTGATGTTTCCTTTCATTATGTATGCCTCTCATACTCGGTACAATATTCGTACTGACGTCCTTTCTTCGGACGTTGTGTTCATGCCCACAGGTAGACAGGGAGGAGAGCTTGGCCCAGGTCCTCAGTAGCTGTTAGCTGATAGATAGCACTCCATTGTTCGGAGGTGCTTATGGCTCTTCTTTTGATGTACATTCATATATGCATATTTTGGGCATGAAGGAGTCTTGTTCCGTCCATGTATTCATTATGTTAGTAGAGGCTCATAGATACGCAGTGTGGGTTAGATGGTCTCACAAGATGTTTTCATATGTATGTATGTTATTTTGATGGCCAAGGGGAAAATGTATATAAAGTATTTATATTTTGATTAAATATGATTTTCCTACAATTGGCTTGTAAAATTGATAAAAGAGTATTAAATGAGCGAGACAAGCAGTAGAGTAAGCGGTGCTCGGTAATTGCTCCGGGTACCCGTCGCGGCCCCTAGCTGGGTCGTGACAACCGTCTTTCTTTCTCACGAACAAGACTGGTGCTCCCCACGGCGATGAACTGGGTCTAATAAATCCCTTTTCAAGCAAATCTTTCAATAGAAATAGGTTTGGTGTCCGGCAACACATCGATAGCGAAATCGATCTCTCTTTCAGGAGGAAGACCTGGAAGTTCATCTGGAAATACATCCGGAAATTCGTTCACTACCGGAACGGATTGGAAAGTTGGCGACGTTGCTTCGGTGTCATGTACTCGGACTAAGTGATAAATATGGCCCTTGGCTATCATCTTTCTTGCCTTAAGGTAGGAAATAAACCTACCTTTTGGAGATACTGTGTTACCCTTCAATTCAAGCACGGGCTCTCCCGGAAATTGAAATCGAACTATTTTCATTCGGCAATCAACATTAGCATAGCATGAAGCCAGCCAATCAATCCATACCCATAATCACATCGAAATCTAACATTTCCAGCTCAATTAAATCAGCTTTGGTCTGGCGATAACATATCACAAGTACACAATTTTTATACACTTGTCTCGCTATCACGGGATCACCAACCGTAGTAGATACCTCAAAAGGTTTGATTGGCTCAGGTTTCACCTCAATACAACCAACAACATACGGAGTAATATAAGAGAATGTAGAACCCGGATCTATCAATGCATACACATCATGGGAAAATAAGGATAATATACCTGTAACCACATCCGGGGAGGACTCCAGATCCTGTCATCCGTCAAAACCACACACACGGGGCTGAGTGGCACCCGAAGTAGCTGCTCTCTGCCTCTACCTCGACCTGCTGACATCTGGGGAGTCTGCCATACTGAGCGTACTGAAGATGAACCCGTTGCTGATCCTATGGGCTGAACCCCACCTCTACCATACCTCGAGGGACAATCTCACAACAAATTCTCAGTCTGTCCGCAAATATAGCACGCATCTGTGCCCTGGCGACATGGCCCCGAGTGTAATTTTCTGCACTGACTATATCGTGGGACTGGTGGTCTCCTCTGACTATAATCACCCCCAAACTGAGAACCCGAAGCTCTCGAGCTCTGACCCGGTCCTGAAGGAAAAAAGCAATCAAATCTCTTATCGGAAAATCGTGGAGGCGCACTAGTCTCCGACTGGTCTGAATGTCGGGAATAAGTCTTCCTCGATCCCTCTCTATAGTCGCTACCTACCCCCATAGATCTGGCCCTCTTGCTTTGCCTTTTATCGATGTCACGATCACTTCTTTGGGGTTGCTGTCCCTCTAAGTTCTGGGCATGGGCTTGTATTCGGGAAATATCCATCCCATCTTACAATGAAGCCATTAAGCAATCTCTAAATAAATCTGGCCCTAAACCACTCACAAATCTATGTACCCGATCTCCCATGTCGGCCACCATAGTCGGCGCATATCTAGCCAAAGATTTAAATTGCATGCTATACTCCCGGGCACTCATGTTTCCTTGTTTCAAATTTAAAAATCTATCCGCTCTAGCTCAGCGAACCTCGAGTGGCAAATAGTGACAAATAAAAGCATCAACAAATTCTTGCCACACGGGAGGAGGCACATTCTCTTTTCTTGATGCTATCCAATTACTATACCATAACACTGCCACATCTCGGAGTCTATAGGATGCCAACTCCACAGATCAGTCTCGGAGGCATGAATAATCTTCAATGTCCTCAACATCTCATCAATGAAACCTTGCGGGTCTTCATCCGGTTTTGACTCGAAAAAAATTTCGGAGGATTTAGACTCATGAACTCACAAGCTCTGGTACTAGCTGACCGATCATTTGGGCCCGCATTCTGCCGCTGTGCCTGGGCAGCAACCAACTGTGTCAGTAAATGAATGGCCTCGGTTACTTGTTGACCCAAAGCAACCGGTGGAGGAATTGGAGCTGAAGCTCCTCCTTGTTCTTCTACATTAGGCGGGGTGGAGGAAGTATTAGATGGAGCCTGATTTTGTGACTCGCCCTCTTCTACATTCATGGGCGGCTCTGTTTCTACCCGCCTTTTTGTCTTAGTCTTGCCTTCCTGGGCAGCTGTAGCTTTCCCTTTTGGCGGCATTACTGAAATGACAACACACTATTAGGGAGGATAAAATCTTATACACGGCTATCGCACGATCTCATAAGAAGAAAGGTGGTCATTTTTCCTAAATGCCCTGTAGCCTCTTATTTATTAGTGTGGCGCGCAACACACCATAAACAAGACTCTACTAGACATTGCTCATAGACACTTCCTAGGACTAAACTGCTCTGATACCACTTTTGTCATGACCTGGCTAGGGGCCGTGACGGGTACCCAAGGCTAACCACCGAGCAGCACTTGTTCGACTACTTATCATGCTCATTTAACGCTCCTTTACCAAATTCGTATTCAAATTATAAGAAAATCATCTTTCATTTGAAAACATAGATACTTTTATATGCATTGGCCTTTCGGCTATCAAAACAATATATATATATATATATATGTATATATATATATATATACATATATATATATATATATATATATATATACACATAAATACATAATATCAAGTTCGTGAGACCATATAACCCACACTGTGTATCTACGAGCCTCTACTGCAATGCTAGACATAAAGACGGGACAGGGCCCCGTCGTGCCCAAAATATGCATATATACACAAAAGAATAATCAAGCACCTCCTGAACAATGGAGTGCTCTCAGTCTGCTAACAGCTCCTACGAGTCTAGATCAAGCTCACCTCCCTGTCTACCTGTGGGCATCAACACAGCGTCCAAAGAAAACGGTCGTCAGTACGAACATTATACTGAGTATGTAAGACAAGAATGAAATAAACATAATAGAAGGATCGTGAGCCATGAGAGAAAAATATAACCTGCATGAGTTTCATAAGTGAATACATTTCATATAAGTATATCGTGTTTTTATATAATCATGGTACATATGTCATCACATCACATATATCATCACATTATAATCCTCATCGTTAACTCGTATCCGGGTAACCATCATATGCCGCCCACTAGTGGTGGTCATGCCCGGCCCTCTAGGCTCGGTGTAAACATAGCAGCCCGCTTTAGTGGTGACATGCCCGGCCATTGAGGCACGGTGGAATCATATGCAGCCCGCCATAGCGGTGACATGCCCGGCCATTTAGGCTCGGTGGAATCGTACCGTCATATAGTCAATCATAATCCATCATTATTACACTTCTCATGAACATATCATAATCTTATCATAGCTTGACAATTTAATACATAACATAGGCATATTATAAGCTAGCATTATTGATCATCTTATAGACATATGATGACTTAGCATCATTTCACATTTATCTTTAGGAGCATACATTAGATTTTGAAAGCAACTATGGCTATGTTGGGGTGACGTACGGTCGTGAACCCCCGATTATATTATGAACATTTATGATTATTCTGCCTCACCTTGAAGGAAATAGTATATAAGGTCAGTGTTAACAATAATGACATCATTAACGTTGTAGGATCATCATATCATGAACTCTAGAATCTCTATACTTTTACTCATCATCATCATTATCGTGCTCGTATGTAGTTTGGTATGTTTACAGACTCATAGTCTCCATCGTATAGGATGATCATGGAAAACTTGCAAGATTCATGCCTTTGAAGGAAGGGATTAGCCTTACATACCTTTTCGTCTAGTTACTCTATCGCTCGAACGTTCCTCTTCAATATTCGCGTTTCTACCTTCAAGAGAAGTCATACGAACGTTAGCCAATCGATTACTTAAACGTGCTTACTATTTCTTAGGAAAATTTGGGCAGCATTTCCTTTGTTTATACAACTTTTCCGATGTGCTATATTAAGAGCCTGTTTGGATGGGCTTATGCCTATAAAAAAATAAGTTGGGGTAGTATAACTTATTTTTTTTTGGCTTATAAGCTGCTTTAGATAAGCTAAGTCAAATGGGCCCAATTATTTTTTAAAACTTATTTTAAGCACAAAATGACTTTAAGCTGGCCAGTTAAACACTTAAAAAAGCTTGAAACAGCTTATAAACAACTTATAAGCCAATCCAAACGGGCTCTAACTCCCAAACATCCGTAACATCATTCATAATATCATAAATAACAATCATCATTTACTTACATTATCCATATTTCACAATTTCACTTCAATTTCCCCATAATCATGGTCATAATTCACTATTACATTCTCGCACGTATAATGCTCATTCCATGTTATAAATGTCATTCATAATCTACTTACAATCACAACTTATCCACATTCATGGTTCATTTCAAACTACTACTCAACAATAGCACTATTCCCACTATTATGACCCACTTCCTATATCCTTCTACAATCCAAGTGTTCCAACTATTCAATATCTTAAACATCATGAAAACATCATAAAACTTACCTTAGATATTGTAGGAATAAGCCTTGAGTTAAAATACTTTACTTGAACAAAACCCTAGTTTCACCTTCCATGAGATTTCTTGGCTTAGATGAACTTTAATGTTTTCCCACTTTTAGTTTTGTTGATTTTATGAAGTTGATCTTCAATTTCTCATGAGTTCTTGTATGTGAAATGTGTGGAAGTTTCTTGAAGAGTCTTGAGTTATAGAGAATGAAAAATGAAATGAAATAAATGAACTTGGGTCTCTTATTTAAAACTTGAAATCTGTCCCGACGTCATTATACGGACAATTATACGGTCCGTATAATTGACCGTAAAACTGCTCATGTGACCAACCCTCTCTGTGTCAATTTGACGGCACATTATACGGGCCGTAGAATTTTACACGGTTCGTATAAGTGACCGTGAAATTAACCCTTCAGCAACTTCATTCTGTGACACTTCTATGGTCCATTATACGGGCTGTATAACATTATACGATTCGTATAAATGACCGTATAACCCATCTTTTCACTGATATTATTCTTGTCACTTCGTTTGATCTCCAACCCATAGGGAACCTTCTTAGCACTTGTTTATCATCTCATTAACAATCTAAGGGTCGTTATAACTCTTTTCCAAGATGTCTTTAAACTCTCATTAGTTCGATGCTCGAAATTTCTACCCGACGCACAACATATAACTTGTTTTCCTTAACAACTTTCTGCCCTTACCTTAAATGTCTTTGACATGTAGATTATGGTCATCAAATGCTATTTCTTACTTATCCAAATCACCGTATACCTCGTGTTCCTCGCTAGCCTATTCACTATACATTAACGGGGAATTTTCCTAGGTGTAACAGTATGTATATGATATAAATATGTATATGCTGTGATTATATATATGATATATGTATGAAAAGCCCAGAAAATACATATGTGATATTGTCGAGCCACTACGTGGCCGAATGCGGATAACGTTAATGTGTATGAGTAGATACGGTATTATGATACACGCATGATACGATGATATATGCGCTATGATGATACATGCACTGCGATTATATATGATATAGGCATGAAAGGTATCCTCCCTTAAAAGTTACGCAGGTTATGTCTACATCTTATATCCTATGATTTCTCTAATATGTTCATTTCATTCATGCCTTACATACTCAGTACAATATTCGTACTGACGTCCGTTTTCTTTGGACGCTGTGTTCATGCCCACAGGTAGACAGGGAGGCGACTCAGACTTATAGAAGCTGATAAGTACAGTTTGAAAGCACTCCATTATTCCAGAGGTGCCACTGATTTACCATCTTATGTATATGTATGTTTTGGGCACGACGGGGTCCTGTCCCGTCCATATGTCTAGTACTCTAGTAGAGGCTCGTAGATACACATGTGTGGGTAGTATGGTCTCACGATTTTGATAAGCGTATATATGTGTATATGTATGTGTGTATTATTTTGATAGCTGAAGGGCTTATGTACATAAAGGTAATTATGTTTCCAAATGAAAAATGATTTTTCTATGATTTGAGTATGAATTTGATAAATGAATGCTTAACGAGTATGATAGGTAGCAGAATGAGCGGTGCTTGGTGGTCAGCCCCGGGTACCCGTCACGGCCCCTAGTCGGGTCTTGACAATCATCCACATACACCTCAATCTCTCTATGCATCATATCATGAAAGATGGCGGTCATTGCATTTATGTAAGTAGCGCCAGCAGTCTTGAAGCTAAAAGGCATTACCCGGTAATGATACACTCCCCATGGTATGATGAATGCTGTATTTTGAGCATCTTCTTCATCCATCAAAATCTGATGATAGCCCGCGTAACAATCCATAAAAGATTGCACCTCATGCTTGGCGCAGTTATCAATGAGTATATGAATGTTTGGAAGTGGGAAATATCCTTTGGGCTAGCACGATTAAAATCACGGTAGTCCACACAGATCCTTATTTTTACCATCTTTATTTGGTACTGGGACTATATTTTCAAACCATGTTTGGTGCAGCGTCACTTCAACAACTCCCGACTGAATCTTTCTCCACTTCTTCTTTAATTCGGATACTGACATCAGGCTTTGGCTGCTTGATTTTCTATTTTACCGGGGAAAATCCTTCAAGGATCGGAAACCTATGGGAAACAATGTTCATACCTAAACCTGGCATATCGGCGTATGACCAAGAAAACATCTTCATATTATTTCAACAAACTCCGATACCCTTCTTTCTCAGTTTCTGTCAAATGCACACTTATTCTAATTTCCCGAACCAACTCTTCCTCTCCTAGATTAACTGCCTCTGTTTCCTCTAGGTTTGGCATTGGTCTGTTCTCGTATTCCTCTTCGACATCTATCAACCCTTCTGGTTCAGTTATCTCTTCTTCTTGATCGTTGTTTTGTTCGTCGTCGTTTTTACCTGTTTTGTAACATGTCATGACATTATTTGTGGCGTCTGTATTATTACTGTAAAACAAAATAACACGGTTATTAATCATGTAAAAGCAATTTTAATTACGTATTTATATATAATTATATATATATATATATACACACACACACGCACACACTTATATAGGTGAAGTAAAACGATTTTGTCTTATTGTAAACTTTGAGGCATTTTCATTGAAATTTTAAAAGAAGCGGTACAAACTATGGTCCTGACTCGAAATGGAACATCGAGCCATTTCCGTTATTTAACAACACGTAATAAAAACATGAAAAGGCGACAAGCCAGGCCTCAAAGCCAACTTTCGCCATTTTTTCTGAAAATGAGCATTCTTTCTACCGCAAAGTGAACAACGGGGTAGAATTCCATCCAATTGTTGTTTCCCCTGGCTCTGTTTGGTGAATCTCCAGTGCTTCGAAGCATTCTTCAATGATGGTCGCGCATTCCTCTTCCCAAAACAACGCCCTTATACCCTCTTCTAGATCTTTGCTGTTGTTACTCATTGGGCATGCTGTGAAGAACTAGTATAGATGAGGGAACAACTTTCTCATTTCAACGAGACCTCTCGGCCCATATTCTGATTCTTCCTTTTCTGCCTCACATAGCTCGTATCCAACCTCAAATCGATATTTCTCATTTTTAATACTCACTGGTTCTTTGATTCCCTGTAAGTTCTTTCCCAAACCTTTCCCGGGCTTAAACCCACTACTTATTATAGTTGTAGCAATCATTTTGTAGACCAGTGGCATAGGGATATTGTAACACCACGAATGTTTTTTAAGCTAACTGTTAAATTTTTTATTGACCATATCTTGATAGTAAGGGTATATTTTACTTCGCACTTCCTGAATGTGAACTTGACGATATTTGAAACTTGTTTGAAATGTTATGGTGTAGTTATATAAACTACTCCTACCGTGATTATCTTACTAATTTATTAAATGGATTAGATATATATAAAAGTGGGCAGCCCCTTTTTTTTTCATCCTTATCCCAAGTAAGATATACACCCTTTTGGCTCTTATCCTCTCCACCACCCCCCAATTTCGTTTTTCTCTAAGGAAATAAAACACCAAAACCTCTCTCCTCTCATAATATTCATCCTCTAAATCAATCATCAAGAATTTCTTTGGTTGAGCCCCAAACAACTCCACACGATTGAGGTAAGTTACAAACCCATTTTTCAACTGGATTGTTGTTAGCGTTTTCAGCATAATTCCTTGTATAAAACTTAGTTTGAAGTGATTCAAGATGTTCTAGAAAGAAATTTCATAGACCTACAACTTTCGTTCAGGCTCCAAAACCCAATTTTGCTTGTATTTACTCTTCCTAAAGCGGTGACGAAGTACAGGGCCGGTGCTGCCCAGATTTCTGTTTGCAAACCCTACTTGTACTACTGTTAGTATTTTGAGCATATCATGTAGTAAAAAACTTCTATAGGAGTGCTTTAAATTTCTCTGGAACCCCAATACATGTATCTACAACTTTCATTAAGGCCGCAAAGTCTATTTTTGTCGTTTACCCCTTTGAAACTAAGCCACAATACAAGACAGTAGCACTGTCCAAAATTCATGTTTTGATAGTTTATGGTGATTTGCACTGATTTCATGTTTAGTTTTGACGTGCTGAAACCATTGAACTTATGTAGATATTTGATTGGGTATTTAAGGTATATATGCTCTTGTACATGCTAAGGGGAATTGTTTGATGAAGTGGACTTTGGTTGGTCTATGGCGTAGATTATTTGAACTCCTCGAGTTGTGGCGAAACTTGTTATGTGGTAAAACGCCAAGGTTTGTGTATAAACTTGAACTTGGAATATCTTTATTTTCTAGAAGTTTTGAAGTATCTCTATGGGTTGTTTCCTTGCACTTCATCGTGTATCATTCTATGGTTATTATCTCAAGTATTGCAAAACTTTCGCCAAATCGCCCACTTGTACGAATTGCTTGATAATTTTGCATTCTTGTTGGGACTTTGTCCTTCTTGTTACGGTGACTTTGTCACCGATATCGGCGTGTCTCTCGATTTGGATATTGCCCATGTTGACTTTGGATTTACATTTTGTCTTTATGATGGATTTTCGTCCATTTTAGAGTCCGAGTGGAAAGCCACTTTCAACATGGCTCTTGATTCTCTTGATTATTGGGGGACGACTTGATTTAAGGCTTCGGTCCATCTTTTTTACACCTCGGAAAATCTTCCGCTGGTACGCAAGTGAATGAACTAGTGAAATACGAGTATCGGGTTAATGATTACTTAAGGGCATTTTGGGAAAGATTTATAACGTCCCTTAGATTGCTAATGAAGTGTTAAACAAGTGTTAAGAAGGTTCCATAAGGATTGGAGATCAATGAAGTGACGAGAACAAGTTCAGTGGACTGGTGAGTTTTATGGCACATTATACGGACCGCATAATGTTTTACGGACCGTATAATGGACCGTAAAACCATCACAGCGAAGGTTGCTCACTGGTGCAATTTTACGGTAAATTATACGGACCGTATAAATTTTTACGGCCCGTATAATGAACCGTAAAATGGTCACAGTGAACGGTGAAGGAAAGGCACGTTTTACTGTCAATTATATGGACCGTATAATGGACCCGACAGATTAGTGAATGGGTTATTTAATAGGGACCAAGTTCATAAAATCATTTCCACATTTCATCCCTTCTCTCTACATTTATTACACAAGTTTTCAAGGATTATAAGCCATCAACAACATAAATCAAGTGAATCAAGGGTAAGGAAACCCATTAAAGACCATTCAAGTCAAGAAATCCAAATGGAGAAAAACTAGGGTTTTGCTCAAAGCGGAGTATTATCAACTAAAGCTTGTTCCTACAACATCTAAGGTAAGATTCATGATATTCATATGTTGTTTAAGGTATTTGAGAGTTAAAATGCTTGGTCATTAGAAGAGTATAGCAAAATGGGTTATGAATGATGAATAGTGACGTTTTTGAGAAATAGTTTGAATTGAATCATGATTGTTGTTGTGTTGTGACATGAATGTGTTATAAATGACGTTAAGACCATGAAATAGACATTGTATATGAATGGACGAAGTTGGGTGTTGTGACCATGAACATGGACAAATGAAAGTAAATTGAGAAACCTTGATAATGTGGATAATGTAGATGACTAAAGGCTATTGTTATGATACTGTAAATGTATTGTTGACGTTTGGGAGTTAAATTACGATATGGAGGAATGTTGTATAAATAAGGTGATGCTGTCTGATTTTCTCGAGCTTTGGCCATGTGTGTTAATTATCGATTCTAATAATAGTATGACCTTAATGAAGGTAGAAACGTGAGCACCGAAGGAGTACGTGCAAGTGTAGAATAGTTCGACGAAAAGGTATGTAAGGCTAACCCTTCTTTCATAAGGCATGGTTCTTTGGCCAAATTTCTAAATCCTCTATACGAGTATGTTGTCTTCAAACGATTGATCTTCTGAGCTCGTAAACTCATAATCCTTGATATGTACTACGATTGTACTACGCTTCTCATGTGATGAGTAAGCCTATAAGATAGACGTAACGATAATAATGATGATATAAATGTTAATGATAATAATAATGATGCTAAAGGTGCCTATGGGCTATTATACTTATGTGTGCCTATGAAGGGCTATAATGAAACCCCGAGCTTATAACGCCGGGTAGAATATATGTATATGTATATATACGATTACGTAACGCGTGCACACATCTGCAGATGGTGCGGATAACCCTGAAGCCTTGGTAGGGCCAGGTAGATATAACCTTGAGCATTGGTTGGCCAAGTATGTATGAAACACCGAACCTCTATGGTCAGGTACGCTATGTATGCCTGTATATATATATATGTATATGCTATGTATATGACATCGTTAAGAGTACGAATATGTTATGTATAAGAGATGTAAATGATTATGAGGGTAATTAAGTACGGATATGGATGTATGTATGGGGATACGCAATAGGAATGGAAAGTAAGTAAGTGCCATGATGATGATATTATTGTCTCCCCTCCTATGCTACTTCATATTTTGTATATTGTGCTTCTATATCGATATTGATCATGCTTTACATACTAAGTACATTCTTCGTACTGACGTCCTTTTGTTTGTGGACGTTGCGTCATGCCCACAGGTGCACAGGGAGACAGACTTGATCCATAGCAGCTTTCTCAGAGATTACATAGCAGAGCTCCATTTCATTAGGAGCCATAGCTTTTGGGTACTTATTCTTTTGTGTATATAGTTATGGGCATAGCGGGGTCCTGTCCCACTCATGTGATATGTATACTCTTCTTAGAGGCTCGTAGACATGTGTATGTGGGTAGATATGTTTGGCCTTATTGGCCTATGTTTTGTATATCATTTTGTTGGCCTCGTCGGCCTTGTACATTTGATGTGGCATAGATGCCTATGATGTTATCCAAGATGATTGTCGCCCAACGGGACTAATATGATTGATGACTAGAATGCACGACTTGATTTGTGAATCGCCTAGATATTATGAGAATGTGTGTTAAGGGGTGCTCGGGTGGGGTAGCACTGGGTGCTCGTCGCAGCCCCCTAGTCGGGTCGTGACAAAAGTGGTATCAGAGCAGTTCAGTCCTAGGGTGTGTCAACGAGTCGTGTCTAGTAGAGTCTTGGTTATGGGTGTGTTGCGCGCCACACTTATAAACAGGAAGCTGCGGACATTTTAGGAATAAATGACCTTCTTTCTTCATAAGAATCGTGTGATAGAGCTATGATTTAAGAAATTCTTGTTCCTTAATAGTGTGTTGTGTATTTCAGAGAATGCCTGTAAAGAGAAAGGCTACAGCGGCCCAAAAGGGCAAGACGGTGGCAGAAAAGAGGGCTGGAAAAGCACCGCCACCGGTAGTATAAGAAAATGAGACCCAGAGTGCGGCTCAATCCCAGTCCTCCCAGACAGTGTCTGTTATTGAGGAGCGTGAGGGAGCTCCATGTCACACCCTAATCTTACTAGGGTGTGATGGGCACCCGACCCCACATTCGGAGCCGAGCCAACCCACTGATTCTTATTACAAACATAATCTCTCAAACTCTTAATCAGACAAAAATTGACACATACAGCAAATGGTTTTGGAAATACTCTTTTGTAGTTTACAATTGACAGAATCTATAATCACATGGAATTTATTTCAAAATACAGAATGACATATCGGCTGATGGAGCCGCTCACAAAACTGACAGTCAGAACCCACGACTCTATCTGCAAAGTCTCTAACAGATAACCAGAACACATAGCATACACACTTTGACTCGGCAGCACTCCAGGAGCAAATGGAGCTTGCCAACGCTGCTAGAACATCTTCTATAATAGCCTGTACTCCTCTGGGTGTACCTGCGCGGCATGAAACGCAGCCCTCGAAGAACAGGGGGGTCAGTACGAAATATGTACTGAGTATGTAAGGCATAAGGTACAATAAACAGAAACGTAGTCTGAACAAAGGATACAGAATATAAATGCAACAACCGGAGTATCAAAATGCTTACTCATAAACATGGGCGATGCATAACAGAAAATATGCCATATCCGGCCCCATTATGGGACTCGGTGAACAGAACGTGGTCGCCCACGACACTGGCGCCACAATACATCATACTCCAGAGTAGGGAATAGCTCCGTAACATATCATATCATATCAGAATGTGCAGATATCATAACATCTCAGATGGCCATATCATATCATATCATATCATATCAGAGTGTGTACATGGCACAGCATACTCCACAACCCATGTACATATATACCTGCCCCCTCACATCGAGGATATGTTGTCAAGCGTGATCCTTTGCATTGTTCACCGTGCCTCGATGTGAGGGGGCAGGTATACGCGTACATGGGTTTATGGAGTATGCTGTGCCATGTACGCTTGTTCTGATATGATTTGCTATGGCCATCTGATATGATATATTATGTGACAGGGTTATGCCCCATTCTGATTCTTCTGTGTTGTGGCACCAGCGTCGGGAGGGTGGCCACGTTCTGTCTGCCGAGTCCCTTGGCAGGGGCCGGATTTGATATGACATATGTTCTGTATACACTCTGCATGTTTTGAAAGTATGTATTTGATACTTTGTATTTTCTGCCCGCTTTCTGTACGTTCTGTACCAGTTATGATTCTGTTTCTGTAATTCAGGCTTTACATATTCAGCACATATTTCGTACTGACCCCCTTTCTTCGGGGGCTGCGTTTTCATGCCGCACAGGTACCGATGACAGGTTTGCGGATCCGTCCGTCTAGGATATCTTTTCTGCCATTTGGAGCGCTCTTTTATTCAGAGCCATCTTTTGGTACAGTCTGCCACTTCTATATATGTATATTCTCGTTCATGGGTACGGCGGGGCCCTGTCCCGTCATATGATTTTGTCGGTCTGTTTAGAGGTCTGTGGACATGTTTGTGGGTTGGGGTCTTTCTGTACAGTTGTGTGCTTATGTTGTGTTTGGGCGATCCCATTCGCCGCGGCGGCCGGTCCGCATATATTTAAATGTTGCTTTGTTGGCCCTGTGTGGCTTTTGTTGGTATTTTCTGCGTGCAGGGTATATGGGATAGTCCGTAAAACAAAGGAAACTCTGCCGAAATTTTTCTGGAAATTATCTAAATTGGAAATAAAGCCTTGTAGGCTTCTGCTATATGCTAGAATGCGTTTGATACAATTTAAGATAGCATTGATAGATGTGTGCGGGTGCCCAGATCGGGCACTAGTCACGGCCTACGGGGTTGGGTCGTGACAGCATCGATATTATGGGTTGTTGTGACAGGTTGGTAGTGCCATATTATAGGGGAAACTCTGGCGAAATTTCTGTAGAATCCCCGAGTGCTTAACATTCTGTTATATCCCGTATTTTTGAACGTCGGATTATTTGCTAAGGTGGGGCCCACACATCGAGATTTTTTTTGGAACATCTGAAAAGTCATATGAATCACATACGTGGAGTTAAACACAACTGAAGAAGGACCCTTGGGCCAAATCAAAGTGGAAGCCCTCCAAACGAATATTTTTAAGAAAACGTTTTCGGGTAACCTGACTTAGAGGAGCCAAAACGGAATTATAAGTTCGCAATTTGGAAAAATACCAAGAAATATAAGTTGTAGATAATTGAAGTAGCTTTCAATCCGTAGGTCGTGGGTTCCCAGGTGACGTCGGTACAAGGAGATATGGACGTTTTACGGTCGAAAGGTCAGTGGGCTAGGCCCAACTCGGGCCCAACCGGGTTAGGCCCATGACCCATCTTATTTAAGTAACATTTCAGCGTTTCCCCCCTCATTTTTCACACCTAAACATCCAGAAATTTCTGGAGGAAAAGTGAGAAAATATCCTAGAGAGAAAAATCATTTTTTGACCAAAATCCGAGCCCCGAATTCCGAAGCCCATGAAGAGAAAAGTGTTGTACGTCGCGTTGTCTTCAATTTGAGCTAAAAATTAACCAAGGAGGAGAGTGATAACGTGGTGGCTACCTACTTAAGGTAATATGAAGGTTCCTTTTCATTGTTAACAAGTTTATTTAAAGATTTAACGGATTAGGACGGAAGAAATAGCGATATAAATTCGTTTGTCGGTGTTGATGTGGTAGCCGTATAGGGGGCTGTTTTGGTGGGGCATGATGAGCTAATTTTATTTAGTATTTTGATTGTTGTTGTGTTGTGGAATGTAGAAAGGAAAAGAATTCATGAAAGATTGGCTGGTAAGTTGTTATGGGGAATTTTGTGATTTTATGGAAGATTTATGTAATGATGAAAATGAAATTGTTGAGGTGCAAATTAAGATTATTGTTGATGAAATTGGAAGATGGAAATGTGTTATGAATATGTATGTTGAAGATTAGAAGTTTCGTATGGATTATGGTTTTGGTGGAAAGTTTGTATATTTTGTATATCGTGTGAATAGCTTGTAGAAATGATATGAAATGCTTCCGAATCGTATTGTAATGATCTTGATTAGTAATGAATGTGAAAACATTGAGGTTGGTTTGGAAATATGACGTTGGAAATGAAAGTTATTGTACTATGTTGGAAAGAGGACTAGTTATGCTATGTTGTGTTTTATGGTGATTGTTATTGTTGTTGGTATTGTTGTTGGTTTGGTTATTGATGTTGGAGCCGAGTTAAATCTCGGGGATGTTATATGTATAGGGGAGATGCTGCTCAAATATTTGTAGACAAGTGATGAGTTAAAGATTTGAATGCTAAAAGTCTTACTATTGACAATTGGTAAACATGACCATTTGTAGATTTTGGGCGAAACGGGAATTGAAATTGAGCGAGTGTAAGGCGCAGCTAAGGTATGTAAGGCTTACCCCCTCTTTCTCTTGGCATGTCCTAGATGTGATAGGCTGTGACTCGAGCCTCGGGGATGACTCTACTCTTAGAAATCCGAGCTTATATTTAACCCTTTTTCATTCAGTATAATTGAATTGATTATATTATGTTTAGTGAAAAAGTAGTTTGAACATACGCAACTTCCACTAACAGAACTGGATTACCCTGAAACTTTCGTAGATGACCGTATAAGACCAAATGTTTATAGTTTTACGTATGTCACCTCGACTTGACCCAAGGTGGGCCCACAACCCCCGAGACCTATTTGTATTGTTTTATTTGCCCTATTTCCGTATGATAATTAAGAGAAACTTTGGCTAATGTTCCGAGTTTGCTATAAGTATCTAGTAACTCAGATATAAGTATTCTGACTCGACTATCCTGATATGAACACTCCGATACGAACGGTCTGATCCGAATATTTTGATATAAGCATTCTGATGTAAATATTCCGATATAAGTATTTTGATATAAGCACCCAATATATAAATAATCCGATATAAATATTCTGATATAAGTATTCTGAGTTAGGTATACTGGTACGAGTGTCTGGTATAAGTGTTCTGATACGGGTATTCCGATATAAGTATTCTGATATAAGTATTCGCCTATGAAGATCCGGATATGAGTCTTCTGATCCGAGTATTTTGATATGAGTATTCTTTGTAAGCCTTAATGTTTTTATGTACGATCTCGGATCGCTTAGAAGTCCGAAGAGGTTTCTGTATTTCAAATGCTCATAACTTCCTGATACTAACTAGGAAGAACCCGAAACTCGTTTCTGAGCCTTCGAATGTCGGCAAGTGTACCTATTCATTTAGTCTGGATTTATGTGCATATGGTTTCTCATGACTCTGCTCGTGCATGACTTAATGTCTCTTTCACTGCGTCCCGGGCCAGGTTCTGTTATCGTGCCCTTCTTCTGCTTCGTGCATGACTTAATGTCTCTTTCACTGCGTCCCGGGCCAGGTTCTGTTACCGTGCATTTCCTGTGCATTGTTCACCGCGCCCCTCGGTGGGAGAGCCGGGTTCTGTTATCTATATATGATGATATGGGGATGGCGGCCAGGATGGCATATGATTCTATTCACCGCGTCTCTTCCCAGAGGGCCGGGTTCTGTTACCGCGTCCCTTATCACAGGGCCGGGATCTGTTATCTGCTATCTGCATATGTACATATTGACACATGATTTTGACATATGATGATTCTGTTACCGCGTCCCTTATCACAGGGCCGGGATCTGTTATCTGTGAAGATGTTACATGATTCCGATATGCATAATTTGTGTCCGGAAAGTAAGCACTCTGAGTATTCTGTACGTTCTGTGTTTCGTCCGATATATGACATCATCTGAGTATTCTGTACATTCTGTATTCCGTCCGATATATGACACTATCTGAGCATTCTGTACGTTCTGTATTCCGTCTGATATATGACATCATCTGAGTATTCTGTACGTTTTGTATTCTGTCCGATATATGACATCACCTGAGCATTCGGTACGTTCGGTACTCCGTTCTGTATTCTGTATTTTCTGTACCTCTTCGGACAAGCGATCTGTAATTGTAGAATAAGTATTTTGGTACTTTGGCTAAAACACTTACCTTCTGTACTTCCACTGACATGTGAAACAGGTATGCATGCTTTGTGTCTGAAAAATAATAAGCGTCTGGTACTCTGAATACTGTACTTATTTGTTAGTTCTATCTGTCTCAGTTACGGTTCTATTTCTTTGTAATGCATGCCTTACATACTCAGTACATATTCCGTACTGACCCCCTGTCTTCGGGGGCTGCGTTCCATGCCGCGCAGGTACTCCCAACTGAGTTGAAGCCTGTATAGAAGATATTCCAGTGCAGATGGCAAGCTCCTTTTGTTCCCGGAGTGCTGCCGAGTTAGAGTTTGTATGTTATGCTTTCTGGACTTATGTTAGAGACTTTGCAGACAGCGTCGTGGGTATTAGTTGTCAGTCTGTAAGCGGCTCCGTCAGCCGATATGTCGGTCTGTGTTATGTATTGAATTTTGTATGACTTTAGATTTGTTCGGCTTGGAAGCTACGAAAAAGAATATTTCTGAAGAAAAAAATTATTATGTGCTTTAACTTATTTGTTTTAAAAAGTTTGACGTGATTTTATGTGCAGCAAGAGTCTGAGGGTTCGCTCGGCCCTAAGTAAGGGTCGGGTGCCCATCACACCCTAGCAAGATCGGGGTGTGACACATTCGAGGACGGATGTTCTTAAGGGGGGATGAATGTTACACCTCGAAAAATCTTCCGCTGGTACGCAAGTGAATGAACTAGTAAAATACGAGTATCGGTTTAATGATGACTTAAGGGCATTTTGGGAAAGATTTATAACGTCGCTTAGATTGCTAATGAAGTGTTAAACAAGTGTTAAG
This sequence comes from Lycium barbarum, assembly GCF_019175385.1. Taxonomy (NCBI): domain Eukaryota; kingdom Viridiplantae; phylum Streptophyta; class Magnoliopsida; order Solanales; family Solanaceae; genus Lycium; species Lycium barbarum. The sequence continues at coordinate 78,717,205 of NC_083343.1, forward strand.
AAGGTTCCATAAGGATTGGAGATCAACGAAGTGACGAGAACAAGTTCAGTGGACTGGTGAGTTTTATGGCACATTATACGGACCGCATAATGTTTTACGGACCGCATAATGGACCGTAAAACCATCACAGCAAAGGTTGCTCACTGGTGCAATTTTACGGTCAATTATACGGACTGTATAAATTTTTACGGCCCGTATAATGAACCGAAAAATGGTCACAGTGAACGGTGAAGGAAAGGCACGTTTTACTGTCAATTATACGAACCGTATAATGGACCCGACAGATTAGTGAATGGGTTATTTAATAGGGACCAAGTTCATAAAATCATTTCCACATTTCATCCCTTCTCTCTAACACATCTCTCTACATTTATTACACAATTTTTCAAGGATAATAAGCCATCAACAACATAAATCAAGTGAATCAAGGGTAAGGAAACCCATTAAAGACCATTCAAGTCAAGAAATCCAAATGGAGAAAAACTAGGGTTTTGCTCAAAGCGGAGTATTATCAACTAAAGCTTGTTCCTACAACATCTAAGGTAAGATTCATGATATTCATATGTTGTTTAAGGTATTTGAGAGTTAAAATGCTTGGTCATTAGAAGAGTATAGCAAAATGGGTTATGAATGATGAATAGTGACGTTTTTGAGAAATAGTTTGAATTGAATCATGATTGTTGTTGTGTTGTGACATGAATGTGTTATAAATGACGTTAAGACCATGAAATAGACATTGTATATGAATGGACGAAGTTGGGTGTTGTGACCATGAACATGGACAAATGAAAGTAAATTGAGAAACCTTGATAATGTGGATAATGTAGATGACTAAAGGCTATTGTTATGATACTGTAAATGTATTGTTGACGTTTGGGAGTTGAATTACGATATGGAGGAATGTTTTATAAATAAAGGAGATGCTGTCTGGCTTTCTCTAGCTTTGTCCATGTGTGTTAATTATCGATTCTAATGATAGTATGACCTAAATGAAGGTAGAAACATGAGCACCGAAGAAGTACGTGCAAATGTAGAATAGTTCGACGAAAAGGTATGTAAGGCTAACCCTTCTTTCATAAGGCATGGTTCTTTGGCCAAATTTCTAAATCCTCTATACGAGTATGTTGTCTTCAAACGATTGATCTTCCGAGCTCGTAAACTCATAATCCTTGATATGTACTACGATTGTACTACGCTCCTCATGTGACGAGTAAGCCTATAAGATAGACGTAACGATAATAATGATGATAGAAATGTTAATGATAATAATAATGATGCTAAAGGTGCCTATGGGCTATTATACTTATGTGTGCCTATGAAGGGCTATAATGAAACCCCGAGCTTATAACGCCGGGTAGAATATATGTATATGTATGTATACGATTACGTAACGCGCGCACACATCTGCAGATGGTACGGATAACCCTGAAGCCTTCGTAGGGCCAGGTAGATATAACCTTGAGCCTTGGTTGGCCAAGTATGTATGAAACACCGAACCTCTATGGTCGGGTACGCTATGTATGCCTGTATGTATATATATATGTATATGACATCGTTAAGAGTACGAATATGTTATGTATAAGAGATTTAAATGATTATGAGGGTAATTAAGTACGGATATGGATGTATGTATGGGGATACGCAATAGGAATGGAAAGTCCCTATGGAAAGTAAGTAAGTGCCATGATGATGATATTATTGTCTCCCCTCCTATGCTACTTCATATGTTGTATATTGTGCTTCTATATCGGTATTGATCTTGCTTTACATACTAAGTACATTCTTCGTACTGACGTCCTTTTGTTTGTGGACGTTGCGTCATGCCCACTGGTGCACAGGGAGACAGACTTGATCTATAGCAGCTTTCTCAGAGATTACATAGCAGAGCTCCATTTCATTCGGAGCCATAGCTTTTGGGTACTTATTCTTTTGTGTATATAGTTATGGGCATAGCGGGGTCATGTCCCGCTCATGTGATTTGTATACTCTTCTTAGAGGCTCGTAGACATGTGTATGTGGGTAGATATGTTTGGCCTTGTCGGCCTATGTTTTGTATATCATTTTGTTGGCCTCGTCGGCCTTATACATTTGATGTGGCATAGATACCTATGCTGTTATCCAAGATGATTGTCGCCCAACGGGACTAATATGATTGATGACTAGAATGCATGACTTGATTTATGAATCGCCTAGATATTATGTGAATGTGTGTTAAGGGGTGCCCGGGTGGGGTAGCACCGGGTGCTCGTCGCGGCCCCCTAGTCGGGTCGTGACAATCTTGATATTAATTGTGCTTGGTGTGATGGCATGATGTACATATTGGGAGAAATTGGTTATTTGACAAACTCTCTTAAATTGAATTATAAGCTTTCTTGACACTAGAGCCTTCGAATATTGATATCGATATTTTGAAACTCTTAAAGGTTTGGTATTTGATACTTTCGATATACTTGGTTACTTGATTTATTTTTATCTCATTGAGCTACCTACGACGGATCAGGGAATTGGAGAATCTAATGGCTCCAAGCCCAAAGTTTATACACCACTAAGATTTATGCTTAATGATGGTTGTTTTTTATCGTAGGTAATGTACGGGAAGAGATTTGAAAATGGTCATTTGGAGTAGACTTTTTGGGAGCCTTAGTGAATATCACATTTGCATATGCATCTAGGTCTTGTAAGATTTTGGGGACTTGTACATGATCCATATTTAGCACTTATGTATGAAATTTTGGAAGCTTGTTGGACACAAGACCATATGTTTGTAGCTTAAACTTGGTGACTTGTTTTGCTATTTTAGGTGTGCTTTCAACCCAAGTCATGCCATGTACCAGGTTTACATTTTTCCTTGTAATTATGTACAAAGGAAGATACTAGTTTCTGTGATAATTGCAAGTTTGAGCTTCGTGTATCTTATGGACCCGCAGTGGTGTGGATTTGAAAATATAATTTCAAAATGAAGTTTCTTAAATGTGTTGACTATTTTAGAAGGGCATTACCATTTTAAATTGATACTCAGATTATTTCATCTAAGAAATTTTTCGGAGGGTACAGTGGAAAAACAATATCGCACTTTCAACCCTTTTTCGCATAGGCCTATTTCCGCTATTAAATATTTTTACGAATATATTTTGGCATAAATTTCTTCTAAACATTGTAAGTGTGAAATTGTCTTTTGTTTTATAAGTGGTATCCTCCCAAAGCGCATGCTACAAGTTTTTGTATCAGAGCCTAGGACTTTTGTTGCGACTTGTTGGTATACTTGTTCCTTTTTTTAACATGTTTTGTTTAGTGTATTGCGCATATGCATCATGTACATGTCCCTAATGCAATGTGATCTTCCCTTATGTAGGAATTAAGTTATAGCCTCTTCTTCCTCTAATAGACCTATGGTAGCCACTCGTGAGGGTTTAAATAACTCTAATGCGTAACCTCACTTACAGGAAGGGGTTGGAGAACATTTTTATGATTCTAATCTTCTCGTACTAGTGGATCTGAAGTGGGAATCAATCAGGTTACAAGAGTTGGGCCACATCCTCAAATGAGTCATAGTAGTCCTGTTGTTGATCCTCCTTTTCAACAAATGGTCGATTTTTTTCGTCGCATGGCTAGAAGAATGTCCAAACCTAATGAAATGAACTTTGAGAAAATGACAAAAATGGGTGGACTTGAGTTTGAAGGCACTGTTGATCCTACAGATGTCGAGCAGTGGTTGGAGCACATGGAAAGAGTATTTGAGCAATTAGAGTGTTCAGAGCTGCCAAATTTAAGTATGTTGTCTCATTATTACCAAAAGATGCTTATGACTGGTGGTTAAGTGTACCAAATGCCAAGGCAAAACCTCCTGTTCTAACTTGGAATGATTTTGCGAAAGAACTTCATATGAAGTATGTTCCACTTGCTTATCATGATGCAAAGAAAATGGAGTTCTTAAATCTAGAGCAAGGGAGTTGTTTATTGTTGAATATCAACAAAAGTTTCTCCGACTTTCTCGTTATGCTGGTGGTATTATTAATAACGAAAAATATAAGTGCAGGCAATTCGAAGAAGGTTTGAATAATTCCATCAGAAAATATGTGGCGGTCCTACAACATGAGAACTTTTGTAAATTAGTTTCAGCTGCTCTTTCTTGGGAAAGGATCGACAAGGAACAAGCTAGTAGAAATGAAAACAAGTTCAAAAAAGTTGATGCAGATTTAGGAGGTCCATCTAAAAGGGGAAGGATTGACAATTCCAAGCCGGTGGTGTTCACAAGTCAGCCCGGCATAAGCAAAATAGATCAAATTTCTATACTGCTAGCACTCCAAGCTATGGCCTAGGCAAGACCCGTATACCCACTTGTGCACAATGTGGAAGGAATCACTCTGGTACAGGTAAGAGAGCTTCCGGTGCTTGTTTTAATAGTGGGAGCCTCGATCATAAAGTGAAGGATTGTCCTAAACCTAACCCTACTTCTTCTCCGCATACGGAAGGCTCAGTTTAGAAACTATTACCACTCCTTCTCAAGGTAATAGAGGTGCAAGATCTAGAAACACATAAGCAACAGGTGTAGGTGGAGACAATCAAGCTAGTGGGTCAAGAGCTACAACACGAGCTTATGCTACGAGACAGAGGGATGACCAAGATGGAGCAGACGTAGTTGTTGGTAAATTTCACTTATTTGGCTTATGTGTTGTTACATTATTTGATCCTAGTTCTACACATTCCTATGTTTTCTCATCATTGGTTTTTCCTAAAAATGTGAAATTTGTGAGACTTGATTGTGGTGTGCCTGTCCAAAGTCCTTTGGGCCAACAAGTCGTTTGTAATCAAATCTATCGAGGTTGTTCCTTGGTGATTAAAAATCTAGTCTTCCCTGCTGATTTTATTGAAATGCCTTTCCAAGACTATGATGTCATCATCGGTATGGATTGGCTTCATAGATACCATGCGACAGTTGATTATAGGTCGAAGCATGTGACATTTAGAGCTCCTTCATTTTCACACATCATTGTTCACGGTGAAAGATCATTGACATCTAATACTATCTCCGTGGTTGTGGCAAGAAAGATGGTTAGTCAGGGTTGTGAAGCTTGTCTTGCTCATATATTTGATACACACCTAGAAAGTCTAAGCGTTAAGGATATACCAGTTGTATGTGAATTTCCTGATGTTTTCCCTAAAAATCTTCCTGGATTACCCTCGGAAAGGGAAGTTGAATTTCCTACAGAGGTTATTCCTTGAACAACTCCTACTTCTATAACTCCTTATCGAATGGCTCCAGTAGAATTGAAGGAGTTGAAAATTCAATTGCAAGAACTTCTTGAGAAATATTTTATTCGCCCAAGTGTTTCTCCCAGGGGAGCTACTATTTTATTTGTGAAAACGAAAGATGGAACTATTAGGATTTGTATTGATTACCGGCAACTGAACAAGGTAACAATTAAGAATAGATATCCACTGCCTAGGATTGATGATTTATTTGACCAACTAAAGGGTGCTAGGATGTTCTCAAAAATTGACTTGAGGTCTGGGTATTACCAACTGTCGGTAAGTGAACAAGATGTCCCTAAAACTTCCTTTAGGACTCGATATGGTCATTATGAATTTTTTGTGATGCCATTCGGGTTGACGAATGCTCCTGCGGCATTCATGGATCTGATGAATCGCGTGTTTAAGCCTTATCTTGATCAATTTGTGGTGGCCTTTATAGATGATATTTAAATATATTCCAAGAATAGTGAAGATCATGAAAAGCATCTCCAAATTGTTTTGCAAATTTTGGAAGAGAAAAGGGTTTATGCTAAGCTTTCCAAATGTGAATTTTGGCTTGGTGAAGTGGCTTTTCTAGGACATGTTGTGTCAGCTGACGGTGTGAAGGTGGATCCTAGTAAGATTCAAGCTATTGTTGAATGGAAACCGACTAAAAGTCCAACTGAAGTAAGAAGTTTCTTGGGCTTAGCGGGATACTATAGAAGGTTTGTCAAAGGCTTTGCCATTATAGCCTCTCCTTTGACTAAACTCTTGAGGAAGGATGTCAAGTTCGTATGGGATGACAAATGCCAAAAGAGCTTTGAAAAGCTCCAATCCTTATTGACACAAGCTCCTATATTTTACGACCCAACCCCGTAGGCCGTGACTGGTGCCCGAACTGGACACCCGTACCTGAACTTGTTAAATAAAACCAAACTGATACTACGACAATACGGAAATTTATAAAGGAACCCCAAGGTTCGTAACATCGTCATATATATATATATATATATATATATATATATATATATATATATATATATATTTCCAGATCAACTATCTCCTGAGGAGTCACAACTAATCATATCATGAAATAATACGCAAGACGACAAGGCTGCCATCACATATCAATATCATATGCAAGCCGACAAGGCTGCCACTATAGACGAACATCATACCACAGCACATCGTATAGACACAGCTGAACAGAACCCATACACAACCCACACATATGTCTACAGACCTCTAAGAGTACTAACAGTGAAATATGACGGGACAGGGCCCTGTCGTACCCCTAGATAAACATACATACATATATATATATATATATATATATATATATATATATATATATATATATATATATATATATATCATAAGATCTGTACCAAAAGTCTAAACTCCGGAACAACGGAGCTCTCCAAGACAGCTGAGTAGAAGTCCTATGCTGAAGGGCCACCAAACCGACTATCTGTACCTGCGGGTATGAAACGCAGCCCCCCAAAGAAAGGGGGGTCAGTACGGAATATGTACTGAGTATATAAAGCATGAAATACAATAAGGACGATCATAACTGAAGTAGATATTCCAGGAGACAAGTATGATAACCAAGAAATCACTGTACCTGTGCCTTACGAAACAAAATCATGCATATCATTATCATATACCGTACCCGGTCCATTATGGGACTCGGTGAATAAAATCATATCATCATTGCATCCTATACATATACCATACCCGGCCCTCTAGTGAGGGACTCGGTGTATAAAGTCGTGTACACGTATACCGTACCCGGCCCATCATGGGACTCGGTGCCATAATCATATCATCACATCATCACATCATCATATCATCATATAATCATATAACGTACTCGGTCCTCTAGTGAGGGCCTCGGTGAACAATGCAGTGAAACTGTGCACGAATACATACCCGGCCCGGGACTCGGTGAATGATACAATAACAGTATGCACGAGTAGAATATCATGAACAACCATATGCCACTGCATCATCATCTGAGATTCAATAGAATCAGCGGACTAACTAACACTCGAATATCAAGACAATAGTCATGGTAAGTATGGATGTCTATAAGAACTATATCAAATAGAGCCTCAGGAATTATACGTCGTGTGCCAAGATAATGCAAAACAGCTATTGGAAGTCAAGGACATTAATCATTGTATAGTCTTTAAGAATAAGAACTTTTACGCATCAACTACTATCCAATATATAGAGGACTCGAGGGAAACTCAATCACTTAAGAGTTCTAACATCAAGAAGTGAATAAGAATCATGAATCACACTCAAGACTCATGAATAGAATTACCCCAAAGTTCATATCATTCATCACTTAAATCTAAGACATGCCAAAAGAAAGAAGGGACAGCTTTACATACATGTTAGCGACTATTCGCAAACCCGTTCGCCTTGTCGTTCTTTTAGCCTATTTGATATAAGAGTAACGTTATCGTTAGTAACTATACTTTCTAGCTCATAAATTCGTAGCCCATCGCTTATAGAACTTATTCTTTAACTTATACTTTCTCGTTAAGGGTTTTTCATTATTAAGCACTTAATGAAAATCGGGAAGCATTTCCCCTATATATTCGCCTCACCCGAATTTTCAATTATCCTCCTGTCAACGCAGAAATACCAACAATAACGACATACACATAAAATTTTCACAACTCCACCCATAACAATTCTAAATCCATTTCAACCCACGATCTCACATAATAACAATTCCATGCATTTTTCTTACTTCCGATTTCGTCCAATTCAATTTTAATAATTTCATTACAACATTATTATCACAACTACACCATAAAATAGGAAAATCTTACCTTAATTTTATCGGAGGAATTTCTACTCTTAATTGCTCCAATTTCGCAATTTCTTCTTCCTCGATTCAATATCCAATGTTTCTATTACCTCTTTGAACTTGTAAATCACCTTGGAATTTTTAATCAAAGCAAGAAACAATTTTTTTCCATTCAATCACCCTTGGCCGAATTTCTCTTTTGTTCATACAAGATTTGGAACAATGCCAAATGAATTCTTAACCACAGAATTTTCATATTCCAATTTCCAAGTATGTACGTGTACAAATTCCCTTTTAAGGGACCATTTTCTTGACACATTTTTTTCCCCTTAAGTCTACACCAATTGCTGCCACGTGGCAGCCCCTTGCCAACCAAATTCATTTTTTTTTGGGATCGGGTGGGGCCCACTTAATTAACTTAATTACTCACTAATACCTTACTTAATAATCTAATCTCAATTAATTAATTCATAATCTCCAATAATATTTTTATACTAAATAAAATTTATAAACAATTTATGTTCTACTTAAAATTGAAAATTAAAGATTTCTATTTCGTGTCCGAAAATGATTCCGCCTCCAACTTGAGTCGATTTACTTGCGAATAATTCGACGTATAAATATACGGGGTATAACATCCTTCCCCCCTTTAGAACATTCGTCCTCGAATGTTAACTGATCCTGAATTCCCAATACTTTCTCAAGTGTTCTCTTATTTAATGATGCCCTTCACATACCTCTTCCATTGGTGGATTCGCTATAATTCATTATAACGCATTCCAGGTCTTTACATAGTCATTCTTGTAATACTTCTTTTTTTTGTTGCTTTTCGAGGTAATTATTCTACGTCGTTGTCTTTGCTCTTCTCTTTATTTCATAGTTGGCTATCAGCTATATTTCAAGCCGTTCTGTTGAAGTGTTACTGTCTCTCTTATCTGCATACTGTTCAGTTGTACTCTCATCGACTGATTCGGACTTGTATTCATGGTGTATGTAGTCATGATTCGACTCTTTATTTTTCTATTGTTATTCCCTTAAGATGACGTATCGTTCACATCACTTTACCTCCTTATCTTTAACAAGATCTTGTAACGCGCAGACGCCCTCATCGGTTCATTAGACTTTAATATCCCTGGAGCATCGCATGCCTCTGGTAACCTGTGGACTCTTCGCAGGTTCTACGAGTAAAACGAAACTTCCCAGAGGGTAACATGTTTGTAATCCAATATCCTTGCTTTACTCCACTGTTACAGTCCGTATTCTGGAATCCTCAGCATCATGTGTCACTTTCTGACTTTCTTTTGAAGGTCTTTAACTATCACTTGCTTTTACTCCTTGATCTTGATCTATAGGGTTGGATATAAAATAGCGCTAGGGTTCCCTCTTATTATAATTTCATTGTCGTCTAGTAACCAGTAACCCGCTTGTTCTGATATCTCGGTTAAATCATTTCGTAATTTCCTTTACCCTAACTCCAATATTTTAGGCATATTACCTCGTGTCGTTTCTCTATTTTTGACTCAAACTCTTCTACTGTCCCTTTACTCAAATTTGCTCTTAGTCCTTCTATCACGCATCTTATTGCAATCTATACAAGAGTACGTGTAGGTGCTCAAATTAGCCCAGAAAATACCTTGGCGTTGCCTCTCTAGTCTTTATGCAGACCCTATATTCTTCTCTTATATCTTTCAATTGATATCAAGGCTCAACCATGGCTTTTGCCCTCAGTACTAATTATATCTCTGTAGTTTTGCCCCAAACCATCTTATACCTTTCTTTGATGTACTCAAAATATTGCAACCGCATTGTTGTTACTGAATTCTTACCCTTCTTATCAAGTACTTACTTGGTCTCATCCTTAACATACAAATATTCATAGGTTGCATAACTATTCTTGTACAATTCGTGTAAAGTGTATCTAATCTTAGTCAGAGTCTTCCTTTTTCCTGGTTCATTCTGCTTTACATATCTTATTGTATTAACACTTACTTACTTGCTGTCTATTTTGTCATACTTGTTTCCCTTCCTTTACTTACCATTCAATTTTCTCATATTCTACCATAGGAAAGATTTCCTATCCTTTCGCCTTTACTACTTGTATGTCACAATATCATTAGCCAATAACTCTGTTGCCAACATCTTAACCTCTAATCCAGTATAGCCCTGCTATCCTTTATAATATCTTTTAAGTTACTCGTTACCATTCTCTTGTCGTATTCTTCCTCCTTATAAGCCTCCACTTTCTGATGTCATATTATCCAAGGTCTTTATCCATAATTCTTAGCACTGTCTCAAATACCGTCTTGGTTTCTATCTGTTTATTGCTGGCCTTCAAACCTCCCTAATTTTTTTCAGCATGGGATCTCACTTGAATTTTAAGTATTCACATTAAACGTGTTGCAGTGTCAGCTAATTTTATCTTACACTTGCATTTCTCTCATCCGCTTTGCCCCTTTTGGGTGTACTCCCATCGTTATCTATTTATATTCCGCTCGATGCCTCCATTTCCAACTTTCAAATTCCCATGATTCTTTTTCCATTACATTTGGTATACTGTGCCATATCCATTTCTTCCTTTATATCATCTATAACTTAGATTACCCATGTATGAAACCCCACCACAATCACGAGGCGATGAGAACCCTTGATATATAGTGCAAAATATCGTCTGATAGTTGGTACTCGAGTAATGTAATTAATGTAGCAATTTGTCTGAAGCCACATTCCATTCATTTCAATCACTAACTAGCTAGTGCTTATAGTACTTTCAAATTCTCTATTCAGTAGCACTTATATTCTGATGATAAGTATTCCAAGCTTTCCTATAATACCATCTTTATCCCGACGGATATCATCTGTTTCTTCTAATAAGTTCACAATTCATCAGTTGTTTCGCAAATTCGCAATCCTTGTCCTTTAAGGATTTCACTATTTCCGAGGTGAAATCACATACATGTGGTACTCTTTTATGCCTCATGCTTTTTCATCCTTGTTGTATACCCAACACTAACCTCTAACTTACTCAAATAATATTAAATTCTCCTTAATAATGGTCTTGTCTTATCACCTTCTCGTCGTACTACATCTTAAGTTCATAGCGATATATTTCCCTTTTGTCCTATACTCATACTCAATTAGTTACGTCTGTCTTGGGTGTTGCCTTTAGTATCCCTTCCATTTCTCCAGTCTATGTCCATCTTTTATTTGTGCATAAGCAATATCATGGTACCCCTACATCTTTCTGAAAGCACTACTTTTACATAATCCCTCTTCCGTTTTCAAAACATATTCTGTTCATTCCTATTTGTCCTTATCATGCCAGTCATTCCTGGCATTCATTTTATCTCGTTGCTCATCATTCTTTAGGTTGGTCTTTGACAGTTCTGTCACTTGTATTACTCGTTTTCCAAGCTATACATGTCATAACGCATCGCTATACTGTAATCCCACTCGCTTTCTTCTTATCTTCCTTTTACTATTTACTCCTCCTCTTCTTGTGCTCGCTTTCACTTTTGTTACCACTTGACTTTTATTCTGAACTTTCCCTGTAGGACCTTGTAAGTTCTTTCTTATTCATTATACATCTGCTTTACCGTTTCACACTAATCACATCGTATTTTTTTTTGTTACTTCCTTGCTAGGCTTTACTCATTTCTAGAGCAATCCTTATGATATTCACATCACATCCCATAATGTAACACTTCTTAATCTTATTCGCGATTCTTACTATGTTTTAATTACACTCTGTGGATTAGGAGTACTTAAACCCTTCGCCCTTTCTGATCAATCTTACCCTTAATATCTCACAAGCTGTCTTATCAACACCTTCATGATTTGGTATCACTCTTCCTCCTCTGTACTTTTGTCTCAATCATACTACTATTCCTTTTAACTGTAAACTCATCGTAATTTATCCCTACTTATCGGTTCACTCGATACCTCAGTAAAATGTTCTGTTACGAGTTACCACCTTTTTCTAAATCACCCCTTAGTATCACAAGCCCTTCCGAATCATCCTAGCATTTCACCAACAACATATGAAATACATGATCCTAGACAGCCCACAAATTTAAGTTTTCCTTCCACAGATTCCATCTCCAATTAGTTGATTAATAAACTAATACAAGGTTACTATGAAGCATTCTCCAACCACCAGCAGAAGAAAACTAGAATCTGACAAACACCACAAGACTCCTAGTGCTTGATTCACATGGTTTACCTCCAGGTTTATTCTTGAGTCGTGAACGAATCATTCAGTTCATAAACTACTTGTTGTATGCCTTGTATGTTTCAATAAAAGTGAAACTTAATTGCCGGACGTTTTTTCCCTTCAACATAAGCTTTTTCTAAGGCAAAAATGTGGCTGGAAAGTATTCTGGTCCGTTCAAATGAATTACAAAATTTACTACTCATATATGCTTTTTCGAAATAACATTTCCCAAATAAGAATGGTGCCTCTTACGGATGACATGGAAGGTATCTCTTAAAGCTTTAGTCCAACATATCAAATTTACCCCTTCGGCATCGATTTTCAAGACATATTATGAACTTATATATCATTCTTTCCTTTCTCTATTTCTGAGAAAATTTGGGCAGAGTTTCCTCTGTATTTCTTACTATCCCAAAACCTGCACGCAGGAAATACCAACAATGCCTCACAGGGCCAACATATATACGCATATATCATATCGTATCATAGCCACACAGGGCTCCCAATTTCCAATAGAAGTATAAAGGTGTGGAAACTTACCTTACATACCGCACATCGAGACGTACCTGATTCCTTAACGATCCATCCTGCTATACCTTCCTATCTACCTTCTCTTTCATTCTTCCAACTTTACATCTCGATCATATTTCAATATTCTTACCTGTATACTGTGTAACCTCCAATATCATCAGTCGCTTTCTTCTGCCAATGTCGTTTTTCAGCTGAAATCAAAGGTTAGTATAAGGAATTTCATTTCCTATGACTGGGCTCTATCGCACGATCTTAGATACGAAAGAAATGTAACATCCTAAGTGTCCTGTAGCGTCATGTTTATAGATGTGGTGCACAACACACCGATAAACAAGACTCTACGAGACACAGTCTGTATACACTCCGAGGATGAACTGCTCTAATACCACTTTTGTCACGACCCAACCCCGTAGGCCGTGACGGGTGCCCGAACTGGACACCCGTTCCAGAACCTGTTAAATATAACCAAACTGAAACTATGACAATACGGAAACTTATAAAGGAACTCCAAGGTTCGTAACTGTTATAGCCCGTACTTTGGACGTTCAGATATTTCAAGGAAGTCGTGGTAAGTTAAGGGAATGACTGTTACATCCCGTGTTCTCATGCATTGGAAAGTGTGCAAGTTAAATGATATTAGTAACGGACACGATGCATATTTACTTGTAACAAAATATTTCTCTGGTATGAGCGATTCAAATCATACCCCGGGACACAACGTATTGCATTGACAGAACTTATTTCCTTTGATTTACTAAACCTTCGCTACCTTGTCATGCCTCCGTTCCCATGTCTGTCTCATAATATACATGCATTTAGTCTATTTTCATTTTTCTTTAGCACATCATTGCTATATTAGTTCCTCTCGAATCTCGACTCTTTCAAGCCGATACATTTCTTTCTTCTGTACTTGGAAGTATTCTAATTTGTCTAAGAATGGTCCTCATATACCAGTAACATTTGAGTATTGACCGTCTTTGGTAGTCAATTGGCCGAGTCCATCGACCCTTCAACCCCTCTAGTTCATATAGTGTCGGAGCTACTTTTATCGTATGGTTTAACTTATTTCTCTTTTGCTAATTGAATTCTTGTATCAAGTCAAATGTCCACATATTTTGGACACCATTGAAATCACTTCCTTCCTTTATGCCATAAAATAGTGCATTACATTCATTCATACGTATATACCATTATTGGTCTAGTCCGAAAAAATTTAACTGCGCAGGGTTCCGCTTTTCTTCCGCGATGCAGAAGAAAAGAACAACTTTCTGGGAGCTTCCGCTTTCCTTCCGCGATGCGGACAGAAAGTGCAACTTCCTTCTGTGCAGAGCTCCGCTTTTCTTCCGCGATGCGGACGAAAAGCGGGAAGTTCTGAAGCCTTCCGCTTTCCTTCCGCGATGCGGACGGAAAGCGCAATTCCCTGAAGCTTTTTGCGCAGAACTCTGTTTTCTTCTGCAGCGATGTTCTGAGGCTGATTTTGAATGAGAAATTATGGATCTGATTCTTGGCCTTTCGAGTAACATAAGATCATAACCTCTGAATTGCTTATGGAATTCGTATCGAACCCAAAGAAATAATCGATGGTGAGTAAAGTAATGTTTCAAGAATCGATCAAATGACAAGGCATCAAGATTCGAAATATAAGGCATGGGAATGGACTGGATTGGTTATGGAACTATCATATTCATGTTCTAGCCGGGTTTACGCCCAAAGAAGGGGGAGGGGAAAAGCGAACACCTTACATACCTTACAATTAAGTTTTCCCTTCACCCGAGCTGTTATGTATCGAGGAATATATATCATTAATCATACTTTCATCACATTTTCATCAACTTATAAGCACTCTTAGACGTCCTTTTCTTTCTTACTTCGTTCATTTTTTTCCCCTCTACGATAGCATAGCTTGCTCATATGTATGTTTATTTCTCGTATTTTCATCTTGAAGGCCCTCCTAGATTTACATTGCTCTTAAAGGGGCTCCTTCCCCACTTGCCACTTAACAATATCTACTTAGAAGTTTTGTAGATCCTTCCACAAGGAGTACACACCCATCTTAATCTCGTATATATTTATATATACTTCTAAATGGAACTTTACCGTACTCGCTAACTTCCTTCCCATCTCAATATCTCTTTGTTATCACTTACTAACCATTCAAATCTATAAACCGTAATACTGCATTTATGTTCCTGGTATCAACTTTCTTTATGTTTCCAATAAGTCCCATAACTGTTCCTTCAACCATGACATACCAAATGGCTGATGGTCATATCTTCTCTTTACTCTTTCTCTATAGAAATGCAAACAATTCAATTTATAAAAATTTCGGCAGAGTTTCCCCTATAATTCTTACTACCACATTCCTGCACACAACCCAGAAAACATGTCACGACCCAACCCCGTGGGCCGCGACCAGTGCCCTAGCTGGGCACCTATACGTACCCGATACCCAAATTAGCATATTATTAGAATAATAATATAATAATAACATTAGTGGATGCTACAGAATTTAGCCGAAGAGCAGACTTGGCACACAGAAGCCGATAAGGCTATCATAAAACAAAACATCCCAAACATATGTACAGAACCCACACAGATGTATCCACAGACCTCTACAGAACATATCATAATCATAAGACGGGACAGGGCCCCGTCATACCCTGAACAAAGTACATATCCAGATAGCAGTGACAGACTGTACCAAAAGATGGGCTCTGTAGAAGAGAGCGCCCCAAAATAGCAGAAATGGGATCCTAAACGTGCGGATCAGCAAACCTGTCGTCTGTACCTGCGCGGCATGAAAACGCAGCCCCCGAAGAAAGGGGGTCAGTACGAAATATGTACTGAATATGTAAAGCGGAATCACAGAAGTCAAATCATAATGGTTACAGAAAATGAGTACAGAATCCAGAGTGTCAAATGCATATTTCCAAAACAGACAGAATGCGTACAGAAACATATGTCATATCATATCATATCCGGTCCCTGACACGGGACTCGGCAGACAGAATGTGGCCACCCTCCCGACGCTGGTGCCACTATACAGATGAATCAGAAAAAGGGGCGTGGCCCCGTATCATATAATGTCATATCAAAATGGCCATACAGATCAGATCAGAATAGGCGGACATGGCACATCATACTCCACAGACCCATGTACGCGTATACCTGCCCCCTCACATCGGGACGCGGCGAACAATGCAGAGAATTTCGCTTGACAACTTATCCTGGCCCGGGCTCAGTGTGGGAAACATTGGGACATCCACGAATGGAGTAGTGAGAGACTAATGCAATTTAAAAATATAATAAATGTTTTCAAAGACTCGATGAAGCGTATCAAAGACAAACAAATCCAATGGGGTCGGACAGAATCATAATAAATGTATTTCGGATATCATAATAAATTACAGAAGTATAACTTTCCCGAAGTCATTCCGAGTATCAAAATAATTTATAATATTTAACAGAATATTTAAAATAATATTCGTTAAGCGATTAGTAGGGTAATTAAAACATTTCTTTCAAAAATCTCTTAAAAAGGAAGCTTTAACACATTAGGGGCAAAACCGTAAATAGCGGGCCCACCTTGGGACAAACAAGGCGGCGGGCTCAAATTGTGCCCTCTAAGCATATAGTATCACCTAAAAAGGTTATACAAACATTCTATGACTTTCTGAATAATTTAGAGCAAAATTGCATAATTTCAGAAAAAGCGTATCAAAATGGTTCAATTCTACTGAAGGAAAAACTGAAATTTTGTCTTGCGGATTCCGAGGGCCAAGAGGTCCTTCGAGGCCCGGATCCGACCCTAACACACTAGGGCATGCCAAGGGAAGAATTGGGTTTGCTTTACATACCTTTCGCGCTCCTTAAGCCTTTCCAAACTCCCTTCCCGTTTCGTCGAAAAACTGCAATTGGTCAAGTTTACCAATTGTGAATTATTAATGCCATTATTTCAACTTTAAGCATATTTGGCTACCGAAATTTCGGCAGCACTTCCCCTATACATATGACACCCCGAGAATTCAACTCGGCTATAAATCATCAACAACAACCCAAACGACAACAACAATATCAACAATGAACATTAAAAACACAAATATCCTTCAACTAGTCATTTTTCTCACAAGTTGACATAATCTTCAATTCAACCCAACTTTCAACTAAGATCAATAATTTCATATTCAACAACCATCATGATCATCACCATATAGTTCTAGAAACATTTCATATCGTTTTCCTTAAGATATACACTCGATATACATGATATACAATCTTCCGCCAAAATCATAACTTATGCAAAACATCAAATCTTTGGCATACAACTTCATAACAAGTTTCCAACTTCCAAATTCATCAACCATAATCATAATTCACATCTTAACAACTTCATTTCCATAATATCACAAAATTATTCTAAAGTGACATAATCATCTACATTCCAACTTCAACCAAAATTCATTCAACTTTCATTCCCAATATAATTTCCATCATAACCACAACTAGAATGCAACATAAAATTCAACTCATATATGTATACAACATATATACAGCCATGGCTACATATATATATACATACCCACTTTGCAAACTTCCTTATTTCCATAATTTCTACTCATTTCCACATACCACAACATAAACAAACCTTCATAACATAAGAAAAAGGAATTGATTCTTACCTTTTTCTACAAACTTCTTCACTTGAACAAGTTGTCAACTTGAAGAAATAAGTGCTCCTTTTTCCAAAACAATTACACCAAGTTGTAGAGGACACTTAATTTAGTAGGAATTCAACAAGAAAATAATTTTAGAGGCAAGATTTTGAGGGGTGATTTTTCTATGGCCAAACCCGAAATGCCCTCTTTTTGTTCTTGTTTTTCTCTTGTTTTTCCTCCTATTCTTTCTCTTGAAAGTTCTATGGAATTTGGATGATTAAGTGGTCTTTTATTCATTGACCACATGACTTAATTCCATGGGCTTGGATCCTTTTTATGGACCATGGCCGAATGGCTCCTCACTTGGGCCTGAATTTTCTTTTTCATTTTTTTGGGCCAACTCGGTTGGTCCCGAGTTGGGCCTAGCCCACTGACCTTTCGACCTTAAAACGTTCATATCTCCTTGTACCGACGTCACCTGGGAACCCACGACCTATGGATGGAAAGCTAATTCAATTATCTACAACTTCTATTTCAAGGTATTTTCGAAATTCCAAACTTACAATACAGTTTTTGCCCCCCAAAGTCAGGTCACCCGAAAACGTTTTCTTAAAAATATTCGTTTGGAGGGTTTCCACTTTGATTTGGTCCAAAGGTACTTCATGAGTTGTGTTTAACTTTACATATGTGATTCATATGACTTTTCAGATGTTCCAAAAAAAATCTCGGTATGTGGGCCCCACCCCAGCAGATGCTCCGAGGTTCAAAAATACGGGATATAACATCGTCCTCGAATGTTAAATTAATCTTATAGGGTTTGAAAATACTTTGGGGGAGTTCATGTTTACAGACATCACATATGACACACGATTGATATTGGAATAAATTAAAGCAGGGATTTAAGGTTACCTGTGGGTATAGAGAACAAATGAGGATATTTCTTCTTCATTTCCTCTTCGGCCTCCCATGTCATTTCCTCCCTATTATCGTTCCGCCACAGTACCTTAACAGAGGCTACATCTTTATTCCGAAGCCTCCTTACCGGACGATCCAAAATAGATACGGGCTGCTCCTCGTACGATAACTGCTCCGTCACCTGAATATCATTAGCAGGGAATACTCTGGAAGGGTCACCAACGCATTTGCGGAGCATAGACACATGGAATACCGGATGTACCGCTTCCAAATCAGATGGCAAATCTAACTCATAGGCGACATTTCCAACCTTCCGAACAATCTGATAAGGCCCAATATAACGCGGACTGAGCTTACTCTTTCTGCCGAACCGCATCACGCCTTTCATAGGCGATACCTTCAGGAATACCCAATCGCCTACCTGAAACTCCAACGGTCGACGCCGTTTATCCGCGTATGACTTCTGTCGGCTCTGGGCTGCCAACAGTCGCTCCCGAATAAGTTTTAACTTGTCCACGGCCTGCTGGACCATATCTGGGCCAATCAACTCTGACTCGCCAATATCAAACCAGCCAATCGGCGATCTGCATTTCCTGCCATATAGAGCCTCGTACGGAGCCATCTGGATACTGGAATGGTAACTGTTATTATATGCAAACTCAATCAATGGCAAGTGATCATCCCAGCTGCCTCTGAAATCAATAACGCAGGCCCGCAACATATCCCCCAGCGTCTGTATAGTGCGCTCGGCCTGTCCGTCGCTCTGAGGATGAAAGGCTGTGCTCAGACTCACCTGAGTCCCTAGACCCTCCTGAAACGACCTCCAGAAACGCGCCGTAAACTGGGCGCCTCTGTCAGAAATAATAGATATAGGAACTCCGTGAAGCTTCACAATCTCTCTAATATAGAGCCTGGCATAATCCTCGGCGGAATAAGTAGTCCTGATGGGAAGAAAATGGGCTGATTTCGTCAGCCTATCAACAACGACCCAGATGGAATCATACTTCCGTGGAGCGCGAGGCAAACCTGTAATGAAGTCCATATTAATAACCTCCCACTTCCAAGTCGGGATTTCCATCTCCTGCAACAGTCCACCCGGCTTCTGATGCTCAATCTTAACCTACTGACAATTAGGCCACTGGGCGACGAACTCTGCAATATCCCGCTTCATGCCGTCCCACCAGTATAAGCATCGGAGATCATGGTACTTCTTCGTAGACCCAGGATGGACCGAATAACGAGCATAATGTGCCTCGCTCATAACCTGCTGCCGAAGGCCTGCAATATCAGGTACGCACAACCTGCCTCTGTATAACAAAGTACCGTCCGGCGAAAACTCGAACGGAGTCCTCTCCTTATCATAGGCTGTGTCCCTGTACTGAGCTAAGACAGGATCTTCGTATTGACGCCGCTTAATATCGTCCCTGAGGGATGACTCAGAAACCCCTCGAACAGAAATCCGTGTATCTCCAGAATCGGCCAGACGAACCCCGAGACTAGCCAACTGCTGAATATCACGGGCTATCTCTCTCCTGTCTGGCTGTAAATCGGCCAAACTGCCCATAGACTTCCGACTGAGCGCATCGGCAACAACATTAGCCTTACCCGGATGATACAGAATATCCACGTCATAATCTTTCAGAAGCTCCAGCCACCTCCGCTGTCGCAAATTAAGCTCTCTCTGCCTGAAAATATACTGGAGACTCTTATGATCAGTATAGATATCCACATGAACGCCATATAAATAGTGTCTCCATATCTTCAGAGCATGAATTACCGCTGCGAGCTCCAGATCGTGGGTAGGATAATTCTTCTCATGCTGCTTGAGTTGTCGGGAAGCATACGCTATAACTCTGCCATGCTGCATCAATACACAGCCCAACCCCATGCCAGAAGCGTCACAATAAATAACATACCCGTCCGGTCCCTCTAGAAGAGTCAGAACTGGGGCTGTAGTCAGCTTCTCCTTCAGCAACTGGAAGCTCCGTTCACAAGCGTCAGACCACAGGAACTTAGCTCCCTTCTGAGTCAGCCTTGTCAAAGGCGCTGAAATCGAAGCAAACTTCTCCACAAATCTCCTGTAATAGCCTGCTAACCCCAGGAAACTGCGTACCTCTGTGGGCGTCGTAGGTCTGGGCCAATTTTTCACGGCCTCAATCTTCTGTGTGTCCACCCGGACACCATCAGCTGCAATAATATGCCCCAAGAAAGCTACTGAAGACAGCCAGAATTCGCACTTAGAAAATTTCGCATATAACTTCTGATGCCGGAGTACCCCTAATACCGATCTCAGATGATCTGCGTGCTCCGCCTCAGACCGAGAATAAACCAGGATATCATTAATGAATACAATTACAAACATATCCAAGAATGGCCTGAATACCCGGTTCATCAAATCCATGAATACTGCGGGAGCATTTGTCAGCCCAAAAGACATAACCCTGAACTCGTAATGCCCATATCGGGTCCGGAAAGCTGTCTTAGGGATATCGGCCTCTCGTACTCGCACCTGGTGGTAACCGGATCGAAGATCTATCTTCGAAAAACACTTAGCGCCCTGCAGCTGATCAAACAAATCATCAATCCTGGGGAGGGGGTATTTATTCTTTATAGTTACCTTATTCAGCTGCCGATAATCAATACACATACGCAGCGACCCGTCTTTCTTACGCACAAATAATACCGGGGCTCCCCAAGGCGAAGTACTGGGTCTGATGAAGCCCTTATCCATCAAATCTTTCAGCTGCTCCTTCAACTCCTTTAACTCTGCAGGCGCCATTCTATACGGAGGAATAGAGATAGGCTGAGTGTCTGGGAGTAAGTCAATAGAGAAGTCTATCTCCCGCTCTGGAGGAAGACCTGGAAGCTCGTCGGGAAAAACATCTGGAAACTCATTAATCACGGGGACTGACTGAAGTGTCGGCGTCTCGGCGTCCAAGTCTTGCACCCGAACTAGATGATAGATATAACCCTTTCTGATCATTTTCTTTGCCTTAAGGTATGAAATAAACTTACCTTTCGGCGATGCTGTATTACCAGCCCAATTTATAACTGGCTCCCCGGGAAACTGGAAGCGAACTACCTTATTCTGGCAGTCAACATTAGCGTAACAGGAAGCTAGCCAATCCATACCCATAATAACATCAAATTCAGTCATATCTAACTCTACCAGATCTGCCTTAGTGTCACGGTCACAAACGATCACAGAACAGTCTTTATAAACCTGTTTCGCTACAACAAAATCCCCTATCGGTGTGGCTACCTCAAATGGCTCTATAGGTTCAGACATAATACCAATTTTACCGGCAACAAGGGGTGAAATATATGATAAAGTCGAACCTGGATCAATTAGTGCATACACAGATCGAGAGAAGACCAATAAAGTACCTGTGATGACATTAGGAGATGCCTCCTGATCCTGGCGGCTGGCCAAAGCATAAATGCGGTTCGAAGGACCGCTAATACCAGAAGCTCCACCACGGCCTCTGCCGCGACCCGCTGGTGCCGAAATACCCTGCCCCGTAGGGCGCATAGCCACTGACGAAGATGAAGACCCAGCGGCTGATCCGGTAGGCTGCGCTGCACCACCCGAACTACCCTTATACGGGCAATCTCTCACAGAATGGCCCTGACGGCCACAAGAAAAGCATGCACCGGTGTCTCTGTAGCACTCTCCCGTATGGTATCTGCCGCAAAAAGAACACTGAACCCTGGGTGGCCTCATCTGACCAGAACCCCTATCTGTCCGCGAACCTAAAGCCCTGGAGCTCTGGCCTGCTCCTGAATACCCTGGGCTATCGAATCTGCGACCTGCAGGCTGGGGAGGCGCGCTCTGCGCCGGCTGAGATGAAAATCTGCTAGGCTACTGCGGCTGTTGGGGCTGTCTGCCCCGAAAGTATCCAGATGACCTGGCCCTCTTGGGCTGTCTCCGATCCTGGCCCCTGTCAGGCTGGTGTCCTCCTCTGCCCTGATCCTCTATGCCCTGGGCATGGGCCTGGATACGGGCAATGTCCATACCGGGCTGAGCAGCCAATACTAAGCAGCTATCAACAAAATACCGATCCAGCCCCATAATATATTTGTGCATCCGGTCCGCCATAGTAGCCACCACAGTAGGTGCATATCGGGCCAAGGAATCAAACTCCAAACTGTAGTCCCGGATACTGCGGCCCTTCTGCCTCAATAATAAGAATCTATCAGATCTGGCTCGTCGCAACTCTGGGGGCAGAAAGTGTCCAAGAAATGCCTGAGAAAAATCGCCCCAAACTGCTGGAGGAGCGCCGTCCCCCCTGGATAGCCCCCATGACTCGTACCAGTTTGCCGGCACATCATATAACCGGTACGAAGCAAACGCGACTGACTCTGTCTCGGAAGCATTAATCAAATCTAGAGTGCGTCGCATCTTCCTAATAAACTCCTCAGGATCCTCCTCGGGCTTTGTTCCGAAGAACTCTGGAGGGTTACAAGTCAAAAACTCACGGGCTCTCGAACTATCACGCCTGACTGCCCGGTCACCTCCCAGTCCATGCCCCTGAACCTGCCCTGCCACAAGTCTAGTCAGCAACTGGACTGCCTTCCTCATAGACTGATCCTCAGTGCCTGGCCGTGGAGCTGGAGGCTCAGGTACTGGAACTGCGGGAGCTGGCAGTGGAGCCGTCCCCCGATCTACAGCTACGACTGCCCCAATCTCCTCCACGAGTGGCGGTGTAGAAGAACCCTCTGTCTCGGGCAAAGTCTCCGGAGCAATATATACCTGGGCCCTGGTAGTCCTCTGGACCCGGCTAGTCTCTCCTACGGCAACTGACTTGGCCTTTTGGGCCGCTGTCGCCTTTTTTGGAGGCATATCTGCAAATATAGCCACTCGTTAGGAAGGGGCCATCCTGATAACACAGCTCTATCGCACGATCTAAGACAGAAAGAAGGGTAGTATCCTAAATTCCCTGTAGCCTCCTGTTTATAGGCGTGGTGCACAACACACCGATAAACAAGACTCTACTAGACACGATCTGTGGACAATCCGAGGACGAACCGCTCTGATACCACTTTTGTCACGACCCAACCCCGTGGGCCGCGACCAGTGCCCTAGCTGGGCACCTATACGTACCCGATACCCAAATTAGCATATTATCAGAATAATAATGTAATAATAACATTAGTGGATGCTACAGAATTTAGCCGAAGAGTAGACTTGGCACACAGAAGCCGATAAGGCTATCATAAAACAAAACATCCCAAACATATGTACAGAACCCACACAGATGTATCCACAGACCTCTACAGAACATATCATAATCATAAGACGGGACAGGGCCCCGTCATACCCTGAACAAAGTACATATCCAGATAGCAGTGACAGACTGTACCAAAAGATGGGCTCTGTAGAAGAGAGCGCCCCAAAATAGCAGAAATGGGATCCTAAACGTGCGGATCAGCAAACTTGTCGTCTGTACCTGCGCGGCATGAAAACGCAGCCCCCGAAGAAAGGGGGTCAGTACGAAATATGTACTGAATATGTAAAGCGGAATCACAGAAGTCAAATCATAATGGTTACAGAAAATGAGTACAGAATCCAGAGTGTCAAATGCATATTTCCAAAACAGACAGAATGCGTACAGAAACACATATGTCATATCATATCATATCCGGTCCCTGACACGGGACTCGGCAGACAGAATGTGGCCACCCTCCCGACGCTGGTGCCACTATACAGAGGAATCAGAAAAAGGGGCGTGGCCCCGTATCATATAATGTCATATCAAAATGGCCATACAGATCAGATCAGAATAGGCGGACATGGCACATCATACTCCACAGACCCATGTACGCGTATACCTGCCCCCTCACATCGGGACGCGGCGAACAATGCAGAGAATTTCGCTTGACAACATATCCTGGCCCGGGCTCAGTGTGGGAAACATTGGGACATCCACGAATGGAGTAGTGAGAGACTAATGCAATTTAAAAATATAATAAATGTTTTCAAAGACTCGATGAAGCGTATCAAAGACAAACAAATCCAATGGGGTCGGACAGAATCATAATAAATGTATTTCGGATATCATAATAAATTACAGAAGTATAACTTTCCCGAAGTCATTCCGAGTGTCAAAATAATTTATAATATTTAACAGAATATTTAAAATAATATTCGTTAAGCGATTAGTAGGGTAATTAAAACATTTCTTTCAAAAATCGCTTAAAAAGGAAGCTTTAACACATTAGGGGCAAAACCGTAAATAGCGGGCCCACCTTGGGACAAACAAGGCGGCGGGCTCAAATTGTGCCCTCTAAGCATATAGTATCACCTAAAAAGGTTATACAAACATTCTATGACTTTCTGAATAATTTAGAGCAAAATTGCATAATTTCAGAAAAAGCGTATCAAAATGGTTCAATTCTACTGAAGGAAAAACTGAAATTTTGTCTTGCGGATTCCGAGGGCCAAGAGGTCCTTCGAGGCCCGGATCCGACCCTAACACACTAGGGCATGCCAAGGGAAGAATTGGGTTTGCTTTACATACCTTTCGCGCTCCTTAAGCCTTTCCAAACTCCCTTCCCGTTTCGTCGAAAAACTGCAATTGGTCAAGTTTACCAATTGTGAATTATTAATGCCATTATTTCAACTTTAAGCATATTTGGCTACCGAAATTTCGGCAGCACTTCCCCTATACATATGACACCCCGAGAATTCAACTCGGCTATAAATCATCAACAACAACCCAGACGACAACAACAATATCAACAATGAACATTAAAAACACAAATATCCTTCAACTAGTCATTTTTCTCACAAGTTGACATAATCTTCAATTCAACCCAACTTTCAACTAAGATCAATAATTTCATATTCAACAACCATCATGATCATCACCATATAGTTCTAGAAACATTTCATATCGTTTTCCTTAAGATATACACTCGATATACATGATATACAATCTTCCGCCAAAATCATAACTTATGCAAAACATCAAATCTTTGGCATACAACTTCATAACAAGTTTCCAACTTCCAAATTCATCAACCATAATCATAATTCACATCTTAACAACTTCATTTCCATAATATCACAAAATTATTCTAAAGTGACATAATCATCTACATTCCAACTTCAACCAAAATTCATTCAACTTTCATTCCCAATATAATTTCCATCATAACCACAACTAGAATGCAACATAAAATTCAACTCATATATGTATACAACATATATACAGCCATGGCTACATATATATATACATACCCACTTTGCAAACTTCCTTATTTCCATAATTTCTACTCATTTCCACATACCACAACATAAACAAACCTTCATAACATAAGAAAAAGGAATTGATTCTTACCTTTTTCTACAAACTTCTTCACTTGAACAAGTTGTCAACTTGAAGAAATAAGTGCTCCTTTTTCCAAAACAATTACACCAAGTTGTAGAGGACACTTAATTTAGTAGGAATTCAACAAGAAAATAATTTTAGAGGCAAGATTTTGAGGGGTGATTTTTCTATGGCCAAACCCGAAATGCCCTCTTTTTGTTCTTGTTTTTCTCTTGTTTTTCCTCCTATTCTTTCTCTTGAAAGTTCTATGGAATTTGGATGATTAAGTGGTCTTTTATTCATTGACCACATGACTTAATTCCATGGGCTTGGATCCTTTTTATGGACCATGGCCGAATGGCTCCTCACTTGGGCCTGAATTTTCTTTTTCATTTTTTTGGGCCAACTCGGTTGGTCCCGAGTTGGGCCTAGCCCACTGACCTTTCGACCTTAAAACGTTCATATCTCCTTGTACCGACGTCACCTGGGAACCCACGACCTATGGATGGAAAGCTAATTCAATTATCTACAACTTCTATTTCAAGGTATTTTCGAAATTCCAAACTTACAATACAGTTTTTGCCCCCCAAAGTCAGGTCACCCGAAAACGTTTTCTTAAAAATATTCGTTTGGAGGGTTTCCACTTTGATTTGGTCCAAAGGTACTTCATGAGTTGTGTTTAACTTTACATATGTGATTCATATGACTTTTCAGATGTTCCAAAAAAAATCTCGGTATGTGGGCCCCACCCCAGCAGATGCTCCGAGGTTCAAAAATACGGGATATAACAAAACACATCCAATGCCCTACTGAGCAATCCCCGATACCATAATATCTCGCTCAAGTTCTTATGTCAACATCTATCCATGTTAATGAAACAGGAAACATACCTTTCAATTGAATGACTTCAATTCAAAGCAATTCTCTCGTAGTGACAAAATCAACTGCTTGTTCGTGATCAAAGCATTCGGTCAGAATCCGGGATGTCTTATCCTATGATTTAGCTCTACGGCACGATCTAAGGTAAGAAAGAAGGTCAATTGTTCCTAAATGCCCTGCAGCCTCTTGTTTATAAGTGTGGCGCGCTTCACACCCATAAACAAGACTCTACTGGACATGATTTTGCAGACAACCCCTAGGACGACCTGCTCTGATACCAACTTGTCACACCCCAATCCCGATAGGGCGTGACGGGCACCCGACCCTTACTTAGAGCCGAGCGAACCCGCTGGATCCCATTGTACTCATAATCCTTAAGTCATGAACTAAAATGCATAGGGAAAACGTTTAACAAAAACATTCTTTTTATCTTTCTCGAATCAAATAAAATTTATAATCATATAAATCTGTAAAGTGATGCATAATGAATACATCGGCTTATATAGCCGCATACAAGACTGGCAGGCTAAATACGTTACTCTGTCTGCAAAGTCTCTAACATAAATCATTATACCATGACATGGATACTCTGACTCGGCAACACTCCGGAAAGAAATGGAGCTCACCAATCCCGCTGGAACATCTTCTAGCAATATCCCCTACTCCTCTGTATGCACCTGCGTGGCTTGAAACGCAGCACCCGCAAGAAGGGGCATCATTACGAATAGTGTACTGAGTATGTAAGGCATGAGTAACAATATAACATAGATATGAAAAATAACAAGGAATGAGAGATAACCTGTACATCTGAATGCCTCGTAGGGCGGATGTCATGCATGCTTAGCTTTTTTAAAAAAAACATTTCAATACATATACATAGTAACATGCCCGGCCATTAAGGGGCGGTGTGATATATAAGTAGTAACATGCCCGGCCACTAAGGCTCGGTGTTATCATCATTAGCCTGCGTCCAGGCCTCCCGCGTCCGGGGCAATATCATAACTTGCCCATTGCAGTGGTGTGCACATCTATGTGCCTGCCCGACCGACTATAGCGAGGCTGTTATAGCCCGTACTTTGTGCGTTTGGATATTTCAAGGTCGTCGTGGAAAGTTAAGGGCGAGACAATTTTCAAAACTTATTTTTGTATACAAGTCGATTATGAATATTATTTATGAATATTGGTAGTATGGAGAGATTGAGAAACCTTAAGGATAAGAAGAGAAATTCACAAAAAGGAGTCGTGGAAATAATGTGGAAGGCTAGGGGCGGAATGGCAATATTGAGGAAAGTCGAGGGGCAAAATGGGAACTTTATAAAAAGGAGTTCATGAAGGTTCCAAAAAGGGCATATTGGCCATGTGATGGAAATCTATGGACCAAAGTGTACATGGTAAGACAATGAGTCATCTTTTAATTCTTTAAGAAAAATTCAAGAAAAAGAGAAGAATTCTCTAGGAAATAAAGAAAGGAGCATGTGGCCATTTCATAAGTAATGGGGGCTATTTGTAAATTTTAAAAAGGTAGGGGCCAAAGCTTCTTAAGAAGACATTAGTAATCTTCTTTTAATTTCAAGAAAAAGCAAGAATTTTCTAGATAGGGGCATGTGCCTCTCACATGCTTGGGTATATATATATATATATATATATATATATATATATATATATATATATATATATATAATGGGCTTATCTTCCAATTCAAGACAAAAAAAAGGAAGAACAAAAAAAAAAAGGCGAGATAGAGAGAGGGTTTTGGCCAACCATGGAGGAAATTGGCCATGAGAAATCTTGTCCCAAAAATTATTTTCTTGTGGTATTCCCACTAATTCAAGGGTCCTCTACAACGTGGCATAATTGTTTCGGAAAAAAAGTCACCCGTTTCGTCGTTTCCGCATTCTAGTCAAGTGAAGGAGTTAAAGAGAAAAGGTGAGATTTCATCCTCTTTTACATGTTATTAAGACTTTGTCTATGTTGTGGGATGTAGAAAGGAATAGAAATTACGGAAAGATGGAAGATTGCATGATGAATATGTAAATATGCATGTGGCCGAATATGTTGGTGTAGAAGTAGAGATTGAATTAATTTTGTGTAGTATGTTGGTTGTTGATGTAATGCATGAAAAAGGATGAAAGTTTATGAAAATATGCATGTGGTTGTTGTGGCCGTGAGTGGTATATGGTACATATGGCCGTGTTTATTGATGAATTATGAAAGAATGGTGAGCAAGTTTTATTTTGTAGTTTGATTGTTGTGTTATGGATTTTATGTTGCAAATAGAAGCCTAATGAGTTTAGAGAAGTTGTAGTAGTTGGAGGCTTGTTGTGGAAGTTTATGTAAATGGAATGTGATGTTCTTGCATGAATAAAATATAATGTTGTTAGTATGATGTTGTTAATGTGTAAATTATTAAGTTGTTATTGTTCTTATTGAAGTTAAAAGATCTTGAAGGAAGTCGTATGTTGATTAAATTGATAGAATGTACCTTGGGTTGGTTATGGAAATTGTTGGTATGATTGTTGGCATTGTGTTGATAGTTTGGCCGGGTTGAATTCCCGATTTGTTGTTGATTGAAATTGGCCAAGATAGATTCTTGGGGACGATGTATTTACAAGGGAAATGCTGCCGAAAATTTCGGCAGACAAATGTTACTTTGAAGAATCAACTTCTAAATGCTCTAATTAAGTTTTGGTAAACAGGACCAATTTGTAGATTTTGGCGGATTTGGAACGTGAATTTGGAGTCGCATAAGAAGCAGAAAAGGTATGTAAGGCTTCACCCTTCTTTCTATGGCATGTCTTAGACGGAATATGTTGGATGTGAGCCTCGGGAATAACCCTACCCTCCGGAATCCGCGCCTAAAGTTTTCTCTTTTTCCTTCAGTAGAATTGGACCAGAAAGTGCGCGAAACGTTGGAAAGACCCCCTAAACCCCTAGAACTTGTATAAATGTGACCCGACTACCCTAAAACCCTCACAAGTAACGCCATGACATGTAACATATGCAAATCGTATACGCTACCTCATTCTGACCGAGGTGGGCCCGTTGCTCTCGGATTTTCCTTATAGTTCTGTTTGACTTACTTGAGGTTGAATCCAAAGGGGACCTTTGATCCCGATTTCGTACTAAATAATAAGTACTATAACTACTCTAACGAGAACACTTCTATGATGACGATGATAACGACGATGTTAGACAAGAGAATATGCCTATGATAAGTACGACCGGAACGATGCTACGGCTAAGATTTCTAGGCTAAGGATTCAATGTGAGCATGAAAGTAATAAGCTAGTTCTTGAACCTTATTTCTACTTCCTAGCTATGACACTATTCCTAAGGATTCCCAAGCCTATGAGTTGACGTCTATGGTGCCATGATTCCATTCTATGTTTACTTTTGATACTATTATCCGTTGGTAGTCTCGCCTTAAAATACTTGTTCCTTCAAGGAGAGACAAAGCGACCACGATTGTTCCATAATATAATCGGAGGTCACCGACCTTACGTCACTCCGATGGCTACATGATTCTTCTTTGGGCTCTCCTGCGTGCCTATGTGACATATGTATATAAGATATGTAAATGCATATGAGACATGTAAATGTATGTAAGATATGTATATATATTTATAAAATATGTACATGACACACATATATGTATATGATAAAAGATCCAGAGCGCTATACACGCTGATATATGCACATGATACACGTATATGTATATGATGAAAGAGCCAGAGCGCTATAGACGCTGATATACGTACATGATATATGCATATGTATACGGGGAAGATGGAGATAAGGGCAGAGCGTTATATACGCATATCCACCTGATCAGTTGGCATTACATGACATGACGGGATGCCCGGACGCGGGATGTGTATATTTATGGTTAAATGGATCGGCTGCCGACGCCTCGGCAATGTGACAAGTTCTATTTATATATATATATATATATATATATATATATATATATATATATATATATATATATATATATATATATATATATACGAACAAGAAAAGATTTCCAAAGGGATGCTAAGAATACATGGTATCCGCCAAAGGCATTTATATGTACAGGTTAATTTCCACCTCATGACATGCGCTATGTCTCTTTTATGTTATTATCCTTGTTCTACATCTTCCGTATGTTATTATTAGTGCCTTGCATACTCAGTACATTACTCTTACTGACCCCTCTTCTTCGGGGGGCTGCGTTTCATGCCGCGTAGGTACTCGCAGATGATTATAAGACCTTACTGAAGATGTTCCAGCGGAGGTGGCGAACTCCATTTGTCCCGGAGAATTGCCAAGACCAAGTATATGCTATGATGTTTTGTTCTATGTTAGAGACTTTGCAGACAAAGAAATGGGTATTGGGTTGTCAGTCTGTAAGTGGCTCCAGCAGCCGATATGTTATCATGTTTCATGTCACGAGTCTTACATGATGTCAGAGTTTACTTATGAAAAGAAAAAAAAAAATTGGAGAGCTTACTATGTATTTCTTTCTTAATTGATTCAAGAGTTTCTACACGTAACAAGAGTCAGCGGGTTCGCTCGGCTCCAGATAGGGGGTCAGGTGCCCATCACACCCTAGTAAAGTCGGGGTGTGACAAAGTGGTATCAGAGCAGGTCGGTCTAAGGGGTTGTATGCAAAGTCGTGTCCAGTAGAGTCCTGTTTATGAGTGTGAAGCCGGTCACATTTATAAACAGGAGGCTGCGGGGCATTTAGGAATTGTTGACCTTCTTTTAGTCTTAGATCTTGCGATAGAGCCAAGTCATAAGGAATAAGATTTCCCCATACGAGCTATGCGTACAACGAAAGAAAGCGAGCGAGGCTGTGGAAGCTTATAGAGGTAAGTCCTGACATAATTGTTCTGTTACCTGAACTGGATGGCGGAGATGTGCCATGTAGTCGTACGCTTTTTGAGGCATTGATGACATTGGCCGCATACAGATTTTGAAAAGTAAGAATGGAAAAGGAGGTCTGTCAGAATAGATACGCCTAACAGGAAGAGACGGGGACAGAAGATACTGTAAACAAGTAATAAGTGAGATGCGTTGTTTCAGAAAGGTTATAGATTTGGGCGTGGCGACGAAGGTGAGGTCGCTCCCATCGGGAATCTGGAAGTCCAGGATAGGAGTTAGCCATAAAGTGAGCGTTCGAAACCAAAAAGGGAAAAATAGTAATTACACAAGAAAGGACGTGTTACGAAAATGTCCCGGAATCTGTAAGACTTTGATTTGCTCCAGAACATGTAATAAAGGTCATGTAAGGGAGCGGACACGAAAATATCAGCATTAAGACACCGAATTTCAGTGAAGTTTTTGGGTTAAGCGTGCTCAGGTGGGAGCAATTTCATGATGGGTGACCCCCTAGGAAGTTGACAAGAAATTTTATGAATCGAGACATAAGAGACAAATGAAAAGCTAGGGTAGCCTAAGGAAAAACTAGAGTATATGGGATGGCTGGAAACCTTAAGAGGACGCGTAAGACGAGGTGGATTAGCTCGGTTAAGAGACAGGGAGTACATTACAGCCCTAGAATTAGGATAGGCTTAAACAGCATTTGGACGTACTTTGTGGGTTAGCTGATAATAATCATATACATATATATGTGAGGATGTAGGATATTTCAAAATGATTGTATAAGTGAATCTCAGAGTTCCAGTAACCGGCACCATGGCAAGGAGGGCATTAATCAAACAAAGGAATCGAAGTCCGAGGGATGGAGTGTGGTAATACAGGTCAAAACAAAAAAGGAAAAAAATGTGGAGTCTGAGGACCGATTCCAATAAGTAGGGCCAAAGGAATAGTTCACAAGCTTTAGAACCCATATGAAGAAATAGCTGTCACGACCCAACCCCGTAGGCCGTGACTAGTGCCCGATCTGGGCACCCGAACGCATCTACCAAATGCTATCTCAAATTGTATCAAACACATTCTAGTATAAAGCAGAAGCCGACGAGGCTTTATTTCAAATTTAGCTAATTTTCAGAAAAATTTCGGCAGAGTTTCCTTTGTTTTACGGACTATCCCATATACCCTGCACGCAGAAAATACCAACAAAGGCCACACAGGGTCAACAGAGTAACATTTAAATATATGCGGACCGGCCGCCGCGGCGAATGGGATCGCCCAAACACAACATATACACACAGCTATACAGAAAGATCCCAACCCACAAACATGTCCACAGACCTCTAAACAAACCGACAGAATCATATGACGGGACAGGGCCCCGCCGTACCCATGAACGAGAATATACATATATAGGAGTGACAGACTATACCAAAAGATGGCTCTGGATAAAAGAGCGCTCCAAAAATAGCAGAATGAGATCCTAAGCGGACGGATCAGCAAACCTGTCGTCGGTACCTGCGCGGCATGAAAACGCAGCCCCCGAGGAAAGGGGGTCAGTACGAAATATGTACTGAATATGTAAAGCCTGAGTTGCGGAAACAAAATCATAACTGGTATAGAACGTACAGAAAGTAAACAGAAAATACAAAGTATCAGATATATATTTTCAAAACATGCGGAGTGTGTACCGAAACATATATCATATCAAATCCGGCCCCTGCCACGGGGCTCGGTAGACAGAACGTGGCCACCCTCCCGACGCTGGTGCCACAACACAGAAGAATCAGAATAGGGGCATAACCCCGTAACATAATATGTCATATCAGATGGCCATAGTAAATCATATCAGAACAAACGTACATGGCACAGCATACTCCACAAACCCATGTACGCGTATACCTGCCCCCTCATATCGAGGCACGGCGAACAATGCAGGGGATTACGCTTGACAACATATCTTGGCCCGGGCTCAGTGTGGGAATCATTGGGGCATCCACGAATGGAGTAGTGAGAGACTAATGCAATTAAAATATCATAAATGTTTTCAAGGACTCAATGAGGCATATCAAGGGCAAACAAATCCAATGAAGTCGGACGGGATCATAATAAAAGCATTTCGGACATCATAATAAATTACAGAAGTATAACCTTCCTGAAGTCGTTCCGAGTGTCAAAATAATTTATCAGACTTAATAGAATATTTAAAACCATTTTCGTTAGGTAATTAAAAGGGTAGTCGAAACGTTTCTTTCAAGAATCGTTCGAAAAGGAGACTTTAGTACATTAAGGGCAAAACCGGGAATAGCGGGCCCACCTCGGAACAAGCAAGGCGGTGGGCTCAAATTACGCCTTTTAAGCTTATGGGGTCACCTATAAAGGTTCTACGGACATTCTATAGCTTTTCAAGGAGTTTAGAGAAAGTTTGCATAATTTCAGGAAAAGCATATCAAAATGGTTCAATTCTACTGAAGGAAAAACTGAGGTTTTCTCTTGCCGATTCCGATGGCCAAGAAGGTCTTTTGAGGCCCGAATCCGATCCTAAAACACTTAGACATGCCAAAAGAAGGATCGGGGTAGCTTTACATACCTTTTGAGCTTTTTAAGCCTATCCAAGCTCACTCTCCGTTTCGTCGAAAATCTGCAAATGGTCACATTTACCAATTGTAAGCTATAGATGCTACGAATTCAATTCAACTCATATTTGTCTACCGAAATTTCGGCAGCACTTCCCCTATACATATAGCACCCCCGATAACTTAACTCGGCTCACAATCATCAACAACAACCCAAACCACAACATCAACATCGACAACAAACATTAGAAACACAATATGACAGCACTAGTTCTACTTGCCGACATAATGCCATTATCTTCATTTCAACTTCAATTTCCAAACCAATTTCAATGATTTCACATTCATTATCAAACTAGATCATCACAACATAGTTTAGAAGCGTTTCATATCGTTTCCTTAAATTATACACACGATATACATAATATACGAACTTTCCGCCGAAGTCATAACTCATTCAAAACTTCTAACCTTTGGCATACATATTCATGACATGTTTTCATCTTCCAAATTCATCAATACTCATCATAATTTGCAACTTAATAACTTCATTTTCATAATGTCGTAAAATCATTCTAAAACGACATAAACTTCTACATTCCATTTCATAACAAACTTATATCGTTTTACTTTCATGTACCTTGCAAACATCACAACAACACTACTAACTTGCTAAACAAAATTGATTCATTCTCATTATACCAAAGACACCCCACGGCTACATCACTATTTTTCAACTTCTATCAAATTCATTCAACTTTCATTTCCAATATGCATTTCACCCCAACCACAACTAGAATATGATATAAATTCAACACATTATAATTATACACATACATATATACACGGCTACATGCCTATATACATACCCACTTGGTAAACTTCCATTTTTTCGTACAATCAACTCATTCCCACATACTACAACACAAACAAAGCTTCATAACACAAGAATAAGGGATAAATTCTTACCTTTTCCTCTAGTCTTCTTCACTTGGACAAATGATCAAATTGATGAACCAAGGCCTCTTTCTTCCAAAACAACTACACCAAGTTGAAAAGGGACCTTGAATTAGTAGGAATTCAACAAGAAATTAATTTTTAGAGGGAGATTTTTTAGGGTGAATTTCCAAGGGCCAAACCCGAACCCCTTTCTCTTGCTCTCTCTTTGTTTTTGTTCTTTCTCTTCTAACTTTTCTTGAACCTTCATATGTATATAATAGCCCCTTAATTAAATTGTCACATGCTTACCATGTGACTTGGGTTTGGGCTAAGTATGTTGGCCGGCCACCCCTTTTGTGTTGGGCCCAATTTCCTTCATTCATTTTGGGCCCAATGACGTATGGCTCACCTTTTGTAATTCCCGAAACTAATTTCCAAAATTCCACGTTTTGCCCTTAGCCTTAGTCAACACTTCCACATTAATATTCTTTCATACACAACTCCTATGTCAAATAAAATTTAGTTATGACCTTATTTCTTACAAGTCAAGAATATTTCCAAATTTTTCCAACGTGTTAAAACACGGGATATAACATCCTCCCCCCCTTTAGAACATTCGTCCTCGAATGTTAAATTAATCTTATAGGGTCTGAGAATACTTTGGGGGAAGTTTCTGTTTATAGACAGCACATGCGGCACACATTCATTATTGAAATAGAATTTAGCAAGGATTCAAGATTACCTGTGGGCGTAGGGAACAAATGAGGATATTTCTTCTTTATCTCCTCTTCGGCCTCCCAGGTCATTTCCTCCCTATTATCGTTCCGCCATAGCACCTTAACAGAGGCTACATCTTTGTTCCAGAGCTTTCTTACCTGGCGGTCCAAAATAGCTACGGGCTGCTCCTCGTAAGATAACTGCTCCGTTACCTGAATGTCATCCATCGGGAATATTCTGGAAGGGTCACCAATACATTTGCGGAGCATAGACACATGGAATACCGGATGTACCGCTTCCAAATCAGATGGCAGATCTAGCTCATAGGCGACATTTCCAATTTTCCGCACAATCAGATAAGGCCCAATATAACGCGGACTAAGTTTGCCCTTTTTGCCGAACCGCATTACGCCTTTCATAGGCGATACCTTCAGAAATACCCAATCACCAACCTGGAATTCCAAAGGACGACGACGTTTGTCAGCGTATCATTTCTGTCGACTCTGGGCTGCCAATAGTCGCTCCCGGATAAGTTTCACCTTATCAACGGCCTGCTGGATCATGTCTGGGCCGATTAACTCTGTCTCGCCAATATCAAACCAGCCAATAGGTGACCTGCATTTCCTGCCATACAGAGCCTCGTACGGAGCCATCTGGATGCTGGAATGGTAGCTGTTATTATAAGCAAATTCAATCAATGGCAAGTGATCCTCCCAGCTACCTCTGAAATCGATAACACAGGCCCGCAACATATCTTCGAGTGTCTGGATAGTGCGCTCGGCCTGTCCGTCACTCTGAGGATGGAAAGCTGTGCTCAGGCTCAGCTGAGTCCCTAATCCTTCCTGAAAAGATCTCCAGAAGTTCGTCGTGAACTGAGCACCTCTGTCAGTGATAATAGATATAGGAACTCCATGAAGCTTCACTATTTCTTTAATATAAAGCCTGGCATAATCCTCGGCGGAATAAGTAGTTCTGACGGGGAGAAAATGGGCTGATTTTGTCAGCCTATCAACAATGACCCAGATGGAATCATACTTCCGTGGAGTGCGAGGCAACCCTGTAATGAAGTCCATATTAATGATCTCCCACTTCCACGTCGGAATTTCCATTTCCTGCAACAGTCCACCCGGTTTCTGATGTTCAATCTTGACCTGCTGACAATTGAGACACTGGGCGACGAACTCGGCGATGTCCCGTTTCATGCCATCCCACCAGTATAAGCATCGGAGATCATGGTACATCTTCGTAGACCCAGGATGGACCGAATAACGAGCATAATGTGCCTCGCTCATAACCCGCTGCCGAAGGCCTGCAATATCAGGTACACACAACCTGCCCTTAAATAATAAAGTCCCGTCCGGAGTGAACTCGAACGGAGTCTTCTCCTTATCATAGGCTGTGTCTCTGTATCGTGCCAAAACAGGATCTTCATATTGATGCCGCTTGATATCTTCCTTAATAGATGATTCAGAAACCCCTCGGACAGAAATCCGTGTACCTCCAGAATCGGCCAGACGAACCCCAAGATTAGCCAACTGATAAATGTCACGTACTATCTCTCTCCTGTCTGGCTGTAAATCTACCAAGCTGCCCATAGATTTCCGGCTAAGCGCATCTGCAACAACATTAGCCTTGCCCGGATGATACAGAATATCCACATCATAGTCTTTCAGGAGCTCCAGCCACCTCCGCTGCCGCAAATTAAGCTCTTTCTGCCTGAAAATATACTGGAGACTCTTATGATCTGTATAGATATCAACATGAACGCCATATAAATAATGTCTCCATATCTTCAGGGCATGGATCACCGCTGCAAGCTCCAGATCGTGAGTAGGATAATTCTTTCATGCTTTTTCAATTGCCGAGAAGCATAAGCTATAACTCTGCCGTGCTGCATCAATACACAGCCCAATCCCACGCCAGAAGCGTCACAATAAATAACATATCCATCGGGTCCCTCTGGAAGAGTCAGAACTGGGACTGTAGTCAGCTTCTCTTTCAGCAACTGGAAGCTTCGTTCACAAGCATCAGTCCACTGGAACTTGGCTCCCTTCTGAGTTAGCCTCGTCAAAGGCGCTGAAATCGAAGCAAACTTTTCCACAAATCTTCTGTAATAGCCAGCTAACCCCAGGAAACTACGTACCTCTGTGGGCGTCGTGGGTCTGGGCCAATTTTTCACGGCCTCAATCTTCTGTGTATCCACCCGGACACCATCAGCTGCAATAATATGCCCCAGGAATGCCACTGAAGCCAGCCAGAATTCACATTTAGAAAATTTTGCATATAATTTCCGATGCCGAAGTACCCCAAGTACCGCTCTCAGATGATCTGCGTGCTCTGCCTCGGACCGAGAATAAACCAGGATATCATCGATAAATACAATTACGAACATGTCTAAGAATGGCCTGAATACCCGGTTCATTAAATCCATGAATACCGCAGGAGCATTAGTCAGCCCAAAAGACATAACTCTGAATTCATAATGCCCATATCTGGTCCGGAATGCTGTCTTAGGAATATCGGCCTCTCGTACCCGTACCTGATGATAGCCTGACCGAAGATCTATCTTCGAAAAATATCTGGCGCCCTGCAACTGATCAAACAAGTCATCAATTCTGGGGAGGGGGTATTTATTCTTTATAGTTACCTTATTCAGCTGCCGATAATTAATACACATACGCAGCGACCCGTCTTTCTTACGTACAAATAATACCGGGGCCCCCCAAGGCGAAGTACTGAACCTGATAAAGCCTTTTTCTAACAGATCCTTCAGCTGCTCTTTCAGTTCTTTCAATTCTGCCGGTGCCATTCTGTACGGGGGAATAGATATCGGCTGAGTATCTAGAAGCAAATCAATAGAAAAATCTATCTCCCGCTCCGGAGGAAGGCCTGGAAGCTCTTCTGGGAACACATCTGGAAATTCATTAACCACGGGAACTAACTGAAGAGTCGGCGTTTCTGCTGTCAAGTCTTGTACCCGAACCAGATGATAAAAATAACCCTTTCTGATCATTTTCTTCGCCTTAAGGTATGAAATAAACGTACCTTTGGGCGATGCTGTATTACCGGCCCATTCTATCACTGGCTCCCCGGGAAACTGGAAACGAACTACCTTATTTTGGCAGTCAACATTAGCATAACAGGAAGCTAGCCAGTCCATACCCATAATAACATCGAACTCGATCATATCTAACTCCACCAGATCTGCCTTAGTGTCTCGGCCGCATATAATTACAGAACAGTCTTTATATACCTGTTTCGCTACAATAAAGTCCCCAATCGGTGTGGCTACCTCAAACGGTTCTATAGGTTCAGACGTTATACCAATTTTACTAGCAACCAGAGGCGAAATATATGACAAAGTCGAACCTGGATCAATCAATGCATACACAGACCGAGAGAAAACCAATAATGTACCTGTAACGACATTAGGCGATGCCTCCTGATCCTGGCGGCTGGACAGAGCATAAATGCGGTTCGAAGGACCGCTAGTACTAGAAGCTCCACCACGGCCTCTGCTGCGACCCGCTGGCGCTGAAGTACCCGGCCCCGTAGGGCGCATAGCCATTGATGAAGATGAAGACCCGGCGGCTGATCCAGTAAGCTGCGCTGCACCACCCGAACTACCCTTATACGGGAAATCTCTCACAGAATGGCCCTGACGGCCACAAGAAAAACATGCACCGGTGGCTCTGTAGCACTCCCCAGGATGCGATCTGCCACAGTAAGAACACTGAGGCCTAGGGGGCCTCGTCTGACCAGAACCCCTGTCTGTCCGCGAACCTGAAGCCTTGGAGCTCTGACCTGCTCCTGAATAACCTGGGCTATCAAATCTGCGACCTGTAGGCTGTGGAGGTACGCTCTGTGCCGGCTGGGATAGATGTCTGCTAGGCTGCTACGGCTACTGAGGCTGCCTGCCCCGAAAATCTCCAGAATACCCAGATGATCTGGCCCTCTTGGGCTGTCTCCGATCCTGGCTCCTATCAGGCTGACGCTCCCTATTCCGGTCCTCCATGCCCTGGGCGTGGGCCTGAATCCGGGCAATATCCATGCCGGGCTGAGCAGCCAATACCAAACAACTGTCGACAAAATAACGGTCCAGCCCCATAATGTACCTGTGCATCCTGTCAGCCATAGTAGCTACCACAGCAGGTGCGTATCGGGCCAATGAGTCGAACTCCATACTGTACTCTCGAACACTGCGACCCCTCTGTCTCAGCAACAAGAATCTGTCAGCCTTGTCCCGCCGTAACTCCGGAGGCAGAAAATGACTAAGAAAAGCCTGAGAAAAATCATCCCAAACTGCTGGGGGAGCGTCGTCACCTCTGGATAACTCCCATGACTCGTACCAATTTGCCGCTACATCATACAACCGGTACGAAGACAATGTGACTGACTCTGTCGCGGAAGCATTAATAAAATGTAAGGTGCGCCGCATCTTCCTGATGAACTCCTCGGGATCCTCCTCGGGCTTTGTCCCGAAGAACTCTGGAGGGCCACAAGTCAAGAACTCACGAGCTATCGAACTGTCGCGCCTATATGCTCAGTCACCTCCCAATCTGTGCCCCTGAACCTGTCCCGCCACAAGTCTGGTCAATAGCTGGACTGCCTCTCTCATAGTCTGATCCTCAGTCCCTGGCCGTGGAGCTGGAGGCTCAGGTACTGGAATCTCGGGAGCTGGCGGTGGAGCCGCCCCCCGACCTGCAGCTGCTGCTGCTCCAATCTCCTCTACATGTGGCGGTGTGGAAGAGCCCTCTGTCGGGGGCAAAACATCAGGAGCAATATGAGCATGGGCTCTGGTAACCCTCTGGGCCTGACTAGTCTCTCCCACATCTGCTGCCTTGGCCTTTTGGGCCGCTGTCGCCTTTTTTGGAGGCATAACTGCAAATGTAACAATTCGTTAGGGAGGAATCATCCTGATAACACAGCTCTATCGCACGATCTAAGACAGAAAGGAGGGTAGTATCCTAAATGCCCCGTAGCCTCCTGTTTATAGGTGTGGTGCACAACA
Organism: Lycium barbarum; assembly: GCF_019175385.1. Classification (NCBI taxonomy): domain Eukaryota; kingdom Viridiplantae; phylum Streptophyta; class Magnoliopsida; order Solanales; family Solanaceae; genus Lycium; species Lycium barbarum. The sequence continues at coordinate 78,757,864 of NC_083343.1, forward strand.
CACCGATAAACAAGACTCTACTAGACACGGTCTGTAGACATTCCGAGGACGAACCGCTCTGATACCACTTTTGTCACGACCCAACCCCGTAGGCCGTGACTAGTACCCGATCTGGGCACCCGAACGCATCTACCAAATGCTATCTCAAATTGTATCAAACGCATTCTAGTATAAAGTAGAAGCCGACGAGGCTTTATTTCAAATTTAGCTAATTTCCAGAAAAATTTCGGCAAAGTTTCCTTTGTTTTACGACCTATCCCATATACCCTGCACGCAGAAAATACCAACAAAGGCCACACAGGGCCAACAGAGTAACATTTAAATATATGCGGACCGGCCGCCGCAGCGAATGGGATCGCCCAAACACAACATATACACACAGCTGTACAGAAAGATCCCAAACCACAAACATGTCCACAGACCTCTAAACAAACTGACAGAATCATATGACGGGACAAGGCCCCGTCGTACCCATGAACGAGAATATACATATATAGGAGTGACAGACTATACCAAAAGATGGCTCTGGATAAAAGAGCGCTCCAAAAATAGCCGAATGAGATCCTAAGCGGACGGATCAGCAAACCTGTCGTCGGTACCTGCGCGGCATGAAAACGCAGCCCCTGAGGAAAGGGGGTCAGTACGAAATATGTACTGAATATGTAAAGCCTGAGTTGCGGAAACAAAATCATAACTGGTATAGAACGTACAGAAAGTAAACAGAAAATACAAAGTATCAGATATATATTTTCAAAACAAGCGGAGTGTGTACAGAAACATATATCATATCAAATCCGGCCCCTGCCAAGGGGCTCGGCAGACAGAACGTGGCCACCCTCCCGACGCTGGTGCCACGACACAGAAGAATCAGAATAGCGGCATAACCCCGTAACATAATATGTCATATCAGATGGCCATAGTAAATCATATCAGAACAAACGTACATGGCACTGCATACTCCACAAACCCATGTACGCGTATACCTGCCCCCTCACATCGAGGCACGGCGAACAATGCAGGGGATTACGCTTGACAACATATCCTGGCCCGGGCTCAGTGTGGGAATCATTGGGGCATCCACAAATGGAATAGGGAGAGACTAATGCAATTAAAATATCATAAATGTTTTCAAGGACTCAATGAGGCATATCAAGGGCAAACAAATCCAATGAAGTCGGACGGGATCATAATAAAAGCATTTCGGACATCATAATAAATTACAGAAGTATAACCTTCCTGAAGTCGTTCCGAGTGTCAAAATAATTTTATCAGACTTAATAGAATATTTAAAACCATTTTCGCTATGTAATTAAAAGGGTAGTCGAAACGTTTCTTTCAAAAATCGTTCGAAAAGGAGACTTTAGTACATTAAGGGCAAAACCGGGAATAGCGGGCCCACCTCGGAACAAGCAAGGCGGTGGGCTCAAATTACGCCCTTTAAGCTTATGGGGTCACCTATAAAGGTTCTACGGACATTCTATAGCTTTTCAAGGAGTTTAGAGAAAGTTTGCATAATTTCAGGAAAAGCATATCAAAATGGTTCAATTCTACTGAAGGAAAAACTGAGGTTTTCTCTTGCGGATTCCGATGGCCAAGAAGGTCTTTTGAGGCCCGAATCCGATCCTAAAACACTTAGACATGCCAAAAGAAGGATCGGGGCAGCTTTACATACCTTTTGAGCTTTTTAAGCCTATCCAAGCTCACTCTCCGTTTCGTCGAAAATCTGCAAATGGTCACATTTACCAATTGTAAGCTATAGATGCTATGAATTCAATTCAACTCATATTTGTCTACCTAAATTTCGTCAGCACTTCCCCTATACATATAGCACCCCCGAGAACTTAACTCGGCTCACAATCATCAACAACAACCCAAACAACAACATCAACATCGACAACAAACATTAGAAACACAATATGACAACACTAGTTCTACTTGCCGACATAATGCCATTATCTTCATTTCAACTTCAATTTCCAAACCAATTTCAATGATTTCACATTCATTATCAAACTAGATCATCACAACATAGTTTAGAAGCGTTTCATATCGTTTCCTTAAATTATACACACGATATACATAATATACAAACTTTCCGCCGAAGTCATAACTCATTCAAAACTTCCAACCTTTGGCATACATATTCATGACATGTTTTCATCTTCCAAATTCATCAATATTCATCATAATTTTCAACTTAATAACTTCATTTTCATAATGTCGTAAAATCATTCTAAAACGACATAAACTGCTACATTCCATTTCATAACAAACTTATATCGTTTTACTTTCATGTACCTTGCAAACATCACAACAACACTACTAACTTGCTAAACAAAATTGATTCATTCTCATTATACCAAAGACACCCCACGGCTACATCACTATTTTTCAACTTCTATCAAATTCATTCAACTTTTATTTCCAATATGCATTTCACCCCAACCACAACTAGAATATGATATAAATTCAACACATTATAATTATACACATACATATATACACGGCCACATGCCTATATACATACCCACTTGGTAAACTTCCATTTTTCCGTACAATCAACTCATTCCCACATACTACAACACAAACAAAGCTTCATAACACAAGAATAAGGGATAAATTCTTACCTTTTCCTCTAGTCTTCTTCACTTGGACAAATGATCAAATTGATGAACCAAGGCCTCTTTCTTCCAAACCAACTACACCAAGTTGAAAAGGGACCTTGAATTAGTAGGAATTCAACAAGAAATTAATTTTTAGAGGGAGATTTTTTAGGGTGAATTTCCGAGGGCCAAACCCGAACCCCTTTCTCTTGCTCTCTCTTTGTTTTTGTTCTTTCTCTTCTAACTTTTCTTGGACCTTCATATGTATATAATAGCCCCTTAATTAAATTGTCACATGCTTACCATGTGACTTGGGTTTGGGCCAAGTATGTTGGCCGGCCACCCCTTTTGTGTTGGGCCCAAATTTCCTTCATTCATTTTGGGCCCAATGACATATGGCTCACCTTTTGTAATTCCCGAAACTAATTTCCAAAATTCCACGTTTTGCCCTTAGCCTTAGTCAACACTTCCACATTAATATTCTTTCATACACAACTCCTATGTCAAATAAAATTTAGTTATGACCTTATTTCTTACAAGTCAAGAATATTTCCAAATTTTTCCAACGTGTTAAAACACGGGATATAACAATTGCAAGAGAAGGAAGGTACTCGAAGACGATTAGCACATAAGGAGCCCCCTAAAGGGGGGGGGGGGGGGAGGCCATATTATATTAGACCTAAAAAAGGAATTGCAAACACGATCAAGTGTCTGAAAAGGAAATCTATTAGCTTGGAATCAGAGTTTAAAATAGGTCGGCGTGTCGCAAGAATACTTGGGAGAAGAGTAGAAGCGAAATAACAATGAGTATATTGAGAGATAGACCTGAGAATAAAGAAATAGCCTACGACTACATTGAATCGTTAAGTAAGGATGGTGTACTAAGACATGGCTCCCGTTAAGGTGCGGTGACGAGACAATAATAGGAAAGAAGGACCCGGAAGGAACAAGGATAACGAGGTGACACAGTGAGTTAGACAAACCTATGACATAGAGCAGTGACTCATGAAAAGGCAAGGAGTTCGATTATAAGGAAAAATAAGGTAAAGGATATGGAACGGACATGGATAAAAGGGCAACTATACTGGAACCCCCTCCCGAAGTGCTAACAGACCCCACAAGATCAGTTGAACATTCGAGGACGAATGTTCTAAAGGGGGGGGGGGGGAGGATGTTATAGCTCGTACTTTGTGCGTTTGGATATTTCAAGGTCGTCGTGGAAAGTTAAGGGCGAGACCATTTTCAAAACTTATTTTTGTATACAAGTCGATTATGAATATTATTTATGAATATTGGTAGTATGGATAGATTGAGAAAGGTTAAGGATAAGAAGAGAAATTCATAAAAAGGAGTCGTGGAAATAATGTGGAAGGCTAGGGGCGGAATGGCAATATTGAGGAAAGTCAAGGGGCAAAATGGGAACTTTATAAAAAGGAGTTCATGAAGGTTCCGAAAAGGGCATATTGGCCATGTGATGGAAATCTATGGACCAAAGTGTACATGGCAAGACAAGGAGTCATCTTTTAATTCTTTAAGAAAGATTCAAGAAAAAGAGAAGAATTCTCTAGGAAATAAAGAAAGGAGCATGTGGCCATTTCATAAGTAATGGGGGCTATTTGTAAATTTTAAAAAGGTAGGGGCCAAAGCTTCTTAAGAAGACATTAGTAATCTTCTTTTAATTTCAAGAAAAAGCAAGAATTTTCTAGAGAGGGGCATGTGCCCCTCACATGCTTGGGTATATATATAAATATATATATATATATATATATAATGGGCTTATCTTCCAATTCAAGACAAAAAAAGGGAAGAACAAAAAAAAAAGGAGAGATAGAGAGAGGGTTTCGGCCAACCATGGAGGAAATTGGCCATGAGAAATCTTGTCCCAAAAATTATTTTCTTGTGGTATTCCCACTAATTCAAGGGTCCTCTACAACGTGGCATAATTGTTTCGGAAGAAAAGTCACCCGTTTCGTCGTTTCCGCATTCTAGTCAAGTGAAGGAGTTAAAGAGAAAAGGTGAGATTTCATCCTCTTTTACATGTTATTAAGACTTTGTCTATGTTGTGGGATGTAGAAAGGAATAGAAATTATGGAAAGATGGAAGTTTGCATGATGAATATGTAAATATGCATGTGGCCGAATATGTTGGTGTAGAAGTAGAGATTGAATTAATTTTGTGTAGTATGTTGGTTGTTGATGTAATGCATGAAAAAGGATGAATGTTTATGAAAATATGCATGTGGTTGTTGTGGCCGTGAGTTGTATATGGTACATATGGCCGTGTATATTGATGAATTATGAAAGAATGGTGAGCAAGTTTTATTTAGTAGTTTGATTGTTGTGTTATGGATTTTATGTTGCAAATAGAAGCCTAATGAGTTTAGTGAAGTTGTAGTAGTTGGAGGCTTGTTGTGGAAGTTTATGTAAATGGAATGTGATGTTCTTGCATGAATAGAATATAATGTTGTTAGTATGATGTTATTAATGTGTAAATTATTAAGTTGTTATTGTTCTTATTGGAGTTAAAAGATCTTGAAGGAAGTAGTATGTTGATTAAATTGTTAGAATGTACCTTGGGTTGGTTATGGAAATTGTTGGTATGATTGTTGGCATTGTGTTTATAGTTTGGCCGGGTTGAATTCCCGGATTGTTGTTGATTGAAATTGGCCAAGATAGATTCTTGGGGACGATGTATTTACAAGGGAAATGCTGCCGAAAATTTCGGCAGACAAATGTTACTTTGAAGAATCAACTTCTAAATGCTCTAATTAAGTTTTGGTAAACAGGACCAATTTGTAGATTTTGGCGGATTTGGAACGTGAATTTGGAGTCGCATAAGAAGCAGAAAAGGTATGTAAGGCTTCACCCTTCATTCTATGGCATGTCTTAGACGGAATATGTTGGATGTGAGCCTCGGGAATAACCCTACCCTCCGGAATCCGCGCCTAAAGTTTTCTCTTTTTCCTTCAGTAGAATTGAACCAGAAAGTGCGCGAAACGTTGGAAAGACCCCCTAAACCCCTAGAACTTGTATAAATGGGACCCGACTACCCTAAAACCCTCACAAGTAACGCCATGACATGTAACATATGCAAATCGTATACGCTACCTCATTCGGGCCGAGGTGGGCCCGTTGCTCTCGGATTTTCCTTATAGTTCTGTTTGACTTACTTGAGGTTGAATCCAAAGGGGACCTTTGATCCCGATTTCGTACTAAATAATAAGTACTATAACTACTCTAACGAGAACACTTCTATGATGACGATGATAACGACGATGTTAGACAAGAGAATATGCCTATGATAAGTACGACCGGAACGATGCTACGGCTAAGATTTCTAGGCTAAGGATTCAATGTGAGCATGAAAGTAATAAGCTAGTTCTTGAACCTTATTTCTACTTCCTAGCTATGACACTATTCCTAAGGATTCCCAAGCCTATGAGTTGACGTCTATGGTGCCATGATTCCATTCTATGTTTACTTTTGATACTGTTCTCCGTTGGTAGTCTCGCCTTAAAATACTTGTTCCTTCAAGGAGAGACAAAGCGACCACGATTGTTCCATAATATAATCGGAGGTCACCGACCTTACGTCACTCCGATGGCTACATGATTCTTCTTTGGGCTCTCCTGCGTGCCTATGTGACATATGTATATAAGATATGTAAATGCATATGAGACATGTAAATGTATGTAAGATATGTATATATATTTATAAAATATGTACATGACACACATATATGTATATGATAAAAGATCCAGAGCGCTATAGACGCTGATATATGCACATGATACACGTATATGTATATGATGAAAGAGCCAGAGTGCTATAGATGCTGATATACGTACATGATATATGCATATGTATACGGGGAAGATGTAGATAAGGGCAGAGCGTTATATACGCATATCCACCTGATCAGTTGGCATTACATGACATGACATCGTCCCGGACGCGGGATGTGTATATTTATGTTTAAATGGATCGGCTGCCGACGCCTCGGCAATGTGACAAGTTCTATTTTTATATATATATATATATGTATATATATATATATATATATATATATATATATGTATGTATATACGAACAAGAAAAGATTTCCAAAGGGAAGCTAAGAATACATGGTATCCGCCAAAGGGCATTTGTATGTACAGGTTAACTTTCCACCTCATGACATGCGCTATGTCTCTTTTATGTTATTATCCTTGTTCTACATCTTCCGTATGTTATTATTAGTGCCTTGCATACTCAGTACATTACTCGTACTGACCCCTCTTCTTCGGGGGGCTGTGTTTCATGCCGCGTAGGTACTCCTAGATGATTAGAAGACCTTACTGAAGATGTTCCAGCGGAGATGGCGAACTCCATTTGTCCCGGAGAATTTCCAAGTCCAAGTATATGCTATGATGTTTTGTTCTATGTTAGAGACTTTGCAGACAAAGCAATGGGTATTGGGTTGTCAGTCTGTAAGCGGCTCCAGCAGCCGATATGTTATCATGTTTAATGTCACGAGTCTTACATGATGTCAGAGTTTACTTATGAAAAGAAAAAAAAAATTGGAGAGCTTGCTATGTATTTCTTTCTTAATTGATTCAAGAGTTTCTACACGTAACAAGAGTCAGCGGGTTCGCTCGGCTCCAGATAGGGGGTCGGGTGCCCATCACACCCTAGTAAAGTCAGGGTGTGACAGCGGCGCGGTGTGAGAAAATACATACATATGTATAAAGCATGCATAAGAGTCCAATCAAAAGCCACAACTATATCGGAGTGACGTAAGGTCGGTATCCTCCGATTGTATTATGGAATAATCATCGTCACTTTGTCTTACCTTGAAGGAACAATTATTTTAAGGTGAGACTATCGATGAAGAATAGAATTAAGAGAAAACGTAGAATAGGATCGTAAATCTCATATGGAATCAAGTCATGTATCTTTGGAATGTCAAAAGGAATAGTCATCATCCCTGAATAAAATTGAGAAATCAAGAAGTGGCTCAACATTCTTATATCGTCATGGAAATCGTAAACTTGGAACCTTTAGTCATGGAATCCTTCTCATCATAATAATATTCTCACTTTTGACATCATCGCGGTCATTGAAAAACATATCCTTCGTCGTTATCATAAGAGCTTATGGAGTCATAAACATCGGGTTTTAGGAAATACGAACATTTTGGAAAATATTCGTGAATCATTAGGAACAGGGTTATGCCACGAAATCATGAACATCTAGATTTTGGAAATTGGGATACTATGAAAATATTTATGGAATTATAATCATAGAAATCATGCCTTGAAAGAAAGGGACGAGCCTTAACATACCTAAAGGATAATTTCTTAACTTCCAACTTACTTCTTGTCTTGCAATCCACTGAAGATTATTCATAGCCTCGTAATCTACATATACAACCATTCATACTATTATTAGAATCATCATCATACGCTCAACTCGAAACTTTAATTAAAATCCTTTTAGGTTCTGTCGAAATTCGGGCAGCATTTCCCCTATTTATATGCCTCGCCCGAAATTTCAATTCAATAACCAACAACATCAACAACAATACCAATAGTCGTAATATCATTTCCAGCACCAACATATGCCATAAAACAACCCACACACTATTTTTCAAATTTCTCAACCAACCCACTTGTGATACAACTATTTAATAATCTTTACTTTCGTAAGGAAGTTGAAATTAATACCAACACATAAATAACAACATCATCAACATTCTACAAGATGATTATATACATATTTTATCCAAAATTTTCTTCAAACCTCAATCCATAATTCAACAACCTCAACACAACAAAATATAACCTTTATTCTTGCAATTATTTCTTAATCCATGTTGATAAAGAAAGAAATTTAAATGTTTCATACGTTGTATTTACCAAAGTAACAAAATCTTCAATTTTTCACTTGCTCCCAAGCTCCTCCAACTCCAAAATGAAATCATATTTGTGACTATGCGTTGCCCGCACTTCGATTAGTACTTGTAGCTTCAAATTTCACTCAAAATCCTCACTTTTATATGGGATTTAAGGGCCCTTTTTCTTGCTGATTTTTCTGGAATGTTTTGGAACATTTTGGATGAATAAAATGGGGTTTTAACCCTTTTGTAGCAGTGCTGTTTCTGCGCAACAGTTCAGTTTGTAACGTCTATAATTCTCTACTCCGACGTCCTATCAACGAGCGGCTTGTTGCATTACAAACTAGACTCGACGAACTTCATTTTAGGATTTTGAAACACCTTAAAACTCCAACTATACATGGAGATATACCCCTCCAAAGTTGACTAAAAATCCTTCCAGCATTTCTCAAAGTTTCGTCGAACTTATTTCCTTCAATTTGCTCGATCTCAAAATATTCTGAAACTCTCCATACATGATATTTATCACTTATCATACTAATAATGGCCATGTTCTCGTATTTCAAAACACTCTTTCCCGATTACGACTTACGAGATCGTAATTCGTCTTTTTATCTCGTTGTTACATACTTCCCATGGCCTGTATCTTCCAAAACATCATGGGACATCTCCGATAATTCGTTGCTACGGTGATGTACATGTCATGCTCAGGCTCAGGCTCTGAAAGTGCGGGGTGTAACACTAAATTTCCAGCCCCTCAACATGAACAAATTATCTTCAATTACCATACAACAATAACGACAACACTAATCAAATTTAACCCATCGTTGCTAAATTGGAACAACACCAACACGGTCCAAACAGAACCTTAACGTTAACGTATATAATTTCTTGCATCCAATTCCACTTAATGAGACTTAATCTCTTGATTACAACATCATCTAATCCAATTACACCATAAAAAGAGAAGGTCTTACCTTAATTTAATTGGAGCAAATTCTACACTCACTTGCACCAATTGCACTATTTCCTCTTCCTCAATTCAATTCCTTATGTTGCTATCACCTCCTTGGACGTGTAAAGTACCTTTGGATTAATTTTGTTTTTTTTAAAGAGGATTGCCATGGCCGTGAGCAGCCATGGCTAAACTATGAATTTGTTTTCAACAAAATGAGAAGGTGAAGTGTAAATCCTTGGTCATCAAAGGCCATATATATGCAGCCCCTAAATTCTATACATGTCCCACCATAATGAATCATCCACTTTATTTCATTTTATTATTATTTTTTTAATTATAGAATTCGGTGGGGCCCACTCAATTGTCTAATTAACTAACATAATTAATCTTATTTAATCACGAATCCCCACTTAATAATCTAATCATTGTTAATTACTCCCTAATCTCCATTAATATTGTCACACCCCGACTTTACTAGGGTGTGATGGGCACCCGACCCCATATCTGGAGCCGAGCGAACCCGCTGACTCTTGTTACATATAGAAACTCTTGAATCAATTAAGAAAGAAATACATAGCAAGCTCTCCCATATATTCTTTTTTAATAAGTAAAATCTGATATCATATAAGACTCGTGACATGAAACATAATAACATATCGGCTGCTGGAGCCGCTTACAGACTGACAACCCAATACCTACGACTCTGTCTGCAAAGTCTCTAACATCAAACAAACATCATAGCTCAGATACTCTGACTCGGCAACACTCCAGAACAAGTGGAGCCTGCCAACTCCGCTGGATCATCTTCTATGATAGCTGTGGCTCGTCTGGTGTACCTGCGCGGCATGAACGCAGCCCCCAAAGAAGAGGGGCCAGTACGAGTAATGTACTGAGTATGTAAGGCATGAATAGTAACATAATAAAGGAATATACAATATGAATAATAACGGAATAGACATATGGAGATTGTCCTGGGACAGATGTAACCTGTACATATGAATGCCTTTCTGCGGATGCCATGCATGCTTAGTTTCTTATTCAGAAAAACGGTGCTTCTTCTTTACATATACAGAAAACAGAACATTTCAGAAAATGGTGTTCTTTATTTACATTCACAGACGCCGAGTACATCGGCTCTCCCACCCCCTCCCCAACAGTGTCCCAACATATTATATATATATATATATATATCACATATACAGACGCCGTATCCGGCTCTCCCATATCCCGCGTCCGGGACGAAATCCAGCTGAATCAGGTGGTGATATAACAGTGGCCCTTCCCCTTTCCCCATATACATATACATATACATATTCACATTCATATACATGTGTCATACAATTGGCATGCATGAGAGCCCAAAGAAAGTCATGTGTCCATCGGAGTGACATAAGGTCGGTGACCTCCGATTACATTATGGAATAATCATGGGCGCTTTGTCTCACCTTGAAGGAACGAGTATTTTAAGGTGAGACTACCAACGGAAAATAGCCTTAAGAGAGAGCATAGAATGAAATCAATGGCATTATAACCGCCAATTCATATGCTTTGAAGTCTTTTAGAAATTAGTGTCATAGCTAAGGAATAGAATTGAGGTTCAAGAACTAGTATAACACTTTCACATTCTCATTAGATTCTTAGCTCAAGACTCTTTGTCTTGGAATCATTCTTATCGTAATTATCATAGGCATATTCTCTTTCTTAACATCATCATTATCATTGTCATCATAGGAGTATCCTTGTTAGCATAGTTACAGTACTTGTCATTCGATGAACGGAATAAGGATCAAAAGTTTTCTTTGGATTCTGCTACAAAATAGATTAAACGGAACAATAAAGAAAATCCGGGGACAATGGGCCCACCTCGGGTCAAATGAGGCGGCGTACCAAATTTATGTACATTACACTTCATGACGTCACTTGTGAGGGTTTTAGGGTAGTCGGATCTCATTGGTGCAATTTCTAGCTGTTTAGGTAGTTTCTCAACATTTGGTAACATTTTGAATTCAATCTTACTGAATGAAAAAGAGCCAAATTCAATTTTGGATTCCTAGGGATAGGATCGTCCCCGAGGCCCGTATCCAATCCTATTACATCTAAGACATGGCAAAGAAGGAAGGGTAAACCTTACATACCTTTTCTGCTTCTTATGCGACTCCAAATTTACGTTCCAAATCCGCCAAAATCTACAAATTGGTCATGTTTACCAAAACTTGATTAGAGCCTTTAGAAGTTGATTCTTTAAAGTAACACTTTGTCTGCCGAAATTTCGGCAGCATTTCCCCTGTAAATGTACCAACCCCGAGAGTACGGCTCGGCCCCAAATCGATGACAACAATCCGGGAATTTGACCCGGCCAAACCAACAACAATACTAGCAATTATTCCAGCAACAATTCAATCAAATTCACTTCCATTCAATTCAATTCAATTCAATTCTCATAATCTTCCAACAACTTAATCAACATATATAATCAATCCAAAACCATACAAACATGATTCCATAACATTTCCAACAATCCACAAAATTTTCCAACACAACCCGAAACCTTCCAAGTCCAAGGAAAGATCACAACACATTTCTTTCTTCAAAATTCACAAACTATACCAACAAACCACACTTTAACAACATTATTATCATAATTACAAGAAACTACATTTGATTCAAATTGGCTTACAAAAAACAGCCCGCAACAACTACGACACCAACTTGGATCATTAAACTCTCATTTACATCACATAATCCACAACACAACAACCCAAACATACTAAATAAAATTAGTCCATTCTTTGACATGCAAAACAGTCCATTTTCGGCCACAACAACTACACCCCTATTTTCATGAATTTCCATCCTTTTCCATACATTGCAACAACAACTAACATACTACATAGAATTAATCCATTCTCTTCCAAATCACACTATGACCACACGGCCACAACTACATATACACAGACAACTATTCAACATCCATATTTTCATAATTTTCATGAGTTTCATTCGCTCCTACACACCACAACATACACAACCATACATAACATATAAAAGAAGATTAAGTTCTTACCCTTTTTCTTCAATTTCCCACTTGGCTAGAATGTTGATCTTGCAACAATAAATGTTCTACTTGTTCCAATGACCTCTTCTCCTTGCTAGGGACCTTCCAATTAGTAGAGAGTAATTTTTGAGAAATTTTTCCAAGGTTCTTGTTTCCTCCAAGCTTGGCCGAAATTGGCCCTTTATTTTTCTTCCAAAGTGTCTTTTTTTTTTTTTTTTTTGTTTCTCTTGAAATTTCTAGAGTTGTAAATGATAAATTGTCTTGTTTTTTCAAGACTCATACATATATATATATATATATATATATATATATATAGTTATAGTGGCATGTGAGGGGCACATGCCTCTCTCTAGATTTTTCTCTTTTTTTTTTTCCATTTTTCCTTTTCTAGAGTTTTCTTGAAAACGATGACTTGGTTGGCTTCTCTTGCAAGCTTTGTCCATACATGTACATAATTAACCCCCATTAAATAAAAATGTGGACATATAGGGGCATGACACACGGCCAAGGGCCCTTCAAGAACATTCTTGATATTTTTTTTTGTGAAATTCCCATTTTGCCCCTATTCTTTCCGCAATATTACCATGAACCCTTTTGCGAATTTTCCTTCTTACCCTTGGCCTTTCTCAACATTTCCATTCTAGTAATGTCCATGATTGATATTTATAACCAACTTGTACATTAACATAATTTTTGAAAATAGCCTTACCCTTAACTTGCCACGACTACCTTGGAATATCCGAACGTTTAAAATACGGGATATAACAAATATTTCTACACTAATTGGAATTTACAAGGAAGTCGTGCCATATTAAAAATCGAGATTAAAAGTCCTTGTCTCATATCCCAAAAATAATCTCGTCCTTAAACTTATGTCGATTAGCTTACGAATAATCCAACGTACAAAAATACGGGATATAACATCCTTCCCCCCTTTAGGACATTCGTCCTCGAATGTTAAATTTGCCCTATAAGGTCTTATAAAAATTTCGGGGAAGTCTCCCTTATCGCCATAACATGTAGTCTCATCTACCAATCAATATAATCAAATGAGGATTTTAAATTACCTGCAGGCGTAGGGAACAAGTAAGGATACTTATTCTTCATCTCATCTTCGGCTTCCCAGGTCATCTCTTCTCTATTATTATTTCGCTATAACACTTTGACGGAAGCCACATCCTTACTATGCAATCTTTTAACTTGCCGATCAAGTATAGCTATAGGTTTCTCCTCATAGAACAACTCCTCCGTCACCTGGACATCATCCACGGGGAATACTCTAGAAGGGTCACCAATACATTTGCGAAGCATCGACACATGAAAGACTGGATGTACTGCTTCCAAATCAGATGGTAGATCCAACTCATAGGCAACCCTGCCTACCCTACGGATAACCTGATAAGGCCAAATGTACCTCGGGCTAAGCTTTCCTTTCTTGCCGAATCTCATTACCCCCTTCATGGCTGACACCTTCAAGAACACCCAATCACCAACTTCAAACTCTAAGTGTCGACGTCGATTATCTGCATATGACTTCTGTCGAATCTGGGCTGCCAATAACCTCTCTTGAATAATCTTTACCTTATCAACAGCTTGCTGAATCATGTCTGGGCCTATTAATTTAGTCACACCAACATCAAACCAACCAATATGTGACCTGCATTTCGTCCCATATAAGGCCTCATACGGTGCCATCTGGATACTGGAATGGTAGCTATTATTATAAGCAAACTCGATAAGTGGCAAATGATCGTCCCAGCTACCTCTGAAATCAATAATACAGGCTCGTAACATATCTTGTAGCGTCTGAATAGTACGCTCAGCCTGTCCTTCAGTCTGAGGATGAAATGTTGTGCAAAGACTCACCTGTGTCCCTAATCCCTCCTGGAATGATCTCCAGAAGTTAGCTGTAAACTGAGCTCCTCTGTCGGAGATAATAGATGTGGGAACCCCGTGAAGTCTCTCTATCTCCTTGAGGTATAACCTCGCATAGTCCTCAGCTGAATAAGTAGTCCTGACTGGAAGAAAATGGGCTGATTTTGTCAGCCTATCCACAATAACCCATATAGAGTCATATTTTCGCGGAGTGCGAGGTAAACCTATAATGAAGTCCATATTAATTACTGTTATGTCCCGTATTTTATACATTGGGACGATCCGGATTAACTATGATAAGTTAGGGCCAAGACCATTCCGGGACTTGAAGTAGAGACTTTTGACCTTCGATTTCATTTTGAGACATAATTTGTTCATGATATTGTTGGCATGGAACACTTAGGAAAAGTTGGGACCAAAAGTCACATAATTGGAAGTTGAAAATCATGCAAGTAGTCCCACACACTTTGTGGCCAATTTTAAATGGTCCAACACATGTGTGGGCCATGGACACTTGGAGGGTTCACTTAGGGGCTTAAAAGATGACTCCTAAGTCATTTTTTATCATTTCACACTTAGCAAAATAAACCAAGAAGTTGAAGAACTTCAACAACAAACTTTCGGCCAAGCCTAAGAAAAACCAAGTCCAATTTGAGCCATTCTAAAAATATTTCTTTGGTGAAAATCCACTAATTGGAGGTCCCTAAGTAACGTGGAAGTGTTGTTGGAGCGATCAAGCCATCCGTTTAGTAGATCGCAAACCCTAGCAAAGTGTGGAGTTGAAGAAGAAAGGTAAGATTTGATCTTGTTTTATGTGTTATAAATGTTGTATGAATGTTGTGGTATGTTAAAATGGATGAAAATCATGAGATAGGGTATGTTGGGAGTGGGTCGTGTGCATGGTGTGCTAGCCGTGTGAGGTGTGTGTATGTTGTGTGGTGTTGAGGTGATGAATTGATCTTATGTAGCATGTTTGACTGTTGTAGTGTGTAGGATGGCTAAGAATCACTAATATATGCATGTGTGGTGATAGCCGAATGTGGGTCATACTATATGCCAAAGAACGCATTAATGTCGCTTAATGTTTTAATGGTTGTTGTGATGACTTTTATGTTGGAAATAAGAGTTTAATGTCGCAAGTTGATATGGTAAGTGTTGCGGACTGATTTGGAGAATTATGTGCAATTAATGCAACTTTTATTTTCATGAGAATAGCATTGTTAGAATGTGGATTGTTGGTGCAAATCATGATTCGAAAGTCGGAAGTGTGTATAGCGAGGTTCTCGGGTTTGGGACTGTTTTCGGGAAAATTGGAGCGATTGTTGGATTGTTGGAAATATTGTGTAAATTGTTTAAAATGTCCTTGAATATTGTTGGTATGGGTTCGGGTTGGAAATTTAATGTATGAGCGGTGATGTGGCTTGAATGTAAGCCGTCGAATTGAATATTATGAATGTTGTTGAATGATGAAAAAGAGAGTTATTAATGTTATATTGCCTTTCGGATTGGTCATTGAGGTTGTTAGGTTGGTTATTGTTGTTGTGATTGTTGATTTGGCCGAGTTAAATTCTCGGGGTTGGCCTTTTTACAGGGGAAATGCTGCCCAAATTTCTGTAGAATTGAGTGTTAGTTTGGAATAAATCGCCTAAGTGCCTATGTGTAATGTTTGATATTCGTTGGCGTATTTGTAGACCTTGGGGAGCCCGAGGCGTAGGTTGGGATAAGCATGAGTTGGGCTAGCTTGGAGTGCGTACGAGGTATGTAAAGCTCAAACCTTCCTTCTTTTGGCATGCCTTAGTTATACATAGGTTATATCACGAGCCTCGAGGAAATTCTAAATTCGCAATCCGAGTACGTTATGACTCTTATATATTTCTTGGCACTCGTATGTTTGATGTGATGAAATATGAATCCTTATGTCTTCGAAATAACTGATTTCCAAATGTTTCACAAAAAGTTTTGTTTTAAAGAATTCCGTAATTATGGACGCCGTATCTTTCACATAAAGGCTCGGATTGCTTTGATATCTTCGTAGGAGTTTGTATGGCGTATGATGAGTATGTTCTCCATAGGCGGGTCCGGCTCGGGTCGATACCCGTCCGTGGGTCCCGCGACTTTCCTTTATGTAATTCGGAAGACTTTTGAAAGAATTTGGTATGACTATTATTTCGATTTTCAAGAATGGTCATTTTACTTATATTTGAGTCCATGATAATGATTTTATGCATATGGTTACTCACGACTCTGCTCGTGCATTCTGTTATATCTTTCGCCGGATCCCGAGCCGGTTCTGTTGTCGTGGGCACTTTGAAATACTCCGGTGTTTATGGTTCACCGAGCCACTCGCTAGAGGGCCGGGTTCCATTTATATTTGGTGTTATGCTGTGTATCGCGTTATGCTGTGTTATGATGTGTGACGGGGATACGGAGATTTGAAACCTTCTGGTGTTATGCTGTGTTATGGCGCCATCGACGGGCGGGCGACCATATTCTCTGTGCCCTATGCATGACTTATATTTTGAGAGTAAAAATTTTTGTATTTTGGGTTTGCACTTATGTTCTGTACTTCTATTTCGTTTGTGCATCAGATTCGTTTACTGTATCTTCTGCTTTGCATACTCAGTACATATTTCGTGCTGACCCCCTTTCTTCGGGGGCTGCGTTTCATGCCCGCAGGTGCAGACGCACAGTTTGGTGATCCAGCCGTTTAGGACAGACACCCTCTTCTGCTGTTTGGAGTGCTCCTCTTATTCCGGAGCCTACATTTTGGTATATATCTTCGTTCGCTACATATGTATGTACTTGTTCAGGGGTACGGCGGGGCCCTGTCCCGCCATATGATTCGGTTGGTCTATTTAGAGGTCTGTAGACGTATATGTGGGTTGTGCCTACTTCTGTATAGCTGTGTTTGTATGATCCCACTCGCCATGGCAGCCTTGTCGGCGTGCGTTTGTATATGTTTTGGGCCGTTGCGCCATTTGATAGCCTTGTCGGCTTCTGATATATATGTACATTTATGGTTGTGTTTGAAATGTGTCTGAGACAGTTTGATATAATTTGAGGCAGCGTGTGATATTTGAGCCCGTATACGCTATCTGTATGTGATTCGGATCTGATGAGTGTGTTCGGGTGCCCAGTTCGGGCACTAGTTACGGCCTACGGGGTTGGGTCGTGACAATTACCTCCCATTTCCAAGTCGGGATCTCTATCTGCTGCAACAATCCACCAGGCTTCTGATGCTCGATCTTAACCTGTTGATAATTCGGGCACTAAGCGATAAACTCCGCTATGTCCTTTTTCATGCCATCCCACCAATATAAACATCTGAGGTCATGATACATCTTCGTTGACCTTGGATGAACAGAATAACGGGCATAGTTCGCCTCTCCCATAACCTGTTGTCGTAGCCCCGCAACCTCAGGTACATATAATCTGTCCCCATATCGTAGCATTCCATCAGGTGTAACCTAGAATGGGGTCTTCTCCTTTTGAAGAGCTGCATCTTTATGCTGTGCCAGAACAGGGTCCTCGTATTGGCATTGCTTTACCTCTTCTATGATAGAGGACTCAACAAATCCTCGAACAGAAACTCCACCATCACCAGAATCAGCCAAACGGACTCCAAGGTTAGCTAGCTAGCAAATCTCACGGACCATCTCCTTCCGTTCTGGTTGTACATCTGTCAAGCTACCCATAGATTTACGGCTAAGTGCATCTGCTACAACGTTTGCTTTCCCTGGATGGTATAGGATATCAACATCATAATCCTTTAGCAACTCTAGGCACCTTCTCTGCCGTAAATTCAGGTCCTTCTGCTTAAAAATATATTGGAGACTCTTATGATCCATATAAATATAAACATGCACGCCATATAAATAATGCCTCCATATTTTCAAAGCCTGAATTACCGTAGCTAACTCCAGATCATGAGTAGGATAATTTCTTTCGTGCTTTCTGAGCTGCCGGGAGGCATAGGCTATAACCCTGCCATGCTGCATCAATACACAACCTAGTCCAACGCCTGAGGCATCACAATAAATAACATAGCCATCTGGTCCCTCAGGAAGAGTTAAAACTGAAGTCGTAGTCAACTTATCCTTCAGCAACTGGAAGCTTTGCTCACATGCATCAGTCCACTGCAACTTAGCTGCCTTCTGAGTTAGCCTTGTTAAAGGCGTCGAAATCAAGGCAAACTTCTCTACGAATCTCCTGTAATATCCTGCTAGCCCCAAAAAACTACGTACCTCAGTAGGTGTCATTGGTCTATGCCAAGTCTTTACCGCCTCAATCTTCTGTGTATCTACCCGAATGCCATCAGCTCTAATAATATGCCCCAAGAATGCTACTGAAGTCAACCAAAATTCACATTTAGAAAACTTAGCATACAACTTCTGGTGCTGGAGCACCCTAAGTATCGTCCTCAAATGGTCTGCATGCGCCTCTTTTGATCGTGAATAGACTAGAATATCATCGATAAATATAATCACGAACATATCTAGGAACGGCTTGAACATTCGGTTCATTAAAACCATAAATACTGCTGGAGCATGGGTCAGCCCAAAAGACATCACTATAAACTCATAATGCCCATATCGGGTCCTGAATGCAGTCTTCAGAATATCTGCCTTCTTTACCCGCACCTGGTGATAGCCTGACCACAAGTCTATCTTCGAGAAACACTTAGCACCCTGCAACTGGTCAGATAGATCATCAATTCTGGGGAGGGGATATCTATTCTTTATTGTCACTTTATTCAGTTGCCTATAATCAATACACATCCGCAGCGACCCATCTTTCTTCCTCACAAATAGTACCGGTGCTCTCCAAGGTGATGTGCTGGGCCTGATGAAGCCCTTTTCTAACAAGTCTCTCAGTTGCTCCTTTAACTCCTTCAGTTCTGCAGGTGCCATTCTATAAGGAGGAATAGATATGGGCTGAGTATCTGGCAACACATCTATAGTAAACTCTATCTCCCGCTTAGGAGGAAGACCTGGAAGTTCATCTGGGAATTCATTAACTATCGGAATTGACTGAAGAGTCGGCACCTCCGCTTTCAGGTCATGCACCCTAACCAAATGATAAATATAACCCTTTCTAACCATCTTCTTTGCCTTGAGGTATGAAATAAACTTACCTCTTGGCGATGCTGTATTCCCCATCCACTCTATAATCGGCTCTCTTGGGAACTGAAATCGAACTATCTTTTCTCTACAATCAACGTTAGCATAACAAGAAGCTAGCCAATCCATACCCATAATAACATCAAACTCAGTCATATCTAACTCTATCAAATCTGCCTTGGTGTGACGGCTACATATAGTCACCAAATAATGTCTATATACTTGCTTTGCTATAACAGAATCTCCTAGCGGTGTAGCTACCTCAAATGGTTCTATCAATTCAGGTTTTATCCCGATTCTACTAGCAACAAAGGGAGAGATATACGATAAGGTGGAGCCTGGATCTATCAATACATATACGTCCTAAGAAAAAATCGATAATATACCTGTAACCACATTTGGTAACGCCTCCTGATCCTGTCTACTAGCCAAAGCATATATGCGGGTCGAAGGACAGCTAGAACTGGAAGCTCCGCCACGACCTCTACCACGGCCTGCTGGTGTCTGAATACCCTTCCCCATAGGGCGCATAACTACAAAAGAAGATGAACCAGCAGCCGATCCAGTGGGCTGAGCCACACCACCTGAACCACCACCATACGGACACTCTCTCATAATATGGCCTTGGCGGCCGCAAGAAAAACAAGTACCTGTAGCAAAATGGCATTCCCCAGAATGGGGCCTACCACACCGAGAGCACCGAGGCAAAGGTGGCCTCGACTGATTCGAACCCCTGTTCACCTGCGAACCTGAAGCCCTGGAGCTCTGACCGACTCCTGAATACCCTGTACTATCAAATCTCCTGCCTGTAAACTGTGGGGGTGCACTCCGTGCTAGCTGGGAAGGATATCTACTATACTGCTGAGGCTGCCGGCCTCCATACTCACCAGGATAACCAGCCGATCTAGCCCTCTTATGTTGGCCTCTGTCATAATCTCTATCTGGCTGACGTCCTCTGTGTCGATCCTCTACCCCCAGTGCATATGCCTGTATCTGAGCAATATCCATACCTGGCTGAAGAGCCACTGCCATACAGCCATCGGTCAAGTAACGATCCAGCCCCACCATATAACGATGCACTCTATCAGCTATATCAGCTACAATAGTAGGCGCATATATAGCCAATGAATCAAACTCAAGACTGTACTCTTGAACGGTCCTGCCACTCTGCCTCAGATGTAAGAATCTATCAACTCTAGCTCGCCTCATCTCTGGAGGCAAGAAGTGGCCAAGGAAGGCCTCCACAAACTCATCCCATACTGTTGGAGGAGCATCCTCACCCCTAGATAACTCCCCCGACTCATACCAATTAACAGCTACATCACGCAACCTATACGAAGCCAACTCAACAGACTCAGTCTCAGAAGCCTTGATTATTCTCAATGTACGCTGCATCTGCCGAATAAACTCCTGCGGATAGTCCTCGGGCTTTGACCTAAAAAATTCTGGAGGATTACAACTTAAGAAGTCGTGGGCCCTCAAACTGTCATGTCTATCTGCATGGTCAACTCCTACTCCATGCCTGCGAGCCTACCCTACCACTAATCTGGTCAGCAACTGAACTGTATCTCTCATGGCCCTATCCTCCGCCTCTGGCTAAGGAGCTGGAGGCTCAAGTACTGGGGCCTCGGGAGCCGGCGGTGGGGCTGCCCCCTGATCTGGAGCTGCTGCTGCTCTAGGTTCCTCTGGAAGTGGCGGTGTAGCAGAACTCGCCGACTGAAGCACAATCTCAGGCATAAGCTGGGCACGGGCCCTTGTAACTCTACGGGTCTGGCTAGTATCTCCTGCTACTGATTTGCCCTTCTGGGCAGCTGTCGCTTTCTTTGGAGGCATAGCTGTAAACACAATAATTTGTTAGGAAGGGATTATCCGGATAATACAGCTCTATTGCACGATCTAGGATAAGAAGGAAAAGTAACATCCTAAATGTCCTGTAGCTTCCTGTTTATAGATTTGGTGCACAACACACCGATAAACAAGACTCTACTAGACACGGTTTGTAGACACTCCGAGGATGAACTGGTCTGATACCACTTTTGTCACGACCCAGCCCCATGGGCCATGACTAGTGCCCGAGTGGGACACTCGTATACGTACCTGTTAGATATAGTGAAACAGGACCTCAGAACAATATGGAAACATGCAAAAGAACACCAAAGGTCCGTAACGTCGTCATATGTATATATCTCAATAATATACGCAAGCCGACAAGGCTGCCCCTACAGACGAACATATCCGTAGCACATTGTATAGACACAGCTGAACCAAACTTATACACAACCCACACATATGTCTACAGACCTCTAAGAGTATTGATAGTGAAATATTACGGGACAGGGCCCCGCCATACCCCTGGATAAACATATATATACATCAAAAGATCTGTACCAAAAGTCTAGGCTCCGGAACAATGGAGATCTCCAAGACAGCTGAGTCAAAATCCTAAGCTGGAGGATCACCAAATCGAGTATCTGTACCTGCGGGCATGAAACGCAGCCCCCCCCCCCCGAATAAAGGGGGTCGGTATGAGATATGTACTGAGTATATAAAGCTGAAATACAATAAAGAGGATCATGACTGAAATAGGGATCACAGGAGACAAGTATGACATTCAAAATACCAATACACTTGCCTTATGAAATGTAAATCATGCATATCAATATCATATATCATACCCGGCCCATTATGGGACTCGGTGAATAAAGTCATCACAAGCCACCCTTGGCGCCATAATCACATCATCATATCATCATATCATCAAATCATCATATCATCATATATATATACCGTACCAGGCCCTCTAGTGAAGGACTCGGTGAACAATGCAGTGAAACTGTGAATGAAAACATACCCGGCCCGGGACTCGGTGAAAGATATATTGAGACATGCACGAGCAGAGTAGTGAGCAACCAAATGCAAACTAAGTCACATCTGAGACTCGATAGAAAAATCAAAATGAACCATCATTTGATAATCAAGACAACAGTCATATCAAGTACCCTTCGAATGTCACTATGGATTATATCATCATAGAACTTCTGGAATCATAGACACGTATCAAGACATAATAAAATAAGTTCTGGGAATCAAGAACATTAACCATCCTAGTGTCTCTAAGAATAGGAGCTTCTTTGGAGCCATATACACGTCATCTGTTTTTTCATAAAGATCATGCCAAAAAGAAGGAAGGGTTAGCTTTGCATACCTGTTATAGATTAACCGTAACCAAGTTTGCTTCGTCGCCTCTTTAGCCTATTTAATATGAAAGTAACACTATTGTTAGTAAACTACAACTTTCTAGCTTATAAATCTACAACCAACCACTTATAGGAATCATTTCTTAGTTCATACTTCTTGATTAGGATTTTGATTAGTTAAGAACTTGACGGAAATCGGGAAGCATTTCCTCTATATATCTTGCCTAATCCGAACTTCCAATTAATCTCCGATTAGTACAGCAATACCAAAAACAACAATAGCAACCAAATAACCTCTCTTAATTCTTTTTCAACTTATGTCATTAATGTTATATCCCGTAATTTCGAACATTCGGAAAATTCGAAATAATTTGTGGCTTGTAAGAAATGAGGCCATATTTTGATTCTAGCCAATATGCATATGTTACTCAGGAAAATGTTGATGTGGAAATACGAGAGGAGGCCAAGGGAAAAATAAGAATTTTGGAAATTGGTTTCGGAAATTACAAAACAATTTGTAGCCAATTGGGCTCAAAAAAATAATAATTAAGTGAGGCCCAAAGTAAAGGGGTGGTCGGCCACATGGCCAAGGCCTAACCCATGGGAATTGATCCATGTGATTAATATTAAAAAGGGGCTTAAGTCTTCACTTTGGTTCAAGAAAAACCAAGAAGAGAGGAAAGGTGAAGGCCACGGCCAAAGAGAAAGAGAAAGGGGAAAAAGAAAAAATAAAATCTTGGAGCTTAATTCTTAGTTCAAAAATCCATCTCTTTTGGAATTTCTACTAAGCTCAAGATTCTCTTCAAGGTGATATAATTATTTTGGCAAGAAACTACCATTTGTGGCAAGTGGAAGAGTTGAGAAAAGGTAAGAATTTTACCTTTTTATACCATGGAATATATATATATATATATATATGTTGTGGAATGTAGGAATGAGTAGAAACTATGGAAATATGGAAGTTTGTATGGTATTGGTATATATGCATATGTAGCCGTGTGTGTGCATGATTGTGTAGTTGAGATGTGTTGAATTTTGTATTGTATCCTAGTTGTGGTTATGATGGAATTTATATTGGAAATGAAAGTTGAATGAATTAGTGGAAGTTGGAGAATATAGTGTGTGGCCGTGTGGTGTATGTTGATGATGGAAGGTGAACTAAATTTTGTTAGTATGATAATTGTGTTGATTATGAAGTGAATGAAAGAATAATCGTTTTTGTTGTCATGCAAAATTTGTTGTTAAGTCGTTGTAGGAAGTTATACAACTTTATGGTAACTTATGTAAATGTGGAAATGAAAGTAGGAAGATGCAAATTATGATTATCATTGATGAAGTTGGAAGATAGAAATATGTCATGAACATATATGCTAAAGATTGGAAGTTGTGGGTGAAATATGACTTTGGTAGTAAGCTTGTATATTGTGTATACCTTATGAATATTTTGTGAAAATGGTATGATACGCCTCCGAAGTATGTTGTAATGACCTTGATAAGTGATAAATATGAAAATGGTATGATTGGTTTGGAAATGTAAGGTTGGAATGAAAGATGTTATGTTAAGTCGGAAAGATGGCTAGTTATGCCATATTATGTGTTTTGTGATATTTGATGTTGTTATCGATGTTGTTGTTGAATGGTTAGGTTGCTGTGTTGATATATTGAGCCGAGCTAAATCTCGGGGATGTTATATATATAGGGGAAATGCTGCCGAAATTTCGGTAGGCAAGTATGTAACAAGTTTGGATTATTGAAAAGCTTGAATTTGAGTTTTGGCAAACTTGACCATTTGTAGATTCTGGACGAAATTGGATGTGAAGCTAAGCGAGTATAAGGCGTTATTGAGGTATGTAAAGCATTCCCCTTCACTCTTAGGCATGCTCTGAACGTAATAGGCTCGGCCGCGAGCCTTAAATACGACTCTGTTCCTCGGAATTCGAGATGGAAATCCGCTCCAATTCCTTTAGTAAGATTGAATCACTTTTCTTATAACTTGTCCCTAAAGTGAGCTTTTGCATGAAAACTTCCTAAACGGAGTCGGAATACTTCCAAATGATTATAGATGACCTCATAAGGTCTATTATCAGTAATTTACGTATGTCGCCTCAAGTTGGTCCGAGGTGGGCCCACAAGGCCCCGACACTTTTTGTATAACCTAAATTGCCTTATTTCTGTCCGTTTTTCACAAGCAACATCTGGACTATTATTCTTATCACGATATGACTACTTTTTATATAAATCTTACAAAAGGGTTTTGACATCTGGAAATCTGTTTCTGGTAATAATCTGTCGTGCCTTCCCAAATAGGATATAGGCGCATATTATGAACACTATCCGAATACTCTGATTTGACTCGCCATTTGGCCTACTTCAGTTTGATTGAGTCTGTATAATGATCTGTATGTATGTGGTTTCTCATTAATCTATTCGTGGATGTCTCAATGCTTCCTTTCACCGGATCCCGGGCTGGTTTATATCGTGCGGATGGGCCGCCGAGACCCTTGTCGGGGGCCGGGTCCCATGTATGAATTCCGAAGTATGATGTGTCCGGTTCCGGGGTACTATGGTATATGTCCGTCCCCGGTTACCGTGTATATGTTACGAAGTATGATGTGTCCGGTTTCCCGGCGTGTGATCTGTCCCCGGGGTTACCGTGGTTATGATATGATGTGTTATGTGACGGAGATGTTCGAAGATATGAAATCTTCTGAAATATGATATGTTGTGGCGCCAAAGGCAGGAGTGGCGACCACGTTCCTGTGCCCTATTATGATTCTGTCTGTCTGATTGGATTCAGATTTTGTCTGTCCGTATGGATTCTGATTCTGTCTGTCCGTATGGATTCTGATGCTGTCTGTCCGTATGGATTCTGATTCTGTCTGTCCGTATGGATTCTGATGCTGTCTGTCCGTATGGATTATTATTCTGTCTGTCCGTATGGATTATGATTCCGTCTGTTCGTATGGATTGTGATTCTGCCCGTCCGTCTGGACCATACTTTTGTCTGTCCGTCTGGACTATGCTTCTGTCCGGTATACTTCCGTCTGTCTGTTGGGTTATAATTCCGTTCGCTATATTTTTGTGATTCTGATTCACACTATGATTATGTTTGTTATATTTTCGCTGTACATACTCGGTACATCTTTCGTACTGACCCCCGGTTCTTCGGGGGCTGCGTTACATGCCCGCAAGTACAGACGCACCCGGTGATACGCCGCCAGTCTAGGGCACCGATTCTGCTATTTTGGAGAGCTCCTTTGGTCCGGAGCGTGTACTTTTGGTATATATCTTCTGACATCTGTATATTCTGTACGTATGGTAATTCTGGGTACGGCGGGGCCCTGTCCCGTCATATGATTCTGTATGTCTGTTAGAGGCCTGTAGATATGTTTGTGGGTTACGGGTTGTCACTGTTCAGGTAGGTACGTACGATTTTATGACTCTGTCTGTTACGTTAGCCTCATCGGCATATGTGAAAGTTTCAGTATGCATATGTACATATATATTTTCGCGCGCGCCGTATCTATATTGGCTTGGATCTGTAAACACTTATTTTGAACTTTCTGTTTGGTTCGCCAACTCTGATAGGTAGGTACGTATGGGTACCCAGTTAGGTTAATATTCGCGGCCCACGGGGTTGGATCGTGATAGAAGTGGTATCAGAGCGGTTTGTCCTCGGAATGTCTACAGGCCGTGTCTAGTAGAGTCTTGTTTATCGGTTTGTTGTGCACCACATCTATAAACATGAGGCTACAGGGCATCTAGGATGTTACCCTTCTTTGGATCTTAGATCGTGCGATAAAACTGTATGATTAGGATGTTGCTTCCATACGAATTGTTGTATCTCCAGCGAGGCTCCAAAAAGAGCATCAGTGTCAGTATTTGGGGAAAATGTTTCTGACCCTCTTCCTGCAGGTGATTGTAGATTGACAAGAATGAAGAGGACTGCTTCTGATGATGGTTGTGAGGGTGCTAAGAAGGCCCCTAGGATATCACCAGGACCGAGTAGGCAGATCCCCAGCTACTCGGTTGAGATAGACCCTTTGGAGGATCCAGAGACAATTCCTCCAGAGTTTCTGATTCCCCGAGCAGAGGATCCCAGAGAAGATAGTTATGATACTGACCCTTCGGAGGATCCGGCGACGATACCTCCAGAGCTTCTTACTCCCAGGGAGGAGGATGGCCATGATGCAGATCCCCCCGAGCATTCCTCTGGGACGCCGGAGGAGGAGGTTTCCGGGGATGT
Source organism: Lycium barbarum (assembly GCF_019175385.1). Lineage (NCBI taxonomy): Eukaryota > Viridiplantae > Streptophyta > Magnoliopsida > Solanales > Solanaceae > Lycium > Lycium barbarum. The sequence goes on from NC_083343.1 coordinate 78,784,792, forward strand.
GCCAGCAGCTCCTGTAATAGTGCTCTATGTTAGACAGGCTTCCCCGGAGAGTGTTACGCCCTATTCCAGTCCATTGTCCTGGCCATCAGTGAATCAGGAATCGCCGGGCTACCTATACTCATCTGATTCAGACGCAGGTAATAGCGGGGGCCAGGCGAGTGGGGGCCAGACAAATGATGATTATGATTGACACAGTTCCCACGGCAGCTCCCCAGGTCAGGCCCGAGATTGATCATTTATAAGTATATGAGTTTCCTAGAATTTCCTATGTGTGTATGATTTCTGTAGAATATTATTCAGTGACGGCAACGGAAAAATTTAATGGGATTAAAGACCCAGTGGTTAAAAGCAAGGGCGACTGAGATGTCCCCGCCACCAGTGTGAATCTAGGAACCCTAGATGAAAGTGAATATTGAAGATTCAGAAGGACAATATGGTAATTGTATGGTTTAAGATGGAGTGGGACCCATTACGGGAACTTTCCGAAAGTTTACTAAGATCCCGATCTACCCTAAATTATGTGACAAAGGTCGTTCGGGGCAGTCGACGCAATTATATTAACATTAACGCATCAAAATGCGTGAAAATTTTGAGGTTAAGCGTGCTAAGGCCAGAGCAATTCTGGGATGGGTGACCCCCTGGGAAGGATACAAAATTTTTCACAAGTATAAGTATGATATATAAATGGAAATTTGGGGTAACCTAAAGGAAAAGAGAAGGTGTGGAGTAGCTAGTACCATCACAGGAGTCGCACAGACCGAGGCGGACTAAATGGGCGGAAAAAAAAAAAGTGCAATACCGCCCGGGAAATTGAGCAAATTTGAATAATGGTCAGAGACATTCGCAAATAAGATATTAGTAAATATATGTGTATGTATATGATTTTCGTCTGGTGATCATATGGATCAAGAGCCGAGTCCCGGGGACTAATGTTGTGATAGATGAAAGGTTCTACTAAACCGAATACATGAAACGAAGCGGAGGTGAGGATACGAATGTTGTCCAAGAATAGAAAAACCCTGATTGCATTACAAGTTGGTTTAGTGCGACAATATCTGGAAAAGAAAATGAGTATGGATATTAGAAAGGATGAAGGACAAGAAATGTGAATGAGCGGAATCTTTGAAAGGGCCGGCAAACGGCGCATAAAGCTATGTGTGTGGCAATCTGACGAACAAGTTCATGAATGAGTGAACGAGCTTTGATGAAACAACTCGTGGTATAATGATCAGGGTGAATAATGAAATGTCGACAAGGGAAATTTCCGTCAATCGCTGAAGCGTTAGTGGGAGTGGTCTGATTCTAATCAAATCTTTGTCCGTTATATTTCTGCACCTCTGACTTTGACGAGGTTCTGTCTATTACGCCTCTGTACTTCTGAATCCGATTATGTTCCTGTCTGATATGCCTCTGTACGATTGACTCTGGACACCAATCTGTCTCATACATCTCTGTATGTCTGACTCTGATCACGGATCCGTCTGATATGCTTCCATACGTCTGACTCTGAACACGGATCTGTCTATTATGCCTCTGTACTTCTGAACCCGATTACGTTTCTGTCTGATCTGCCTCTGCACGTTCAACTCTGATTACGAATTTGTCTGATATACCTCTGTACGTCTGGTTCTGATCACCGATCTGTCTGACATACGCCTATACGTCTGACTTCGACTACGAATCTGTCCGCCATAGTTCAGTACATTTGACTCTGATTGTGATCTATCCGATATGATTCTATGCGTCCGACCCCAGTTATGAATCTATTTGGTATGACGTGGGATTATGATAATGTTTGACAAGAAGTGATATTAATTATAATGTTTGAAAAGCTTTGAAGGAAAGGAAGAAGGGACACAACGTCTGTGAAAGAGCGAAAAGCATTCATCGGTTACTAGAATATAGTTCATGGCCCAGTGACTGTGTGGGATGTGAGAAAATACGCTATGAAAGCATATGAGTCAGTAACGTGAAGAATTACCCCATCATATTGGTAAAGAATCCATATCAGAAAGTCAACAAAGGATGATTATAAAAAGAACCATCCCGAAGTAGTATGACGCCCCACGAGGTCAATTTAACATTTGAGGACGAATGTTCTAAAGGGGGGAGGATGTTATATCCCGTAATTTCGAACATTCGGAAAATTCGAAATAATTTGTAGCTTGTAAGAAATGAGGCCATATTTTGATTCTAGCCAATATGCATATGTTACTCAGGAAAATGTTGATGTGGAAATACGAGAGGAGGCCAAGGGCAAAATAGGAATTTTGGAAATTGGTTTCGGAAATTACAAAACAATTTGTAGCCAATTGGGCTAAAAAAATAATAATAAAGTGAGGCCCAAAGTAAAGGGGTGGCCGGCCACATGGCCAAGGCCCAACCCATGGGAATTTATCCATGTGATTAATATTAAAAAGGGGCTTAAGTCTTCACTTTGGTTCAAGAAAGTTCAAGAAAAACCAAGAAGAGAGGAAAGGTGAAGGCCACGGCCAAAGAGAAAGAGAAAGGGGAAAAAGAAAAAAAAAATCTTGGAGCTTAATTCTTAGTTCAAAAATCCATCTCTTTTGGAATTTCTACTAAGCTCAAGATTCTCTTCAAGGTGATATAATTATTTTGGCAAGAAACTACCATTTGTGGCAAGTGGAAGAGTTGAGAAAAGGTAAGAATTTTACCATTTTTATACCGTGGAATATATGTATATATGTTGTGGAATGTAGGAATGAGTAGAAACTATGGAAATATGGAAGTTTGTATGGTATTGGTATATATGCATATGTAGCCATGTGTGTGCATGATTGTGTAGTTGAGATGTGTTGAATTTTGTATTGTATCCTAGTTGTGGTTATGATGGAATTTATATTGGAACTGAAAGTTGAATGAATTAGTGGAAGTTGGAGAATATAGTGTGTGGCCGTATGGTGTATGTTGATGATGGAAGGTGAACTAAATTTTGTTAGTATGATAATTGTGTAGATTATGAAGTGAATGAAAGAATAATCGTTTTTGTTGTCATAGAAAATTTGTTGTTAAGTCATTGTAGGAAGTTATACAACTTTATGGTAACTTATGTAAATGTGGAAATGAAAGTAGGAAGATGCAAATTATGATTATCATTGATGAAGTTGGAAGATAGAAATATGTCATGAACATATATGCTAAAGATTGGAAGTTGTGGGTGAAATACGACTTTGGTAGTAAGCTTGTATATTGTGTATACCTTATGAATATTTTGTGAAAATGGTATGATATGCCTCCGAAGTATGTTGTAATGACCTTGATAAATGATAAATATGAAAATGGTAAGATTGGTTTGGAAATGTAAGGTTGGAATGAAAGATGTTATGTTAAGTCGGAAAGATGGCTAGTTATGCCATATTACGTGTTTTGTGATATTTGATGTTGTTATCGATGTTGTTGTTGAATGGTTGGGTTGCTGTGTTGATATATTGAGCCGAGCTAAGTCTCGGGGATGTTATATATATAGGGGAAATGCTGCCGAAATTTCGGTAGGCAAGTATGTAACAAGTTTGGATTATTGAAAAGCTTGAATTTGACTTTTGGCAAACTTGACCATTTGTAGATTCTGGACGAAATTGGAAGTGAAGCTAAGCGAGTATAAGGCGTTATTGAGGTATGTAAAGCCTTCCCCTTCATTCTTAGGCATGTTCTGAACGTAATAGGCTCGGCCGCGAGCCTTAAATACGACTCTGTTCCTCGGAATTCGAGATGGAAATCCGCTCCAATTCCTTCAGTAAGATTGAATCACTTTTCTTATAACTTGTCCCTAAAGTGAGCTTTTGCATGAAACCTTCCTAAACGGAGTCGGAATACTTCCAAATGATTATAGATGACCTCATAAGGTCTATTATCAGTAATTTACGTATGTCGCCTCAAGTTGGTCCGAGGTGGGCCCACAAGGCCCCGACACTTTTTGTATAACCTAAATTGCCTTATTTCTGTCCGTTTTTCACAAGCAACATCTGGATTATTATTCTGATCACGATATGACTACTTTTTATATAAATCTTACAAAAGGGTTTTGACATCTGGAAATCTGTTTCTGGTAATAATCTGTCATGCCTTCCCAAATAGGATATAGGCGCATATTATGAACACTATCCGAATACTCTGATTTGACTCGCCATTTGGCCTACTTCAGTTTTATTGACTCTGTATAATGATCTGTATGTATGTGGTTTCTCATTAATCTGTTCGTGGATGTCTCAATGCTTTCTTTCACCGGATCCCGGGCCGGTTTATATCATGCGGATGGGCCGCCGAGTCCCTTGTCGAGGGCCGGGTCCCATGTATGAATTCCGAAGTATGATGTGTCCGGTTCCGGGGTACTGTGGTATATGTGCGTCCCCGGTTACCGTGTATATGTTACGAAGTATGATGTGTCTGGTTTCCCGGCGTGTGATCTGTCCCCGGGGTTACCGTGCTTATGATATGATGTGTTATGTGACGGAGATGTTCGAAGATATGAAATCTTCTGAAATATGATATGTTGTGGCGCCAAAGGCAGGAGTGGCGACCACGTTCCTATGCCCTATTATGATTTTGTCTGTCTGATTGGATTCTGATTCTGTCTGTCCGTATGGATTCTGATTCTGTCTGTCCGTATGGATTCTGATTCTGTCTGTCCGTATGGATTCTGACGCTGTCTGTCCGTATGGATTCTGATTTTGTCTGTCCGTATGGATTCTGATGCTGTCTGTCCGTATGGATTATTATTCTGTCTGTCCGTATGGATTATGATTCCGTCTGTCCGTATGGATTGTGATTCTGCCCGTCCGTCTGGACCATACTTCTGTCTATCTGTCTGGACTATGCTTCTGTCCGGTATACTTCCGTCTGTCTGTTGGGTTATAATTCCGTTCGCTATATTTCTGTGCTTCT